>NC_134723.1:25625000-26250000 GCF_049634645.1 Pelodiscus sinensis
TAGAATAGACTAAGATAAGTTAGATGTTTTCAAGTCAGCAGGGCCTTGTGAAATTCATCCTAATATTCTTAAAGAAATAATTGAAACAATCTTAAAACCATTAGCAATTATCTTAAGAAAGTCAAGAATAGGTCATGTCCCAGGCAACTAGAGAAGGGCAAATGCAGCACCTTTCAAAAAGGAAACAAAGAGGACTGAGGGAATTATAGACCTGACAGCTTATTTTCATTAGGGATGTTAAAAACAGTTTAATACAGTAACCAAGTATCCACTAACAAAAATCTTAGCTTTATACAGCAGAGTCCACAGCGAAGCCTTTCTGGGAACGGAGTCAGCAGCTCTTGCCGGCTCTTAGGGAGGAAGTTTTGCTGACCTGCCACAGTAAAGCTGCCTCTCTGGAAACTGAGTGTAACCAATACTATTAACCAATAAGCATTAGCTTATCAAACGGTTCATCGCTTATACTCTTAGGCTATGTCTAGACTGCAGACTTCTTTCAGAAGAAGCTTTTTTCGGAAGAGATCTTCCAAAAAAAAACTTATTTCAAAAGAGAGCATCCACACTGCAAAAGTGCATCGAAAAAGTGATCTGCTTTTTCGAAAGAGCATTCATACTGGACACTTTCTCACATGTAAGCTGTGATTGCTATGGACGGACTGGCCACAAGGGCACCTGTGCTTTTTCCTCTTCTCCATCCACAGATAGCTCTTTCTCAAAAAGGCTTCTTCCTTGTAGAATGAGAATTACCAATGCTGGAAAAACCCTCTGTTCTTTCAATGTTCTTGTGGAAGAACAGTATTGCAGTGTGGACTTTCCTTAAGTTGTGTCAGTAAAACAGCTGTTTTTCTGACAAAACTCTGTAATGTAGATGTACCATAACATCCCTACTTTCAATACCTGGAAAAATACTGGAACAAACTAAATTAACCAATTTGCAAACACTCAGAAGATGCTAGAGTTACGAATAATAGTCAATATGGATTTTTCAAGAATAAATTAAGCCAAACTATCCTAATTTCCTTTTTTGACAGGACTATTCTTTTAGCGGATGTGGGAGACGCTGAAGATATGGTAGTTTTTTCAGTAAGGCTTTTGCTGACAGTCCCTCGTGATAGCCATATAAGTAAACAAGGGGAATGTAGTTTAGATGAAATTGCTATAACGTGGATTTTTTTTTTTTTTTTTTTTTTTACAATTAGTTATACATGCTCAAGAAGTACTTATCAATGGTTTGCTCTCAGACTGAGAGGCTGTATCCAATAGGGTTCTAGTAGGGTTTCTCTTGGGTCTGGTACCATTTAATACTTTCATTAATGACTTGAATAATGGAGTAGAGAGTATGCTTATAAAATTTGCAGATGATGCCAAACAGAGTGGTTGCAAACACTTCAGAGGATGGGATTAGAATTCAAAACCACCTTGACAAATAGGAGAATTTGTCTGAAATAAAAAAGATGAACTTGGACAAAGACAAGTCCAAAATACTACTACAGTGATCAACTGCTGTCCAGGTCCACTAAATGTAGGACAAAAAGAAATGGGCATAACAAGGGAGAGTTAGGTTAAAAATTAGGAAAAGCTGTCTAACCGTAAGTGTAGATAAAGCACTTCATTAGCACCAAGAGAGGTTGCGGAGTACCAATTTTGGAGGTTTTAAAGAACAGATCAGAAAAACACGTGCCAGGGAATGGTCTAGATATATTTGATCTTGTCTTAATGCAGAGGAGTTGAATGTCCTTTCCAGTCCTACGTTTCTTTGATTCTATGAAACTTAAGAGTATGTCCTGAAAAACTATTTCTTTTAAAATGAGGAGTGGAGAGGACAGAAAAGGACTCGGAAACTGAGTAGTATACACACACACCATCTTTGCCAAAGCTCCACTGCTTTGTGCACACTCCTGCTTGCAGCCTCTTCAATTTCAGCTTTGTGCTATTACAGGTGAAAAGCCTTTTAGGCAGAACATAAATTACTAACAGTGAAAGTGACTAGACCCAATGCAGTGTCAAAGTGCACAGAAGTAAAACTGGGAAAAAATTATGTCAAAAACATCTTTTACTTATAGTCCTCTATATATTCACACAGTTATACAGGAAATCATTTTCAAAATAAAGTTTTTGTGCATTCAGGGATATTGTTTTTAAGGATATTTGGTAGTGGGGAATCTCTTCTATGCCTCACTTTGGGGTTTTTTTCAGGTGTGTCAGGAGGAAATCACAATTTTGTATGAAGCTTTGTAACAGGTAGGACCAAGTTCTGTTTATTGAAATCACTGTTAAGTGAAAAATATTTTTGGCATAATTTTTTCCCAGTTTTACTTCTGTGCACTTTGACACTGCTTTGGGTTTAGTCACTTTCACTGTTAGTGACTTATGTTCTGCCTAAAAGGCTTTTCACCTGTAATAGCACAAAGCTGAAACTGAAGAGGCTGCAAGCAGGAGTGTGCACAAAGCAGCACAATGTAGCAGAATCTAGCACTCCTTTGGATTAAAATGGAGATTTTTGCCACATGAAATGTAAGTTTGGCTGAAAAAGCTCCTGCTACCCACATGAAAGATAAAGATTACATACAAAGAGTCAGGACTTTGGCATATTTAAGAAAGGTCTAAACACAGGCTTCCTTTTGCTCTTTGGTTCTGCATTACATTCTCTGCTGAGCCAGTGAATATCTGGCTCTCTCCCATAGTGAGCCAAAATCATCCTGATCTGTTAAAGTGAATCGACTGATATTAGCCATGTATTTGTGGAACCTACTGAATTAGGTACATCTATTGTGGGAGAGGTATTTGGATCTACACACTTCTGAGGCCACCTTTCCACACAGGAAGAATTATATTAATACAATTCAGCAAGTAAATATGTAGTTTACACATACAACAAATTGAGATTTTAAAAGCAAAGATGTTAATACTCCTGTCAGAGCAGTAAGCTTCTAACAAGTTATCAACTAAACATTACAGAATTAGACTTATTGCATGTAAGTAGGTGAACATACATTTCCTATTCTAAAAAAATAAGCTAGCTATTTGAATTTATAAATGAACTATGCATTGATTTGCAATAGGGTTTCAAATACAATTGTAACTGAGACTGACCTTCACACTCCATTTCCCATAATTATTTGAAAATGAACACTTTTTCTCTTTTCACACTGTACTTTTCAAAATATATATTAGTTTTACTGCAAGGCCAAAAAAATCATCTGAGTACTTTAGACTACATTCATATGCTGTAACAAGATGATGTACAGCATGCAGACTTATTTTTCTTTTCATGCTATAGGTAAAAATCTATCCTCTGTCTCCTGGATGACCAAGTTGAAAGCTTGATAGGACACATTTTAGGTTGGTGTGACATAAGTGTTTTAGTCGACCGTTTTATTAATGGCAATTTTATTAATGGCTACAAAGCACTGAAAACCAGAAATGAACAAGGACGGCACATTAGTCTTTCAACTCTTGAAACCAAGTTTAAATCCTGCCTTAGGTCACAATTTCCTTCCTGTGCCTTCACATCATAAAGCCACTAGGTAATTTGGTACAACTGGCTGTCACTACGTAAGACAGAGTTAGCATTGGAACAATATTGGGGTATCATAGGTCAAGATTAAATTGGAGAGCTGTTTGTAGTGAAACTTGTCTAGTGCCTCTTAGTGCTCTCTATGGCTCCAGCAAATTCTATGAATCTGTTAAAATTTTCAAGACACTGACAAAAGTGCTTGCCTGGAAGACTATTTGGAAGCTCAACTAGAGCAGAATGTAGCTGTCTGCATGATTGGTGGCATAAGTGGCACAAACTGCATTGATTCACTATTTGCTTTCAGTGGCAATTCCAAGGGTAGACCTATGCAGTCTTCCATAACTTGGGGCCTGGCTATAGAGGAGTCTGTGTCTCTCCCTATGTGCCACCACAGGTAGTGTGGTTTGCTAGAGCTCTCAAGCTATTGAACCCTGCTGTTAAACAGGAAGCTGAGGCCAAAGATCTTCATCTCTACAACAAAAGCAGTTTGTTCACTTCTACAATCAGAGCAAGTCAGCCTCTTGTGGATAAGGTAATATCCATGGACTTAATAGACAGACTTGATTTATGGCTTATTATAATAATAGAGAACCTACTAAATCCCACCCCTCCATGACTGGAGAGGTATCAATGGGACACTTCACCTTGAATGGTCCCTTGAAACATGTTCTACCTTGTATTTTTTGTGTGACACTTCAAGAACATTTTCCAGACCTGAAGAAGAGCTTTATGTAAACTAATTTGAAAGCTTATCTTCCTTAGCAACAGAAGTTGGTCCAATGTTACCTCATCCACCTTGTCTTACTGGGTACTTTAGAAATTTTAAGACATGTACAGTCAGAGCCAAGAATGCTGACAGCCATAACTGTAGTTTTATAATACTTTTGAATTGTAGTATTTTGCCATCACCATCACACTTAGTGGGGCATTGTAAATACATAACACTACTGCCGAATCCACTAATTTAAGCTTTAGTTTATGGCTTTTGAAAGTAAAGATTCCATTCTTCTGCCTTCTAATTGGGAGGTTTGATTTCTTGAGAAGGAAAGATAAGTGTCAAAACTCCTAGCAACCTGTGTTGGTTTCAGCCGTAATCCCTAACATACCAGGTTAAAAAAAAACCCCTTAAACTTCTCCAGTGCTCCAATGGACCAAACTACCATCTGATAAATGTAATATGAAGGACAAATGACATTCTCCACAGAGGAACAGAACAATCAACAAAACACTGAGAAGCCATCTCTGTGAACATTGTTTAAACACAGATGAGATTCTAAGTGAGAAGCACAGTAATCTCAAAACAATTTATAATTTATGTAAAAATCCAGTAGTTTATAATCTTAAATTACTGTTTTCCCACCCACCCACACACACACACACACACACACACACACACACACGTACGTCAAATTAGCATTAATGGAAGTTACTTGGGATACACGGAGAGAGAAAAATATTTTAATTTATCCTCTACAAATTAATGGCTGCATATTCAGCATTATAAAACATGTTTGCATATCATAATTAAAAATGTGGTAAATGAAACTTTAGAAATAAAAGGTTGAGGGTCCTATAATCAGACTCAACTAAATCTGTTCCAGGATCGCTCTCATTCAGTCCAGTAATACACCACTCTCTGCAAAACAGTCCAGAGCTCAAACACATTAGCTACACAATAAAGTAATACTATGGCTAGTGCAGCTCATGTGTGCAACATAATGCATCAGCATAACTACCTGATAACTTGGGGTGTAGTAAGTAGTTCATACTTCCATTTCCAATGGGAAAACCAGAACTAAAGATACACTGAGAAATTGAGAGCAGGGAACGCTAATCTCAAGAATATTGCACAACAGCTACTGTAAAATAAGCTTGTGCTGGGGGAGCAGATGGGAGTATTTACCAGTATTTGTACATAACATATATAAATGCATGATTTTAAAATAAAAAATAAGCTTTTACTAAGAGCACAGATATTCTTCAGTAGGACCTAGCTAATAAAGAAGCTCTTTATAGAATTAAATAATTGTGTTTTTCTTCTAACAAATATTTATTTTGGGTGATGGAGTAAAATTTGGATGCACAATATCATCCTACTCTGACTGATCATCCAAAATTTCAGATTATATAATACTAATACCTAAGGCAATATAATTGGTTATCAATGTCACTGACATTACTGAGCACTGCAAACAATTACTTTTACTAAAACAATTTGAAGCTATCTTTTGGGTGAATGCAGGGCAATACTCCCACAGCTGCTATTAAAATCATATCTGTTCTTATTCTGAGCATGTTACTGACAAAATATTGGCTTCTCTGGGGAACTGCCAAAAAGCTGTAAGAGTTGTTTCAACAGGACACATTTCTATTCACAAGATAAATAATTTAATGAGTAATAATTAATCTATGCGCAGATTTACAATGGAGGTCTAAAGTTTTCTAGCTAAGTGTTTATGCAACATGGTTTTAAACTGGATTTTGGTGGACATTGGATATCTTCTCTTTAATGTAAAATTTACATTTAATTTTCCCATGCTGTAAAGAAAATTGACCATTTCAAATCTGAATTTCAAACATATTTAAATGCTGTTATGGATTATCTATTAGTCCTTTGGGCTCCTAATAGAGTACAGTGCTTCCACAGTCATCCTCCATCTCTTGTGATCCTTCGTGATAGTCTTGATTTGATCCCACATTAAGCCAGCTGCTTTTACTTCGTCCAGGAAGCTTTGTCACCATGTTTGTTCGGGACATCTCCTTTTCCCCTTGGGATTCCATTCTAACGCTTGTCTCATGATACATTCCTCACAGTCCTTATGCAGGATGTGGCCTGCCCATTGCCATTTTCTCTTCTTAATCTGGACCTCCACTGGTTTCTGATTTGTTCTGGTCCACAAGGTTTCATTTGGCATTCTATCGTACCACTTTAGCGGAGAATGTGTCTAAGGCATTTATTGTCATGTTATGGAGCCAGGCATAAAATGGTGAAGCCACTTGCACTAGAGAAATATGTATTCACATTTGTAAAAAAACCCAGATTTGCTAACTGCAGCAAATTATAACAATATCTAGAGAAATGTATGTCTTTATCCTTATATTCTGGGTACAGACAGTTTTTGCTGGGAATAAAAATAAATAAATCTAAGCTCAAGATGTTTAGAGCCGTTAGACTGATACTTGCTTTGAGAAGCAGTAATTTTAATCAATTAGGATATGCATCTCAAACAAGTATACATGTAAAGAAATAATTAACACAAGAATTAGAAAGGTGTAAATACTTCCTGAAACAAAAAATGGATTTAAATGGCATTACTTAGTCCAGACTTCTTCACTCTAGCATGGCAAGCTTTGGTTTTATAACTATAGAAGGCTGATTTAATCTCGTGGACCTGCTCCCAGTTCACGAGACTTCCAAATATTATGTAAATATGTCGTTTCAGAACAGTGCTGTATTAGTTCTGCTACCCTAATGTTAACAGTGTCTACAGCTGTTCTCAGCAACCATGAGAGGATTTCAAAATGATTTTCTCATCAGAGACCATAAATAAGGGATTCTAAACACAACATTCCCTTCCCCAAAACTTTGCACACTTCTACTTTTTCAAGTCCTGCTAAGCTGCATTCCTCCAGGTCAGGAAGTCCTCAAAATGCCTATTTAGAGAATAGCCTGTGAAAATGCATGACATATGAACACACAAATCTAAGCCTAACAAATTCAGAGCCAAAATTTTACATCTCTAACAAACATGAAGATCAGTAAGTGAAGTGCTGGTATTATTTTGCCTCACAAGGCAAGACATAATACTTATTTCAATCTCCCATATCTTTGATGGAGTTTGGCAGAGCTGTAGCAGTGGCAAAACAAAGTCCATTTGTAACTATCCTGACTTCCAACAATTATCTTCTCTTTTAGTTCTAGAAAAATATATAGGATATGGGGGGAAAATCTCATTATTATGGTCAGTATAGAAGCTTTCCCAATATCCTTCATTCCCCGACCTCTCCAAAACTGATGATGCGATGTGTGTTGGCTAAAAAGATGACCCTCTCCTACAATAGCAGAAACATGAATGCTCTGAAGTACACTGTACACAGAAAAAACTTTTTTGCAATTAAGATGCTTTAGTTTCATTTCAGCACCTTGCTGCCAAAGCAGGCCTACTGTATCATGTATTCTAGCAAAGGAATTACTGATCTGTTTCAGATTACTTTCAACATACTGCTAGTGTTAGATCTGTTTTTAGGCAATGAACAGAATATATAAGCCTGTTAATATGTACGCAATTGTCTATTCAGAAAAACTTGTCACCACAATTGCATTCAGATAGCAATCACTAAAACATGTAAAATGTCAAGTAATGTGTCAAAGTTACAAAATCTTTAAGAAAATTGAAATGTTATTAAATATAGCTTTTGTACATAATTCAGTACACATAGCAGCAGATATAAGGTATTTAATTTAACAAAAATCTAGTTGAGTTATTTGAAGTTACATCATACATGAAAGGAAAAAAGTCTCAAAAGGAACTTTTATCAAACTTGTTCTGGTAGTAGAGATTATTATATTGTTTGTCATCTTTGCATTGCTAAAACAAATTTAAATAGGAGACATTCTGTTAGGGAAAAACAAAGGGAGGCAGCTATAAACAGATATTTGAACTGTTGCCATAGATTAACATGATTTTATCTTGCTTCTGCACTTCAAGACTGAAGGTCATTCATCTTTGTATTCTGGCATTCTTTTTACAGTAATTATTGAAGATATGTTATGTATTGGCACAGATTATTTTTCTCGTACATAATTTTAATAGAGAGAAGGAGACTAGCCAACAAAGAAGAAATCAAAAACTCAGCCTCCTTTAATTTGACAAGTTTTTGTAGATAACTTTATGACAGGTTCAGCTAAAAGGAAAGTTACAAAATTAAAACAAGTAAATAATTTACATTTGCAGCTGCATTTCAAATATGTGTTCAATAACTTTGGGTTCTTCAATTCCTGGGTGTCCATATGGAGGCACCCACATGCCCAATTTTCACAAGTGAAGAGGACTTGCAGCTTCCATTAACTTAAAAAAAAAAAATCAAGCACAAGTCAGGCAACCAAATTAGCGAAAGCTGAAAATTCTGTCTTAGATCTTGTCCTTTTTCTTATCTTACTCATTTGGAAGAAGTTTACTTTCTTGTTTTATTAGGAAGTGTATACCTTTACAAATCTTAACAGGTGACCTGAAACAGTTTACTTCCAAGACTTGAGTTCAACATCCAAGATTCTTCTCCAATAGTTAATAACTAAGGGCTTATCTATAGAGGGAAATTGACCAGCATAATTATACTAAAAATATGTATGATGTCCCTTGTGGGCACATTTATTCTGCTAGTAACAGTAGTTAAACCAGAAAAAAGTATCTCTAGTCTGGATAGCAGTGTCCACACAGAGAATTGTATGAGGATGAAATTAGAATATGAAGGTAACGTTATACCTATACATTTCCCCATGCAGATACAATCTTAGGGCCCAGTCACATGAGGTCTTGCAAGCAGCAGAGGGATTTCTCAGAATGTTGTAGGATTATGCTTTGGGTACAGAAGCCTATACGGTTATTAGGACAGTAGCTCTAACAATATTTTGGTTCATTTTTCACATAACCATGTAAAATTATGTACCATTCTTTCACAAGCTAGCCTAACTGAACTTCAATAGTTCCCTAGCATCATGCTTGAAATAAAGTTGAATGGAGTTGTCTTACAATGTATGTCAAAGATAGTACCTTGAACTCTCGTCTTGGCAAGTAAATAAATGGGAAGCTGTATTTTATGTTTTGCATTATAACATTTATGTTATGTCAAATTATATTCTGTTAATTAGGGATTTTAAATAGTGCTTAAAATACATATTATTTCCTCTTTAATGGAACAATTATGAAGTTTTCCAGACAGGAAAATACAAAGTTGTTTTGAAGGAATGTCAAATTTGAGGTTGCTAACTAGAGGTATTTTGCTTTGTTGCTCTTAAAAAGGAAACATAATTTTAATCCAGGGAATCATTTAATAACTAAGTACATCTTACTTTTTAGCATACAAATTCAAGTTAACAGAATCACATTAAAAATATAAAACATCTTTACCAGCCAATGGTGGAAATCAAACTAGTCTTTATACTGCTTAATAATGCAGTTGAAACAATTCCATCTTTGCCAGCTGAAATGATCTATATCACCTGACAAGTGATTGCCAATGAAATGTATAAACATCTTCAACTGCCTTAAAATATGCATTGTTAATCTGCAATAAAGTGAGAGTTTTTCAAAAGCTCTCACACACCTCATTAAATATTCAAAAATCGGACAGATGTAGAAATAAATCCTTTGGTTAAAGAAGTTATGCTGCGCTGAGATACTGCAAAACACCTGAAACCCACCAGGAAATGTCTGAATTTTTTATGTTTTTAAACCAGAGCTGTCTTCAGTGCAGTCTTGTATCATCCTTTAACCAGGAGCAGAAATGTAATCCTGCATCACACACTTAGCATGAACAATTTCCACAGCCCTTCACACTGTTGATAATTTCCTCTTGAAGTTTCTTCCTTTCCTCTTCTTTGGACATATGATTATTTCTCTCTTCCCATTTTTGGTTGTTATTACTATTTAGTATTCTGCTGCTTTGTGTGTGCCACATCTCATAGTACAGACTGCTGGGATTGGCAAGAAGCTCTAAATGGCTCCCACGCTCAGCAACTTTACCCTGTAAAACATATATAAAGTTAACATTCAATCACTATGAGCTCTCTGGAGTACGAAGGTGACAAAAGCATGGCCCAGACAGTTTCACAGTGTAGTTCACAGAAATCCTTCTCATTAATATGGAGGTGAAATCTACAGGGACAAGCTCACAGAGGAACTCGGTCTCCACAGAGAGCTGCTGTTGCTTCTGGGTTATAAAAATTAGATGCAGTCCTCAGGTTTCAGCTGGGCAAAGTTCGTGTCTTGGTACATAAAAGTTTCACCAGTTTAAACTAAAGGTACAACTTTTTACATGTGCTAAACCTATTTTAAGACTAGGATTTATTATCATTATTAAACCAATGCAAAGGCATATATGGATGCTTCAAAACCATCTGCCCTATCTTGACTTAGTTTAAGATCACTAAGAATGGATTTATGCTAAACCGAATTAAGTGATTCTTAAGCCAAAAATAACAATGTCCACATAGGCATTTGCATAATTAAATGTGGTTTTAAACCAATTTTTTAAGTTCATTTGGCTCAACCCTTGTGATTTGATACGGCCTCAATAGCTTCTTTGTTTGAATATTCAACTAAAATTGAGAACTAGGGTGTGTGTGTGTGTGTGTGTGTGTGTGTGTGTGTGTGTGTGTGTGTGTGTGTGTGTGTGTGTGTGTGTGTGTGTGTGTGTGTGTGTGTGTGTGTGTGTGTGTGTGTGTGTGTGTGTGTGTGTGTGTGTGTGTGTGTGTGTGTGTGTGTGTGTGTGTGTGTGTGTGTGTACTTTCCATGGATCCAAAAATTAAGCTCTCTTATTAAAAGCTAGAAATGTGTTATTTTGATTAATATAAGCAGAAAATACTAAAACCTGTGATGTAATATTTACATGAGACAGCAAAGCTGTTACACAATTTTCCAGCTCCTTTTCCTTTCCTGATCCTTATTTAATTGGCTGCCACTATTGTACCCTGCACACATGCGTCAACCGTGTTTCATGAACCAGCTTGCCAGCGGGGAATGATGCATCTGTTACCTGACCGAGCACATCATTCAGTCTCTACTGAAGCAGGAGCTTGGAAAAGCAAGACAATTGATGAACCTAAGCATCCCAGATGTTCAGCTAACACTAATGAATTAGTTTAATTGTGCTTCTTTTTAAATCCAACAATTATACGTAGTATAATATAAAACACTCTTACTGTGTTGTGATGTTATGTTATTCACAGATTGGCTCATTACATATTATTATAAACCACACTAAATGTTGTGCTAGGTATGACTTTTTATAGAAAAGTAGAGGCACATGAACATATGCTATTTGACTGCTTAGCAAAAGCAGCAAACAGCAGACAGGTGGGAAGCAAGTTTAGTCCATTATCTAATTTTGTCTCTGCCACCTGAATTTCAATGATATTGAGCAATACCATTAACTCACTTAGAAAGTTTCTTGTTAAGAAATTCCAGCAATCATTTAACATACCAAAGAAATTTGCTTTCTTTTAGATATATACATTTTAATATTTTAATCACTGAAGATTTTAATGGATGCAAGCAAATGAATAGCAAATAAAACAGTTGAAGAGCACACACTATTAAATTTAACAAATTTAAGAAGATCCATAATCAGTACACTAAATCTACATCACTAATATCTACTGAGTTAAAAAAAGCTATTAAAATAGTGTCAATAGAGATCACTTATTTTAACTTTGTCCACCTTCCTCTGTGTTAAAATCTGAGTAACAGAATAAATTGAGTATGAGGTGATGGCTGAACAGAGATATTAATCAAATATTGAAAAGGTCTCTTTTTAGGGGTGGAGAGAAAAGCAGAGGGAATAATTACAATTTTCTAGAGCTATTGTCCACAATAGGAGAGTGGTGCTCAGATTTCTACTGTAATTAGACTGAACAATCATGCAACAATTATATCTGCAGAAACACAGAGCATGCTACCTTATCTTTTCTGTTGAAAGTGAGAAACAATGGCTATATCTGAAAAACAGTCACTCTCATTGGGTGAGGAAAATGAAATATAAATTGGGGGACCATATTAGGAATTAGCATGACAGAAATCCACAATAGAGGTAAATTGTATACTACCTTAAGCATCAGATTGCCCAGTGTAGCTAATTTAAATCATAGAGGCGGAAGAGACCTCAGGAGGTCATCAAGTCCAGCCCCCTGCCCAAGGCAGGACCAATCTCAACTAAATCAATCCAGCCAGGGTTTTGTCAAGCTGAGATGTAAAAACCTCTAAGGATGGAGATTCCACCACCTCCTTAGGTAACCCATTCCAGTGCTTCACCACTCTCCTAGTGAAATAGTTTTTCCTAATCTCCAACCTAGACCTCTGCCACTGTAACTTGACACCATTGCTTCTTGTTCTGCCATCCGTTACTACTGTGAACAGCCTTTCTCCATCCTCTTTGGAACCTCCCTTCAGGAAGTTGAAGGCTGCTATCAAATCCCCTCTCACTCTTCTCTTCTGCAGACTAAACAAACCCAAATCCCTCAGTCTCTCCTCATAGGTAGGGCTCGACAAATCATGTAATCTACTCGCTCGTGGTGAGTAGATTACAAGCCGGCATAGACAGCGCCGTGCGATCTGCACACGCGCAGCTCGCAGAACCACGTGGCTGGTGAGCGGGGCTTGCTGCTGCTTGGCTAGCCCTGCTAATAGGTCATGGACTCCAGCCCCCTAATCAGTTTGGTCGCCCTCTGCTGGACCCTCCTCCAATGCGTCCACATCCTTTCTATAGTGGGGGGCCCAGACCCGGACACAATACTCTAGATGTGGCCTCACCAGAGTGAAATAAAGGGGAATAATCACTTCTCTGGATCTGCTGGCAATGCCTCTCCTAATGCACCCCAATATGCCATTAGCCTTCTTGGCTACAAGAGCACACTGTTGACGCATCTCCAGCTTCTCAACCACTGTAATTCCCAGGTCCTTTTCTGCAGAACTGCTACTTAGCCATTTGGTCCCCAGCCTGTAACAATGCTTGGGATTCTTCCATCCCAGGTGCAGGACTGTACACTTGTCCTTGTTGAACCTCATCAGATTTCTTTTGGCCCAATCCTCTAATCTGTCCAGGTCACTCTGGACCCTATCCCTGCCCTCCAGTGTATATACCTCTCCCCCTAGCTTAGTGTCATCCATGAACTTGCCACCCATCCCTTCATCCAGGTCATTAACAAAGATGTTGAACAAAACTGGTCCTAGAACAGATCCTTGGGACACTCTGCTAGAAACCGACCGTCAACCTGACATCGAGCCGTTGATCACTACCTGCTTAGCCCGACAGTCTAGCCAGCTTTCTTTCCATCTTACAGTCCATTTATCCAATCCATATTCCCTTAACTTGCTGGCAAGAATATTGTGGGAAACGGTATCAAAAGTTTTGCTTAAGTCGAGGTATATCACATCCACTGACTTTCCCATATCTACAGAGCCAGTTATCTTATCATAGAAGCTAATCAGATTGGTCAGGCATGACTTGCCCTTCGTGAATCCATGTTGACTATTCCTGATCATTTCCCCCTCTCCCAAGTGCTTCAGAATGAATTCCTTGAGGATCCCCTCCATGATTTTTCCGGGGACTGAGATAAGGCTCACTGGTCTGTAGTTCCCTGGATTGTCCCTTTTCCCTTTTTTGAAGATGGGCACTACATTTGCCTTTTTCCAATCATCCAGGATCTCGCCCGATCTCCATGAGTTTTCAAAGATAATGGCCAAAGGCTCCGCAATGACATTTGCTAACTCCCTCAGTATCCTCGGATGCATTAAATCCGAGCCCATGGATTTGTGTAGGTTTAGCTTTTCTAAATAGTTTCTAACTTGTTCTTTCCCCATCAAGGGCTGTCCACCTCCTTCCCATGCTGCATTGCCTAGTACATTTGTCTGGGAGCTGGCCGTGTCCATGAAGACAGAGGCAAAGAAAGCATTGAGTACTTCAGCTTTTCCCACATCATCTGATACTAGGTCACCTTCCTCATCCAGTAAGGGCCCCAGACCCTCTCTGATCACCCTCTTATTGCTAACATGTCTGTAGAAACCTTTCTTGTTATCCTTCACAACCCTAGCTAGCTGCAATTCCAATTGCACTTTCGCCTTCCTGATAACTCTCCTGCACTCTCGAGCAACATATTTATATTCCTCCCTAGTCATCTGTCCAAGTTCCACTTCTTGTAAGCTTCCTTTTAGTGTTTAAGCTCACCAAGGATGTCCCCGGTAAGTCAATCTGGTCACTTAACATTTACTGTAATCCACCTGAAATACTAGTAACTACATGTAGTTAAAAGGTATGCAAGCACACTACAACATTTAAAAGCAGAAGCACACGTGCAGATACACCAAATTTCTGTCATTGATACATTGTATATGTTGCAAGAAAAATTACTATAACTTGGAATAGATTTTTCAGGCACAGTTCATTTTCAAAGGCAATTTAGTTCTGTATTCTCACAAATAATCCGTAGATTTCAAACATACAATTCACTAAAACACTCACATGTCAAAGCTGCATTATATAACATGATAATCTCTCACCTGATCCAGGACAAGTATTTCATCTGCATCAATTACTGTTGATAATCTGTGTGCAATGAAAACAGTTGTTCTGTGCTTCACCAGGTCCCTCATGGCACTGAGAATGTTCTGCAAAATTAAAAAGTGCATATATGTATGTATGTGAGTGTATAATACGCATCCATTAAAACTTTGTTCCACATATTACATGACCTGATTTTATTTTCTCTGAAGCACATTATCTATCTTAAGGATATGAAAAAAAAAATCTTTAAAAACAGGAACCGTGTAACTGTTAGAAATCCTAATGATTATATAAACTTAAAAAAACAATGAATAGTCTAGTAGGCTGACAAACGGAGTGCTATAATCATCATGAACAGAACAGATTATAAACAGGAGGTTACCAGACAACCCACCACCACCAGATTCTACAAGATTCTCTCCTGTGGTTCCACTAAAAAACATCAAAAAAATCCTAATACGACTGCTCATGAAACTCCCTGATGCTCATGACCAAATTTACACTAACACCCGCCACTGCCCCCCCTCCCAAATCAGGAGTTTTCTATCTGCTACCCAAGATACACAAAACTGAAAATCCAGGATGACCCATCATCTCAAGCATTGGCACACCTCAAACAGGATTATCTGGCTATATTGACTCTCTCCTCGCACCCCATGCTACCAAAACTCCTAGGGTATGTCTATACTACAGCGCTAATTCGAACTAACTTAGTTAAGCCCGCAGAGCCAGCCCAGTCCTCCCCACCGGGGGCTCGTACCCCATTCCTCCCTCACCTCCTTTCACTTACCCTTCCCTAGCCCCCCTTCCTGATGTACAAAATAAAGAAAACATGTGGTCAAAAATAGAATCTCTCTTTATTGAACAAAACTGGGGGAGACTGGGAAAAGGAGGCGGGAGAGGGGAAGAGAGAGGGTGGGAGAGGGGAGGGCAACTAAAATGATCAGAGGTTTGGAACAGGTCCCATATGAAGAGAGGCTAAAGAGACTGGGACTTTTCAGTTTAGAAAAGAGGAGACTGAGGGGGGATAGGATAGAGGTCTATAAAAGCATGAGTGGGGTGGAGAGGGTGCAGCAAGAAAAGTTCTTAATTAGTTCCCATAATAGAAGGACTAGAGGACACCAAAGGAAATGAATGGGTAGCAGGCTTCAAAGTAGTAAGAGAAAGTTGTTCTTCACAAAGCAAAGAGTCAACCTGTGGCACTCCTTGCTGCAGGAGGCTGTGAAGGCTAGAACTAGAACAGAGTTTAAAGAGAAGTGAGATCAAGTCATGGAAGTTGGATCCATGGAGTGGTATTAGCCAGGGGGTAGGAGTGGTGTCCCTGCCCAAAGTTTGTGGAAGGCTGGAGAGGGATGGCACGAGACAAATGGCTTGGTCACTGTCTTCGGTCCATCCCCTCCAGGGTCCCTAGGGTTGGCCGCTGTCAGCAGACAGGCTACTGGGCTAGATGGACCTTTGGTCTGACCCAGTACGGCCATTGTAAGCTCAGGGCTCAGGGTCGGGGGTCTCAGTGGACCACTTTGATTTTCATGCACACCTGTTCCTGGGTGGCCAGGCTGGCAGCTCTCCTGTCCTAGCCGGCCACTTTCCTGTGCCTAGTGCGGAGGTTGTGGATGAGGTCCACGATGTCTGCACTAGACCAGGCTGGTGCCCGCCTCTTGCGGTCCTGGGCAAGCTCCCGGGAGCCGCCAGCCTGGTCCCGGGAAGAGGGGGAGGGCTGGGGGGCATCGGGTGGCTGGCTCAAGCCGTGCCAGGTGCAGGGTCTGCTAGCTGGGTGCTGGCAGGCTTGCACCTGGCACGGGCACCGTAGGCAGCCCGTGCCCCTTTAAGGGGTCCGGGGCCGGGAGGGGGGCAATAGAGATTCCCTGGTGTTGGCCAGAGTGGCCACCAGGGAAAGCTGGTTGAGGGCTAGCCTCCCACTAGTTTGAATTAAGCGGCTACACAACCCTTAATTCGAACTAGTAAGTTCGAACTAGGCTTAGTCCTCGTAGAATGAGGTTTACCTAGTTCAAACTAAGCGCTCCGCTAGTTCGAATTAAGTTCGAACTAGCGGAGCGCTAGTGTAGCGCCTATCAAAGTTAATTCAAACTAACGTCCATTAGTTTGAATTAACTTTGTAGTGTAGACATACCCCTAGCTATCTTCAAGACACCACAGACTTCCTGAAGAAACTACAAAACATCAGTAATCTTCCTGAAAACACCATCCTGGCACCATGGATGTAGAAGCTCTTACCACCAACATTCCACATGAAGATGGATTATAGGCTATCAAGAATACCACTGCACACCTGATTACAGAGCTCTGCGACTTTGTCTCCAAATTGGAAGTAGTGGGTGAGGACAATCTGTATCTTCAAGTCAGGGGCACAGCCATGGGTACCTGCATGGCCCCACAATATGCCAATGTTTTTATGGTTGAATAACATTTCCTCAGCTCTTGCCTCCTAGCATTCTCACTCTACTTATGCTACATTGAGGACATCTTCAACATATGGACCCACGGGAAAGAGACCCTTGAAGAGTTTCACAGGGATTTCAACAACTTCCATCCAACCATCAACCTCAGCCTGGATCAATCCACATGAGAGATCCGCTTCTTTGACACTACAGTACAATTAAATGATGGACAAATTTCCACCATCCTAAACAGGAAACTTACCAACCCCTATACTTACTTTCATGCCTCTAGCTTCCATCCCAGACACATTTCTCAATCTATGTATACAGCCAAGCCCTAAAATACAACCGGATTTGCTCCAATCCCACAGACAGAAAAATACTTACAGGATCTATATAGAGCATTCTTAAAACTAAAATACCCACCCAGAGAAGTGAAAACAGATCGACTGCGCCAGAAGAGTACCCAGACATAAATTACTTCAAGACAGGCCAAAAAGAGAAAACAACAGAATTCCACTTATTACCTAAAGCCCACAACTTAAAACCCTCCAACGCACTATCAACAATCTACAACCTATCCTGGAAAATGACCCATCACTCTCACAGGTCTTGGGGGAAAGGCCAATCCTCGTCTACAGACAACTGCCTAACCTCAAAACAAATTCTCTCCAGTAACCATGCAACACTCCTCCATCCTAATCATCCAGGAACCTACCCCTGCATTCAGCCCTGGTGCCAACTCTGCCCACACATCTACACAAGCGAATTCACAATGGACCCAATGACATCAAGACATCAGGGGTTCATTTAACAGCACATCCACTAAGTGATCTATGTGATCAAATGCCAGCAATGCCCCACTGCCATGTATACTGGCCAAACTGGACAGTCACTACGGGAAAGAATTAATGGACACAAATCAGATATCCGAAAAGGCAACACAGAAACCAGTTGGAGAACACTAACTGCCTAGACACTCATTAATGGATCTCCAAGTTGCTGTGTTGTTTCAGGCCAATTCCACAAGTCAAATACACAGGGAAGGGTTGGAACTTAAGAATTAAACTTTTAAATGAAGTTATCAGATTGGAATGAACAGAGATATAGGCTGGCTCACATACTACCTAGGATACTACCACATCCTAATGACTTAACCAACCAATGGAGGTGCTAATTATTCTTATCAGCCTCTTGTAACTACTTGAACAATCTATTCACTGTCTTTTTTCCCTCCTTTTTCCCCCGTCCCCCTTCCTTTATTTATTCTTGGATCTGGACTTTTAATACTCTAGTCTTCTGAAGAAGTGGGTGTTGTCCATGAAAACTCATGATATCATCTACATGCTTTGTTAATCTTTAAGGAGCTACTAGACTATTCATCGTTTTAAAGTTTTTCCAGTGACAGACTGAGGGTACGTCTACACTGCATCCCTAGTTCAGACTAGGGATGCAAATGGAGATGACCGAAGTAGTTAATGAAGCGGGGATTTAAATATCCCACGCTTCATTAACATGATCTTGCTGGCTCGCTAGTTCAAATCACAGCTGATTCGAACCAGGAAGTGTGCACCGGGACGCGTTAGTTCGGACTAAGGGATGCAGTGTAGACGTACCCTAACTTGGCTACCTCTTGGAAACTTTTGAATGGTTATATAGTTAACCATTTTACATGGGGATGTACAGCCAGTGGGACCAGGGAGGGAAGGATGGTGGACGCGTGCCCCTGCAGCTCCTGGCGAGCTGACTGCCTCACACTGCAGTTTCTGCTAGCTCCACTCCCGGGGTGGTAGCTGCTCCATGGTACAGGCTCTTCAGGAGCTAGTAGGCTCCTGGCATGTACTGGCTTCCAGAGACTGGCCTCACTCCCAGGGAGCTGGCTGCCCTATGCTATAGGCTCTGCCAGCAGGCGCTGGAGTGCACCAGGAGCTGGCATGCACCTGCAGAGTCCAGAGCGTGGGGCAGCTGGCTCCTCAGGAGGGCAGAGTTTAATTGGTAACAGAAACTAATAAGCATCAGCCACTTAACCTCTTGCATCTCTAATCTATCTAGACAAATAATACACTTACGACGAAATAAAATCAAGCCATGTAACATGTGGAACAAAGTTTTAATGAATGCTAAAGAAAGTCTTCCAATCCCCAAACTGAGAAATAGCTGGGACTAAATTATGGAAGAAGCAACACAATGCCTAGAATAAGACTTCAGTGGCTCTGTAAAAGTTATCAAAGTGCAGCTTCACAATGTGAAGGAAAGCCAACAAAGGTTACACTTCTCTGTGAAACTTAAACATCTGAAGAGGCTAGAGGAAGGGAAGTATTCGCTCACCTGCAGAAAAAAAACTTCCGTATTTTGACTGTCCAAAAAAATAGTGCTGATAGGAGTAGCATGTCCAGGTATAGTGTTTTACTCTCCAAATCAATATTAAAGAACAGACAAGACTGTGGGTATGTCTACACTATTGAGCCAGTAAAGCTATGCTATAGGAGCCTGTCATATACATGCAGCCTATGCTGAGGGAAAGGGATTTTCCACTGGTGTAGAAATACCATCTCCCCAAAGAATGGTAGCTAGGTTAACAGAAGTATTCTTAATTTACATAACTGCATCTAGATGGGGAAGCAGGGATTAGGTCAACATAGCTATGTTGATCAGGGCATGTGGATTTTTCACACCCTGGCCAAAGTAGATATACCTACCTACATTTTAAACGTAAACCCTGGCTTGTGTCAACAAGGAACACAAATATCCCTAAAACCAAAGAAATATTTTATATCTACAGCCATCCGCATCAAGTCAGAACCTGTGTTTCCTTTTCCACCTTCATGAGTTGCATATAAGTATGATTTAAGGCTATGTCTACAATGCAATAAAAGACCTGCACCATGGCCACCGATAGTTTGGGTCGGTCTACTTGGGGTCTGAGACTGGGTCCCATAGGGTTTTTACCACATCACAGACAAACCCTGAAAGAGCTTGAGTTACTGCTACAAAGCTGGAATATGCATTTTTTCTTTATGATTACAAGATATACATTTCTGGAAAGAACTCATTTTTATTCACTGCCTTAAAGTGCAGCTGTGTTGAGCAAACATTCAGCTTTGTTTGGCAACCTTGTAATAAATATAGCAAAATGAGAGAGGGGAAAAAAAAGTAGTAGTCTTCAGAAATCTTTGTTACAAATAATAAAAACACTAGTAGATGGAAGGGATCATTATATTATACACCATAAGCATGTGCAAAGCATACATTAAATGATTCTCTATGTCTGTAAAATAAGCGGAATCTAGTGATCAGAGGTCAACGTATGCCAAATAACCCACACAAGGGGGGACAATTTGCAAATAGCGTTTTTAGCTTCAGTTCTAGAAAACATGATTAGTTCATGAAATTACTGTTACTGCTGAGATTTTTGTATTTAGCACAAAGATGTGGTTATTAAGTCTGATGTAGTTGCTGTGGTAGTGTCATGGCATCTGTGTCACAACATCCTGATGTTTCACAGCCCTTCCTAGGAAATGAATATAAATTAATGCCAGCAGGGCAGGTAATGCATACCTGGCTTGCATCTCGGTGCTATGCTCCACAATGAGTGAAAGGTTTTCTATTTTGCATTGTCACAATAATTTAAATTACCTATATTGTAATGAATGTTAAATAGCACCCAAATTCCTCCATTTAAAAATGGATGGTAGTCTTCATACACTATGAGTACATTAGCAACAGAAATACTTTCAAATGATGGAGGCTTACTGCTGCAACTGGACACTATAAACAGAATATTCTTGGCTCTGGATCAATCTTCATTGAGAATCTCAAGGTAAAATCTATGCTACAATAAAGAGAGCCCTGCAAATCTGTAGATATCGGCTTTGTATTCACAGGTATCCAGGGATCATTTTGGCAGATACAGATGTGGATACAAATTTTGTATCTAGAACCCTGCAAATTTGTGAACATCTGGTATCCCCATCCACAGATGCAGATACCTGCAGGTCATTTTTGCAAATGTGGATACAAATTTTGTAGCCATGTAAGGCTCTAGCAATAAGACCTGTGGCATGTCTATGAATGGCTAGGTAAACACAAGCTCTGCAGGGCTCAGGCTCATAGGGCTATAAAACTGAAAAATTCTGGGCTTGGGATGGAGCCCAGGCTCTCAGACGATGCAATGCGGGTGGGTCTCAGAGACCAGGCTCCAGCCCCAGGCCATATCTTTACACTGCAAATTTATAGCCCGGTGAGCCTGAGCCAAAGCCCGAGCCCGAGTCAGCAAACCGGGGCTTTGAGAGCAGTGCCATGTTTTTTTTTCCTTATCAGTATAGACACACCCAGAGTGTTTCTCAACTCCTGGCTTTTGAAGAAAACCTCCTTTACTCTCTAGAACAGGGGTCAGCAACCTATGGCTCGCAAGCCAAATATGGCCCCCTAGAGAGCCAGATATGGGTCTTTTGGAGCCCCAGATTGGCTCCACCTCTGAGGAGGGCCAGCAAAGTTGGACACAATGCAGCTGAAAAGACTTTAGATGCTTTATCCTAATTTACCTCTTCTGTAATTGAGTCTAAAGACGACGTGGCTTCATCGTAGAGAATAATAGGAGGATTCTTTAAGATGGCTCTAGCAATAGCAACTCTTTGCTTTTCCCCTCCTGAACAACAGAGAAGAAAAAACAAGGTTATTTTGACCTGATCAGATATTCTAACATCTGTGATAAAGAAAGAGACCTGCTAACAGGATGCAGCTGAAGCCCTTCATTCATCTTTGCCATACAAAGATTTTATATAAAGAGAGGGATTACAGCCACATTCCAAGAAACTTCCACTCATTCTCCTCATCAGAACCTTGGACCTTACCTGATAATTTACACATGGGACTAACATCCATTTGAGGGTGAAATGGCAACTAGCATTACTAGACTTTTTGCTGCCACTAACAGCAATTTTCTGAACAATGACACCAGAATTATTAGTTAAATGTAAGACTGATTTCAATTTTAAAATCAATGCATAAAGGAGATAGAAAGTAGCCTTCCAAATACAATTCAGTGGGAGTAACAAAGTGTTCAAGTGTTTAAAAAGAATACCCAGCAGAATTTTAAAGCAATAGCTAGCTCTTCTATGGCACTTTTTATTTCATGTACAGATCTTAATGTGCATAACAAAAGATGCTAAGAATCATTATTCCCATTTTGCAGATGCAGAAACAGGTGAGAAGAGGCAAAGTGACCAGTGCAAGATCAGACAGGTCAGTAGCAGAGCCAAGAATAAAACCTCAATCTTCTCTTTCCAGTGTGTAGGGTACTGGATATGGTTTCATGCTTGCTGCTTCCAACTCAGGACTATACACTCTTCAGCTCCATCATCATATGATGAAATAGCCTCCATCATCATGTGAAACTTGCAACATTATATGCTACCACCAATCTCTCTCATGATTCACTCCGACTAGCTTTCCACTATCTGGCTTTATTCAGGTGCTTCCTAAAATCCATTATGGTAATGTAAATATGAGTCTCGAGTTAACTACAGCAGCCTTAAGTTCTTGCATATACAATATCTAACACCACCACCCCCTACTGTCTTGTGTTGATGCAACCCTTACTTAATGTGTCATCCATGTATATTAGAATATGGTTAAGAAGAGCAACAAACAGAAGTTGCGCTATTTGTACAAGATGCTACTTTTACTTCTCTCAAGAAATATCCAGTATGCAGAATATTATTGTTTTCTAGAGCCTGTGTTTAAAAATGTATGCAGTGATCCCATAATGGTGACCTTCTCTTACAGAGTTGGTTGGCAGAATGTACAACATTGCTTCATTTACTTTTGTTACAACCGTTTCATCCCGTAAGATAAACGTTGATTATAGCTTTAAATTATTCAGCATTTATTTATACAATTCACAGGCTAATAACGTAGACAATGTCTTGAGCACAAATCTCACAGCTTATTTCCAAATAAAACTTTTAGGTTTAGAAGATAGTTAAGGTTGAAACATTCAATGAAAAACCATGTACTCATGTACGCATACACCAATAAAACACACAAAATTCTATATCACCCCATCTAGCCACCCCAAAAGTCCTACAAATGAACATGGTAAGTCATCCAGACATTTCTTAACTGCTAAACAATCACTCCTCCATCCTTCACTATCACCCACGTAACTCTGTCCAGTAAGGATGCCAATCTTCCATCCCTACTTTCCTATGACACGCAGATGTGTAATCTTACTGAACTGTACAGACGGGGCAATGGTGGGACGAGAGAAGAAAGGCAGGTCTGCCTGTGGTATGGAGATGGGTAGGTAGAATTTCAAAAGATGATGCTGAAATACTGGCATCCCTACTGAGCTGAAGCTGTGGTACATTCTCTGTAGCATATGGTGGTTGTGCTGCTGGGTGAGGTGTATGTCTCTGGGTGGAGCAGCACAATATACATTAACTTTTTATTTCCTTGTTTCCTAGGTTTTATTTTAAGCGTGTTACATAGCCAGTAATATTAAGTAATCAAATGCAATGCATATGTATTAATTTATACCAAATTCAAAACTGCAAGTTACCATAAAATTATAAAATCCCTTTTATTATTAAAAGGATCAATTTCCAGTATGCTGTACCAACATGCCTCATAATATTATTCACTTAAAAAAGTGGTGTTAGTAGCTGTACATTTATACTTAAAAACAACCCATACTTGGAAAGTCCACACACACTTGTTTAAGCCTTCAATATAACATAAGCAGCAACAGACACCATCAAAACAACCACATCAAACATTCAAATTCTACCCATATATATTCTTCTACTAACCCAACACATCACACTAGAAGGAGAAAAGGATATGTAGTTCTGACATTAATGTCCCCTGAAAATAGATTCCTTTAAATGCCTTCTAGAATACAGAGACTTTGAGCCACTAGTATTAATATTTAAACTCTATATTTATTACATGTCAGCTAAGATCTTCAAATTAATTACATCTCAGGATGATGTGTGGGAAGTGTGTACAGAGTTTGGAGCAAGCAAAAAGGGTGAAAAGAATGTACATATTTACGGATTTACCTGAGAGCTTGAGTCCTCGTTCACCAACTTGTGTGTTGTACCCATTGGGCATTCGAATAATAGCATCATGGATTCCTGCCAATTTTGCTACTGCATACACCTCTTCTGCCGATGCACCGATATTGCCATATAAGAGGTTGTAGTAGATGGTGTTATGGAAAAGAACAGCATCCTACAATTGTACAGAATACTCTAAATATGAAAACAGGATTGATATTTCATAGGTGCAAGTTGAAAAAAATCAATACAGATAAGTGTATACTCTTCCCCTGAACCTTTAAGGGAAAAATGTTTCTGGGAAAATGTAATTAGATGTTTCAATATTTTGAATAGATATAAGATTTAAAGATCTTAATTATTTCACTCAAAATATAATACACATTCTAGTTTTACCATCTCGCAACAAGTGCTAATGACTATGTAAAACACCATGCAAGAAACCTCTTCAGTTCCATTAGTAACATCTCCTTGATGTTTCAAATACAAAGTTACAAGATTTCCTGAAATCCTAAAACAGAGATTTTCAAATTAAATCTGACTACACCAATATGGTGAGTTTGTCTTCCATTTGAACCAGAGCTTCTGAATATCAAAAGTTACGCTCTCAAGGATAACTTATGGGATATTATAAAACACTATACCTGAGGCACAACTCCTATAGCCTTCCTCAGGCTTTCCAGGCTGATATCTTGTATATTCTGACCAGCAACATAAATGTTTCCTTTCTGGGGTTCATAGAAGCGGAATAGTAATCTTACTATTGTGCTTTTTCTAAAATTGAGAAAGGGGTAGAAATGAAGGTTAAATTTTAGTTTAACATTTGTAACTCTCATTCATTATAAAAGCATGTCAGAAAAAAATATTTCCAAAGCAGAATAAAATCACATTTCCAAACGCCAATCAATGATGCAGAATTTGGTATAGTCCATTTACCCACCCTGACCCACTACCTCCTACAATGGCCACTTTCTTTCCTGCAGGGACTTCAAAAGACACTCCAGTAAGGACTTTCTGCCCCTCAAGGTATTCAAAATACACGTTATCAAAGGCGATGGTAGCAGTCTGTGGTGTGATGTGCAGCGGTGGAGCCAGCTCTTTGTCCTATTAAAAAAAGAGTTCCACTTTACACACTGCCCAGAATATATTTCAAACAGTTCGACAAGCTTAACAGTCAACTTTTTAATTTAAAAAGTGAAAGGCAGATGCTTCAGCAAGTTAAAAATGATCTATTTGAGCCATACATGTGAAGACTGTTTTATCCCTCTCCTCTCCTGAAGGTCAAAAACATCCCTTCTGGTCATTCAGCTTCTAGGTAGCTTTTTTGTGTAATAAATTCTGCATCATTAATTACAGCAACAGCCAAAAAACAAAACCAAAGCTTAAGAGCATGGTGCAAACACTATAAAAAACCCTCAATACCAATATAGCTTCTTTGTGAAATAACATTCTCTCTCACTAAAAGGCTTTGCAAGTTAAAAGCAAAAGCTAGTCCACTAACTGCTAGGGTTCTATTGTGTCTGGTATTGACCCAGACAGTCTGGTATTTTTGCCTCCTGTCTGGTAAAAAAAAAAAATTTTTTCCCGGCTAGGAGGCAAAATTACCAGATACCTGGCAACCCTAGCGCCCGGGCCCATGGCTCCAACCCCCCCCCCCCCGGGCGCTGACACCGCCAGCCCCCATGCTTACTTGGTTCTGCAGGGAAGGTAAGTTCTGGCTTGAACAAGAACACAAAATGGTCGTTGGCACAAAGCCTAAAGACCAAGAGGAAGAAATGCCTTCCCTGGGTTTTAGTGCTCAACTACTCCCCTGTTCCTATCCCTGTTCTGGCTCTGCACTCACTCTGAAAGGGGCCATGCTGGTTTTTTTTTTCCCTTAAGTCTAGGAGTCCTTTTTTTTTTGCACTCAACAATTTTGGTCCCCCCCTTTTTTTCCCCCCCTCAACAGAATTTTTTCCACTGGGATTTTGGAGGGGGGGAGGGGGTGAGAAGAGGTGTTTGGTATTTTTGTTTCAACCATCTGGCAACCCTACTAACTGCACTTAACACCCACAACAAACAGCGCTTCCTTATAGAGTGTCTCCTTGTAGAATAGAAATTAGGCCCGAAAAGTAACAGAAGACGAAGCAAGAACTATCACAAAAATAACCCTAATAATGCTGAAGTAACTTTTTTTAAAAAGAGGTAGTTATTACTTACTTTAATTCTTGTGTCTACACTGAGCAGTGTAAACAAGGTGTTCATATCTATGAGAGCTTGCCTAGTCTCTCTGTATACTGTTCCCAGGAAGTTAAGTGGTAGAGAAAGCTGGAACAGCAGTCCATTCACCATTACCAGATCCCCAACTGTCAAGTTCCCTTAAAATAAAGATAGGGGAGACACAGTATTCATATTAAATATTTTACCAGGATGGCACAAATATTTTAGGCCTGTTAGTGTGAAATCCAGCATAGTTTGTGCTATACTACTTTTACAATAGGACAGAACTGTTTAACGTCTTGAAAGAAAAGTTATTCTTGGAGGAGGAGCATTTGTCCAGTGACGTGCCAAGGCATTACTAAAGTGAATTTCATTAAGAGACAGATTGTATAGTAATAAAATAGAAAATTCTAGGTCGGGAGATGTTACCAACTCCACTGTTCCTCTCTTTGCAATGGGTTCTAAAAGACTTTAGAAATATAATTAAGATTCAACTAATGGACCGTAGACCCAGGGGCATAATTTCATGGACCAGAGAGGGAATGTTAATTTTCTATGTAGTTCTGGTAAGATCACTCCCAGGATGTTAAGTGATGCTATGAGCAACTCAGAACACCAAATACATAGAACAGGAAGGTATGCAAAGAACAGCCAAAGAGACAGACAGGCGGTCAATCCTCAGATGTCCTCAATTTACTCTCAGCCAAAGAGAACAGGCATGGAAGGGCTCCAGGCCACTGCTCTATCCTCTGTTTATGGGCCAGCTGGGGGCTGGCATAGGTTACACTGGCTACAATAGTCAGATATTGCACCAGCCAAGGATCTGTCACAACACTGAGTACTTCATGTACACTGCCTCCTTTCCTCTCGTCTATTCCTTATATGTGGGCAGGGCAGCAGGCACACAGACAAAATTATGCCAACATTTGTCACCCACAGATTCCCATGTCAAGAGAAATCTTTGCTTACTCCTTTAGGGCATCATTCTGGTGCTTTGTTATGCCTGAGATATTTTAGTTCCACTCAATTAAAATGATGACCAAATGGAGTTATTCTGCTGCCATGTTAGTCTACAAGTATTTAATGGTTATTCCATCCTATCCGAGGTAGAAGAGGCATTGTTTAATGTGATTAACAGAACTGACAGATGAAAATCTGTAAAAAAAAAAAAAAAAAAAAAAAAATATGTACAAAATTTTTTTTATTGGGGTCTATTAGATTGGGGAATAGTCTTCTGAGACTAATGGTGACTCTTCACTAGAATCATTTTAAAATAGAAAAGACAAAGTACTAGAGTACAGTAGGCAGCACAGGAAAACAATCTTGCATAGGCAGGGGATGGACAAGGTAACCTAACAGGAAAGATTTTTCCCTTATAAAAATATCTTCAGTAACAAAACCCCAGTAAAAAGCCATATGCTAATAAATGTAATAATCATATTTTTGTAATACTGTAATCATATTTTTGTTGGTTTTGACGTCGGTCATGACACTTTTCAAAAATTCTGTTTATCCCACTTTAATTATTTTGTTGGATATGGCGGATATCTAGCATTTGTTTTATTGCGGGGATAGTAGCTAGGCATTTTCCTTCTCATCTACTACCACTGTATTTTTATTCTGTTGTGTAGGTTTGTGAGGGTGAAACCTATGCTTTAGAAGAAACTGGATCTTCTCTTAATGGAGACCATATATTACATTTGCAAATTCTCTGACTTTAGGAGATGAATAATGACTGGCATCTCTGATACTTCTAAAGTTAAAAAATTGCTGAATGCTTATATTTTAAAATCCCAGTCCTCTAGAGTATTAACTGTATGAGTACCCTGTTCTATTATGTTACAACAGAAGCTATCCATCTGACTATCAAAATCGCACTTCATTGAAAATTATGTCCATTAATTTAAATGTTAATTCTCTGGTAATGGTGGGGTGAACCTTCCATTTGAGCATACCGAAAAATGTTTGTTTTATTGTATTTTAATAAACTGTACCAACAGTTTAAATTGAAATAAAATATTTTACAGTTGTCGGGAAAATTTTATGGTGAATTAACTTATGCAGAAAATCTCCATTTGTTATTACAAAAAATCCTTAGCTATTTAGTAAAGTAGCTCATGAATGTGCTATCTTTCTTAGAGATTCTGGGTTTTTTATGCAATCCTATACCCAAGTTTTATGTTTTGTAAGTTTGTGTTACTACTAGCTAGGACAGCTAGCATTCCAACCGAGCTACTTGAAAAACAAGAAATACTAAAAGACAACTTTACCAAGGAATTAGAACCAAATATTCACCCCCCCCACAAACAACAAGAATTTAAAATTACAGTATCAGCAGTAATATCAGTCTTTGGGCACGTTTACAGTAGAAAATTAGGTCGATTTTATTTACTTCAACTCTAAGCATCCAATTTGACAAATGCAATTTTGCAGGTCCTCACTAGGGGGCTGTGGTCAACAGAGCACATCTTCACTGTCAGGGTTGCATTCACCCAAGGAGTGATGCTCTGTGGGTTGCTATCCAGTGCTAGGGTTCCAATACTTCATGGAATGAAAACATTGTTGTGGATGGTTATGGGTGTTTGTCAGCCTCCCGTGTTTGCGGCTCAGAATCAGTCTTGAATTTGATCTGAGGAAGTGGGTCTGGCCCACAAAAGCTCATCACCTAATAAACCATCTTGTTAGTCTTTAAAGTGCTACATAGTCCTGTCTTTTCTTTCATCGTGAATTGTGGTATGCCTGTCTAAGCTTCTTTATTGTCACGCAGCATTACTGTGACTCCCTCATGTAGCCGTTATCCACCATGCTCTGTGCGATTTTGGCATAGATATCAGCATTTCTTTTGCTGGTTTGGAGCTCTGCCTGCACAGACACTTATCCCTCCCCCGATGGCAATCAGATCCACTATCTCCTGAACCCTCCATGCTGGTGGCATTTGTGATTCTAGACATGCATGCTCAGTTGTGCTGGTGAGCTCTTCATGCTGCTCCAACAGGAAATTAACACTTGAAAGTTCCCACAACTTTTCCTGCTCATCTGGTTGAAGAGCACTGGAGTTCAAAGTGCTTGCCAGGGCAGGGCAAGATATTCACATGATAGCACTCTGGAGGACAGTAACTCTGAATTACAATACACAGCGTTTACACTGACCGTATTTCATGGCATGAATGTCACTTCAGGCTTTACTCCACTCATTCAGGTGGAATGCAGGGGTCAATTTTAAAAGCCTGTTAGGTCAATGAGAAGGATTGGATAGCATAGACACACTCATTACAAATTTGACTTAATGCTGAATATCTCAGCCTTCACTCTTATTGTAGACCAGACCTTCCTAAAATACCTTAATCCAGTTCTATTATTAATGCAAAGAGGAACTTGTGTTTTACTTAGAGGCAGATCAATTACCTGCAATAATTCCCTGACTAGCAAGCACCATAATAGCTGTTAAGCCAACACTGAATATAGCACTTTGCCCAAAGTTCAGCATAGCTAAGGTAGCAGTAGTCTTCAGTGATGCATTTTCATACGTCTTCAAAAATCCATCATATCGCTGTGCTTCATATTTTTCATTATTGAAATACTACAAGATAGACAAAGGTAGAAAAGAGTGTCATTCTTTAAAATGTGCTAGATTCAAAGTACTTTAGCTAAACACATTGTAACATACTACACACAGACATGAATCAAGGCTTCAAAAGTATACTGGATATCTACTCAGTGGGTGATTAAGCCTAATACCCAAAGACAGGTTCAAAAGATGAGGATACAGCAGCCCAGCCAGGCAGAACAGGGCCATGACCTGCTTAGATGACCAGAGCCCAACTCGTATATTTACCAGATTGTATAATTTTTCGAGCTCTGATCATGAGGATGTTGCCATCATCGCAGACAGAAAAGATGGTTAACCAACACACAAGATGAATCCTCCAAGTTAGATCCAAGAATAACAATCTACTCTCCTGTGCCCTACCCATGATGTTACTTCTCATCCAATCTCTATTTATGGGTCCTTCTCCATAGGTAACTTCACTATTTGTCTCTTTTGACTTATGTCTTCCCAAGCAGTAGAAGCATGAAACAGATATAACTTTGGCAGTTTCAAGGTTGCCCACAGAAATCAAATGCTGGACCATTTTTTCACTGTTGTTATTCTCTCGTTTTTTATACAGATACTGTGGCTGGGATGCAGTGTAGGATCAGAGACATACACTGGAGCTGTTCTTCTGCTGGCTCAGAAAGACACCATCAAAATTGTTTATATTCAGAAGAGGTTTTCTTTAACCATAAAGGATAGAGAGGTTGTTTTGTTTTTAAATGAATGCTTATATTTTGCAGTAATTGTCATTTTAGATTTAAGCACTCACTAAGAAAAGCTTCCCACCTCTCACTGAGGAATGGATGTGTCAATCCCTGCATGCAGTTTTACACTACCTAGTTCAGACGATTATACATTTTAAGAGAACTAAGTTTTTACAATATAGAGTTGGTCTGATTGTGTGGCCATACAGCTTCCCTTCACCTTGGCTGGAAGGGAACACAAAAAACAACGCGCCTTCTCCGTCAACCTTCTGCTTCTACAAATATCTGAAGAATCATTTCTTGAACATCACTTTAGAAATTAGCTTGGGCATCTGTACTGATATAAATCAGTAAATCTCAGTCTGTGGTCCATGGATTACCAAAGGTCTTCATGTCCCTTCATGGCAACACATTTTGAAAATCATAAACCATCTGAGGATCTCTCTTCTACAAAAGTGCTACACAGACAGGAAAAACTGGAGAACAGCTGGAATAAGTTATTCACCAGACTCCATTATTCACAAGCTAGATATTGTTTTAACTGCAAATACCAGGAAATGGAGCTGGCATTCCAAAAAGTGGAGGATAGAGAATGGGGTTGATACTAAAAGTTGCCTTCTCCAACTGAACACCCTTGAACTCACTTTGAATATAATTATATCTTCTATCATAGTGTTAAAGATAGTAAAGAGATTTAATATCTTACCTTCACAGTTTCATAATTTAGTAGCGAGTCAATTGCAGCATTCCCTGCATCATTATCTGCTTTGTTCATTTCTATTCTAAATTTAGTCCTGTAAAATAGAAGTTTAAAAAGTTGGAGAGTATTGGTTACAGTGAGAGGAATAATCTTTAAATCCTTACCTGTTTTAAGGAGTGCCTTACCTCCATTGTGTAACTCCTACCGTGAATGCTGTATATGCGCCAAGTGTCCCCAGGGATACAAATGCAAACTGTGCACCACATTTATAATACTGGAGGGGAAAAATGCTAATTGTCAGTATGACTTAGTATACCAATATTATTTCAAAAGAATCATATAATCAAATTTAGGTAGATCTCTCCCAAAACAAGTTGAAAGACATGTCTCTTCCCCTGAAAAGCTTATAAACTAGTATCAGCCTTGATCTAACCAGAGTAAAAGGAAGGGTGTTGGCAAAGGTAGGACAGAGGTAACATCAATAAGATGAAACAACTCAGCAAGGGCTAGGTCGCAAAATGGTAAGAAAAGTCTTTTAAAACTTTGTGTCTTCATAGAACAAAATAATTAAATCTTTGCAAAAAAAGGCGAGTCTTTGAATTTCAGAGTAAAGCCCTTGAAGAGATGAACCTTGGAAGGATTTTCCACTGTAACCCCCTCATAGTATGTATAGATTTTGGAGACAGTGTGAGAGAAAGGCTCTAAAACTCTGCATGAGAAGCAGATGAATGGGGTATCAAGGCAGGTGTCTCTGGCAGAGTGATAAACAAATGATACCAAGACAAAAATTCACATCTTTCTAGACTGCAACATTTAATCAAACCACTTAAACAAAAATGTTTGTAAGGTGTAGAATCAAATAGTAATGTAAAAATCCAAGACAAGGGATAATAGAAACAAAAAAAATACTACTGAAGTATCTAAAAATTAAATTAAAAACATTAGTTTTTTCTAGTTGATTAACTTTACATGTTTGACACTATTTTATGTATAGTCATTTTGCTCTTTTGACTTTGCAATTTTTTTCATACAACACTTGAGAGAGAGAGAAAGCATTTAAAATACCATATAAATATGGCAGGAAAAACAGCACATTAGAAGGGTATTCAGAGGCATGTATTATACCTAAAGTTAGCTTAAAAACAAACAAGTTTAAAATAACTAAGTTTAAAACTGATACTGTAGTATGGTCTCTTTGAAGCTTTCTGTATCACTATCTTGCATACGCTATGTTTAGTACGTAAGTTTTGTTGCAAAAATCTTAAATGTTAGATGATGTTATTCCCAAAAAGTGAGACATGATCCTTCAATTTACAGAATGCCTGAGTAAGTATCACTTACCAGAATTCCACTCACAAGTGCCATTTCAAACACGGTGGGTCCCAGATTAAATACTAAAGCACTCAGCACAAAGCTGATGCCCCTTGTTCCTCTGTCAATAGCTTTTGACAGAGCTCCTGTTTGCCTATTCAGATGGAAACCCAAATCCAGGTTATGCAGATGAAGAAATACATTCTTTGCTATCCTTCTGATGGAATTTTGGGCTACTTTCCCAAATACTGCATTTCTAGCTTCATTAAATAATGCAGCCCCAGCTCTTGACAGACCATCTAAAGAAAGACAATACAAGAAAAAAATATTAATTAATTAATTTTCTTTACTCAACTCCAAAAGAGCCTTCGTAAATAAATATGACAGAAGTAAGATGTTGTTCCTTCCCTATAAACATGGTATTTGCAGCATTTATTGCTCCAAGATTTCATTGTTTTTGTTTTATTCATTTTTAATTTGGCTTTTGTTTGTGACTATCTAGGTATAAATGTATTGGTCAACTTATTAAAGGAGGATTCATTGTTAGAAATAATTTTTGTAAGCACCCTTTTTTTCAGAATCAGGGTAGCAGAACTAAGGCCACAGAAGGCTCAATAGCAACAGAAGTAGGAGAAGATATTAGAATAACCATCTCCAGTGCTAACAGAAAAAAGGTCATGAGCTCTAATATTCCAAAACCTTACTGCAGAAAGTCAACACCTGTCAACAGATTAAGGAATCACACTTACAGCCAATCAGAACAGCTGTTGCCATGGTTGCAACTGTATTTGGTGCATCACTCAGGTTCAGCATGTTTCCAGACATCTGGTTGAGGTTGTCTACTGCATATTTAAACATGAAGGGAACCACTATATTCATGGCCTAAAAGAAAAAAAGAAAAACACAGCAATTACCGAGGATGTGCTAAAATGTTTATTTATAAAGTATAAATATTTTCCTTGAATTAGCTATAATTATTGCATTTGGTTATTAACCACTTACTACCATTGGGATGGCTCTCCAGATCTTAAAAATAAAACTGTCTGCATTAGGGAGCTTGAACTTCCATGATAGAAAGCTTACTTCTTTCTTTCCTCTAGCTCCTTTTAATATCAGCTTTCATCTTAACTAAACGATTGACTGTAAAAACCACTTGAATTCATTATGAAGACTCTTTCAAACAATGGCAAGATTGAGAGATGATAAAGTATCAAGATTTTGCACAGTATACATTTACAGTGTCATTAAGTTATGAAAAGTCATTAAAGTCTGTCCCTGTAAGAATATTAGCTACAAATACAGGGTGTCCCCGCTATACATGCAAGATACATCCATGTTTTTTGGAACATACAGCAAAATGACATAAAATGGAGAATTTTTTTCCCCATGGCTGACTTCCATTTGTACGGATTTTTTTTTTTTTTGGTGCGACGTAAGAGCGGGGAATGGGAGGACTTATAACATATTAGTTCCTACAAGCGTCAACAATGCTAATGCAGAACCGATGTATACTGGGGTGACTTATAGTGGGGATGTCCTGTATTGCAAGGTAAGACAATAAAAAGGTCAGTGTAGAAAGCTACCAGTTAAAACAAACAACAACAACAAAACAAGCATGTTAACTCTGGACCATTTTCTGAGAGGTGTTAAACACTAGAAATTCCCACTGTCTTCAAAGTTGAGAGGGGTTGGCCATTTGTCTTGTCTAATAACAATACTACTTATTTATATGGAGCTCTCAATTTTCATGGTGATTTCAAAGCTTATTAAACTTTTTTACTTAGGTTACTCAAACGACTCTCGACAGCAATGTAATACAATTCCTTTGCAACCTTTGACATGAAATACAGCATATATACCTATATATGGTATGCTACTAAATATTCTATGAGAGGAAAAACAATTGAATTGCCTGTATATATAAGAAAAAACAAGGCTGGTTAAGTTAATGAAGGATTTATCTTCAGAATTTTCACTTGCTTACATTAAGAGCTAAAACACATGAACATTCTGTAAAGCTTAAGAAAACAAATATCCCAAATCTTGTTAATGTTACATTATTATACCAACTATGAAGATGTTACTGTCAACAGCCTTAATTTTATCTCCAACTGATAAAATTATTCAAGGATTTAAATTGCTTTTAACAATGAAGGTTTCAAACTAAGATATATGAGTTTCTTAGCAACTGAACAGATGTCTTAAGACTCAGTATCTTGAACGCATTCCAGATGTTAAAATACCTTTACAATGAACTGACTTTGCTTACATCCTTTGCGACTAGAATAAAGGGCAATGAGAAACAAATTAATCTTACAGGCAGAGATCACTTATCAACTTTCAGTGCGTTATCTAGTGAGTATCAGAAGAAATGTTTTGTAAATAAAGCAGACCAGCCACTCTTCACTTACAATTCCAGCCCTCCACCCCAAATGCCTCTACTGTAACAGCATCTAAAAGCCTTAATTCTGATGGGCTCCATTTTGGTAGGAACTGTAAAGACTAACTAGCCATACAAACAACAAACACTAAAGTTTTCCGTTAAAAGGGATAAAAATCACATTACAGCAAAAATTTAACACCACATTTTTATAACACATGCTAAAAACACTGGATATTGAAAAAATTTCAAGTGGTAAAAATTGTTAGCAAAGAGGACAATAAGAAGTTATCCTCCAGAAGAAAATGGAGCTCTGAAGGTGACAGATTTTGATAGGATTCAAGGAAAATTTCATATGGGTTTTTATTTCTACTTCTAAAAAAGTACCATAATTTGCCGAAAAATTAACTCTAAAAAACACCTCAAAGTACAGCATGATATAGATAATCCAGAGACTAGAATAAGATTTGATTGTATCTAGACACATTTATATTGGTTAGCTCATAGCAAATTCTGAAAGATGTCCTGATCCATAAGCCCCTCATTCCTAGTAAGTAGTGCAGGACATAGGACGTAAATTTTGATTAATTGGCTAATTGAATAGTTGATGCAATTTGCATCAATTATTTGATTAGCAATAGCCCGTATCGACTACACTTCAAAGGCGAAAGTGCTGTGGAGAGCATGGGGCCAGCAGAGTACTCAAGCAATCTTCCACTGGCCCCGTGTTCCCTGCGGCATTTCAAAGCATCAGTGCTGCATGGAGCACAGAGTCAGCAGGGGAGTCCTCACTTCAAAGCCCCACTTTGAAGCATCCCCTCCTCTTCCCTGCCCCCTTGTTGCCTCTTTCTGATAGACTAGCGTGACAACTATTCGATAAGCATTTGTATATTAGATACTTGACAAGTAGTTCACATTCCTATGCAGGATGGGCACCAAATCAGCAACTCTCACTCCCTTTCCAATTGCTTGACATTGACAATTTTAATAAAAATAAAGATGCAAATCTCAATTTGAGTGCAAAAAGCCAACAATATCTCCCAAATGGCTATAGCGACTGGCTATTCCAGTAGCTGGCAGAGAAAGATCGCACAGGAAACTGTAGTCAAGACAAACATTAGATACACTACAAAACAAGCAAAAAAACTACCCCTAAAGAACTGGAAACATGTCAGAGATTTCTGAAGCTTGAAAGTAGAAATGCACAGGTTTGGAATCCACATTTTCACATATAGCCATTAGGCAAACAAAAAATCTGTCACTCCCTTTGCAGTTACTTGTCTTGACACTCAATTTTCTGTAGTATTTAGTTTTTAATAAGGCCCAGTACAGAATGACGTCTACTGTAAAATGCAGATTCTCCTGGAAGACCCTATTCAGTAAAAAAGAAATGTACTGTTATCTAGGTTGCCCTGATTTGCTGCAGATTTTCACAAATCGCTGTGCAAGAATTTTACTTTTAAAAGGGCGTAGACGGAGAGTTGCTGGATAAAGAATTTTGCATGTGCTGACAGCGAGGCCTTTGATTCTGTTTGTTCAGTATCTTGGTAAGGTATTTCTGCAACTCATATTGGTTTTCTATGAGCTTTATTTAGCATGTGCTCAGTGGTTTGTGTTCTGACTTGCATCTCGTTAGTGGTTCTTTGCTGCCTATTCTCTGACTTGTTCAATACCACAACAAATCCGTAACCAGTTTTTCCTTTGTCCTCTGAGGTTTTTTCCTTAGTTAACAGAGTCTGTCTGCAGGTGAACATGCCTGACTTATCAAGGTCTGGTCTAGTAACCATTAACAATGAACTGACTGCACTTTTCATCATAAAGATGGTAACATTTCACTAAAATGCTCATCTCTGAACAAAACTTGCCACTTTTCTTGTTACCCTAGAGGCAAACACATCTCTCTCCAAACTCTCTGATCATGGTGAGTTTTAAAGGAGGGAGGAAAAGGGGGTGATCCCCATGAGTACAGCCCTTGCTTGTGCAACAGGTGTATATGGAAACAATTTGTAGTAATCCTACACTTGTCCAAAGGCTGCCATCATTCTGGCTATCATATCCCTGCTAGAAATTAAACAGGCAAACCTAGGCTCTGCTTCTTGATGTGAGTGGGGATGTGTCTCACTCCTTACTCAGCCAAACTCTGTGCTGCCTTGGTTCCAGCAGCACAGTTTGATGAACAGTTTTGACAGACTTGTACCATGGCAGCGGGGAAATGGCAGCAAAAACCGGAAGAGCATCCACACCTCAAGAGCACTTTTGCGCAAGTAAATCGGCAGAAGAGGAGGCTTTTGGCAGTACACTTATTCCTCTTCCCATGAGGAATAACTTCTTTTTGCACAAGAGTTCTTGTGCAAAAAGGCAAGTGTGAACACTCCACTGGGGTTTCTTGCACAAGAAACCCCTATCCAAAAAAGCATAGGTGCTCTGATGGCCATTCTGCGAATGGCCATCAGAGCTTTCTTGCGTAAGACTATCCATGAAGTGTGGATGCTCTCTAGCGCAAGAGCACATCGGTTTTGTGATATGCTTTGAGGTCTGGACTTGCTTTTGCGCAAGAAGTTTTTGCAGAAGAATTCTTCCATAAAAGGCTTCTTGCGCAAAAACCCTGCACTATAGACGAAGCCCAAGAGAAAAAAAATAAGTACATCTGGCAAAGCTTCGACGCCATCCGTCAACAAGATTCTATTGATATCTCTGTGTACATCAATATTCTGTTTGAACATACTGCAGACCCAGGCAGGGTTTACCCAACTCACAGAAATATAGCCTCTACTTGCCCTGCAGGCCCCCCCCAACTGCAAGAGCAACTTCCCAAGATATCACTTGCCTCTCCCCCAACCCACTGCAATATACAGCAACTTACCGCCCACATCACTGCTGCCTACACTGCCTTCCACTGCCTGCACAGCAACTTACCCTGAATCTCTTCCCGTCCTTCATGCTCCACAAACAGTTGCTGAGAGTCCTCACAAACACTGGGACTTGAGAACAATTCCTTGCTCGCTAGCACACTGGCTGTCACCAGATTAAGTCTAATCCCCTTCTCCATTCCCATCTCTTTATCAACAAGGGTATGTCTACACTTGCACCCTCTTTCAAGAGAGGGATGCAAATGAAGACATTCAAAATTGCAAATGAAGCTGGGATTTAAATATCCCGTGCTTCATTTTCATATTTGTTTTATGACGCTATTTCAAAATAACAGACGCTGTTAAGATGCGGTTATTTTGAGAGAAAACCCTTCTCCTGAAATAACCCTTATTCCTCATACAATGAGATTTACCAGTTATTTCGAGAGAAGGGTTTTCACTCAAAATAACCATGTCTTAACAGCATCTGTTATTTCAAAATAGCACCATAATGCGACTATGCAAATGAAGAGTGGGATAAATTGCGGCTTTATTTGCAATTTCAAATGTCTTCATTTGCACCCCTATCTTGAAAGAAGGTACAGGCAGTCCCCGACTTACGCGGATCTGACTTACGTCGGATCCGCACTTACGAATGGGGCATTCTCGCCCCGAAGGTCGGGGCAAGAAAGCCCCGTTCGTAAGCTGCTCCGGTGCCCCTGGTCTGCTGGAGACTGTCTCCAGCAGACCAGGGGCACCGGGCGGGTTCCCGCGCTTCTGAGGCTTTGCCAGAGCAAAGCCTCAGAGGCGCGGGGAACCGCCGCTGCTGCCGCTTAAGTCTGGGTGCCTGTGGTCTGCTAGGCCTCTGGCAAAGCCTCAGAGGCGCGAGACCCCCCCGCGGCTGCGGCTTCACTCCGGGTGCCTGTGGTCTGCTGGGGACCGTCCCCAGCAGACCACAGGCACCCAGACTGAAGCGGCAGCAGCGGCGGTTCCCCGCGCCTCTGAAGCTTTGCTCTGGCAAAGCCTCAGAGGTGCGGGACCCCCCCGCGGCTGCGGCTTCACTCCGGGTGCCTGTGGTCTGCTGGGGACCGTCCCCAGCAGACCACAGGCACCCAGACTGAAGCCACAGCCGCGGCGGGGTCCCTCGCCTCTGAGGCTTTGCCAGAGCAAAGCCTCAGAGGCGCGGCACCCCGCTGCCGCTGCGGCTCTGCTCCCCGTGTCCCTGGTCTGCTGGGGGGGGGGGGGGGCGCAGCTAGTGTGCTCCCCCCCCCCAGCAGACCAGGCTTTTGTTTTGGACTCTGGGGCAGAGCAGCTGGGGCGCTGCCGATTGGTCCTGCAGCGCCCGCTCTGGGCACTACTGGACCAACCCGGCAGCACCCCAGCTGCTGTGCCCCAGGTCCTGATTCAGCCGCTGCTGGTCAGTTTCAGCAGCGGCTGAATCAGGACGCCTGGGGCAGAGCAGATGGGGTGCTGCTGGGTTGGTCCAGTAGCACCGAGGAGCGGAGCTACTGGAGCAACCCAGCAGCACCCCAGCTGCTCTGCCCCAGGCGTCCCCAAGTCAGCTTCTGCTGAAACTGACCAGCGCTGACTACAGGAAGCCCCAGGCAGCGTTGCTCTGCCCCGGGCTTCCTGGAATCAGCTGCTGATCAGTTTCAGCAGCAGCTGACTTGGGGACGCCTGGGGTTCTTAAGTTGATTCTGTATGTAAGTCAGAACTGGCGGTCAGTTTCAGCAGCGGCTGAATCTGGACGCCAGTTCCGACTTACATACAGATTCAACTTAAGAACAAACCTACAGTCCCTATCTTGTACGTAACCCAGGGACTGCCTGTACAAGCGTAGACATACCCTAACTTCTGTCTCTGGGATGATTTCTGTTTCTGACTGTGCTGTGGGAAGTATCCATGTTCTCCTTGGATGTGGACATGGGGACGCCACCCAGAATTGCATCCACTTCTTTATAAAAATGGTATTTTGTGGGTGCAACTCCTGAACTGACTGTTTGTCTCCTGGTACACCTGCTGGAGTTCCTTTTTCTTGACTCAGCATTGAAGGGTGTCTCATTCATACCCCCTTTCACTCAGGGCTTGAGAAACGTGACCATATGCATTCCAGTTCCTACGGGTCACTCATCTGTGACTGCACAGATTCTTCACCCTACACATTGATAAGATCGAAAAGTTCTGCGGTGCTCCAAGCAGGCGAGCATTCTGAACAGTACTCACCCCGTTCCAATGAGAAGATGCCATGAGGACCCCTACACAATGAGCCAGACAGCAGGAAATGGATTTTTAAGTTCCCAGAGTTTGCAGATGGGAGGGTGCATCTGTTTACATGGCTGCAGAGCAGCAGAGTTCAAAGTGCTGGCCAGAATGGCTAATTGGGTCTTGTAGGAAACATTCTGGAGGTCAATAAACTTGTCAAAAAACCTACTACAGTAAAACTCCGATGGTCTGGCGTCTGATGGTCCGGCACTCCTGATGGTCCAGCACCATCAGGAACCCGGAAGTGCTCCAGGCAGCTGGACCACTGGAGCTGCTCTGCCCCCAGCTTTCCCGATTCAGCCGCTGCTAAAACTGACCAGCGGCTGAATCAGGGAAGCTGGGGGCAGAGCAGCTAGAGTGCTGCTGGGTAGGTGCTATAGCGCTGCCCCTCGGGGCTGCGGGACCAACCCGGCAGCACCCCAGCTGTCCCCGATTTAGCAGCTGCTGAAATTGACCAGCGGCTGACTCCAGGAAGCCCGAGGTAAAGCTGCTCTGCCCCGGCTTCCTGGAATCAGCCCCGATCAGTTTCAACAGCAGCTGACTTGGGGATACCTGGGACAGAGCAGGTGGGGTGCTGCTGGATTGGTCCCCGCAGCACTAAGGTGTAGCACTGCAGGGACCAACCCGGCAGCGCCCCAGCTGCTCTGTCTCAGGCGTCCTGATTCAGCTGCTGTTGAAACTGACCAGCGGCTGACTCCAGGAAGCCCAGAGCAGAGCAGCTCTACCTCGGGCTTCCTGGACTCAGCTGCTGATCAGTATCAGTAGCGGCTAACACCTGGGGCAGAGCAGCTGGGGTGCTGCCAGGTTGGTCCAGTAGCGCCGAGGAGCGGCGCTGCGGGATCAACCCAGCAGCACCCCAGCTGCTCTGGTCCAGGCATCCCCAAGAGCAGCTGGGGTGCTGCCGGGTTGGTCTCGCGGCACCAAGGGTCGGCGCTACCTGACCAATCCGGCAGCACTCCAGCTGCTCTGCTGCAGGCATCTCCGATTCAGCAGCTGCTGAAACTGACCAGCAGCGGCTGAATCAGGGGCGCCTGGGGCAGAGCCGGACTATCAGAAGGGGGGGCTATGAGGGGTCTGGGGTCACATCCCCACCACCCCACCCCAGACCACTCATAGCCCCTCCTTCTGATAGTCCGACATATCTGATAATCCGGCACCCCCTGGGTCCTAAAGGTGCCAGATTATCAGAAGTTTACTGTATTGTACACAGTACATGATTGTCAACAATAAAGAAGGGGGAAGAGACCTGTGTGGGAGTAGAAGTTTTTTGTTGCCAAAACTGGGCACTTGTTGCAACATTTGTCATGTCGCAAAACCAAATAAGGTTTTTTTTTTGTTTTTTTTTTTTTAAGCAACAAACATGCTAGGGTAGATAAGGTCTTAGTCTTAAAACAAGTCTCTTCTCAATGTGGTAACCCAACATGAGAGCATGTTCACATAATGGGGAATACATTTCTTTTAGACTCTAGATAAACTTATCTATCTCTTTAGTGGCCTAGATTTGCTGGCACAGAATTCAAAAGCTCTAAGTGAATCTGGATATTCTGTATCAAAGGAGTCTGCTATACCAGATACAGGTTCATCTTTATATTTTCTCTGAACTTATGCATTGCTGCAAGTCCCAATTCCACTTAAGGGACCAATATCTCAGGATAAAACCTGAAGAGTCTTCTACAAAATTCTTTTCTTGCATAATTCTCAAATAGCACACTCCTTAGAAACATCTCTGTTTAAACAGATTGTTGTCGATTTTTATTTTTTATGTATAAAACTGAAAACTAATGAGCATAATTCTAATTAAGTGGATTCAACCCAAGCATTCATAGAACTATTTATTTTTACTATAAAAGTTTTAAAATCAAAGCTGCAGTCCAAATTCACTGATTGTGTAAGCAGGTGTGACTTCATTTGCTTCAATACAAGTTGCCCTTTTTATACTGTTGCTTAATTTGAGCCTGTAAGAACTGTACAATTAAGCAAAAATTTCACGGCACAAAATTATAAATAAGGTTTAAATGTTTTTAAAATAAAGTTTTATAACTTTAAAGGCAAAACTACAGAACAAAAGGTTTGTGCACACACATAAAACAAGACCAAATCAACTTTTCCCCCATCGAGGTCTCCATTGCATCCTTTCCTCTCTTTTAGTTTTGTACTGTAAGCTCTTCAGGGCAGAGAGTATCATATTTGTGTCTCTTGCATCCACTTTTCTTTTTTTAAATAGATGGTGATGATGAGAGAACAACTGAGATCGAGCAAGCAATAGGATAAAAATGATCCAAACTTAACTCTTCTTTCACACATGGTAACCCAAACACAAAGGTCAAACAGCTATATAACTAGGTTGAAGTTTCAAGATATATATTAGCTTCAGAACTCTTTGCAATATCAAAAGGTCTGTTATGTGTGTGCTATAAAAGGCAGAGCCTAAGATTCAGCACACCAGATATGGACCAATCAAGTCTGGTACCCAGGAAATTTAGAGCACAATCAGAATAGTGGTCAAGTGGCAGCACAAATGGTAAGCGTCGGTGACTGACTTTTGACTCCTATCTGTGGGTCAGCTTGAAAAACCTCCTTCTCCCATTTCTGCATTTCAGTGACAACTCTGCTGGTGGTCACAAGGCGCAGAAACAGCACCAACTCTGAGGAATGGCAGCTATTGTACAGTGCTGTAAAACAGATTTAGAAACAGGGAAGGAGGAGAGAAATTATGAGCTTTCTGAAGCTAACTGAGGGCTTTGAAACTTACCCCTCTCCACAGAGAAGGACAGATAACTAACACTGAAATAATTTCACTTAGGATGAAAAACAAACAAAAACAAGAAATGGGTTAATGAGACCATCTGACTCCAGGTAACAACAGTAGGTGATCAGATACCACCACAATGGAGACTATATACCAACCTAATTTATGAGGCAGCTATAAGTATGCATGGTATGTTCCATCAGCATGCAACACTTGTTCCTTGCCCTTTTAGCCAAACAAATTTTCCCCAACACAGAAAATTAACAGTCAGTAGAAATACAGATAGCGTGTAAGATTTCTCCAACTCATGAATAATATATATTATGTCCACAGCAAGAGGCCAAAAAACTGCAGATTTGACAGAGGTGACAGGATTCTTGTCAAATCCATGAGTTTAATCTGGCTCCTACAGATACTTAATGCAGCTGAGATGGAGAGGGAAGGAGGAGGAGAAAAGGGAAAAGAGCCAAAAAAAACCCCCCACAAAAGGACTGAAGACAGAACTGGAAGAGGGAATATGTAGAAATTCTAGACTACATAAAAACCCTGTGCAACTTATCCAGTGCATCTAAAATGTATTTTAATAGGGAACTCCAGCCCCCTACTTCCCATTGCACCTTACTGACAGTCTTTAGATATGTTCTAAAGGTTCAGAATTTTAAAACATATCAAAAGGACTATAAAATAATACTTCTGAAAAAAGCCTCATTAGCCTCAGAGTAGATCTTTGCCTCTCAGCCCCTTTTAGTCCAATCATGAAGAACAACATAAATAATTATTTTTATAGTAAACCCGAGAAAACTGAAGAGGAAAAAACCAAAACAAAACCAAAGTAATTTTTCCATGGATAAGCAATCCAGCCCTAAAATAGACACAGACAGGCTATAACTATAAGCTCTTCAGTAGTCACAATGCAACCTTGTCTACTTAATTTTGTGGCTGAGGTGCACTGAACCTGAATATTTTAAAGGGAACAAATATGCGAAAACCCACAAACTTCTCTGCTTTTCTATGCCACACAACTGGCCTTTACAAAATATCCAATCTAAAGATACAAGTCCATTGGAAGCAAACAAGTTTGTAGCAGAAAGATTCTGCTCTTAGTATAAAGGGAATCAGATATATCAGCGGAGTTACTCTAATACAGTTTTGTAACAATATGAACTATAATCTGTTTGAGGTTAACAAATACAAATAAGTGGTCACATGAACAAACAGGACAAAGAGCTCCAAGACAGTCTAATAAAGAGGTTGCACAATGTTTCCTCCCTTGCGCCCCCCCCCCCCCCATACAAGGTTCAGGGTGGTTACAGATTACTTAAATGCAAATTGATTTATTTTCTGGAAGAAAAGGTAGAGGGATTTAACAGTGCTGGGGGAAAAGGCAGAATCCAGGAAAGCCAGTACTATCCAAGACATCACAGTGAGAGTCTATGCATGAGGTAGTTTTGGTAGAGACTCATCCTGTGGCAATTAGAATGAGTATTAAGAAGAGAGAAATTGTTCAGGGAGTCTTTATTATGTATAGACCAACAAAATATTCTGTTTTCCTAACAGCATGAACTGGGGACCAGAGACACTAGATAACTAGTTCTACCAGTGACCAAAAAGCACTTCAAGAGTTTTCATGAAAAAAGGAAAAAACAATTCTCATTTGGTGACACCACACTTAAAAACTTGTCATGAGACTTCTGTGGCTGAGAATTAGAAACAGGTGAGTATTCTGCCTCCTTGATGCAACAATGGAAGAACAGCCTTGGAACCATTTAAGATTTTTCTTTCTACTCAGAAGCCACTAATTCTGAGAGAAGGTTGCTTGTCACTGCCACTGGCTGTTTTATTGGCTCTCAGATTGTGAGAGAGACAATATTCATGGAATGCTTAAGGAAAAAGAATTGTTGTTTAATATGATCTTCTAGATGTAGTGGAAGCAAATAGTAGGCACTTTAGTAGTGTAAGGATGTTAAATTGCGGTTATTTTGCTAATCGTGTAATCGATACAACTGTATCAACTACATGATTGGTCAATAAGGGCCGCCCTGCAGAGCTGCACCGGGAGTAGCCCTAGGGGCCGGTATGAGCCAGATTGAGCAGTCCCGGCTCGTGCTGGCTCTAGGAGCCACCAGCGCTGCAGCTCTGTATTTTAAATGTAATAAGAGCCAGTAGGCTCTTACTACATTTAAAATGCAGAGGTGCAACGTCCCAGACCAGCGCCACCCAGGACTACTTGGTCCCAGCTCATCCTGAGTCCAGCAGACCCTGGCCGCAGCCAACCCTGGCACACAAACAGGGGCTGCTCCAGCTCCAGTACCAGCCCGTCTGTGGCAGACAGAGGCTGCTGCCAGAGCAGCCTCTGTCCACAGTGAGCCAGAGGCTGCTTCACAGTCGCCTCCCCTATCCTCCACCGCCTCTAATAGAGGCGGGGGGGGGGGTGTGTGTGTGTGAAAAAGGACGGGGGAGCAGGGGGAGGATGTCCAGGCGGTTAGCTGTAGTGGCAAGGAACCCTGGACATCATTCATATCACTAAATTCAAAAAACTACTTGGAACACCCTAACCTCTTTCCAGAAGTGGTAAACTGTGCTATCACATAGGATCTCAGATTTAGGAGTGTCACACTGTACTACAAAATGTGCAGGAGGTCAGGTCAGATGATTATGATGATCCCGTCTAAGCTTATATTTTATGAGGTGCCCTGCTTTGAAACTGGGAATTCTTCAGATGACATTCAAGCAGCCCTGAAGCATTATCATCAGATTTTAAAAGGAGTTATAGCAAGCATTCTTCAGATGTAGGGAAAGTCTTCATGTCAAATGTGTAAGGGGGAGGATTCACAAGAATAACTCCCTACACGACAACAAAGAACATGTATGTCCAGTGTGTGGGTTACTCTCTTGTTCCACATGCTGGATATCATGCCATCTGCTACTGGTATCTGTGCTTTGAACTTTGGTAAATTGTGTTCACAGCTCACTCCAAATACAATTTCAAATACCATTGCATGTTAAGCACTGGTAGAAGAGAAAGAGGAGGAGGAGGGTCTTAACTACGCTTATATGCCATACTCTCTTTACTGTTAGATGGGTTATCAGCAACTTCCTGCACAGGAACTGGAAAATAGAACATCTACTGTAGAAAGTATCACAATGCCATTTCAGAGAAAGAGATCAAGATCACTGGTAAGACAAAGCTGCAGGTCAAGATATTGCCTCTCTACTTCAGCTCAATTACACAAACATATTTTTCTTCCAAGAACTCTCCTTTTATCACCCCTATGCCTCAAGTTTGTTTCTTCCACCCTCCTTTCATATTGCTGAATGCTGATAAGACAATACTTGGTTCAGCCAGTTATAGCACTGAAGCTCATTTCTCAGTAAGAGCTTGTCTCAATGGGGACACTGATTGGAATAATTCCCCTCATGGATACTCTTATTCTGGAACAGCTATTTCAGAATAGCTTATTCCAGTCAATTTTCCATGCAGAAAGGCCTGAAACAGAGACTTTCTGCACAGCAAAACCTTTTCTCTTTTTACTCCTATTTGCTAGAATTTAGCTTATCCCAGCTGCAGCCTAATTTTAGCCTCGTGTGAGATAAATAATTGCCCACAGTCGGGAGGTAGCTAGTTAGAGCCACTAGTTTCACTGAAAAGATTAGAATTTGCTCCCCAACACTTAGCAGTCACAAGAGATTTATATTTTTTCTAAGGCAATAGAATCTGTGTATGGAGAGCATTAAACATGTGTTCCTGGGCTTTATTTCTACAAAAACTACCGCCAACTTAGGACTGTACCCTCCAACAATCTGGATATTTATTGTGCGGATGCTCCTCTCAAAAGTGGATAAACACAAATTTACTGTGGTCTACCACATAATTCTTTCAAAAACAGAAATAAAATAAAGGTGAAATCACTACCTTTGTCTTGTAATAGGCCTGCGTGTTTTCTTTTAATCTAATTTTTATAATGGATAGTTCTAGGATCAGCAAGAACACAGCAATATGCGCAGTCTAATACAAACTAAAGCAAATTCAACAGTGTCTGCCTTTAGGAGCTGCAGCAGAATCTTACCACCCCAGGCAGATCTTCTGTTCCACGGACACTCACAGCCAAACATAGAATCATAGAATACTAGGACGGGAAGGGACCTGAAGAGGTCATCGAGTCCAGTCCCCTGCCCTCATGGCAGGACCAAATACTGTCTAGACCATCCCTGATAGATATTTATCTAACCTACTCTTAAATATCTCCACAGATGGAGATTCCACAACCTCCCTGGGTAATTTATTCCAGTGTTTAACTACCCTGACAGTTAGGAACTTTTTCCTAACGTCCAACCCAAACCTCCTTTGCTGCAGTTTAAACCCATTGCTTCTTGTTCTATCCTCAGAGGCTAAGATGAACAAGTTTTCTCCCTCCTTATGATACCCTTTTAGATACCTGAAAACTGCTATCATGTCCCCCCTCAATCTTCTCTTTTCTACACTAAACAAACCCAATTCCTTCAGCCTTCCCTCATAGGTCATGTTCTCTAGACCTTTAATCATTCTTGTTGCTCTTATCTGGACCCTGTCCAATTTCTCCACATCTTTCTTGAAATGAGGTGCCCAAAACTGAACACAATATTCCAACTGAGGCCTAACCAGTGCAGAGTAGAGCAGAAGAATGACTTCTCGTGTCTTGCTCACAACACACCTGTTAATGCATCCCAGAATCATGTTTGCTTTCTTTGCAACAGCATCACATTGCTGACTCATATTCAACTTGTGGTTGGTCCACTATAACCCCTAGATTCCTTTTTGCCATACTCCTTCCCAGACTGTCGCTTCTCATTCTGTATGTATGAAACTGATCGTTCCTTCCTAAGTGGAGCACTTTGCATTTGTCTTTATTAAACTTCATCCTGTTTACCTCAGACCATTTCTCCAATTTGTCCAGGTCATTTTGAATTATGACCCTATCCTCCAGATTAGTCGCAACCCCTCCCAGCTTGGTTTCATCTGCAAACTTAATAAGCGTACTTTCTATATCAATATCTAAATCGATGAAGATATTGAACAGATCCAGTCCCAAAACAGATCCCTGTGGAACCCCACTTGTTATGCCTTTCCAGCAGGATTGTGAACCATTAATAACTACTCTCTGAGTACAGCTATCCAGCCAGTTATGCACCCACCTTATAGTAGCCCCATCTAAGTCGTATTTACCTAGTTTATTGATAAGAATACCATGTGAGACTGTATCAAACGCTTTACTAAAGTCTAGGTATACCACATCCACCACTTTTCCCTTATCCACAAGACTCGTTATCCTGTTAAAGAAAGCTATCATATTGGTTTGACATGATTTGTTCTTTACAAATCCATGCTGGCTGTTCCCTAACACCTTGCCACTTTCCAAGTGTTTACAGATGATTTCCTTAATTACTTGCTCCATTATCTTCCCTGGCACAGATGTTAAACTAACATGAAAGAAGTGGGTCTGCAAGTGTCCTTCCATCCAGTTTAGGAGGAGCTGCCTATGGACACAGGGATGCCACTACTTCTCTTAAATGTATGGCTGAGCTAAGCCAACAAGTTTATAGTGGTGGTGATGCCTACAGTGCTTTCCTTTTGTAGCTGTAAGCCACAGGAATGCTCTAGTTCCATCCTCCTATCCTTTGCATTTTCATGTAATTAGCCCAAGGCCAAACTTGTAAAGATTCAAAGGAAATTCCATGTTCTTTATGAAGTCCATTCAAAATGACTAAATTGCCCTATCCAATGCTACATTTTGTGACCATCAACTGCTATGCCAGCTCCCTGCCTCTGAAAGGCTTGTACTCACCCAACTCAACCCATCTGTTTCAATCCACCAATCATGTATCATGCCTTGGTTCTCTTCCTTGCCGCCTCACCTTCCTCAGCTCCCTCTTCCTCTGTCTCCCCACACTCCTTCACTCCTTTCCCCTTCTTGCACTTACAAACCCTTCCTCATAATTTAACTGATTAAGTTGTGAGCAAATAATGGAATCAATTAATCTGATCAATACAAATCCTCTGTTGGATCTCAACTAATTCCTCCCTGATCCAATTCTATTTATCTGTATAGAGTAAGCACCTCAACATACCAAAACTGTATACCTATGATTTATGCTACATACACCTGTGTGTTGTATGACAAATACTAAATTGTAGGTTTACTTGCAAAAGTAACAGCAGCATTAATGCTCCTTGGGTGAACTGAGCTACAGCAACAGCCATCATAATTGAGCAAACTAACATTTCTTACCTTTGCACCTGCCAAAAATCCCAGAGAGATGGCAACTCTGGCTCGCAGGTCTGGTCTGTCTTTGGGCCATACATAAGTTAACATTGCCCTGATAATCTTCCCAGCATCTATCTCTTTCAACTATTGAGAAAAAACACATATATAGTATTAAAAAAAGATACAGAAATATACTTTAAAATGCACCATTTAATCAATATCAGAAGTAAAGTTTCAAAAGAAACAGAGGAGAAAAGTTACATTTGCTAATCAAGGCGAGTTTTAGTCAAAACACTGGAAAAAACTATTCAGGAATTTCAAACACATCAGGAAATTACATATTTTTCCTTTAAAAAGTTGTCCTGAAGGTATTAAAATCTACAAAACTATGAAAACTGGATGGCAGACACAGTACTGAGAAAAAAGAACTACAATCTATAGGTTCACAGGACAGTTATTTCACCTAAAATGGCTTACTGTTTAACATCAGTCTTAACCTTCCCCCCAAATTCTCTTCCAGTCTTGAATCCTTCACCTAGAGAGTAAGAATATAAATACCAGTGCTAAAACCCAGCATTATTGAGGACATGATAGAATTGTGATTTAACCTAAAAATATTGTATATAGGATATAGGAAGAAAGTTATTTCTGTACTCAAATATTTTGAGATATATGAACTAAGGATGTTAAGAGGTGGTTAATTGGGTAAATTGTGTACATGATTAGTCGATATTTGATTAATCGATTAGTTGATAAGGGAAGGCACTATCCCCGCTGTGGATCTGCAGTTTAAGTGTAGTAAGAGGCAGGTGCACAGGCAACCCAGCTCCTAGTAGATTTAAACTGCAATCCAAGAAAATGCATTTTTACTCTTGTGACATACAACTATTGCACCCCTTGCTGAGACAATTTTTGTTTGCTCTAGAAAAGTCAGAATGTTTTTCTAAATGGCATTACATTTGTGTCGTTTTGCAGTTCTTAATGGAGATGTAAAAGAATAGTTGATTAATCACATTTCCCCTCCCAAATCTGCTGCCTCCACTGACCCCTGCACTGCTGCCTCTACCAGGTAAACAAAGTGTTTGGTGGCCCCCACCAGTGGCTAAACCTGGTAAATCACCTCCAGCTTGCTGCCTACTTGTTTAGTTAACCCGGGGGAGAATAAGGTTACTGATCGAATAAAATGCGCACACTGCTATTTTTTAATTTGATTTTATATAATAATTATACAATAATTTTGATAGTACTCAGTGGCAGAAATATCAAATGTGTATCTGTATATCCCCTATCATTTTATCTAATAATGAAAAAATCCAACAATTTTTCACTTAAATATCTGAGGGTATGACAGCATGTGAAGTATTAAATATTTTCCATAGTCTAGGCAGAGGTGGGCAATCTTTTTCAGCCTGAGGACCACACCTGGGTAGGGAAAATGTATGACGGGCCATGAATGTAGGGCTGGAGTTGGGATCCAGGAAGAGGTCAGGAAAGGTATGAGTTGTGGGCTCCAGCTGGGCACAACTTACCTTGGATGGCTCGTGGGCAGGAGCACAGCAAGGGTAAGGCAGGCTCCTCCCACCACAACCTGGCCCCATGACGCTACTAGGACTGGCTGGGACGTCCAGCAGTTCCAAAGTGAAGAATGCGGCTTTGCATGCAGCCCTCATCTACTGACACTGCACTTTCCACTGACTACAAACAGGAGCATTAGGGACAGTACCTGGGGCCCACTGTACCTCCTGCCCAGGGGATGCAGGGATGTGCTGGCAGCTTCCGGGAGCAGCATGGGGCCTGGCTAGCGGGAGAGCCTACCTTAGCCCCATTGCACCAGTGGATTGATAATCTAAAAGGCCAAATTAACTGCACTGATGGGTTAGCTGTGGCCTGTAGTTTGCCCACTTCTGGTCTAGAAGCTAATTTAAATAGCACCAGAAACTTATAAGGGCCTAGTACACTAAGAGAAGTGTGCTGAATTGGCACATGCACCAAAGACTTTAAGTGTGACTACAGGAACAGGTACATACAATGTAATTTAGGTGCATTTCCATAAACCATAAAAAGAAGAGAGTGATAGTTAATAATTGCTCCAATGCTTAATAGAACAAGTGGATTTTTCAAAGACTTTTGAATGAAGCGAGGAACTCGGCACTACGGATGTCATTGTGTAGATGACTACACGATTAATGATAAACCTGGGCTTATCGGTTAATCTTGTCTACTATATACATTTCCCCGCTTGCACCCAGGGAGGGGTGAGAGAGTGGGAGTGAGAGAGTGGCTTTAAGCAGGCTCCCCAGGAGCACCGGATCCACCTGCCCCTCCACCTCCCATGCTGCTGCCTCTGATAGAGAGGTAGCAGCGTGGAGGGTGAGAGGGGCAAGCTGGAGCTGATACGTGTGGGAAGCTGCCCCCCACACAGAGGTAGCGGGAGCTTAAAAGCCGGTTTCCCCCCAGCACCAGCTCTCCAGTGCCGCCCCCGCCTCTCCCCACGCTGCTGCCTCTATCAGTGGACAGAGGCTGAGGGGCCCGCTGCAGACAGAGGCTGTTCTGCAGCAGCAGTCCTTGTCCGCAGTGGAGGGGAGCTTCCTGCAGCCAGAGACTGCTCCACAGCAAAGGCTGCTGAGGAGCAGCCTCTGTCTGTGGGGAGCTCAGACCCACCATGGACAGGGGCTGCTACTACCCCTCGCTGCTGGCAGGCAGCCAGTCTGCAGGAGGAACTGATTTTTAAACTGGCTCCCCTTGTGTACTGGCTTCCACCTTTATCAGAGGCAGGGTGCTCCCTGGGAGTGGAGCCAGGAGCACACTGGCTGACAGCTCCACCTCTGGAGACTAACAGCTAAGTCATGTAACAGCTAAGATTTCATGCAGTTATACAACTACTCAATTACACGATCCCTAACATCCTACTTGGCACATATTTCCTGGGAGGTGGTCCCCTGCACCTGGGACAGCTTGAAAGAGAAAACAAGATCAGGAGTGGGATGAGGCAAAAGGAATAAAACAAAGCAAAAGAGGCTTGTATGGATTATAAAAAACATGCAAGTTAAGAGCATCATTAGATATATAAAAACAAATACAGGTTTCTAAGATTCAGTTTCTGAGCATACAGGAATTCAAATTTACCTGACATTTAATATTTCTGATAAAAGTTCAATTTTTTTTTTACATTCATATTTTAAACCAATGGTTCTCAAACTATAGGTCAGGAGTTCGGAAACCAGGGCTCAGATACTTTCTGGGACCCCCAGGCTCAAGCCTGAGCCCCACTGCATGGGTCTGAAGCAAAGACCCAAGGGTTTCAACCCTGTGTTGCAGGACTCAAGTTAAGACCCCTTGTTGTAGGTGGAGGGGCTTGAGTGGGCTCAGGCTTTGGTACCCGGTATTGGGATTGGGTTGTAATTTTTGTTGTCAAAAGGGGACTGCAGTGAAAAGAAGTTTGATAAATTCAGTTTTAAACAAAAACAATGCTAAACTAATGTAATTTAGTTGAATTACCATAAACTGAAATGTTTCAAGTACTTAATCATTTAACAAACATCATGTCACTTATTCCTCTTTACAGAAGAGCAACAAGGACTCTTACTTTACCTAAAAAAGCACTTATTCTTTTTTAGGATATTCTACAGTGCACACTGGGATTCTTTCAACAGGTACACAGTGAAGTTGTGACTAAGAGCAAAAAAACAAGCAAAACATAAGAAACCCTCCAAAATCATTCTAGTTGGATTAATTTTGGGCAAAATGTTACTATTTCATTTAACAGAATGGTCTCCGAAGTTGAGTAATCATGCATTATGAAGTCAGTTGGCTATACAGGAATACAGTTTAAATTGTACTGTAAATTTTTGCTGGTCTTTTAATTTTATATCCTCCCATTCTCATGCTGAAGCCCCTCTTTATACCAAGGACAAACCCAACATTCAGATGACAGAATAAATCTTTTTGAAAATAGCCAAGAGGTTTTTACAGTGAGATAGTTTAGTGGATAAAACAGGGGGCTCTTTTCCCCTTGAATTCCAAAGCAGTTTACATGCTGTACAAAATCATAAAAATGTGAGCCTTGGTTCAGATTCAAATATAATACACAGTACTGCACTGACAACCAACAATTCCTTCTTCATCACTGGACACCTAAGGGTAATCTTCAAAGACAGAAAGGTTATCTAAAGCTAAAAGGAAGCCAGCAATTAGCAAGTAAACTAAATTACGCAGCACCCTGTGTGTGTTAATCTTTCCATTTCAGGCGGTTTGTTGGAAAAAGTTTGCCCTTTTGTGGAGGATTTTTTACTAAATAGAAAGCTCCATGAAAATAGATGAATTTTATAATATAGTATGGATTTTATAATATAATTCTGTATTTCCCACAGTGGAGTTTATGTATTCCCCATTCCATCAATTTCAGGAGAAAGACATAAATTAGATTTAAAATTCACTGGGAAAACAAAATTTGAATTAGAGGGAAAAGGTAGGGTGATGTTTTGTTAAGAGAAAAGGCTGCTACAGCAACTGGGGAAAACTTATCAAACTTAAGCCTATAATTTAACAGAAAAATCCATCTTCCTTTATGTTTCAAAGTCTCATCTTCAATAGCAACAAGTTAATAAGATACAATGGCAACTGCTGACTGTAAATACAGCACCTGAGCAATATAAATTCTAAGTATCCTTCATTTAGCTTTTAACAAGTGGCTATATTGACAATTCATAAGTAAGCAGAGGATGTAAAACAACAAATCCGCTTACCCCTAGCTACTAAGAAGAGAGGTGATATTGACAGCAGTATATGCAAGAATACAACCCTTAGTAGCAAAGGATATGCATAAATAGCCTTGTACCTCAAACAGAGCACCATTAATGGGTTGGAAGAAACAAACTGGTGCCACGTTAATATGAAACTACTACAGTGATTGGAGTGGTTCTAATTATATGTTGCTACTGGCTAGCCAGACTTTGTACAGGAAAGCTATTAGAGAGGAAAAAATGAGAAGGAAATATAAAGGTTGCAAACAAGGAATTCAATTTGGATCTTTGAGGGCTTTCAATGGTTTCAAAACCAAAACAGTTTATTCAGAATAGAGTGAGAAGGCAGCAAGTGATTTGCACAGTCTTGCAAAAAGGATCAAGAAAAAAACATCAAAGGATGCACAAAATATGCATTATATCAAAGTTCAACATAAAATGAACATAGATACAATTACACATGTATAGAAACATGAATCTGAATGTAAAAGATATATAAGTCACAGGGTTAAGATTTTTTTAAATTAAGTCTGTTAAAGGTGACCTATAAAGGCTTGTATACGTTTTCCCTTAGCTGGGCATTCTATGAGATTGTGTACCAAAACATGTTGCACTATTAGCACTGACTCAATGACCTAGTGTTTGAAGTCTAAATGATCAGAGTAGCTGTTCTCAAAGTGTGGACCAAGAACTGACTGTCAGGCACGGGAGCTCTGCAGCGGGGAGCCTGCATTGGCGTTCCAGCCAACATCCCTGCCCCATTAGGTTGGAGCGCAAGTGCCGGCTTCCCACTGTGGGGAGGGAGGGCTGGATCTGGCTTGCGGAGTCAGGAAGTGGCTCCAGGCACTGCTGCTGCCCCTCCTCCAGGCTGGGGGAAGGGCAGCACAGGAAACTGCTTGACTGGAGGCTTTCACTGCTGCTCCTATTGATTGCAGCCCTGGCCAAAGGGAGCAGTGGAGGAGGTGGGGCCTGGGCGGGATGCTTGGGCACGGCGGTGGGCACAGAGCCAGGTAAGCGCACACCATCTCCTTCATGCTCAGACCTCTATCCTCATCCCTGTCACACACACCCCTCCTGCCCAGAATTTTCCCCTACAGTTGCAGCTTAGCTGTAATACATTAGCTAGGGAAAGCAGAGGAACAGAATGTGCAGCAAGTTTTTAAAGTGTTATTTAGTCTTGAAGGTGGTATTAAAACATTTAGATGCCTGCCACAGATATGTCAACATGCTTATTGTTACAGGACGGACTGCCAGTGCCACCCCATAAGGCAGAGGCAAGCAAAATATGGCCTGTGGGTCAAATCTGATCCACCAAACTGCTGGATCCAGCCCCTGTCCCAGAGGGTCCCTGGGCAGGCTCCCCGCCTGCCGTGCCCCCACATACCACTCAAAGCTATGAACCCCAGGGAGAGCGAGAGAGGCTTTGCACGCTGCCCCCCACCCCCCGCACAACCTCACAGTTCCCACTGGCTGGTTTTCGGGCTTGCAGCATTCAGAGATGCACATAGACCCTACAGCCAGCAGTTCTGAGTGACATGAGAGGAGGGAATGGGGGGGGGGGGGAGGAAAGAGAGCAGCCTCCTCAAGGGACCTGCTGGTCAGGAGCTGCCCAGGTAAGTGTTTCCCAACCACAGCCTGCCTTTGGCACCCTAGCTCCTACCTCCCATTCTACATGGTGCACATGCTCTGTAGAGACAATTTCTCAAGAGTCCATTCTGATTAAGTGTGCTTGAGTCTCTCTAAATCTCTGGTGCTGATCAGACTGGGCATAAGCCATGGCTTCTCACAGTAACTGAGCCTGCTCTAGCCTAGGTCTAAAGGGGTATGTCTACACCACAGCGCTAATTCGAACTAACTTAGTTCACGAACTAACGCATCCAGACTAAAAAACTAGTTCGAATTAGCGTTTTGCTAATTCGAACTAGCATGTCCACACAGAGTGGACCCTGAACCGGGGTTAAGGATGGCCGGAAGCAGTGCTGGCAGGGCATCAGATGAGGACTTAGAGCATGGAGCTGCTGTCTCAGGCTAGCCGAGGGCTGTGCTTAAAGGGATCCGACCTCCACCCCGGACAGACAGTTCTCAGGGGTGCCCCGATTGCAAAGCAGTCCTGGCTTGGATTGCCCGAAGTACCCACACTGGGCAACTCACAGCACTCAGCCATCAGACCGGCTGCACTTGCCGTAGGCTGCCATCTGGTGAGAGGGGCAATTGGGGGGCTGCAGGAGAGCTTCCACCCCCAGAACCCCGCAGAGCCAGCCCAGTCCTCCCCATCGGGGGCTCGTACCCCATTCCTCCCTCACCTCCTTCCACTTACCCTTCCCTAGCCCCCCTTCCTGATGTACAAAATAAAGGACAATTGTGTTCAAAAATAGAATCTCTCTTTATTGAACAAAACTGGGGGAGACTGGGAAAAGGAGGTGGGAGAGGGGAAGGGAGAGGGTGAGAGAGGGGAGGGCAACTAAAATGATCAGGGGTTTGGAACAGGTCCCATATGAAGAGAGGCTAAACAGACTGGGACTTTTCAGCTTAGAAAAGAGGAGATGGAGGGGGGATATGATAGAGGTCTATAAAAGAATGAGTGGGGTGGAGAGGGTGCAGCAAGAAAAGTTCTTCATTAGTTCCCATAATAGAAGGACTAGAGGACACCAAAGGAAAGGAATGGGTAGCAGGCTTCAAACTAGTAACAGAAAGTTGTTCTTCACAAAGCAAAGAGTCAACATGTGGAACTCCTTGCTGCAGGAGGCTGTGAAGGCTAGAACTAGAACAGAGTTTAAAGAGAAGTGAGATAAAGTGATGGAGGTTGGGTCCATGGAGTGGTATTAGCCAGGGGGTGGGAGTGGTGTCCCTGCCCAAAGCTTGTGGAAGGCTGGAGAGGGATGGCACGAGACAAATGGCTTGGTCACTGTCTTCGGTCCATCCCCTCCAGAGTCCCTAGGGTTGGCCGCTGTTGGCAGACAGGCTACTGGGCTAGATGGACCTTTGGTCTGACCCAGTACGGCCATTGTAAGCTCAGGGTCGGGGGTCTCAGTGGACCACCTTGATTTTCATGCACACCTGCTCCTGGGTGGCCAGGCTGGCAGCTCTCCTGCCCTAGACGGCCACTTTCCTGTGCCTAGTGCGGAGGTCATGGACGAGGTCCACGATGTCCGCACTAGACCAGGCGAGTGCCCGCCTCTTGCGGTCCCGGGCAAGCTCCCGGGAGCCGCCAGCCTGGTCCCAGGAAGAGGGGACTGGGGGGGCATCGGGTGGCTGGCTCGAGCCGTGCCAGTTGCAAGGTCTGCTGGCTGGGTGCTGGCAGGCTTGCACCTGGCACGGGCATCGTAGCCAGCCCGTGCCCCTTTAAGGGGTCCGGGGCCGGGAGGGGGGCAGTAGAGTTTCCCTGGTGTTGGTCAGAGTGGCCACCAGGGAAAGCTGGGAAGGGCTAGCCTCCCACTAGTTCAAATTAAGGGGCTACACACCCCTTAATTCGAACTAGTAAGTTCAAACTAGGCATTAGTCCTCGTAGAATGAGGTTTACCTAGTTTAAACTAAGCGCTCCACTAGTTCGAATTAAGTTTGAACTAGCGGAGCGCTTGTGTAGCGCCTATCAAAGTTAATTCAAACTAACGTCCATTAGTTCGAATTAACTTTGTAGTGTAGACATACCCAAGGAGTGAAAATAGACTTTCCCTATAAAGGCTGCTCCAGCATGGGATGGGCCTGGAACTAAGAGCAGGGACCTGACTCTTCTGTCAGTGATGACTCTCAGCCCCTTTGCACCCTGACAGCATAGAGGAAGAAGCAATCTGACTCAAAAAACAAACAAATTATACACAAAGAATCTACATTAAATGAATATTCAAAGGTGCAATGGAAAACATTTGAAAGTAAGAATTAAGGCTGCCTGTGACACATATTAACTTAAAACAAATTCATAAGCTAACAAGCATATTTTTTTATTGCTGCAGTCAGTGCTGGTAGAGTGATGCAGTGACTTGTATCCACCAGCAAATTTCTTCTACATCAAATATCAAGTCCTAGAAATGCCACTGACAAGCAGGAATAAAAGGACATACTAAGGTACAATGGAACATATCTGCCATGAAAAATCTGAAATACCTGAGGCTAATTTCAAGTCAACATCTGTGACACTTTGGTAACTTTTATAGAAAGCCAGAGAATTTGTAGGAAAATAAAGCAGGTAAATTACCCAGCAATGGTAATTGATTTTAAGATCTACTAATCCAAGGTTCACAACTAACAGTATTTATTAGACATTAGTCTAAAAACTAATGTAAGTAGCCATCTGTGGGAAACAGTTACCGTTTTCAATTGTTAAGTGTTTGGAAAGGCTGGACATACTTTTGATTTACACAGCATCCTGAACAAAAGAGTTTGGAGTAATATTGTTTAATTAAGCTTTTACCCCTTGCTTTGGATCTGTGTGGAGTCCTCCACCTGCATGACCATGCCAACATGTTCTCTTATCTATCAGTGGCCACCTCTGGAAAGTCTGTGTGAAAAATAAATATCAGTTATATAGCAACTTCAGGAATCATGTACTTAAAATCATGAACAAAAACCTTAAATTCTGAATTAACATGACAATCAGAATAGAACTGAAGATCTAGTAGCACAATGCTACCACCAAGAGGAATGGAGATTATGTCTCAAGAACAATACCTTGCCCCTGAAGCTGGCATCAGAAGGAATTGACTTAACAGTTATACTTCAAAATACCTCACAGCAGAAACTGTTTAAGATTTCTAGAAAGAGGTCTTTAAATCCTTCAAGTCTATATCTACTATGAATAATGACTTTGTAAAAATGGCACCTTCAAATGGCACCTTCCTGTTCAACAGACCTGCTTCCTGCACACATGGCACATACTACCTGCTGATCTTGGGTTTGTCTACACTTAAAAGTAGAAAGCACAACCCCAGCAGCGCTTTAAACTGAAAGTATGGCCACTGCAGGAGTGCTGAGAGAAAGATCTCCCAGCTCTCTATGTAAACCACCTCCACAAGAGTCCTGAAGCCTGGATCACACTGGCACTGTAACTTACTGCATTCAGGGAAAAAGAGGTGTTTTGCACATCCCTGAGCCAGAAAGTTACAGTGCTGTGAAGAGCCAATGTTGACTTAGCCTTAGAGACAAAGGTATGTTTTAATGCTTTCAATTAAACCTTAATTCTGTTGACCTTGCCAAGATCTTGTTAGACACATAAAGCTTGGTAGATTTAACTAAGGTCTACTTAAAAAAAAAAAGTGTAATTAAACTAAGGATATTAAGAAGTGGGTAACTGACTAATCGTGTAATTGATACAGTTTGTATGGAGTACACAATCAGTCAATAAGGTGCAGCTCTGCAGTTTAAATGTAGTAGGAGCTGGGCACAGCCAACTTCTGCTACATTTAAGCTGCAGAGTGCAGTAAGGGTAGACCCGTGACCCCAGTGCAAATTTTGCATCTAGACAAGGTTTAATAGAGAGTGAAGTACATTTTATTGTTTTATGTGCAAAATCAAACCTGTTAATCGACAGCTTTGGAAGCCTACTATGGTGAAAACAGGCATAACCAGGGTACCAAGACAATAGACAGTTATAATCGAGGTTCTACATCAGCCTGTACAACCTTAACTATTGGTGGTGATGCATAAGAAGGAAAGATTCAAGCTTGACATTCAGAACACAGGTGGCGTTTGCAGGGTTGGCAATTAGAAAAGTCACCCTTACTTGTAAACTGAGCAAATGTGTTACAGAAATCACTGAAAGACGCAGAATGAATCCCAACATGTCATTAAAAAAGTCTCTTTTTACAGAGGTATAATAGAAGTAAAATAATCATAAACAGGTTACAAGTCTCAATGGCCATTGTTTAACTACACCATAAATTAAATTCATGAATTGCAATTTACTTATGTCCGATTAGCACATCTAACTGTCATCCGATTTATTTTTAGCTATACATACCTTTCCTTAATGGGTAAGAAAATGCATTTTTAAAAGGCAACTTTTAAAGCAGAACTGCGCTTTCAATAAAGTGCTTAAAATCACTGCAGTACACAGGAATGTGATCAATTTGGCAAGTATCATAATAATGACACAGAGCTTTACAAGTACTTCGAAGTACCGTGCAAAGCATTAACCCACAACACCTCTTTGACGTAGGTAAATATTACTATCCCCACTTCGCAGGTAGGAAAACTGAGTAGCGAGGTTAATTCACCTGCTCAAAGTCATGGAGAGACAGTGACAGAGATGGAACTGGGTATCAGTAACTTCTGAATTTTACTCTATTAGACCTTTCTTTTAAAAAAAGGGTTTTTTTTTTTAAAAAACAAACCTACAATAGAACAGTTAAATTGCAAAAATCAAGCATCTGAAAGTGACTAAATGCCACATTTAAAGTTACGTATGAAACATTAATTCTGTCCCTTTGTTGTGTTCAATCTCTGCACAGAATGAGCATCATTCCAGTTGAAAAAATAATATTAATTACATATGTACAAGGGGGCATATAAATTGCATGAGCAACTCCAAGTAGTATTTCCAAATCTATGAACGCTTGAATTTGCAACCTAAATATGTTTAATACATTGAACGTCATTTCCTAAATGTTTAAACAAAGGTAGAAACAAGATACACAAAACTGCATACGTCTCCTCCTTATGCATTATCAAGGTTTGAATTAGAGATGTTAAAGACTAGTCAACGATCCAATAAGCAAATGCTTATCGGATAGTCTGTTGACTAGTCAATGCCCCGCCCCTTTCTGCCTCTATGAGATAGAGGCAGCGGGGGAGAGTATTTCAAAGCGGCAGCGCTGCACAGCTGATCTGCAGATCAGCTGTGCAGTGATGCTGCCCCTTTAAAATGTCCAAAGGGCTATAGAGGCCGTGGTTAGATGGGGACTCATCAGCTGACTCCAGATTCCACGCGGAATTTCCCCAGAACCTGGGGTCAGATGGGGACTCCCTTGCTGAGCCCAGGTTATGGAGAAATGCCACGTGGTGCCCAGGATCATCTGGGGACTCCCCAGCTGACCCTGGGCTCCACAGCTGCCCCTTTGAAATGCACGGAGGCAGCATTTCAAAGGGGCAGCCGCTGCACAGTGCTGCCCCTTTAAAACACCGTCTTGGCATTTCCCAGGTTCTGCTGAAATGCCCCAAAGAACCAGGGTCAGCTGATCCCGGGTTCTGCTGAAATGCCCCACAGAACCAGGGTCAGCTGGGCAGTCCCCAGCTGATCCCGAGTTCTGGCGACTCTTGTGCATTTCAAAACGCACCCGTGTGCAGCCTGGAGTCAGCGGGACTACCTGCTGGCACCGGGCTGTATGCTGAGTTCCGCATTCCTCCTTTGAAATGTACAAGTGCCTATCAACTAGTCAAGTAGTTGATGGAAATTCCATCCACTACTTGACTAGTCAATTAACCACATTTTAACATCCCTAGTTTGAATCCTGGGACTTCAACACGGTAGCATAGATTCCTACCACTTCAGTTACATCTGGTGCTTCCAAATAGGGAGACAGGAAGTAAGGGCCACATGCCAGGTCTGAGGAGTGCAGTTTGAGTCAGTCAGCCTGGTCCAGACCTTTGCTGCTCCCAGACATTGCCAGTACAGTGTGTTCTGTGTTGCAGTGGCAGTGCAAGCCTGGTTTTTTTTTTTTTTTTTAAATATGGTGTTCAGTTATTTTAGCATACTGCCAAAATTTTCCTCATGAACAGAAGCGAGAAAAAGAAAATGATGATTTAAGTTTATAATTCAGCTACAATGCATGGAATTTCATAGGGCAATCAAGTCACTTTGAAGGCCTGGGCTGGACCCAGGCAACGCCAGGTAAGTCTTCTAATATAGCAGGGGTCTCCAAACTTTTCAGCCCGAGGGCCGCATTAACTATCAAACAGCAGTTCGGGGGCCGACTACACACTTGAGGTCCAAATAAAAAACAATCAAAACATGGATGTTGTTTTTAATTATTTATTTAATATTATTTTATTCAGTTATTATTTAATAACACATTCATACACTACACATGAACACCTGTATTAGTGTGAATGGTGAAATTGTTTCCTGGATGCCAAAATAGCAGACATTTCTGGCTTTAGATTTGTTGTCCCTAACATCAACAGTGACCTGAGATTATCATCGGACAAGTTTGTTCTCAAATTGTTCTTCACGTATTTCATTCTTGAAAATGTTTGTTCACACAGGTATGTTGTTCCAAAGATTGAAAGGTACCTTGATGCAAAAGTTTTGACATTATGAAAGTCTTCCTTGGGCAAAAACTGGTAAAAACCCACCAGTCCTATTTTGAACTTGTCCCTAAGGAGGTCATTTGCTTGCAACTCAATGACTTCCAGCTGCAGTTCATCTGGGCAACTGGCCACATCTGCTTCAAATGGGTTTTGAAACAATCTCACTTCTTCTGCCTTTGAATCCAAAAAGGTCTCCACGGGCCGGATGAGAGGGCCTCGCGGGCCGCATCCGGCCCCCGGGCCGTAGTTTGGAGACCCCTGTAATATAGTATAAAGAGAAGTAGCATGATCTAATATATTAGAATTCAGATGTCCCTCATTCACAGTTCCATTTCTGTTATTCACTTCTGTAAAATCAAAGGGTAACATTAAAAAAAAAAAAAGACCTAAGTCACAGAGGTGCTTTTAAATCCCACTGAACTGTACACATCTGGCTCTATTAATCTGTTTCCTTACTTCCTCGTGTGGGTATGGTAGTTTCAAGAATGCTTGGTGAAGATCTTGTAGGTGTTGGTCTCTGTCTGAGGGGTTGGAGCAAATGCAATTGTACCTCAGTGCTTGGCTGTAGAAAATGGATCGTGTGATGTGTCCGGGATGGAAGCTGGATGCATGAAGATAGGTATAGCTGTTGGTAGGTTTTTGGTATAGGGTGGTCCACTACACGGGAGGTCCACTTGGACCAGTCTACATGGGAGGTCCACTTCCTGGACCCCACGGTGCAAATAACTGATGGTCACATAAACACTACCCTATACCGAAAACCTACCGACCGCTATGCCTATCTTCATGCCTCCAGCTTCCATCCCGGACACACCACACGATCCATCGTCTATAGCCAAGCACAGAGGTACAACCGCATTTGCTCCAACCCCTCAGATAGAAACCAACACCTACAAGATCTTCACCAAGCATTCTTGAAACTATGATACCCACACGAGGAAGTAAGGAAATAGATTAACAGAGCCAGACGTGTACCCAGAAGCCTCCTGCTGCAGGACAAGCCCAAGAAAGAAACCAACAGAACACCAGTGGTAATCACCTAAAGTCCTCAGCTAAAACCTCTCCAACGCATCAGTAATGATCTACAACCCATCCTGGACAATGATCCCTCCCTTTCACAGGCCTTCAGAGGCAGGCCAATCCTTGCCCACTGACAACCTGCCAACCTGAAGCATATTCTCACCAGCAATATACACCGTACCATAGTAACTCTAACTCAGGAACCAATCCATGCAACAAACGGTTCAAACTCTGCCCACATATCTATACCAGCAGCACCATCACAGGACCTAACCAGATCAGCCACACCATCATGGGTTCATTCACCTGAATATCTATCAATGTAATATACGCCATCATGTGCCAATAATGCCCTTCTGCTATATACACATCAGCCAAACTGGACAGTACCTATGTAAAAGAATAAATGGACACAAACCAGATATTAGGAATGGCAATATACAAAAATCCTGTAGGAGAACACTTCAGTCTTCCTGGACACACAATTGTAGATCTAAAGGTAGCCATCCTGCAGCAAAAAAACTTCAAGAGCAGACTTCAAAGAGAAACTGCTGAGCTACAGATCATCTGCAAGTTTGACACCATCAGCTCTGGATTAAACAAAGACTGTGAATGGCTTGCTAACTACAAAAGCAGCTTCTCCTCTCTTGGTATTCACTCCTCCAGATCAGTTGATAGAAGTGGGCCTCTTCCTCCCTGACTGAATTAACCTCATCATCTCTAGCCTGATTCTGGCCTGCATATTTATACCTGCCTCTGAATATTTCCACTACATGCATCTGACGAAGTGGGTCTTTGACCATGAAAGCTTATGCTCCTATACATCTATTAGTCTAGAAGGTGCTACAGGACTCCTTGTTGCTATTGAGGGAAATAACTGTAAAATTAAGACATGAGAATTTAGATAAATTTCCTAGCCTTACTTCATCCTATAGTTTCACATATTTCTCCATGTTGTTAGCAGATGAAGACTAAGAAAAACAACAACAAAAATATGTTTATATACAGAAATCAACCCTCAGACAGGTGAAAAACCTGGCATAATACTGTGCCATAGGTGTCAATACATTTTCAAAGTTTCTTTTTGTTCCACAAGCTAAGCATATTTTTGGAGTGATAAAGCTTTAGATACAGTAAAACTCCGATGGTCCGGCATCTGATGGTCCAGAACTCCTGATGGTCCGGCACCATCAGGAACCCGGAAGTGCTCCGGGCAGCCGGACCATTGGAGCTGCTCTGCCCCCAGCTTCCCCGATTCAGCCGCTGCTAAAACTGACCAGTGGCTGAATCAGGGAAGCCTGGGGCAGAGCAGCTGGAGTGCTGCCGGGTAGGTCCCATAGCGCTGCGGGACCAACCTGGCAGCACCCCAGCTGCTCTGCCCCAGGCGTCCCCAAGAGCAGCTGGGGTGCTGCCGGGTTGATCTCGCCGCGCCAAGTGTCAGCACTACTGGACCAACCCAGCAGCACCCCAGCTGCTCTGCTGCAGGCATCCCCAATTCAGCCGCTGCTGAAACTGACCAGCAGCGGCTGAATCAGGGACGCCTGGGGCAGAGCCGGACTATCAGAAGGGGGGGGCTATGAGGGGCCTGGGCACCCCAAGCCCCTCATAGCCCCCCCTTCCGATAGTCCGGCAAATCTGATAATCCGGCACCCCTTGGGTCCTAAAGGTGCCGGATTATCGGAAGTTTACTGCAGTTGAGAAAAATTGAGATTTCTATACATTGTCAGACATAAAACTGCAGTATAAATTTGTGTGTCAACAAAATACAAAAGTTTCAGAGGGGTAGCCATGTTAGTCTGTAATAGAAAAAATACTTAAGAATTAATAGTCCTGCAGTACCTTAGAGACCAACAAAAAATGGAAATGGTATCATGAGCTGTCATGGGCAAAACCCACTTCTTCAGATATGTGTAAATTAAAGGGTCGAAGTTCCAAATCAACAGCAGAGAAAGAGAGGGCATGGGGAGGGAAAGGGGGGGGGGGGAGGGAAATTAATAGTATATTAGAGTTTCCATGCTAGATGACGCTGATAGAGAAGGTTCCAAGTACTCTTAAGTACATGGTGTTTGGCCATTTATGTCATTAGAATGTGGAATGTAGCAGGTAATCCAGTTAAGGTCTTTATTTAAACTTCTATTATAGGTATCAAGCTTATAAATGAAATTAAGGTCTGCAACTTCCCTTTCAAGCTGATTTTTTAAATTGGCTTGTAATAACATGGAAACTTTAAGATCATTAATGAGTGCCCAGGCAAGTTAAAACATTCCCCAAAAGGTTTCTGTGTGTTACCATTTCAAATATCTGATTTGTGCCCATTAATCCTTTGTCGTAGAGACCGTCCAGTTTGGCCAATATACAGAGGGGCATCACTTCCTGATCTCTTGATGACATAGATCACAGTGGTGGATGTGCAGTTATTCACGGATACGGTGGTTTATGTGGTTAGGTCCTGTGATAATGTCACTTCAACAGACGTGTGGACAGAGTTGGCACCAGAGTTGACTGCAGGGGTGGATTCCTGGATGAGTACGATGGTGGTGTGTTGCGTGGTTGCTGGAAAGAATTTGTTTGAGGTTAGGGGGTTGTCTGTAGGCGAGGACTGGCCTCTCTGCCAATGCCTGTGAGAGTGAGGGGTCATTTTCCAGGATAGGTTGTAGATGGTTGATAATGCAGACGGGGGCTGTAGGTGATGACAAGTGGAGTTCTTTTCTTTTATTTGTAGGACCTATCTTGAAGAAGCTGATGTCTGCTACTTGTCTAGCTCTGTCAATCTGTTTTTCACTTCTCTGGGTGGGTATTTTAGTTTTAAGAATGCTTGATGTAGATCCTGTAGATGTCTGTCTCTGTCTGTGGGACTGGAGCAAATCTGATTGTATATTAGGGCCTGACTATAAACAATTGATTGGGAAATGTGTCTTAGATGGAAACTAGAGGCATGCAGGTAAGTGTAATGGTCAGTAGGTTTCCTGTATAAAGGCGGTGGAAATGTGGATTGGTCCAGGCAAAATACAAGTACATTTGTTGGCATTGATTCTTAGATATTCAGCAAGACATTTCAAGGGGAAAGACTATCAAGATTTCAACAGAGATTTGCTCTCCATTTCCAGAGGCAAAAACACATCTTGCCATTTATCTATTAATACAAAGAAATCATAAAAAGGAAAAATATATAAAAGATGTAAAATATACAACATAAAATTGAAGATGCTCCAAAGGCTTGATTTTTTCCCCTTGAGAGAGTAGGAGGAGGAAAGAGACTATAATCCTACCTTTGCAACATCTAACAATTGTCTGGAATAGCCACACTCTAACCTCTGCCGTGTAGCTTGTCTCAATGTCTGTGGAATCTACAAGACAGAAGAAAAAAAGAGGTTTGAGTAATTAACAGAGTACAATTTAGGCTTAGAGAATATTTCACCTAGTTCATTTAAAAATGCATAACATGGAAATTAAAAAAGACCGTTTTTGACAAATGACCAAAAGAAAAAAAATAAATATGAAAAAATCTGGAGAGGAGTATGTGCAAAATAAATTGAATCCAACTATTAAAAATGCAAATTGTCAACAAATCTTTCACCTACATCCTCACAAGGGATGTTAAACTTAGATTAACTGGATAATCAAATAGTTGATGCAAATTTGCAATTTGCCCCACAGCTGTTGCTACATTTCAAAGGTGAAAGTGCTATGGGGAGCATGTTTCAGATGGGACTCCATAGCTGGCCTCAGCCTGCATGTGGCATTTCAAAGTGGCAGCACCTCGTGCTGACCCCAGGCTCCATGCAGCGCTGCCACTTTGAAGTGCCCCCTTTTGTTTTCCATTAGGTTTCACCCCATACTTGTTCACCCTGTTTTCATGCCCTCTTACCTCAATCCTGTGCTTGTATACTGAACCAAAAGGCTAGTGAAAGCTACAACTCTGCTGGGGAACTGTCACTGCTGCTATGAATCTGAACAAGACTAGATTGCAAATTTTTTCAGATGGGATCTAAAATACACCATATTTACAAATAAGGAACTCAGCATAAGTTATTAGTTGATGCTGCTGCAGAACTGGAATGCTATTTTTAAGCGCTGTAGGACACAGATCTTGTCTGCCTATCCTTCTGAAGTTCCTAGAACCCTTTGGATGCTACATGAACAGTAACTAACTATCCAGTCTCTGGATAGTCATTTTCATTGCTCACTATTTTTCCTATTGAAAGGAAGAGGATAATATCCTCCTAGCCAATGGCAGACAGGGGACACTCAGTGTGTTTCTATAACATAACTGGTATATTCCTACACAGAAGCATATTCTTTACCAAAAATAGTTATTTCTGAAATCAGTCCTGATACTTCTAGAGCACCTGGCTAGTATTCCACCATAAACCAGTCTCCTACTGCTCTGTTGCAATACTAACTGCACAGCACGCACAATATAAATCAATGCTGCTCAGCAGAGTAACAAAAGAGCAGCTCATCAACCCAAGGCAAAAAACAAATGTCAAGAAAATGAACTCAAGAAAAACATTTTTAACCTTAACAAATACCAGCAATGCCTTGTGTCTATTTTCTACACATTGCCTTAAACTTTCTTTCTGCCCTTCTAAGTCACATTGTACATTACAAATTGCTGATAAAATACAAACAAAGATAACTCAACCAGAAAATATTTGCCCATTTTAACACATCTTATTGTATTAAATGCTGCATACAGGACGTGATGACGTATTTTTGAAATTAAGCATTCTATTATCCCCTTTTAAAGATTAATCTCATGCTTACGGCACTTATGTAGCAAATGATTTTCTGGTATCAGAGTCTTGATCAAATGACACAGACATGCTGGTGTTTGAGCAGAACTGTTTTTGCAAGCAAACAATTTCTCAAATATTGCATAACATAAAGGGCGGGACAAGGCATTCTCTGTGTGTGAAATAAGATATAGGGTAAAATTTTCAAAAACATAAGTCCTAATGACTTTCAATAGAACATACAGTAAACTTTGTAAAAGTGCTTCAGTGTCTTAGAAGCCTATGTTCCTGCCTAGAGCAACTTTCAATCTTAATAGTCAATATTTCAAGGATTCAGAGGGGTAGTCGTGTTAGTCTGTAACTGTAAAAACAACAAGGAGTCCTGTTACACCTTAGAGACTAACAGATTTATTAGGTCATGAGCTTTCAAGGGTAAAACCATTTTGTCAGATGTATTTCTACCGTGCAGCTGAAATGTGTTACTGGTATACCTGCAGGAAAAGAACTCAAATTTTGGCAGACCTTTGATACTACTTTAGATTGATGGTAAACTCTTTACAAAGACACCCATTCCTCACAGAGAACACCATCTAAGATGCTCCCTTATGTTTATATTGACAAGAGTTCAAGCACTTCCACAGACCCACAGCGAAAGCATGGCTTGGGAACAGAAATTATTTCAATTGTAACCAGGTATGAAACAATTTAGGACTTTATAAACTGATACCAACATCTTGAATTTCACCAGTGGTCAACAAAAGCAAGAGCAAACCCTATTGTACTGATATGGCGTGCTCCCCGTGTGAGAGCAACCTTGTAAGTAGGCCATGGCTTTCCACACTAGCTTGTTTCCAAGTGGTCTTTGTGCATAGCCACATGTAGAGAGCATTACAGCAATCTCATCAGTGTCAGAAAATGAAAAAGTACAGATATAGCACATAACAGCCACTACCTGCACAACCAGCAGCAAATCACAATCTACCATCACCCCTAAATTGTATACTTATTCTACAAACTCCCTAATTCAGATGGAGTGATTAAGTTAAGAGACCACTGATGACTGCTTTCCCCCAATCTGTTAATACAGGTTGTACCTCCCTTAACTGGACTCCCTGGTACCGCAACATCTAGCATGGACCATGGATGATCCTGGATCACAGAGCCCAGGAAGAGGGAGGTCTGGCAGCTGAGCTGGAGTGCCATAAGGGGCACTGATTACTCAGCCAGGAACCCAGAGTGAGTGAGTGAGATGCGCTCGCGCACATGTGTGGTGATGGTGGTGGGGCAGATGGCATGGCAGGCAATTCTGACCCCAGTGGCCAGGGAGCTCTAGCCTGGCTACAACCATGGACCTCTGGGCCAGGCCAAGGAGCTCTGATCCCAGCTGCAGCCAGAGAGTTCTGGCAGCATTCTGGCTCCAGCAGCTGGGAAACTCTAGCCCTAATGGCAGCCAGAGAGCTCTGTCCCAGGCTGCAGAGCTCCATCTCTAGACTTGTTAAGGTTAGCAAGAAGCATGTAAATTAACATTCAGGTAACATCAAGCATATAAACATTCAATATTTAACCCAGAATGTTTTTGCTCTTAGAGAATTCATGGGAGTACATGGTTCTTGAGCTATAATGACCTTTGGGAAAAAATTCACAGCTGCAATCCTGAGAAAGATTTAGATTACTGCACTATATAAACAAACATGCATGATATTTTATAGACAAATCACATTCCTAGTCCAAAAAAATTATAAACCAAGCACGATTATACATTTTGAATGAGATATATTGGAAAATAAAAGTTTTACTAGACTTATTTAAATTATTCTACTTTCTCTACAATATTATTTAAATTAATGATTTTTTCCCCATTACACAAATTTTATTAACTCTATTGTAAATAAAAACTTCTTTAAAAGATTTTGTTGCATCTCTATTAGATACTTCCTTAATACAGGAATTTCTAATCTACTTTTGTTAAGTAACTATCGTGAAGGGCTCATGTCCTATCTCAAGACAAAACTCAACTTCCCTCAGTTTAAATTGTTGAAGCTGCAGCCCTTATGTGTAAACTAACCATTGGCTAGATTTAGAGGCTACCAAGAAGCAGAAGAAAACATTTTATTTTTAAAATAAGCCATCCGTTACTTTATCGACAGCTGCAGGACACATACGTGGAGGGAGGGGGGGAACATGGCTTTAGGGCAGTGATTCTCAAACTTTTTGGCCCACAGTCCACCCCGCTCAATGCAGACCTTGATGTGGACCACCCAGCCAATCAGCCATGATGACAAAATGGGTGCAGGAGTGGGCTGAGGGTGGGGTCTGGCTGGAAGATTGGGTGCAGGAGTGGGCTGAAGGAGATCTGTGAAGGAGGGAGGGTACAGGAATGGGGTGAAGGGTCTCTGAAGGAGGGAGGGTGCATGGTCTGGGCATGAAGGGTATGGGGGGCACTTACTTGGCTCCATGCCCCCTGCAGCTTCTAGGCACTGCCAACTACTGCTCCCATTGGCTATAATTCTGGCCAATAGGAGCAAAGGAAAGCCTCCAGGTGAGCAGTTTCCTACACTGCCATTCCCCCAGCCAGGAAGAGGGGGAGTGGCAATGTGCCGAACCATTTCTTCCGTCGCAAGCCAGATCCATCCTGGAAAGCTCACCCATCCCCTCAGCAGGAAGCTGGAGCTGGTGCCCCAACCTCATGGAGGGGCTGCAGGGCTGGAGTACCAGCACAGGCTCCCTGCAGCAGGAGGGATGAACCCAAGGCCTGTGGCCTACCTGCATAATGATTGTAGACCACTAAAGATCGGCAGACTACACTTGAGAATCACTGCTCTAGGTCAGTGGTTTTTAAACTTTTTTGATCGCGCACCCCTATCAGTAAAACAATTTTGAGCATGCACCCCCATTATACGTATGTATATTTATTTATTTATAAATTATATACATATACTACTGTACTAATGTATTATGTACATTATAAAACAACCTTTTTTAATTTCTATTTTTTGTGTGAGATAAAGATGAAAAACAATATTTTTAAAATCATTTTTTATTTTAATTTTATTTTATTAACAGTACAGAAAACCTTTTTGCTCTCACTAAAAAATTATTATTATTAATAATAATATTTTTAGTGAGAGCAATATGATTGAATATGCTTAATTATTTTTGAAAATCTTGGTTTAACACTTTGTGATACAGCAATTCAAAGGTCTGGTTCTAAATTCAGTTTATTTCGATACTTGGTTTTAATGGCTGTCATCGCTGAAAAAGACACTTCACAAAGATACGTAGATCCAAATGGAAGAAATGCATCATTGGCTGCGATTACTAAATCGTGATACTCATTTTTCAATCCCATCCACCAATTATACAAAAGTTTTTGTTGAAATCTGGCATGTAAATTTCCATCTTCCCTGATGTCAATCAGTTGTTCTTGCAAACTAATCAGAAGCTGTTGCATTTTTATATTTTTAACAAATGGGTTCAAAACCCACTGAAACTCTTCATTTGGAAGATTTTTAAACAGGTTAGAAAATTCTGTTTCCAGGTTTTTTAAGTGTGCAGATATGAGAGATTTTATAGGTGACACACTTACATCATTTTTAGCAACAAAAATCATATAACAATGGAAACCTTTCCAAACACCCGTTTTCAAAATGCTCTCTCCATAGCACAAGTTTCTTTTGATAAGCAGTTACTTTCCCACTCATTGTTAAAACGTCACCTTTACCCTTAAGGGACAGATTTTGTGTGTTTATTTTTTCAAAAATATCTGCTAGGTAACATACTACTGATAGCCACTTGCCATCACAGAAAAGGTCAACAAATTTGGAACTCTTGTCTTTTTGTAAAAGAAAAATGCATAACTCATAAGTTCGACAACTCTGTGCTGGTCCCTCCCCTGCAGGTGTCTACCCTTCTTGCTTCACCCCCAGAATCCTCTGGCACCTGCACCTTTTGTTACCCCTGCACCCTCCTGGTGCCTCCCCCTTCCCTCACTGCCCCTGCCCCCTTTGCCCTCTTTTTCCCTGATGCCCACCCCTCACCACCCTCTGCCCCCATTCCTCTCATGCCCCTCTGTGCCCTCACACGACTGGCTCCATCATCTTCCTCATGCCCACCCCCCCTTCTTTCAAGCCTTATCCCAGCACCTCCCCCTCCTCCCCTCTAGCCTCCAGTGCCCTAACCCTCTCCTCTCCCAGCATCACCCTGTCCCCCTTCCCACTGACACCTCCCCTCCTGCCCTTTTCCTCATTGTCTCCACTTGATCCCCTGGCATTTGTCTCTCCTCCGCCTTGTCCCTTAAGTGCCTTCCCCTTTCTTCTCCTGACCTGCCCCTTCCCCTCCTCCCCTCAGCACAAGCCCCTTCCTCTCCCAGCCCTTCCCCCTATTTTCCCCCCTTCTGCCTTCCAATTTGCGGGGCTGGAGTCTGTGATCAGGCCCCAGAAGTCCCCACAGCCCTGGCCCCAGCTGCTTCCGGGGCTCCAGACCAAGTGCTGGGCTGCGCACTGCAACGCTGGGCCGAGTGGTTTTAAAGTTCTGGGCCGTGACATCATGCCATGCCTGGGTGTGTCCCCTCTCAACTGTTGTGCGGCCGTGCATGCGCTCCCTCGGCCCCACCGTCCCCCATACATGTCCAGTGCCGGGGAATTTTCTTCCCGTATCCCCAATGGATTGTTTTGCGCACCCCACTTTTGAGACCATTGCTCAAGGGCATGCCACCAAGGCCCTCAGACACAGTGCAGCCAGTCGCTTCAGAGCAACCCCAACCCACTTTATTCCCTGAGGCTTCAGAGAAACCAGTCAATGGAAGCTATGAGATTTTGCTAGGGGTGGGGGCAGCATGTGAAGCCTCCCCCACCCTCCAGTGTCCGGGGCAGAGAGCCACAGGGAGCACATTTTGAGGCGCCTGGGGCTGCAGTAGGCAGAGAGCCTGCCCCAGGATCCTGAAGGACTGCTGTCCAGGAGTTGCCTAGGAAAGCAGCTCCCTGCCACATCTTGCCTCTGGAACCCCAGTACCTCCCTCTCCCCAGTTCCCTGTCCCAGGTTACTATCCAAACCCTCTGACCCCCTTCCTCTCCTCCCTCAGGTCACCTGCACTCCCTCCTCCATCCCTCCCACAGCCTAGAATCTTCTCCTCCTTCTGTGACCCCACACTGTTTCCTGCACCGAGTCCCCTACCCCGAGATCCTTTCTTCACCCACCTCTGGCCCAGACCCTGCACTCCCTCTATCGAAAAGTGTAGCCCTTTACCACTTACCAGAATCTTGGAGTGCCCCCCCACCACCAAAAGTTATTGCTCATTCCTGCTCTAGGGTTACACAGCTTTCTCTTCTACCTACTCTCAATAGATTGAGAAAAACTACCCTCTTACAAGAATTTGAGTTTACATAGCACCTTTCAAATTAAACAGGACTTAAATAAGTCATACAATACTTCTGCACGTAGGGAAGGATCCCAATGTAAAGATGAAGGAATGTAAGCAAAGAGATAACAGGATTTGTCTTATGTCATGCAGGGGAAAAAAAAATCTGTGAGGGAGACGGGAATCCTAGTTCTCTTGAGTCCCAATCCTATGGCTTAAGGATGAGACTGTCGTTCCTCTCATGCTTCTCTTTGAAAAATCAGGTATCAACAGGGAGGCCAAAGATTAAGCTAGCATGAGCAACCCGCCCTTTAGTCAGAGAGAGACAGTGTTGAGGCAGCACAGGGAGATAAGACATAAGTTTGTGTTGCTGCTTTCCTTGCCGTACCTTTTCCCTGGACAGCAGACTTCGGTCTTCAGTAGAGTCAATGAACAGAAATCGTTTACAAAGAAAAAATGTGTTTGTACCTTTTTATGGCCTTTAATGAGGTGCAAAGATGTCCCTTCTTTGTTTTTGAATATTTTTGCTCTTATTTTTATTTCAGATTGCACAGGCAACCTTAATTATGGCATTTCCTAATTTCTGAGTGTTTGACTTTAAAAGCTTAATAAACTTTTAGTTCCTTTTTAATATACTATATAGTTTCAAAGCTGAAACATGCAGTTTAGTATTGACTGTACTTGAAAACTATTTATTCCTACAACGTCATGACTAGGGATGTATTAGTGCATATGTTTAAATGGTTACATGCAAGGCCTCCTTCTGCACCACGGCCTCTGGATCAGTTGGTAGTGGGGGGTTGGCAGGTGGGAGGTGGTGCTCCCAGGGAGCTGGCTTTTAAGCCTATTCCCTGGGTGCTCCGGCTCCCGTGTGTAAACATGTGTAACTGCTGAACATTTCAACACTTACACATTTACCAAATCCACTCCCCCACTGCATTTTAACATCCCTGGTCATGACTGTTGCTAGTAGGTTGCATGTTATAAATATCTTACTTAACACGTCAGGGCATTGAATGCAAAAAACAATCAAGATTACCAAGCATTTATTCAAGGTCAAATCTAATATTTGCAAACTTTTCCGCTGAATTTTCAACTATTCCAGGTAGCATTATGCTATGCAGCCACTTCTGACAAATAGTTACCTGCATAACTAAGATATGTTAGGGATGAATCCACTTACCGTGGAAGTATATGAGAGTCTTACCACTGGATTTACTGGGGAGTTATTCAGGGTCCGTAAAAGCAAGAAAAAAAATTAATAGAAGGAAGCAAGGAAAGAGTGCTTGTGAACAGATGGGAAGAAGAATGTGAATGAGAAGGAAAGAGTGAAAGTGTTAAAAGAAGCATCTTAGTAAAAGAGAGAAAATGCCAAGTATAGCAGCAAATGAGAAGACGTGGGAGTAAAGAAGACTGGCAAGGCACTGTGAAAAGAAGAGTGAATGATAATAGTTGGACTGAATTTAGGTAGAGGGAATGAGGCGAATGGAAATGTTAGACAGTTAATGAGAATGAATGTGGAAAGAGAAAGTATGGGGACCGGGAGAGGTTAAATGATCAGACTGGGCTATTCAATACATTACGCTCACTTAGGCAGTCATCTCTAATGCAGGAAAATAAAACTAAAGACAACATTGCTTAAGATCAGTCATTTTTGTGAGAATAAAGTCACTTCTTCATTTGATTAAATGTTCTTGTTTAGCAAGAATTACACAAATTAACTATCAACCTCTCTTGTGTATTTACAGTGTGATCCCTACATGGATTTTTATATAGGAAGCTCATGAGATTGCTTTTACGCTGACTGTTTCTTTAAAAGGCAAAAATTATTATACCATTGTAGAATGGGTCAGAAATATAACCTTCTAAAAATGAAAGCTATATTCATTTTATCAAAATATCTTCAGCTAAGCAGCTTCATTACAACAGAAAGATGACATTTTCCTTATTTTGCTGCTTTTATTTATTTCAATGGGAGCTGCTGCTTGTTGGGACCTCTGAGAAAGACTTCTCAAGCTGGACGCTGAAAATCTGAGACCAACTGTGAAAATATAGCTGTGTCTTTCTTCATTTCATCTACAGTTTGTAGACAAGTATTTTGCTGGCTGATGCTGTATATTTAAGAGACAAGCTAAGTGAGGTAATATCTTTTATTGGACCAACTTCTGCTGGTAGAATAGACAAGAACTCTCTGAAGCTCAAAAACTTCTTTGGGTCTGGAAAATGTAACCAGGGAGTCACAATTAAACAACAGGTGGAAAAGGCTGTTAATCATACTGAAGAATACCAAGACTTAGAAACCATTTCAAACCACTCCCCACACAAAAGGCAGGTATCTTCCAGGAAACAGCCAACTTCTTCCAGAAAATCCACAATATTAACAATTTCCTTCAGAACACATTCTGTCCCATTATGAATGTCCCTTTCCTATACGCCAATATCCCTCTCAGTGATGGAATCACAGCTTCTCTCAAGACAAAGGACAATTCTCAGATATACGTGCCAAAAATGTTGCTCAACTTGACAACACACAGTTTGTCCAAACCACAGGAACAGTCACAGGTACAGCTGTGATGGTTCTGCAATATGCCCATCTCTTCTTGGGACACCTCAAGGAAGAATTTCTGGGAAAATGCATCACACAAGCAATGATATACATTGATGACACTTTCATTCTCTGGACAGATGACCTAACTACCTCACAGATTTCCACTACAACTTCAATAGCCATCACTGGGTTTGTTTGGTGAGCCATGCCTCTACTGAGAAATGGCCTGAGGCTATCAGAATTACTTCACAGACCCCTAAATCATCCTCAGGTAATAATTAAGTTAATTAAGTGTGTCCTGCTGCGATGTTCAGGCAATTCTTCTCTACCCCAAAAGTCTTGCCTCTGAGTAGACAAAGACAAAAATATTTTCCCATCATTATGAAAGTGTTAGTGGATAATAGGGATGTTAATGTGTACAGGATAAACCTCAGACTCATCAGTTAACCCACATGGTTATGCAAACATTTCCTCTGCATCAGAGGCGAGGGGTGGGGTGGGAGTGCACAGTAACTGGTATGTTCAGGGAACCTCCTGCCTCCCATGCTGCCACCACTGATAGAGAGGCAGCACCCCGGGGGAGGGGAAAACCAGCTTAAAAGGTGCCCAGCTCACATCTACCCCCTGTTGCACCCCAAATCCCTGCTCCAGGTCACAACCCCCTCCTTCATCCAAACTCTCAGACCCCACACCCTTGGCCACTTACCAAAATCTTGGAATGGTTCCCTATCAAAAGTTATTACCCAGCCTCCGGCTAGACAATATAGGGATATTAGTGAATATCTGACTACCCGAGAGGCATAAGCTTATCAGGTAGTCGAGTGGAGTAACTATTACTCGCTTCCCCCCGCCTTGCTGCCTCTGTGAGAGGCAGTATGGGGGTGGGGGTGGAGAACAGGAGCTGGTGCTGGGGGTAAATGGTTTAAAAGTTGGTTCCCCAGCACCGTCTCTGCCTGCCCCTATCAGAGGCAGCAGGGGTAGGGAGTAAGGGAGGCTGCTGCGAAGCAGCCTCTGCCCGTAACAGGTTCATTGAGGGGGTCAACAATCATGTGGACAAGGGGGATCCAGTGGATATAGTATACTTAGATTATAAGAAAGCCTTTGGTGAGGGACCTTAAATAATTAAGTTGTCATGGGACAAGAAGGAAGGTCCTTTCATGGATTGACAACCGGTTAAAAGATGGGACACAAATGGTAGGAATAAAAGATAAGTTTTCCGAGTGGAGAGAGGTAACTAGTGGAGTCTCCCAAGGGTCCATCCTGGGACCAATCCTATACAACTTATTTATAAATGATCTAGAGAACGGGGTAAACAGTGAAGTGGTAAAATTTACAGACGATACAAAACTGCTCAAGATAGTTAAGACCAAAGCAGACTGAAGAGCTTCAGAAAGATCTCACCAAACTAAGTGATTGGGCAACAAAATGGCAAATGAAATTTAATGCTGATGAATGTAAAGTAATGCACATCGGAAAAAAATAATCTCAACTATACATACAATGGGATGTAGCTAAATTTAGTCCCCAACTACTCAAGAGAGATCTTGGAGTCTTTGTGGATAGTTCTCTGAAAACATCCACTCAATCTGCAGTGGCACTCAAAAAAGCAAATAGAATATTAGGAACCATTAAAAAAGGGATAGAGAATAAGACAGAGAATAATTATTGCCTCTATATAAAATCATGTTACGCCCACATCTTGAATACTGCGTACAGATTGCTCTCAAAAAAGATATATTAGCATGGGAAAAGGTTCAGAAAAGGGCAACAAAAATGATGAGGGGTTTGGAACAGGTCCCATATGAAGAGAGATTAAAAAAACTTGGACTTTTCATCTTAGAAAAGGGGAGACTGAGGGGGATATGATAGAGGTCTATAAAATCATGACAGGTGTGGAAAAAGTGAATAAGGAAAAGTTATTTACTTATTTCCACAATATAAGAACTAGGGGTCACCCTAGGCAGCAGGTTTAAAAACAAACAAAAGGAAGTTCTTCACTCAGTATGCAACCAACCTGTGAAAGTCCTTGCCAGAAGATATGGTGAAGACTAGGATTTTAACAGAGTTCAAAAAAGATCTGGATAGATTCATGGAGGTTAGGTCCTTTCATGGCTATTAGCCAGGATAGGTAGGAATGGTGTCCCTAGTCTCTGTTTGTCTGCAAAAGGGTTACAGGAGAGGGATCATGTTAGAATTACCAGTTGTGTTCCCTCCCTCTAGGGCATCTGGTATTGGCCACTGTTAGCAGACAGGATACTGGGCTAGACGGACCTTTGATCTGATCCAGCATGGACGTTCTTACACAAGGCTCGCCGTTGGCACAGGCTGCTCCAGTAGCAGCCACTGTCTCCTGGGGTCCCAGAGGGGATGTGGGCCCAGCCCATAGGGCTTCTGCCACTAAGCAGGCCCTATTCACGGTGGCCCAGGCTGGCTCCCATGAACAGGGGCTGCTGGACTCAGCTCAAGCTGGGACCAAGCAGTCCCGGCTTGTGCTGATCTGGGATGCTGCATCTCTGCAAATTGTATAGACTACATAATTAGTCAGATAACTGCAATGTAACATTCATAAAACAATGCACAATGTACATGCAAGTATTGCTGCACACTAAAGAGCTTGAGGAAAATGAAATACAACATGAATTCAAAACAACGAGGAGGGTGATAGACAAACATTTTAATAATGTGGAACTAATGATAAATTATTAATATTAAAACCTTGCTTTTTTTTAGCGTTATCTTTTTTCCTCATATATTTAACCCTAGCCTTTCTATTTTTACGTTATTTCCTCCCACAAAATTAGAAAGAGAACCACCATTTTATTTGGACTTCTCATTTGCTTCCTTTCTTTCCCCTCTTCTATTTGAGATTAGGTGATCTATCAGTGAAATTTCATTTCAGCAATTACTGCCTTCTCCTGCACTCAACAATGTTTGCTAACTACATACGCCCATTTGTTTATAAGCCGACCCCCACATACTTAGAGAAAAAATAGTAAAAAGTCACTGACCCATTTATAAGTCAACTTCAGAGAACAGCAGTTTGGAACCTAATAAATGAGCCTATGACTTTTAAATTTATTTTTCTCTGTTAAGTTTGGAGGGGGGGGGGTGGAGGGTTGAGTCTCAGACCACTACGGCTCTGCCTGATGGCTCGTATTAAATTTAAAAGGCAGAGCCACAGTGTCTGGGATCTGGTGCAAGCTGGGACTGCTTTGTCCCAGCTCATGCTGGGTCCCCCACTGCTGCCCTGCCTTTTAGATCCCTTCCTAAGCCACAGTGGGATTTTTTCCCAAAAAAGTCGGCTTATGGACGAGTATATATGATAGTTTTTAAAGTAATGTTAGTGGAAGTGATGGCTTTTGCAGAAGTTGCTAAACCATGCATTAATGCGTTTGCTTTCAAGGTACTTTACCATCTACCCCACCCTATCATCTCTCATTCAGTATAAAAAATTTGACTTTTGCCTGATGCCAGCCTCCATTGCCCGCTTGTTATACAGTATTTTTAAACAAGTACCTTTGTGCACATATGCTGCACGTCATGCTTGGGAGGAGTTTCCAGCAAACATTCTGTAACCCACTTCAAATCCTTCCTTAAAACTAATCTTTGCTGTGAAGCTTACAAAAACTTAACAACAGTTAGTGTACTAAGATCACTGCCTCTGGTGCTGACCAATATTTTCTCAATCATTCTTTATGCTTCGCCATCTATCTCCATCTCTTGCCTCGTCATATACATAAACTCTCTTGTTCTGTGTTTCTATAGCACTTAAACTATGGGGGTCCTGGTCCACAACTATAGATCCTCAGCATTACAACAACAAAGTATTATTACGAATAACAAAAAGTTGAAAGAACAGTGCTTTAGATTAAGTGTTCCTTCCTTTTCTAGGTCTCCAAATTTCACAACATTTGCCTAAACACATTCTTTCTCAACAATACAAGGGTCACAATTATAACAGTTTTGTTTTTTTGAACAGTTGTCGACAGCTTAGAAACAGAGAGATAATGACAGAAATCAAAGTCTGATGGGGCTCAGTAGGTATCACTAAGTAATCTGGAGATTTTTGCAAAATATCATGCCATATCACCGTCATTTCACTAACTACAAATGTATGCCTACTTCATTACAAAGCAGACAGCCTAACACTACATTCCCACTCTCTGCATCACTCTCCAAAATCATCTTTCTATTAAAAATTTTCTAATGATGTAACTTTTCAAGATCATTCAAATAGACCAACAATAAATGTTACAAGTTGATGAACTCTTTTGTCTGTTTTAAATCCACTGTGCATAAATATTGCATGAGAACAGTACTGCAGTACCTCATCATAAAAAGGATAAGGATTAAGTTTCTGTCTTATGTCTGAATTTCTGTCTTAAACATGTTTAAAAACAAGACCCCTTTTATCATGTGTACTAGTCTTTTGTTATTTATTTCAGCCCAGCCATTTTATCCATCTAAGCAAATAATTAGAACTAGATTCTGATAAATGATAGCATTATGTCTGTCACAGGCATTTAATCAGAACCAATGGTAATAAATAGCTAGTCAAATAATGTACTTCTGAAATAAATATATTTAAAATTTCAGTTTGATGATAAATAGCTATTCAAGAGTTTTTCAAGGGTAGCTCATTCATTTTAACATTTAGATGCAGTAATATTTGAGATTGTTTACAATACTCTTACTTTACCACTCTGTTTTGCATTGCTACAGTTTTGATGTTACTATTTTGGAGCCAGATTACCAAAAAATGTTATTTGGAAGCCAACAACAACAACAACAAAAAAGGTTATTTTGCAGTATCTACTAGTATTACCAAAGATACAGCATCATGTATTACCAAAGATATTCACAGCCGACAACAGAAATTCTGACTTGCATATTAATAATATAACTGGTATCTCAATCTGAGTACATGATTGTTATAGTTGTCTTTGGACAACATAAACATAATACAGCAAGGCATTTTCTGCAACAGTTTTAGCATTTCAGCAACGTGTGTGTGTGTGGGGGGGGGGGGGATCCTTCCCTGTTGTTATGCTGTTTCAATGGAGCTGAATTATCATTAAAGACTTTGCCATTAAATTCTAAGTGAAGGTCATAAAAATTGTTTGGACTTTAAAGGTGACGATGTTTAGATTTCACCTTTCACATTTTGTCTATGACAAGTTATAAAATATTGTATTCTTTTAAATGTATTTTAAAAAGTGGTGGAAAAGAGGGAGAATTACTGAACAAATGTCAGGAAATAGAGATAAGAATGGAAAATGTCAAGAAGAAAAAAAATCAACACAGAAATAGAAGGAGATAAAATGGAGTGTACAGCCAGCCAATTCAGAAAAAAAAAGAAGCCAATAGAAGTTATTTTCTCTGTGAAAATAATTTTTAAAATATCCACGGTAAAGTACTTATCCAAAATATATGTATTCTAGCACTTAAGATGCACGTAATGTTAACTATGCAGTAGGATTATCAACACAAATCTCTTCAACCCATGTTTAAAAGGGGAAGTTTATTTCAAAATCAAACAGGAACTTAATTGGTATAACAAAAAGGAATCCTTCTCTCACCTCTATTGCTTGGCATTGCTACTGACATAATGATTAGAAAAAGTGTAGATGGATACAACCCAGGCATTATAACAATAATACACTAGATTCGATTTTGCTGATGACATAGGTCTTTTAAGTGACAGCTAAAACTACATGCAAGTCAAGAATGAAAGTGTCCAGCATTGTCAAAAAGAGAGTTAATTGGTTATGGAGAAAAAAATCAAATGAGAACTCCCAACTCTCACATGACTTTGGAAAGCAAAGGAATACAGGAACAGAATCAACTAACATATCCTGACATTAATGTTCAAGTCATTGGGATGTCCAGAAGGAAATAGCATCATGAAATGGCAAGGCAGCAGCTGCATTTACTTTAAACAAGATTTGTGCATCAAAAACCTACTGTTTAAAGATCAAATTCTGAATCTTCAACTCAAATGTTATTTCTCCTTGAATATATAGATATGAAAGCTGGAAATCCAGAACTACAGACAAACAGACATCTAAATGCATTTGAAAGCAAAAGACTTACACAAATACTAGGTATTAATAGAGGGAATTTATAACAAATGCCTAGATTTCTCAGAATGCAACAGCCCACTATCGCTGAAGATACCCAGAAATTATGGAAATAGTTCATAGTTAATAATGAAACCAAATCTTGTACAACAGCAGGAATATCACTAGACAGCTGAAAGAGGAATGGTACAGGATCGTTCATGCTGTAAGTAATACGTGATGGCACGGGAAGAATTCAGACTTATCTGGAAGTTAACAGACTTCAAGTACTCAGCTCAATCTTGCTGTTATATCTGGAACTTTCATTTAATGGTCTGCAAGAGATGCGATGCCTAAATACGTTTATTTAGCAAATTGTAGATTAACATACATTTATTCAGATTTTTCATTTTTACATCTTTATTATGTCAAAAAATGGTGAATATGTGTCTTGTTTATTAGAGTTTGTTTTTTTTACTGGTGATGTGTCAAGCTGCAGTGGATGGCAATTGTAATTAAATTAAAAATGCACAAAATCAACATTTTTTAGTTAAATAAAGCTAACGTAAATGTACTGATACATGAGAAAACATATAGCATGCAAAACATGTTTTTTATTTAAAACTGATGAATCATAACAGGAAGTATTATCTGAAGTTAATTAACAGGATTTATTGTTTCTGGTCATCATGTTCTTCAAGAGGAGGGGTGGGAAACCTAAGGCTCAGGGGCCAGATGTGGCTCCCAGCGTGCCTGGATCTGGCTGGAGGATTAGGGCTTCCCACCCCCCAGCACTGGGGAGCCCACACTAGCACTCCAGGCCCCTTACCATCCCCCTGTGGGGCTGGAGCACACAAAATCTACTAGCCTGGGCCTCCCAGGCTCTGGCGTGTGAGGGGAATATCTTCCCACTTCTCAGTCAGGGGCTACATCAATGAGGAGGATTTTTGCTGTGGGGGGAGGGGCAATTTCTTCTTACTTGTACGTGCCCCTTGACTGATTTTTCTGTAGGTCAGTAGCCCCAACCCAAAAAAGGTTCCTCACCCCTATTCAAGACTGTAGAACTAGCACAATTCATATATGCTTTCATTTACAGATTGAAAAAAGAAAACTAGCTTCACCAATCCGTTTCTCAACTTAGAATGAACTGTCCTTTTACTCAACTAACTGAATAAACTGAAATGAGTATTTTCTGCTCCCACTAGAAAGGTGAAACGTCAAACCTGGTTTAGGCATTCAAATTCTGGTCACAAAGGCTTAGCCACTACTTGATTTAAAAAAATTAACTAAAATTTATATAGAGAGAGTGCATCTATCTGCCTGTGAGTCCGTTTGTTCAAGAAATCCTCCTAACTGGTAAGAGCTAGGACCACCAAATCGATGTGCAGTTTCCTCTTTTCATAATTTAAATCAAGATCAGGGTTTGGTTGTCCCAGGAAAATGGGGAATGCCTTGAATGGGACTGTTTTCTATAACACAAAAAGGGAGGGAGTGATTGAAGGTCATCAATACTACAGAGTGACCACCACCAACCGAATAGCTACCTGGGGACAGGGCTCCACATGGAATGATTGGCAAAAAACGGAATTTCTATACTTGCAAAAAAAATTTGATTTCCTGTTACATAAGCATTCAATTAAATATTTTGCTCAGGGTGGGATCAACATGAAATCAGAGATGCAAATGACAAGTCAACTAGTGACTATCTGATGAGCAAATGCTCATCGGATAGTTGACACACTAGTCGCTTCCCCCTCCCCCTTGCTGCCTCTATCAGAAAGAGGCGGGGGGAGGGGAAGGGAAGGGAAGGGAAGAAAGGGGTGCTTCAAAGCAGCAGCAGAAACGCCAAGTAGAGCCTGATACCGGGCTCCCTGGCAGCTCAGAGTGGCAGCTCACAGTTCCCAGGACCCCAGGCTCCATGCGATACAGCTGCTTTGAAATGCTGTGAGGAGCAGAGGGCCAGCAGGGGACTGCTTGAGTCCCCCTGCTGGCCCCGTGCTGCCTGCAGCGCTTTCGCCTTTGAAATGTAGCAACAGCCTTGGGGTTGTGGCAACACATCAAAGGCGGAGGCTCCCTCATTGACTAATTGAATAGTTGACACAATTGAATGGAATATTTGATTAGCCAATTAATCTAAATGTAACATCTCTACTTGAAATTAATGTTTTGTTTTTTTAACTAAACCAAAACTGCATCTGCCTATGGTGCCAGAGTATATGAAGGAAGGTGTACCGGGATGCTTTCCACCTCTGTTTTCTGCTATAGGCTCCATTTTCTGTGGTGCACTGCATACTCCCATGACTGACATGTAGTGATCAGGGGAGATCTGATCCCGGCCCATGGGAAGAAATAACAGTATAAGACACTCAAACTTCCATCAGACAGTGGCCCCACAGGATGATGCAATATTGAATTGATTCAAAAAGAAACATTTAAATTCAGATCAACACCCTGAAAGAAAACATTTCAACAATTCTGTAATTAAACTCTTTCAGAATTTGTTCCATTAAAAATGTTGATGTTTTGATCTTTCATTTCAAGACAAAATACAAATGTTGAAATATCAGAATGTCCCAGAAGGCAGAAATTCTGATTTTCTCATAGCCATAGTTAATCAAGATGGTCTATTAACCCAGTTAAAAACTATTCCAATCTGTAGACTAAATCTTAACTGTTTCATAAGCAGGGTTACACTAGCATCTGACTAGAATTATGAAACAGTGGTGCTTGTAAAAGAAGACTAGCTGTCATAGGGCTCCCTGGTGATTCTTGGTACTGTACTACTGTCAGTCACATACTACCTGTGCCCCTTTAATAGAGACTGTTACAGTTGCCTTTTCTTCCTTTTTATAGTTACGTTGGCTGCTACAGAATTTAATCTTTTCCAATGCAGTGTATTCTGAATCAAACATTCTAAATCAAATAACAATGACACAGGATTAAAATGTAAATAGGTTTTCAGCCAGTCAATTACAGCAGACATTATGATGATGAGCTTAAAAAAAAAAAAGAACTAGATCTGCTATGATTGGAATTAAAATATGTTATAAATAGTAATTTAAAAAATTAAGATTTTTATGGAAAATATACACTAGATATACAGGCAGTCCCCGGGTTACGTACAAGATAGGGACTGTAGGTTTGTTCTTAAGTTGAATTTGTATGTAAGTCGGAACTGGTACATATTGTAGGGGAAACTCTAGCCAAACATTTCTCTAGAGCTCAGTTTTATTCTCCCACACCTCACTTCCCTCAGTCCTTTATTCTCAAGCTGAGGTGTCTGCTGAGAAAAGCCACTCCGCGTCTCCCTGGTCTGCTGGAGGGGAGCGCTAGCTTCGCGTCTCCCTGGTCTGCTGAGGGGAAGCAGCTAGTGTGGAGTTTCCTCACCCCGTTTGTATGTAGGGATCCGATGTAAGTCGGATCCATGTAACCTGGGGACTGCCTGTACTAATAAAACGATGTGTTGGCAAGAAAGAATAGAGATGTAAAACAGTATTTTTATAACATTTTACCATCAAGTGAAAAAATAATCACATTAAATATTTAATCAACCAGTTTTAATATTTATTCAAATACTATTCTATCAAAAAATACATTCAATACATATTTTCTACTATTCAACAAGTTCTACACATTTTTAAGTGTATTAAAATTAACAGTAACTATGATAATATAGCGTTTTAGTCCTTTTAGAGTACAAGGAGCATGGTTTGGGTTGGTAGTACAGACACTTCCTAACCTGGAGCTGAACCGCGGAGCAGCCCCAGAACAAGCCTTGTGCCCCAGCAGCAGTCAGGCAGCCACCACTAACCACGGTGAAAGGACTGTATTTGTAAAAATAACTCAACTCTTAGAACTGGTCACAACTAGTTAAATATATTTGAAAGATTTTTATTTATTTTTTTACTTTGTATAGATTTGTGTTTAAAAGTCTAAGAGTTGGAATGTGAATTCATAGTTTATACAGGGCCATAAAGAGAAAGGTCAGCTCTGAGGTTATTAGGTCCCAACTAATTTTAAGTTAATTTATATGTTGAAAACAAATCTTTTAAAATAACACTCCTGAATCATAGAATCCTAGAACTGGAAGGGGCCTTGAGCGGTTATCAAGTCAGTCCCCTGCATTCATGGCAAGACCAACCACCATCAGATCATCCCTGACAGATGTTTACTTAAACCTGCTCTTTAACATCTCCAATGATGGGTATTCCACAACTTCCTCAGGCAATTTATTCCAGCACTTAACCACCGTGACAGTTGGGAAATTTTCCCTAAAGGCCAACCTAAGCCTCCCTTGCTGTAGTTTGAGCCCACTGCTGCTTGTCCTATCATGAGAGGTTAAAGGAGAATAATTTTTCTACTTCCTCCTTGTAATACCCTTTCAGGTACTTGAAAGCTGTTATCCTGTCCCCTCTGTCTTCTCTTTTCCAAACTACACAAGCCCAATTCTTTCAGCCTTCCCTCATAGGTCATATTTTCTAGACCTTTAATCATGCATCTGATGAGGTGGGTCTTTGCCTATGAAAGCTTATACTCAAACACTTCTGTTAGTCTATAAGGTGCCACAGGACTCCTCGCTACTTAATCATTCTTGTTGCTCTTCATGGAATCTTCTCCCATTTCTCCACATCTTTTTTGAAATGTGCCCAAAATTGGACGAAATACTCCAGTTACAGTCTAATCACAGAGTAGAGCAGGAGAATTACAGTAAAACTCCGATAGTCCGGCATCTCATGGTCTGGCACTCCTGATGGTCCGGCACCATCAGGAACCCGGAAGTGCTCCAAGCAGCCGGACCATTGGAGCTGCTCTGCCCCCAGCTTCCCGGATTCAGCCGCTGCTAAAACTGACCAGCGGCTGAATCGGGGAAGCTGGGGGCAGAGCAGCTGGAGTGCTGCCGGGTAGGTACCACAGCGCTGCCCCTCGGGGCTGCTAGACCAAGCCGGCAGCACCACATCTGTCCCCGATTCAGCCGCTGCTGAAACTGATCAGGGGCTGACTCCAGGAGCTGCTCTGCCTCGGGCTTCCGGGAATCAGCCCCTGATCAGTTTCAGCAGCAGCTGACTTGGGGACACCTGGGACAGAGCAGCTGGGGTGCTGCCGGGTTGGTCTTGCAGCACCAAGGGTTGCCGCTCCCAGACCAACCTGGCAGCGCCCGAGCTGCTCTGCCCCAGGCGTCTGGATTCAGCCGCTGCTGAAACTGACCAGCGGCTGACTCAAGGAAGCCCGAGGCAGAGCTGCTCTACCTCGGGCTTCCTGGAGTCAGCCACTGATTAGTTTCAGCAGCAGCTGACTTGGGGACACCTGGGGCAGAGCAGCTGCGGTGCTGCCGGGTTGGTCCAGTAGCGCTGAGGAGCGGCGCTGCGGGACCAACCCGGCAGCACCCCAGCTCCTCTGCCCCAGGCATCCCCAAGAGCAGCTGGGGTGCTGCCGTGTTGGTCTCACCGCACCAAGGGTCGGCGATACTGGACCAACCCGGCAGCACTCCAGCTGCTCTGCTGCAGGCGTCCCCGATTCAGCTGCTGCTGAAACTGACCAGCAGCGGCTGAATCAGGGACACCTGGAGCAGAGCCGGACTATCAGAAGGGGGGGCTATGAGGGGTCTGGGATCAGACCCCTCATAGCCTTTCCTTCTGATAGTCCGTCATATTTTATAATCCGGCACCCCCTAGGTCCTAAAGGTGCCGGATTATCAGAAGTTTACTGTGCAGTCCCCGGGTTACGTACAAGATAGGGACTCTAGCTTTGTTCTTAAGTTGAATCTGTATGTAAGTCGGAACTGGCGTCCAGATTCAGCCGCTGCTGAATCTGACCGCCAGTTCTGACTTACATACAGTTTCAACTTAAGAACCCCAAGTCAGCTGCTGCTGAAACTGATCAGCCGCTGATTCCTTTCAGCAACGGCTGACTTGGGGATGCCTGGGGCAGAGCAGCTGGGGTGCTGCCGGGTTGGTCCAGTAGTGCCCAGAGCGGCGCTGCGGGACCAACCGGCAGCGCCCCAGCTGCTCTGCCCCAGGGTCCACAACAAAAGCCTGGCCTGCTGGGAGGGGGGGAGGGCACACTAGCTGCACCCCCCCCCCCCAACAGACCAGGGACACGGGGAGCAAAGCCGCAGCGGCGGGGTGCCTCGCCTCTGAGGCTTTGCTCTGGCGCGGGACCCGCCGCCGCTGCGGCTTTGCTCCCGGTGCCCCTGGTCTGCTGGAGACGGTCCCCAGCAGACCAGGGGCACCGCGAGCAGCTTTTCTCGCCCCGGAGGTCGAGGTGGCTGACCGCTGCCTGCGAGCTCCGGGGCGAGAAAGCCCCGTTTGTAAGTGCAGATCCGACATAAGTCGGATCCGCGTAAGTCGGGGACTGCCTGTACTTCTTGTGTCTTGCTTACAACACTCCTGTTAATGCATCTCAGAATGATGTTTGCTTCTTCAATAGTGTAAGACTGGTAACTTATATTTAACCTGTGATCCACTGACACTTACATCCCTTTCTGCAGTACTCCTTCCTAGACAAAATAGGAAGTGACTGTATGCATGAAATGGATTGTTCCTCCTCAAGTGAAGTACTTTGTATTTGTCCTTATTGAATTTCCATCCTATTTACCTCAGACCATTCTGAATTATAAACCAATCCTTCAAAGCACTTAGAACTGCTCCTTTATATAAGCGTACTCTCAATGCTATTACCTAAATCACTGATGAAAATATTGAAAAAAGAACTGGTCCCAAAACTGGCCCCTTAGGAATCCCACTTGTTGTGCCCTTCTAGCATGACTGTGAAACATCAATAACTACACATCCTAAACTCAAAACTCCAGTCATCTGAAGAAGTGGGCTGTGCCCACAGAAGCTCATGATAGCATCTATATGTTTTGTTAGTCTATAAAGTGCTACCAGAGCATTTGTTGTTGTTTTTTTAAAGTTTATCCCGTACAGACTAACTCAGCTACCCCCTGAAGTCTCTAAGACTTCAGTTATCCAACTATTTACACCCACCTATGTTGTATTTCCCTAGTTTATTGATGAGAAAATCATGCAAGACTGTATCAAATGCTTTACTAAAGTCTAGGTATACCATGTCCACCGCTTCACCCTTATCCACCAGGCTTGTTATCCTATCAAAGAAAGCCATCAGGTTGTTTTGACAGGATTTGTTCTTTACAAATCCATGTTTACTGTTAACTATTACCTTAATTTCTTCCAGATGTTTGCAGTAAGGATGTTAAGAGGCGGGTAATTCACTAATCATGTAGTCAATAACATTTTTATCAAGTACACCAGCGGTTCTCAAACTTTTTGGGCTCCGGAGCCCTTTACATGCATAAAAATTTATGCGGAGCCCCAGTGGTCCACTGATTGTATGTGTTGTACCTATTGATGTTTCCAGTTCATCAACCTCGCCTGGAGCCCCTGGAGATGTCTTGCAGGGCTCTAGGGCTCCGCAAAGCAGTTTGAGAAACACTGAACTACACAATTAGTCAATAAAAGAAGGTTTGATCAGTCGCAGCTCATACCAGTTCCAGTAGCTACCCCACTGCGCCCTTACAGATTAAATTTAGGAGCAAGGCTGCCTGCGCACCTGGATCCTACTACATTTAAACTGTAGGGGTGCAGCAGGGGTAAGTCCCAGTATGAGCCAAGACTGAGCAAGCCCAGTTCAAGTCCCAGCTCATGCTAGGTAAAGGAGCTACCACCCTCCCGTGCCCCGCCCCCTGCGCTGCTGCTTCTGATAGAATTCTGATAGAAGCAGCAGCACAGGGAGGGGGTAGGCAGCACTGCAGAGATGGTGCTAGGGGGAGCCAACTTTTAAACTGACCCCCCCCAAGCACTGCTTCCCCCACTCACTGCTTCTGATACGAAAGCAGCAAGAGGGAAGGGAAGCAAGTAGTCAACTCAACTACCCAACAAGCCTAAATGGGCACTACATTTGCCTGTTTCCAGTCTTCTGGAATCTCTCCCATCTTTCATGACTTTTCAAAGATGATAGCTAATAGCTCAGATACCTCCTCAAATCAGCTCCTTGAGTATTCTAAGATGCATTTCATTAGGCCCTGGTGACTTGAAGACATTTAACTTTTGTAAGTAATTTTTAACTTGTTCTTTTCCTATTTTAACTTCTGAACCTACCTCCTCTTCTCCAGCATTCACCATTGTAGGCATCCAATCACCACCCATCTACTTGATGAAAGCCGACAAAGAATTCATTAAGCACCTCTGCCATTTTCTTTACTGTTTTTCCCTCTTCATTGAGCAATGGGCCTATGCTGTCCTTGGTCCTCCTCTTGCTTCTAATATATTAACAGAATATTTTCGTTGCCCTTTATGTCTTTCGCTATATTGAGTTAATTGTGTGTCTTCACCTTTCTAATTTTGCCCCTACATACTTGTGTTATTTGTTTATATTCATACTTTGCACTTTGTCCTAGTTTCCACTTTTTATGGGACTCCTTTTTGATTTTTTGATCATTCTAGATCTGCTTATTAAGCCTGAGTCATCTCTCGTTATACTTCTACTAGATAGAGAATATAAGAATAATGTGCTCTTGTACCCCTTTGAAAAACTGCCATCAATTGTTTTTCCTCTTAGTCTTGCTTCCCATGGGATCTTACCTAAAAGCTGCCTGAGTTTACTAAAGTCTGCCTTCTTGAAATCCATTGACTTCACTTTCCTCTTCTCCCTTCTACCATTCCTTAGAAATCATGAAAATGATTTCATTATCACTTTCACCTAAGCTGCCTTCCACTTCCAAATACTCAACCAGTTCCTCTCTATTTGTTAAAATCAAATCCAATACAGCCTCCCCCCATTAGCTTTCACCACCTTCTGAAATAAAAAATGGTTTCCAATAAATTCCAAGAACTTGATGGATAATCTGTGCCCTGCTGTATTATTTTCCAAACCGGTGTCTGGATAATTGAATTCTCCCATGATCACCAAGTCCTGTGCTTTGGATGATTGTGTTAGTTGTTGAAAAAAAAGCCTCATCCACCTCTTCTTCCTGGTTAGGTAGTCCATAATAGATCTTCACAATGACATCACTAGGGATGTAAGAGTTTAACTAGTTAACCAAAGAGCTGGCAGCCTTTAACCATGTAACCAATTTAATTGTAATCGGTTACATGGTTAACATTTTTAACTGTTTTTCCCATCACTCTTTTTTTTCCACCTCTTTTAACCTTACCCAGAGACGCTCAACAAGTTTGCCTCCTATGTCAATCTCAACCGCAGTCCAAGTATACTCAATTTTGATATATAAGGCAACGTCGCCTCTCTTTTTTCCTTGGTGAGCAAGTTGTACCCTTCTATTACGGATGCTAAAATGAGGGTAGTTGTGTAAACGTGTAACCATTGAAAAACTAAGCAGCTACATGCGCCTGCTCCCGAGGAGCCAGCGGCTGCCCTGTGCTATTGCCTCTGTATCAGAGGCAATGACGATAAGCTGCCTGCCGCCCCATGGGAGCTGGTGCACATGGGGAGTCGGCTTTGAAGCAGGCTCCCAGTGTGCACCAGCTCCTGCTTGCTGCCTCACACCGCTGCCTCTGTATCAGAGGAAACCATGCAGAGTGGCAGTGGCTCCTGCCTTAGGTAGCAATGTGGGGTGCCAGCTGGCTCCCCAAGAATGGGACGGGGCCCTGTGTGTAACGGTGGATGTAAATCCAGCTATTGGTTATGCGTTCACATCCTTATCTACTATACCAATATTCCAATCATATGTATTATCCCACCAATCTCTGATAAACACAACTATGACATAATTGGTGTATTTACTAGCATGTCAAGTTCTTTCTGCTTATTCCCCATACTTCTTACATTTGTATACCAACAAAAGTGTGGCATCACATAACACAGGTGCAACATGCTCTTCAGAAGCGAAGGTTTAGAGTAGTCATTTTCTTGGCTTCTATGCCAAGATGAGAATGCCACTACCACCAAATGTTGGGGTGGCTTTTTGATACCGACACTGTCTCCATTAGAATATACCAATGGTTCCCAACCTTTTTTATACTGCGGACCAGCAAACTGATTCACAAACTTTTGGCAGACTGGTAGCATTTTACTTGCATATTCATAACAAATATTATAATATTAGTATTAATTATAATTAACATCCAAATAAAATGCTACTGGTCCACCGAGGGGCCACTGCCAACAGCTGACTTCAGCCCCATCAGCCATTGTGGCCCAGCTGCCAGTATTTTGCAGCCCAGCACCCGTCCACAGACCGGCAGTTGGGAACCACTGGACTAAAGCTTCACTCTAATTACATGTCCTCAAACATACTTAACAGCCGACTGTTATTTTGGGTCAACCTAAACCAGTACTTTTAATATAAAAAGACGGTTTCATTTTTTATCAGCCCTCGTGTCACAAATGATAAACCAAAACAACATGCAACAGAACTTTCTCATGTTAAATATTTTTAGATGATAAACATTTCACAATTAAAAGAACAATTAAAAAAGCTTGCAACTTTGTTTTAAAACCATTAGAACTGAAGTGCATGAAAATTAACAGCCACAGATATCTCAAGAGAGATACACAGTATAAATGAGAACACAGTACAGGTTGAACCTTTCTGGTCCAGGACTCTCTGGTCTGGTGTTGTTGGACCAGAGAACCTCTGGATCACAGAGCCCCAACAGCTAGGAGTGGGGGCCAGCTGGGCGTCTGGCAGTGGAGGGGACATCAGCTGGGAACAGAGCCAGTCCGTGGGACTGGGAGCAGAGTTGGTGCCATGGCCAGGGGCCTGGAGCTAGACTATGGCTGAAGGATCAGAAGTGGAGCCTATCCAATGGCCAGGGGCTGGCAGCCCGCAGCCAGTCTGGCACCCAGGGTCAAGAAGCCTGACCAGCAGTGGAGCCCAGTAGCAAGATTCAGCAGTGGGATGGTGGCTGTGAGGGGAGCCCAAATGGGAGGCTGGCAGCTCCTGGAGGAGAGCCTGGAGGCCAGCAGCAGAGGGATCAGAATTGACCATCCCTGGTCTGACAAACTCTCTCATTCAGGATTGGTCAGGTCCCAAAAGTGCCATACCGCAGAGGTCCAACTTGTATAATCTATTAAAGCCAGTGTAACTAGTATAAGGTCCTCAGTTACCCACTACAGAACAACTGCCTACTCAGGACCCCTTATATTTATGCTATAGCACCAGAGATTTTCCCACTCAATCAAGATCACTTAAAATGTTCAACAAAATAACCGTGTGAGGTGCAATATCTTGATTAGTTAATGGTTGGGAGTGGAGCACAGGAAAAACGAATCTACTCAGACATAAGAAGCTGGGAATGGGCAACGGAGGGGATCACTTGACAATTATTTGTTCCATTCATTCCCTCTGGGGCACTTGACATTGGCCACTGTCACAAGACAGGATACAGGCCTAGATGGACCTTTGGTCTGGCCTATGTGGTGTTTTTATGTTGTGTATATTCATCCACTAGCACATATGTACAATTTTTTCCCAAGAGATTACTGGGCAACAGAACGAGGACATCCAAGAACAATGAAACCACCTTAATAAACCCTACTGAAAGCAACAACAGAGGAAAGGAGGCTCAAAAGGAAAATTACAAACGGACCCTTTCCACCAGCTAAGGTTTATCAGTCGAAACAGGCAGAAAAACACAAGGCATCCACTCGCAAAACAACCCAACCCCCACGCTCTTGTGCAGAAACTCACAGCCTGCTTGGCTCTACTCTCCCCGGCCACGCTGCTCTCACGTCTTCAGCCCCGCTCGCCCCGTCCCCTGCAATCCGGAGCCACGGAGCCGCCATGTAGCAAGCCCAGGCCGATGAGTCCCCTTATCCGCCCCCCCACTGGCCTTGCCCCTCGCACCCCAGAGCCTGCGGCTGAGCTCTGCCCACGTCCCCCTCCTCCCTTTGCCCAGCGCTCCCCGCTAGCGCCCGCTCCCGGGAGGGACCCACGTTCCCCGCCGTACCCGGTAAATCCGCGGGGGGGACTGGCTCCGCTTCAGCCCCGTGCCGGCTGTCCAGCCGTGGACGCAGGCCGCCGGTTGCCGGAGCAAGGAAGCTGCGAGCCGCCTTCGCCGATAGAAGGCAGCGAGAGCCACTAGGCTCCGCGGAGCCCACAGCAGCGCCATCTTGGAAAAGAGAACGAGAGGATTGTGGGATACCGGCGGAATGGATGGGGTGGGGGAGAAGGAGCGAGGCCAAGCGTTCCGCTGCCCTCTCGTCTGGCCTGACGCCGGACGTGGAGCCTGTTGGACTGCAGCGTTGCCCACAAGCAGGCCAAGGGCTTCAGTCCATTTCCCGCCCTGCTTAGTGCCGCCTATCTCTGAGGAGAAACCCCTGCGCCTGCCCTGAGCCACAGGCCACCCACTGGCAGTTCCTAGCCCTCGTGGGGAGATCCATGGGAGGCAGCTCCACGTGGCGAGGGGTCACCCTGGCAGGGAGGCCTCCAAGGCGCTTTAGGTGGGGAGGGGGATTGACCCAGTATAAGGCTGTAGTGGCTGCATGCTCCCTGCTAGACCTGTTCCTCATTTTCACAAATTTTGTAACCCAAGAGTCACCATGGACTCTGGGCACCTAAGCCAGCCACAGGCTTTCCGAAGTAGTGGAAGTGACTGGCTACCCGAGCAAATTAGTTTAGCGCTCACCTGCAACCATTGGCCAGTTTCCTCTTTACTTGTCCCCCAGGAATAGGATAAGTAGATGCATAATAAAAATACAGTGTGTTCGTTTTTAAAGGCTGTATCAGCTGCTCAGATTGATGGGGGATGGGAGAGAGTGTGCATGTGTCCTGCACTTTAAAAAAATCCCCTACTGAATTCCCAAGACCCAGCATGTTCCTCTAGCAGGAGAAGACAGATGTGCTTTTCCCCTTCTCTCCAAAGTATTAAATCCTTCCAGGGTAGTTTCTTGGCTCCTTCCCTAAGCTGTTCATCTTGAGTTACAGAGCTCCCCCATTCCTGGAAGGTACAGAGTAACTGGTTTTACTCTAAAACTCTGGTCATCGTTTCTGAAGAGAATGGACCTGGATCATCTAAATAATGAGAACCTCAATACCAAATGCACACCAGTCCAAATATTAATATTATTCAGCCATTGCAAATTTTAAATTCTCTTTCCATTGTAAAGGAGAGTGTTTGTTTCAAGGTGACATTTAACAATTTAACTCCGTAGCTCTTTTATTCAAATTGTCACACAGATTGATGGCCATAAAACCAGGAGTATCCAGACTCCAACGTGTCCATGTTGGGCAACTTCTGTGAGCACTGCATGGCCAACTTTATTGATTGCAGTAGCCACCCTCAACTTGACTACAGATGGGGCTTTCCCTTAGTGTAGGAGTCCTGAAAGTGGAAATGTAAAATCTGGCTGAGAAGATATTTCTTGGAGTAAATGGATCGTTACGTATAGGTGACCTCTTGACTCTGTTTAAAACTGAGTCTATAGTCAAGAAAGGGATAGCTGTGAGTCACCTAGCAAAACTCCTTGGGAGAGACAATCTCTACTGGTATTGGTGTCCTCCGCAGACCAGCACTGGTACACCCCCGGGGAGAGGGACTGAAGCTGCAAGGGAAGGTGTTGCCAACTCTCCCAGACCAGATTCCATTTACTGTAGTGACATCCAGTCTAAGAGAGTTGGCAACCTGGAACAGGGCTAGGAGGGTGTTGACCAGAAGAGCATGCAGCCAGCCCAAGAAGTGGAACTTTTAAGGGGAGAAGTAGCACTGCCAGCTGCTCAGTCCTCCAGCCCACAAGGGCCACTTGTGGTCTGGTGAGCAGCTGAGCCCTGGAAGGCTACGTTTATACGTATGCAAAATGTATGCAAATGAGGCTAAGCGTGGAATATCGCCATGCCTCATTTGCATAATTAATGAGCACCCATTTTTGCACAAGAGGGGGTTTTTGCGCAAAAGCCTCTTGCGCAAAAACGTGTGCTCATTAATTATGTACATGAGGTGTGACAACATTCCACATACAGCCTCATTTGCATATGTTTTCGCGCAAAAGGCTACAGTACATATGTAGCCTCCAGAGTGTGGTTAAGGGTTGGGGTGGGGAGCCAAAGGACCGACATTGAGTGGGGGTGTGCAGAGGCATGGGGTAAAGGATGGCTGTACTGTTGCTGAGCTGGCAGCGGGAGGGCTGGGGAATAGGGCACTATTAAATCTGGGTCAATTTGGTTCCCCAAATTTCATGATGCCCTACAAGGCTGCATGTTTCACCTGTTGGTAGGGACGGCCCTGCTTCTTGAACAAGTGAAACTTTGTTTACGCCAGTACAACTTTGGTTTCTCCAAGATCAAATCATCTTGGTAATAAGGATCCTAATTAAACCCCAGTCTGAAAATTGAGGAAATTAGGGAATCTGCCATGGATTACAACAGAGCACGTACCCTCATCTGATTGGCATGCAGAGCCATGATGAAGCTGTAACTCTGTGTGACATTATTAATCAGTCAAAGATCTCTTCAAAGCTACTGGAGCTTGACTATTGCTATTGCTGCCTTCAGGGAGAGTTGTGAGCTCAGTTAGGGAGACAGCCTGACAGGAAAAAAAAAAAGAGGCCTGGCTTAAAACTGATTTTAATGAGGTAGGTTTCTCAGGAATTACTAGGCTGCACTATGACATCCAACATTGCTTCTGACCAAGGTTCATTTCAAACTATATCGATGACATTTCTCTGTTACTAATCGGACTATTCATCGTAATCATATATGGCAGTATTTGGTCTGAACAGTGCCACCTAGTGTAATCCTGCAAGAAAATAGGTTATAATTGAGCAGCAGAATAGAATAACACTATATATATTACAAGTCTATTTTGCACAGCTCTAGTACCTTTTAACTGGGGACCTAAAACACTTGACAAACATTAATTATTCAAGACTCACAACACCACAGTGAGGCAATGGTATTATTAAAGCCTTTTAATGTAAAGTGAAACATCAAGAAAACAAGAAGTTATGTACATGAGATCATCCCGTTCATTTCCCTGCCAGTGCAGAATCTTTTCTTATTGGTATTTTCTAATGTTTTCTTCAATTCTACTCCTAAAATTCCAAAGCAAGTCCAAGTTTTGTAAGGAATATTTGTAGAAACATTCCATTTAAAGGATTCCATTTATGAGAATTGCTAGAGGTTTGACTGAACCTCCATGATGGAGGTATGGCTATTGCTCTGAGATCAATAATAATAGGAGACTGAAGAAAATACAGGACTATGTGGCACTTTAAAGACTAACACTTTAAAGTGCTACGTAGTCCTGTATTTTGTTTCAGCTACACCAGACTAACACGGCTACATTTCTATCACTAGGAGACTGAAGAGATTCTTTTGTGAGAAGAGATTGAGAACTAAATATGAACAGCTTGGTTTACAGATAACTATGGGGATACAGTGAAAAAATAAACATTAAAGAAAGAGAGGAATTATTTACAATGACACATGAATGAATCACAAAGAGTAATAAAATCAAATTAATTATGGAAAATTTGAGACTGAATAATAGGAGAAAACTCTTACGGTGGGATGTGATAGGCAGTGGAATGGAATCTCAAGGAAAGTAGTGGAATCCCTATCACTTGAGAACAGGGTGGATTGATTTAAAACCAAGTGGAATAACTTGATTTAAATAATCAATTTTAATCAACTTTTCAATTTTAGTTCAGTTATTTTCTAAAGAAAAGTGCGTTCTCAGTGGTTCATATAGCCATTAAACATACTGATTTACAACTAACAAGAGCTTTTAATACAGAATTGGCATATTTTTGCTACTTCCAATGGTACCCTATAACTATATACATTTATCTAAACAAGTATATAGCTTAATATTTTCAGATTCTTAATTACATAATTTTAGTATGTTATAAAATAGTGATATATTACTTTTTCTAGATAATTACATTTTTACTCATGATTTGTATCAAGCTGCATTAGGATGGCGAATAGAATTTAATTAAACACACCAAACAGCATATAACATTTATTAAACAAAACAGCCTTAAATGTTTTGGATACATAAACTTCCCTTATCAAAACATGCTTCACATTTACAAATAATTCATAAACAGAGGGATTAACTGGAGCTAGTGAATTAAACTGATTATTTCAGGTCACCTTGGAAAATTTTTCCTCAGAACATAAATAGCGATACTAAAGTAGATCAATGGTCTATCTAGTCTAGTATCCTTGTCTTCTGACATTGGCTGTGCCAGATGCTTAAGAGGGAATCAACCCCACAGGTAATTTAGCAAGTGATCCATCTCCTGTCCAGGGATATTAGAGAGTAGTCAACTACCTGACCCAACTGACCCTGGGTCCCCCCACACCTTTGCTGCCTCTGTAGCAAGGGGTGGGAACAGGAGCCAGTGCTGGGGGGAACCGTCTCTGCAGTGCTGCCAGCCCCACCCAGCTCCTACTACATTTAAACTTTAGAGCCGCAGCAGGGATAGCTCCTGGACTGGCGTGAACCGGACAGAGCGCCTTTCCTTATTGACTAATTATGTAGTCAATACAAATTGTATCGACTACATGATTAGTCAATTACCCGCCTCTTAACAGCCTTACTCCTGTCATCTGCTCCCAGCTTCTTGCAGTCAGAGATGTAGGGACCCCCCACAGTGTGGGGTTGCATCCCTGACCATTTTGGCTAATAGCCATTGATGGACCTTTTCTCCATGAATTTATCTAATTCTTTTTTTAAACTCCGTCATGTTTTTGGCCTTCACAACATCCCCAGCAATGAGTTCCACTGGTTGACTGTTGTGTGAAGAAGTACTTCTTTGCTTGTTTTAAATCTGCTGCCTGTTAATTTAATTGGGTAACCCTGGGTTCTTTTGTTTTGTGAAGGGGTAAATAACATTTCTTTATTCACTTTCTACTACGGCTGTCAAGCGATTAAAAAATGTAATCGTGATATTAAAAAATGTAACCACGATTAATCGTGTGTACCTCCCCTTTGAATCGCTGCAGTGGCGTTTCAACAGAGCAGCACTGCATGGAGCCCAGGATCAGCTAGAGTCCCCAGCTAACCTCGGGCTCCATGCAGCACTGCCCCTTTGAAGCGCCACGGTGGCGCATCAAAGGGGCAGTGCAATATGGAGCCCAGGATTAGCAGGAGTGTCCCTTAGCATTGCACTGCCCCTTGGAAATGCCGTCCCAGTGCCTCAAAGGGATTTACCTAGTGGCATTATTATGCTTTCTGTTTTATTTTCTATCCCTTTCCTAATGGTTTCTGACATTATTTGCTTTTTTGACTGGTGCTACACATTGAGCAGATGTTTTCAGAGAACTAATCTGTTAATTTTTTGCCCCATCACCTGGCTTTATGAGATCCACTTGTAACTTTTCACAATCAGATTTGGATTAAACTATCTTGAATAATTTTAGATCATCTGCAAACTTTGTGAGTTCACTATCCCTTTTCCCAGATATTTGAATATGTTAAACTGCATAGTTCCCAGTACAGATCCTTGCAGGAAACCTGTTATTTACCTCTCTCCATTGTGCAAAATGATAATTAATTCTTGCCTTTGTTTCCTCTTTTTTAAACAATTACTAATCAATAAGAGGACCTTCCCTCTTATCTCATGACTACCTACTTTGCCTAAGAGCCTTTTTTGTGAGGAACTTTGTCAAAGGCTTTTCAGAAATCCAGGAAAATTACATCCACTGAATCATCTTTGTCCACATGCTTTTTACTCACCCAAAGTAATGTAATTTATTGGTGAGGCATGATTTCACTTCATGACAACTGTGTTGACTTTCCCCCAACATATTGTGTTCGACTATTTATAATAATTCTTTTCTTTGCTGTAGTTTTTCAACCAATTTGCCTGGTACTAAAGTTAGTCTTACCGGTCTCTAATTGCCTGGGTTGCCGCTTTAAAAAAATCAGCCTCACACTAGCTATCCACCAATTATCCGGTACAGAGTATGATTTAAGTGACAGATTACATAACACAGTTATTAGTTCTGCAATTTCATATCCTTCAGAGCTCTTGAGTGAATACTATCTGGTTCTGGTAACTTAACTACTGTTTAATATATCAATTTGTTATCATTTTTTGTTTCAAATACACCTTTATCAAAGTGACTGAAATTTAAACTCCTACTTGCCCAAGTCTGTTAAAAATGACAATCTCCTAAGGTACTTCCTTCAGACTTCTATAACTGGTAGATGTCATCCTCAACCACTTCATTTTTATTCATAGACTGGAAGAAAAAGACAAGTTTCTCTGCTTTGTCAATTCCCATTCAGTTTCTCAATTGTGAATGAATTAATCCAAATGAAGAAAATATTCTTTCTGTGTCTGAAGAAGCTACTGTTATCAAAAGCTGGTTAGCGCTTAAATAAACACTGATTCCAGGTGTTTAGCTACTGACTTCCACCAGTTCAATGGTCTGACTTTTTAAATTGAGAAGTGCAATAATCAGAGCTCAGCCAGAGAGAAGATATAAAACAGAAGTAAGATGCCACATAGGTGGGCTCAATGGATGATTCTGATGAGAAACATGATCTTGTCTCCTCTAGACAGAGGCTAGTCCCAAAGCCTGCGATGATTTTGCCATGCTGTCATACTCAGTAGCATAGCCTCTGGATCCTCCACAGGATCAAGTCCTTAATACAGTAAATGACATAGTGTACATATTTTTAAAGCTTGACCTCGCAGATTTGGTGTTTTTCCTTTGATTCTTTCTTTAACTCAAAGTTGTTGATAGAGGATCACGGATTCAGCATATATATTTTTTATTAAAAAATTAGGCTTTAACATATTTTGCATTACATTCTAATTTAAAAAAAGAAAATTTATAATTTAAATATCAAAATAAAAAATCCAATTAAAATAAAAATCTTTAAAAAAAAGAATCTAATTGTATTCACTCTGTCTGGGAACTCCCATCATTTGGAACTTTTAAAATTGACACTGAACAATGCACTAAAAAATGGCCTCCAATGAACAGTCCTGTTCTGAGAAAATCTTGTGCTGTTTCTTTAGAGAAAATTCTGTAGTCTTAGTAAATTTCATATTGCATCACTAAGGATTGAATTACTTCAGAGGTCTGCAATTTCTCTGATTCTATGGTAGGAGTTAAGGTATGCACCTTTATATATACTTGCAAGGGGATTATATTATTTAATATACTTGAAAAAAATCTCATCTTGTTTTCTATAGCTAAGGTCCTTCCAGTTCTGTTGTATTTTTCCTCTTCCTGTGTTTTTAGTTAGTTCCTCAGTTTTGTTTTTCTACGCTCTTCTTCCTCTCTCCTAGCCTTGTGGCCTATTAGCAATTATTATTTGTATCAGCATACCACCCCATTGTGCTAGGCACTGTACGGACACGTAATAGAAGACAATCCATACCCTAATGGACAAGATGGGGGTTAAAATGGAAGTCCAGAGATGTGACGTGACATACATAAAGTCACAGTGAGAGTTCAGTAACTAGAACTCTGGCATCCTGAATAATAGACTACAGAGGCCTGTCTACTGGCCCACATTGCCACCCAATGCATAGTTGATTAGGTAAGGAAATTCCTTGGACTCCGTTCCTCACTGGATTCCCTAGGACATGGATAGTTGAAGAAGCCAAGCCCTTACTTTCTAGGGGCCCTTATCTTCTAGGGGACCACGTTTGCCTGTGATTGTATATGATAGAACCCGGGGTGACCATTCCAGCTCTGATGGAAGAATATGGTGTTTTTGGAGAGCACTGATACAAATGGGATAATTGGGTAATTTTGGAGAAACACACACAAACGATGAAAAAAGAGGAGACTAAGGGAGGATATGATAGCGGTCTATAAAATTAATGACTGGAATGGAAAAAGTGAATAAGGAAAAGTTATTTACTTGTTCCTATAACATAACTATAACATGCATCTGACGAAGTGGGTCTTTGCCCACGAAAGCTTATGCTCCTACACTTCAGTTAGTCTATAAGGTGCCACAGGACTCCTCGCCGCTTTTGCAGATTCAGACTAACACGGCTACCCCTCTGATACTTATAAGAGAACTAGGGGCTCACCAAATTAAATTAATAGGTAGTAGGTTTAAAACAAACAAAAGGAAGTTTTTCTTCACACAGCGCATAGTCAATCTGCAGAACTCCTTGCCAGGGGAGGCTGTGAAGATCAGGACTTTAACGGGGTTCAAGAAAGAACTAGATAAATTAATGGAGATTAGGTCCATCATTGGCTATTATCCAGGATAGTAAGAATGGTGTCCCTAGCCTCTGTCAGGGTATGTCTACACTATAGTACTAATTTGAACTAACTTAATTCGAATTAGTTAATTCGAACTAAGCTAATTTGAATTAGTGCATCTAGACCTAAAAACTAATTCGAATTAGCGTTTTGCTAATTCGAAATAGCATGTCTACATTGAGTGGACCCTGAACCAAAGTTAAGGCTGGCTGGAACCAGTGCCAGCAGGGCATCAGGTTAGGACTTAGAGTGTGGAGCTGCTGCCTCAGGCTAGCCGAGGACTGTGCTTAAAGGGACCTGATCCTCACCCCGGACAGACAGTTCTCAGGGTTTCCTGCTTACTTGTCTAACTCGATGAGGGACAGCAAAGCAGTCCTGACTTGGAGTGCCCTGAGTGCCCACACTCAGCACATCACAGCACTTGGCCATCAGCCCAGGTGTACTTGCCGCAGGCTGCCATCCGGGGGGGATGTGTCCAGGAGGCCCTGCAGGAGAGCTTCTACCCTCAGGAGCCCGCAGAGCCACCCCAGTCCTCCCCATTGGGGGCTCGTGCCCCATTCCTCCCTCATCCCCTTCCACTTACCTCTCCCTAGCCCCCCTTCCTGATGTAAGAAATAAAGGACACGTGTGTTCAAAAATAGAAACTCTCTTTATTTAACAAAACTGGGGGGGGATTAATCTCTGGGGAGACTGGGAAAAGGAGGTGGGAGAGGGGAAGAGAGAGAGTGGGAGAGGGGGAAACATGGGAGGAGGGAGCTGAAAGGGGAAAGCCAGGGGAAGGAGGAGGAGGGGAAGTATAAAACTATGGTACGCCATATCTTCAGTACTGTGTACAGATGTGGTCTCCTCACCTCCTCACCTCAAAAAGTGCTTGATTTGCATCCCTCTGTCGGCAGAAGGATGCAGTCTAGACGTAGCCTAAAGGTTTCATAACCAAATCAAAAAAAGTTTGATTCAAGTTCTTATTTCAATTACATTGGGTCAACCCTATTGAAGACTGGGAGGAGGTTGCACTCGTGGGACCTGGAATATGTCCCTTTTTTACATCTTGATATTTGAATATAATGGGTGCTTGCATTAATAAAGAGTAGAATTGTTCTTAAATCAAGAATACACACTTCTGTTGTTCACTTGACAGTCCTTCAGTTTTGTCTTCTTAGTTTAAGCAGATTGACATCTACTAAACAATTTTGCTCTTTGTCGATAGCTTCTCCTATGAAGAAACCTTGACGAAATGTTCAATTTCCTTTCTGAATAGGTTTCACTTTTAAAATATTCTAATCTTTCAATAAAAATAAGTCTAAACTATATTTCAGCAGGATATGAAAGATCTCTACCATTATTTTCTCAAATCTACATTTTCTCCGGTTCCTTTGATTGGTAGCTCTGGCTTCATTTAGATGCTCATACTTTTGACATGTCTGCACACAGATACATGAAATGGCTTAGTAGAGTAACTAGAATAAAACTGTATGTGTAAAAATTCATCAGGGCTGTGCTCAAAGGAGATTTGTGCAGTGGCAGGGAAGTACTAGACTTGAAATGTGCACTGAAGTGAAATCTTGAGATTTACACAAAATATCAAGATCATGAAAATGCACACTCTAAAGGTGATTTATGATTAAAGCACAGGAAGCAGCCAAATTACATGCTGTAGCAGTTGGAGAGTGGAGAATGGTTGTTAACAAAAAGCATTTTAAAAGAACATCTATTTTTATGTTTGATCTTTACGTTTTATAAGATGTTTATTGAAATGTCATAATCTCCTTAAACTCTGTTTATTAATTTTCCAAGCTCTACAAATATAGACTGGAGCTTCAGAAAGAAGACTGAGCTATATTTTAACTATAAAATATTCTTACAAAATGAGCAGAAATCAGCATTCGCGTTATTCCAAAGGCTGACTCCTATCATTCAAGAAGTGACCAGGTTCCTTTAATAATTGCAGTGCTCAGAATGAATGAAAATGCCTCTAGTGTTCTGACAACTGAATTACAGTCAGGAATCAGAATGGGAGAGTAAAAAATGTGATAGTAGTCATTCAAGATCCACCCATTGTCCCCAAATATTTGAATTCTTTTAATAATGATCAGATTTAATATTACAAATGTCACTGTTAGGCTTAATAGTTAACACCCCATTGAGATTACTGGAGAGATTTCATACCTCCCAGAGCTTTTGGGCCACCTTCACTGCCAATGTAATTCTATTCATTTCTGTGGGTTTACACCATACCTTACTGTGATCCACTGTTAACTGTATTTGCCTGCAGACTCCATAAGGGAACACTGCATCAATTCACATTTGGAAAGTTATTTGGCCAGAAGATACGTGCTCAGTGCAGATATTACTGGATGAACTATGGCCTATGTTCAACAGGAGATTACACTAGATGATTGTAATGGTCCCCTGAAGTCTTGAAATCCATGAATATGAACCAGAAAGGAAAAAAAGTGTTTAAGTAAACCTTAAAAAATGACAAATATTTGTAGGGAATGAAGTTACTAATGGCATTAATGAATAATGGGATGAAATTAAAATGGGAACATTAAAAATTATCAGAAAAATGTTGAGTGAAGCGTACTAGATTATAGAATAGTTAATGAAAAATGGTTGACCTACTTTCCTTGTTTGGGATTTTTAGACTAGTTTGGACAAAGTGTTACAAAATGTAGGGAACAATGTTGCATTGGAAATAATGGCCATCAATATTCATAGAAAACAGTGTAAGCTATTAGTCTTCAGCCTGTACTATTATGGACTGAATGACTATAAGTCAGAGAGGCTATGTGATTACATATTGCACAGCCACTGGAATTACTAGTGTAAAACTGGTGTAGCTAGAGACTAGTCAGTCCTGTTGCCTCTGTTTTAAATCTGTATGATTGTTATGGCCAGCTTGGCATTATGTAAGATTCATCTGTTTTACAAATTTGTGCCTGCCTTTTATGTTTCCAGTATGCTTAAGTTTGGATTCTTACTGGTTTATAACTGACACATGATTACATTGTTTAAAATAAGTTGTATTCAATCCTTACTGTAAGTAAACAAATATTTGACTTTTCCCACAATTTCCCACAACAAAACAGTCTGGTAATTAGAATATTCAATGTCATGATTCTTCTTTTAACTAAACCGCTATACCTTTGAATTTTGGGGACTCCCTCTGCAAAAATGGGGATAATATCTCCCTCCAATATAGAAGTATTGGAAGGATACAATTCATTGAAGATTGTGCAAAGTTCCGCTACTTCTATAAGTAGGTAGATTTTTTGCTATTACTTTTCCTGTTTGTCATGGCAAACAACCAGCTTTACACATAGGCTGTGTTTACATTGGTGCGATCTTGTGCCAAAGCGGCCACTTTTGCGCAAAAACATGCTGCCTGTCTACACTGCCGGGGAGTTCTTGCGCAAGAACACTGACATTTTAATGTATGAAATCAGTACTTCTTGCATAAGAACTATGACGCTCCTGCTCAGGAATAAGCCCTCTTACGCAAGTGTTCTTGCGCAAGAGGCCAGTGTAGACAGGCAGCCAAGACATTTTGCGCAAAAGCAGTCTAAACGGAAAAAAGCACTAGTGGCCGCTTGGATGCTCCGTACCTGCAGGCAGCTCCCGGACTTCCTGGTAACCTGAGCCCCCTTAAAGGCAGATGCAGCCTGCAGAGGCCACGAGGCAGAAGCCCTTCTACCACCTCTGCCATCGAGCTCTGCCACGCGGCTCTGCTCCCTTCCCCAACAGCCACCAGACCACCAGCCTAGGATGGCCGCTCCAGGGGCAGAACAGCCACCTGCACCCCCAGCGCAGGAGGCCCCAAGGGGCAGGAAGCGGAGTCCCGTCCTGGTCCGCAGGGGAGCTCGAGGCCCTCCTGGACCTGTGGGTGGATGAGGAGGCCCTGCATGACACCCGGGGCACCCGTCGCCGCAACGCGGACATTTTCCGCCGCACGGCCCAGGCACTCTCAGACCAGGGCCATCCAGCCTGGACCCTCAAGCAGGTCCGGGCAAAGGTCAAAGAGCTGCACCTGGGCTATGTCCAGGCCAGCGAGGGCCAGGGGGCAGGAGCCAACACCTGCCCCCACTACCAGCAGCTCCACCACATCCTGGGCCAGGCAGCACCCCAAGGACCGTCAGTGCCCGTGGACATGAGCAGGCGCCGCTCTGTCACCAGGCCCAGCGGGTTGGACGAGGAGGAGGACCAGGGCAGCAGCATGACCCTCCAGCTGGAGGTCCTCTCCGGCAGCCCCGATGTCTCCCGACGTCTCGGGGTGGCCGGGGAAGGATCCACCGGTGAGTGTTGCACTTTGCACTCACAAGGGCAGGGGAGAGCCAGGCGCCTGGGGTGGGATGAGAGGGAGGGAGCATCACTTAGGCAGAGTGAGCTGCACGCTATGTAGCATTAGCAGTATGCAGCAAGTGCAGCTACATGCAGCCTGGTGACCAAGCAGCACATGGCTGCAGCAGGCAGCTCCAGGGCACGCCTGGGACTGTGCTACTAACTCACGTCCATATAAGGGGGGAAGGGTGGATGCCGGCTGGAACCAGCCAGGGTCCCAGGGGCTCAGGCCAGAGCCCACAGCTCCACAAGGGTGCAGCACACAGAACGGCACACTGTCCCATGCCTGGCTGTGAGGCACAGCCAGCTGCTGCTGGGAAAACCGCGGAGTCACAGTACCGTGAGTGTGGCCCCCATTGAGTCCCTCGTCTGCTCCCGGTGCCTTGGCTGGCCCCCCGAGGGAAGTCCCCACTGCGGCCACACATGTCCCTGGGCTACCATATGTGAGGGCTAGCGGGAGGGGGAGGAGGGGAAGCGCTCGGGCCAGTCCTAGGGCCACCTGACTTTTGCTCCAAGGATGGTACACTCCCCAGTCACCCCTGGTTCCATCCAGGAGACATCCCACATGATGGAGATCTGAGAGCCCAGACCACGTCTGCCATATGTGCTCCCAGGCACTGTGTGGGGATACACTATTGATTAGCCCAAAGCCCCACAGCCTCCCCTGGCAGGGAGTTCCACAGGTTAACACAACACACGCCCCCTCCCGCCCCCTAAGGGGCCAGGACACAGACCAGTGGTTACAATACATGGAGGAGCACCCTTGTCGGGGTGCAGTGCTATATGCAAACATACAACACGGGGGGGGGGGAGTGGGCCCAAGTCACAGTACCATGGTATCACCTGGCCTCAGGGGTGGAGGGCATGGGGTGCGGGGACGGTGGCCAGGCTGCCTGACTGACCCATCCTTTTCTCTGTTCTCTGCAGCAGGACCAAGCAGGAGCGGGGGACCCTCCAGCCCTGCGGCAGCGGCAGCACCCCGAACCACCCAAGCCCCAAGCCAGCGGGTCCAGCAGCGGGACCAACTGCTTCGGCGGCATGTCCAGGCCATCGAAGGCATCGAGGCGGCCATCACCCGGCGGGTGGAGGCGGACCTGGAATGGCACCAGCAGGCCTGGGGCCACTTCCAGGCCCAATGTGAGCGAGTGGCAGATGCCATTACTGCCCTCACCGCTCACATTGGCCATGCTGTCCACTACAGCATGGCAGAGCCCTATCCACCCACCATCCCTCCATTCCAAATGCCCGTGCCCCCCATCCTGCTCCTGCCATCCCCCCTGCTCCTGCTGCCCCTCCTGCCCACCTCCCTGTGGTGCCTACCCCAATGCGGCCAGACCCATACGTGCTGGTCCGACCCCGCAGAGGAGGTTGCAGGGGCCACCCCTACCAGCACTAGCACCCCTCTCCTCTCCCAGGTCAGAAGCCCCTCCCCCCTGCCAGTTCATAGCCTCCTCCCCATTGTAAATAAAAAGTTCAAACTTTGTTTTCCAAAAAAACCCGTGTTGGTTGTTTATTGGGAGGTAAGGGGAGGGGAGGAGGGAAGGATTGGGGATGGGCGGGAGATGGTAGCTTGGCCCGGCCCGCGCAACTGCCCTCCCTCCCAGGTCCTGCAACTCTCCCAGCGGCTCCTGAGGTCAGGCCGGGAGGGGAGGTGGGGAGGCAGCAAGAGGCAGTGGCAGAGCATGCCTGCCGTGTTGGCCACAGTGGCAGCATCTCCCTGTGAGTGGCTACCCTGGTGGCCAGAAGGCCCACTGACCAAAGTCAGAGCTATAGTCAGACATCAGGAGCCAAAGCCACGGGTCAAACCAGAAGGCAAAAACTGGGTACCAGAGCCAAGGATCAAGTCAGAGTCCATAGTCACAAGCCAGAGCCAAGGGTCAAACCCAGAGGTTAAGAACTAGAGCAGGGCTGAAGAATCTCAGGCCCGGGGTCCGGATGCAGCCCCTGGCTTGTCTGGATCTGGCCCCTGAAGCTCAGGGACCCTCCCTCAGCATTTGGGAGCCCTCACTGGCGCTTCAGCCACTCCGCTGCCCCACTGTGGGGCTGGAACACAAAAAATCTATTTTCCTGGGCCCCCTTAGGCTCTAGTGTGCAAGGGCAACGTGGGGAGTGTCTTTCTCCTTCTCAGTCAGGGGTCACATCAGTAAGAATTTGTTGGTTTTTTTGTTTTTTTGCTTCTCATTTGCGTGGCCCTTGACTGATTTTTTTCTGTGGGTCAGTGGCCCCTGTCCCAAAAAAAGGTTCCCTACCCGTGAGGAGAAGTTGAAACAGGCACAGTGGTAGACTTGAGCATTGAAAAAACAGGGAAATAAGTATGCTGCTATCTTAAAAGCTAGTCTGCTGGCATCTCCAGCCAATCAGGTTGCATGGCTAATTAGATCAGTTGTATTGATGAAGCTGCCTAGAGCAGTGACGGGCAACCTCACTTCACGTGCCCTTGCTTTACATGCATCTGATAATCAGTCAGATAAATCATGTAAAATGATGAACTGTGCTTTACGTGCATCCATGGTTAGTAACACCATTAGGAAAAACTACTACTACAGAAACCAGCAGAATCTAACCACCCTGCACGTGGACAATGATAAACAAAAATGTCTTGTGGGCCTCACATAGGACCCCGATGGGCCACAGGTTGGCCACCACTGGCCTATAAACTAGCTATGCAGCAGGTTTATTTGAAAATTCTAGGAGGTAGGTGATTTCAAGCCTCTTTTGCTAATAAACCACAAAGGTCTCTCAATTTTTCCCATGGTTGCAGTGTGCTCTTGGTTTTCTTGCTTTTTGCCTTTATCTATGTTCTTTGTTCAGCTTCCTAACAACACTCAGTAAAAGCCTTCTGAATTTAGTCCAGAAACCGCTGTGTGTATTTTGTCTAAGATAGGCACTTGTGATTAATGTATTCTTAGAATAATATTAATTGAGGGGCATGAACTTGCCTTTAAATCTCAGTAAGGTATTAACTTGACCTATAGAGAAGTTTCACCCAGCTCATTATTTTACATTATTATCTGATTATTTTAGTTTGGTTAAGAGTACAGTGAAGAACATTTTGCTGCTCCCAAGAATTTCTTGATCTATAAGCACCTTTAACATAGGGGTGGGCAAAAGGTTGATCTGGCCCACGGAGGCCCTGCTGTTCCCCCGCCCCCAGGCCAATCAGGGCCTAGGGACAGGGGAGCGCACGGCGCTTAGAGTCAACCCTGGCAACTGACTCTAAGCACCGTGCACTGGAGGGCAGGGAGCAAGAGACTTCATGCTACCCCCGCCCCCAGGCCAAGCAGGGCCTGGGGGAAGCACACAAAGGGTGTGTCTAGACTACAGGGTTTTGTCAACAAAAGTGGACTTTTGTCGACAAAACTATACCTGCGTCCACACTGCCTTTGAGTTATGTCGACATAATGTCGACAAAACTCAGCAGTTTTATCGACGTATGTAAACTTCATTCTACGAGGAATAACGCCTTTTGTTGACAGAGTTCTGTCGATAGAAGGCATTATTGCATCTACACTGTCCTTTGCGTCCACACTGTTATGTCGACAAAGTGGCTTGCTTTGTCGACAGAACTGGATGTAGTCTAAACGCTCTTTGTCGACAGAAGCTTTGTCGACAGTATCTGTCGACAAAACCCTGTAGTCTAGACATACCCAAAGTCTCCTGCTGTCCTGCTCCCTCCCAGCAAGGAGTGTGCTGCACTTAAAAGTAGCACATGCTCTTTGAAGGCTGGGAAGAGACTTCCCGCGCTCCCCCTTCCCCTAAGCCCTGATTGGCTTGAAGGTGGAGGGAGCGTGCAAAGTCTCCTCCCATCCTGCAAGGCGCATGAGGTGCTTAGAGTCAACTGCCAGCTGCTGCTCAGCTGGTGGATGACTCTAAGTACAGCACTCCCATGCAGGGCAGGGGCAGGGAGCGAGAAACTTCAGGTGCTCCTCCACCCCCAGGCCCTGATTGACCTGTGGGCAAGGGGGGAGCATGAGAAGTCTCCTCCAACTGCCAGGAGCACAGACGCCTAGAGCTGTGGTCACCAACCGGTTGATCACAATCGACTGGTCGATCACGAGGCCTCGACCAGTCGATCGCGAGGCGTTCGAGCCCCCACATTTCCCCCCACCCCTGAGAAGCCCCACTACCTCCAACAAAAATGGAGGTAGTGCCGGCTTCCCGTGGGGTGGATGGAAGTCCTGCAGCTTCACGCCACTTCCGGGTGTTCCAGAAGTGCACTGGTGCTCTCCTCCCTTAGTTCTTTGGCGTGCCGGGAACTTGCCTGGGGGGAGTCCCCAGATGAGGCACGCAGAGGCTTCCCTGCGCCATGGGAGGGGGCGTCAGCCCCGGAGAAGGTGCACGCGGGGGCTTCCCTGCTCCGCGAGAGGGGTGAATTGGTCCCGGAGGAGGCATGCAGGGACTTCCCTGCTCCGTGGGAGGGGTGAGTTGGCCCTGGAGGAGGTGGGCGCAGGGGCTTCCCTGCTCCATAGAAGGGAGAAGATGGCCCCAGAGGAGGTGTGCGTGGGGGCTTCCCTGCGCCGTGGGAGGGGGAGTTGGCCTCACAGGAGGCATGCACGAGAGCTTCCCTCCTCTGTGGGGTGGGGTGGGGTGGAATCCTGGAAGGAGGCTGGGGGAAGGGACTCCCTGCCTCCACTGGCACCCTGTCCCCTGCTGCAGAACCCTATCCCCTCCCCCTGGCACCTTGTCCCCTCCCCCCGGTGCCCTCTCCTCTGTCCCCTGCTGCAGGACCCTGCTTCCACCCCAGCACTCTGTCCCCTGCCTCAGCACCCACTAGCATCCTGCCCTAGTACCATGTCCCCTGTTCCCACCAGCATAGTTGGGGCCACATTAGTGAGGGTTGGGTTTTTTTGGGGAGGAGGTTTTTTTTTTTTTGCATCTCCCTTGTGTGGCCCCAACTGACTTTTCTGTGGGTCAGTGACCCCCTGACTCAAAACAGGTTCCCTGCCCTTCTCATAAATAAAGACAATGCAGAAACTTTTTGTGCTTAACATAGTATTTTATTTAAAAATGAAGCCTGGCCAAAAAAAACCCGGTTGGGGCCAAGCCCCCATGTGGTCAGAGCATTATAATACTCCCGCACCCCCCCAGATCCTAGATCTGAGCCTATCATACACTGGAACCCCCTGCCCTGAGCCCCTCTCATACCCCAACCCAAATTCCTGCATCCTCACAGCCACGAGCCTGTGGCTTGCTTAGTACTGCAACCCTCCATCTGACCCCAACACTCCCCAGCCTGGAGCCCCCTCTCTGAGCCAGCATCCCCTTCTCCACTTCCTCCTGCATCCAGATTTCCTCCCAGAGCTTGCACCTCTCACCTCTTCTCACACCCAAATCCCACATTTCTACCCCGGAGCCCACACATCCTATCTCAACCCAGCGAGGGTACGGCTAGACTGCAGGAGTTTTTCCAGGATTCCAGAAATATCCTAGAAAAACTCTTCCACATTCAGGGATGCATTTGTTCTTCTGCTTTTTTCAGTGGGAGAGCAAACATACTCTTTCGGTAACCCCTATATTCCTCATTCCACGAGGAATAAGGGGGATTCCAAAAGAAGGGGTTTTTCTAACATTTGGTCCCAGTCTAGACAGGCCAAATGTTGGAAAAACCTCTTCCTAGATAAGAATTGGGAAAAAGGTGGCAGTGTAGAGTGTGTAAGGGCTAGGGATAGCAAGTGATGGAGAGGAGGAGACTAGAGAGGGTGGGGCTTCAAGGAAGCGGTGGGGTTTTGGGGGAGGGGTGGGGCAGTAGATCTTTGCTTGTTCTGAGATTTAAAAAGTGATCTTGGGTGTAAAAAGGTTGGAGACCACTGGCCTAGAGGGAACCACCAGCTGTTCAGAACTGCTAGCAGTTCTGTCAGGAGCAAGGTGGGAGCAAAGACTTCATGGGCTCCCCCACCCGCAGACCAATCAGGGTCTGTGGGTGGGAAAGCACAGAAGTGTCCTGGCCCTGCCCTTTCCACTTGAGGCTCCCCTCTTCGGGAGCAGCCCGGGGCCACTTCAAAAATTTCGGAAGTGCCCCCAGTTAAAAATTACAGCCTACCCCTGCTTTAACATTTACAGCTTCACCAAACAGCTAGTCAAGAGTAAAATAACACTACGAGTTTTATTCAGAGAACAGACTGTTTGTGTACGTATGCTTACTTTATGTTGTTTTTGGACAGAGGATACTGTTGTTTAACAAAAGTAACATTAAAAGCAGCTATTGGTTATTTAAATTAATATGGGGTAGTAGTAACTTTCACTTAAACACTGTACAATTATATGAAAACAAAAACCTATGAAGTTCCTTCTTTGCTTGCTGGCAACACATTCAGTAACTAATCCAGATAACATAGTCTACCTCATAAGCCAGCATGCACATATACTTTTCAATGTGAGTGGACTATGTCATTATTTTCCATAAAATTAAACTCTAAACAGAGCGTCACTGAGATCAGAATTCCAATTTACACATTACAATACATTAAAACAATTAGAACATTCACATCACTTTCCAATAAACCAGAGAATCCCAAACTTTTTAGTAACGTGACCCACCGACTGCATTCTCTTTTTTTGTGTGCCATACAACAGGGTCCAAAACTATGGGGGTCCAAAGTCATAGATTAGTGTCTTCCCTCTCCTCAGCCACCGAGGAGCACCAACCATGCAGCAATACTATGTACTCTCGTACCACAAGCCTAATCCCAGCTTGGTGTGGAGGAAAATCTCTGGGTGGGGATGAACTGGCTGGTGAGCAAGCTTGCCTTAACCTTTACAGCGTCCTGTGGGGCTGTACGTGGCATTGCAGCTCCATTCAGATTTGAGGGTGCAGAAAGAGAAAATTTGAATGAGTGGCATTGTGACCTGATGTACAGAGTTGCAGCATGGCTCAGATTTGGTCCAGTAACTATGCCAACCCCATGCAGGAGGTAGGACCATCCTCATAAGAACATAAGAACGGCCGTACTGGGTCAGACCAAAGGTCCATCTAGCCCAGTATCCTGTCTACCGACAGTGGCCAGCACCAGGTGCCCCAGAGAGGGTGGACCGAAGACAATGATCAAGCGATTTGTCTCCTGCCATCCCTCTCCAGCCTCTGACAAACAGAGGCCAAGGACACCATTTTATCCCCTGGCTAATAGCCTTTTATGGACCTAACCTCCATGAATTTATCCAGCTTCTCTTTAAACTCTATTATAGTCCTAGCCTTCACCGCCTCCTCTGGCAAGGAGTTCCACAGGTTGACAACACGCTGTGTGAAGAAGAACTTCCTTTTGTTAGTTTTAAACCTGCTACCCATTAATTTCATTTGGTGTCCTCTAGTTCTTCTATAATGGGAACTAATAAATAACTTTTCTTTATCAGCCCTCATAGGACAGGAATCCTCACTGGGATGAGTGTGGGTTCACTCTTCAACCTCACTGCCCAACAGGGCACCCCTCCTTACCAGATCTACAATCTCTCTACAGTTTTTCCATGACTCCCCATTTCACTGTCTGAATTCTTGAGACCCAATCTTAAAACACTCCCTAACACAGCTGTCTTTAAAAACAAAATCTGCAACTTTATTTTTTAAACCAACATGAGAGTAGGGTTGCCAGATGGTTGAAACAAAAATACCAACCCCCCACAAAAAAAAACCCACAGAGAAAAAATTCTGTTGCGGGGGGAGGGAACGGAAAGGGGGGGAAAGCAAAGTTCTTGAGCAAAAAAAACCCAAGACCGTTTTGTGCCGGCAGCCTTGCAGAACCAGGTAAGCATGGGGGCTGGGGTCAGGGGGCTGGGAGTGCTGGAGGCTGGAGGGGGGGAAACAAGTTGCTTCTCAGTTTAAATCTCTGTGGTAATCACTGGGATAGGATCACTGCTAAGGTTACCAGGTAGTCATTAAAAAAAAAAAAAACTGGACACGCTTCATGGGGGGAGGGAGGGGAAGGAGCAGTCAGGAGGGGAGCGGTGCTGGCCGGGAAGAGGGGGGGCCAGGAAACAGAGCTAACAGGGGAGGCAACTGAGCTGGCCGGGAGAGATGGGGAAGCCGACAGGAAGCAGGACTGGTTGGTGGTGGTGGTGGGGGAGAGTTCGGGCAGAATGGGGCTGGCCGCGGGATATCGGGGGGGGTTGGCTGGCGGGGGGAGAACTGGCTGGGGGAGCTCAGGAGGAGGGGAGAACTGGCCGCCGGAAGCAGGGCTTGCAGGGGGTGCAGCAGGGCTGGCCGGGGAAGATCCGGAGAAGGAACTGGCCAGCGGGACGCAGAGCTGGCAGAGGGGGTAGGGAAGCGAATCAGCTGGTGGGAAGCAGGACTGACCCGGGCTGTGCAGATCCTACAGCGCTCTTGTCCCGCGCGAGTCAGCCTGGCTGTGGCTTCACCACACACTTGACCAGCACGCAGGAGCATGGACCGGGCTGCCCCTCCTCCTCACACGCAACCAGGGCTCCCAGCACTGATCGCACCCCGCCTCCCAGTCACTCTCCCCGCCTCCGTCACGCTTCCGTCCGGCGCCCAGCCAGAAAACCAGGAAATACCGGACATTGCACATGAGAGATGTTTCAGTGTGGACATAAAAAGGAAAAAAAACATTTAGTAGGCCTCTTGTTTGAATTAACTTTGACAGATGGCAGATTCATTTAATAGGAACAGATAATTCAATAGGGCTGTGGTGACTAGACTACACAACTTCTGATGGCAACTAGTAATAAAGATCTGGGATAGAATCCATTCCTGCACCAGTCTAAAGCCTAGTGAAGGACTGGGTAGCCGAAGTGCAGTTCTTGGTATCAGTGCCTTCCTAGGTACATGGAGAATAGCCAAAGTGCAGCATATCCCCCAAATTGTTTGTGTCCATGGGTAGGTTGCTGGGAGGCAGGAGGATTATAGAAAGCCCACTAAACCAAAGGAACTATTTTTGGATAAGGGATGCAACTGCTTCGCTGATAAAAATTGGCTGCAGGACAAATGTGATCTAGAGCTATTGAAATTGGAGATAAGGGACTGCAAAGTGTAGAGCATTATTTCCCTTTATAAATATAAAAAACTAGGCAAAAGAGCTTTTTTATTTTAAACTTTTGCTTCATTCAGAATGAATTCAAGGAACTGTTTGGATGACAGAAGAAACACTCAGCCAAACTCATCCTTATTGTAACTCCACTAGGAATCCACAGCCACTAGAGCAGAATTTTGCATAGTGTTAGCAGGCTTCTGGGCCATATTTTCCAAATCCTTTTGCATGTTCATTTAGAAATATAGGGCCAAATTTTCAAAAATACATTGTCTTTCCTGCCAAAGTAATTTGCTTCACCTACCATTGGAATACAGACACCACTGAGGTACAATGAAGCAGCTGCTTATAAGCACAAAGAAACTCTACACAATTTAGGGCAGGAATTGAAGCAAAATCCAGTAAACTACAATGCAAATATAAGAAGGCAGAAAATAATTAGCTGAACTTGAATTTGTCCATGACCATCAGGTCAACAGCTGTTGTTACATTTGTTTTCATTATGTACAATGGTTAGGACTACAAATGGGCAAATACTACAAAGTAGTATTTGCAAACAGTTATGCATATCAAATAAGTGAATTTGCCTCAGCAGTATTCATTAGCCTATTTTTGCTGGCACTTGGATGTACAAGGTTTTGTTCATACAAATATTCAGGAGAGTCTCATTCACGCAGGTATGTGTGTTCTCACTAGGGATGTTAAAAATTGTGTACAGGGGAATCATGTAATCGCTAAAATTCTTAGCAATGACATGTCCTGTGAGCTCTGTAGTGTAGAGCTTAGCTTTGTGCTGCAGTGCCCATAGCGAAGCCTCCCCTGAATGGGGCCAATGAAGGCCCAGCTCCTGGGGAGGAGGCTTGGGCTGCCACTGTGAAGACTCCTCCCTGGAGGCAGCACTTGCCCGCCACAGCAAAGCCATCTCCCTGGGAGCTGCCTGAGTGTAACTGATAAGCATCAACTTATTGGTTAAAGAGTTAATTGGTTATACTCTAACAACCCTAGTTCTCACATGGGTAATTTATACAAAAAAATTACCTGGCATTTCTCAGCTCAAATAAGTGTTCTTCTTCTTCTTTTAAAACATTGTTCTGGGGTGGGGCTAGGGAGAGAGGACAACTCCAGCCCTTTTTTACCACAGTAGCTTGGGGTCAGGTGAGAAGTGCTTACTCATGGCCACTACAACTGCAGCGAGCACAGCTGGGGGAGGAGCACATGTCCTCCAGCTGGGGGACAGCGGGTACGTCTAGACTACATGCCTCCTGGGATGAGGCATACCTGGGAGGTCGACAAATGCCTTTGATGTCGACCGCGGAGCGTCCAGACAAACAGCTGATCGGCTCAGCGCGGCAGCCATTTAAATTTAAATGAAGCGGCGATTATTTAAATCGCCACTTCATTTTCTATGCCGGGTAGTCTAATCTACATGACTCTGTCACCAGAGGCATGTAGTCTAGACGTACCCAGAAAGACAGACACACAGACAAACACTCTGAAATATATAATAGATAGCTTCCCACTGTTGGCTCATTGGGGTTATAGCTGTCCCAGTCTCCCTCACTGGCACCTTGCTGCCCCCCTCTGGTCATTCTGTGGTATAACTGTCCCTCCTGCCAGACACCTCCCTCTCCATTTTATGAGAAACAATTGAATTCCTGGCACATTCCCTTATCCTGATGCAGCCAAACCCTTACCTTTCTTTACGTTATGATAAGACATTGGGAGCTACTGGTAGCCTGCCTTAGCCCCACTGCACCACAACCCAGGAGCCACCTGAGGTAAGCAGTGTCCAACTGGAGCCAGCTCTGAACCCCTGCCACAGTCACGAACCTCCTAAAGCCAAACTCCCTCCCCAAAGCCTGCACTCTGAACCCCCTCCTGCACCCCAACTCCCTGCCTCAAGCTCATCTCAGAGCCCCTCTCACACTTCAAATCCCTTAGCTCAAGACCAGAGCCTGCATCCCAACCCTCTGCCCCTGCATGGTGAAAGGGAGGAAGGATGGAGTGAGCAGGGGCAAGGCCTCAGAGAAGGGACACGAAGGAGACAGGGCAAGGATATTTGGGTTTGAGGTAGATCTTACATTGCACTTAAATTCAAAAAGTGATCTTGTGCTTAAAAAGACTGGAGACCACTGTGATAGGAGGAAACTGTATACCTAATTTGGTAGTCCTAGCTCTTACCACTTAGAAGGAATTCTTCACCAACAGACTCACAGTTGCATATTTCTAAAATATATAGTAAGATTATGTTAATCATAAAACACAAAATAACTTTCTTGATGACCAACAACACACCTTGAATAATGAGCAGTGAACACCAAATTAATTATTGTAAAAAAACAGTTTATAAACAACACACAAGCTAAAATATGTTTGCATAAAGTGTTAGTTGAGAAATTCTAAATACTGAACTAATTTATTAAAACATATTGCAGTTTGCATGTGGCCATTTTGAGCCAAAGAAAAGGTTAACTTCCTGAACTAAATATATTTTGCTCTTTGTGTGCAGAAACATAAGGGCTGCGTCTAGACTGGCATGATTTTGCGGAAATACTTTTAACGGAAAAGTTTTTCCGTTAAAAGTATTTCCGCAAAAGAGCATCTAGATTGGCACGGATGCTTTTCCGCAAAAAGTGCTTTTAGCCATCGGGCTTTCTTGCGCAAAAAATTAAGGTGCCTGTCTATATTGGCCCTCTTGCGCAAGAATACTTGCGCAAGAGGGCTTATCCCTGAGCGGGAGCGTCAAAGTATTTGCGCAAAAAGCACGGAATTCTTACATTAGAACGTCAGTGCTCTTGCACAAATTCAAGCGGCCAGTGTAGACAGCTGGCAAGTCTAGATGCACCCAAGAAGTTGCTGTTTCAGGAAGTTTAGAGCAGTGTTGGAGAAGAGGTTTTTTTTGTTTTGTTTATGCTTGTAGCAGCAATGGATTTATTTTCCTCTTTTCTTCCCTCCTCTTATATGTGTTTGCTCCTCTTCCATTCTGTATTGTCTCTCACATTCAAGGAACCCGGGATATTAAGTATAATTATAAAGCCAACAGTAAACATCATATTCACTGATAAGTATTCCTGGCCATGAGTATAATACAGTCCAATTAATGGCTTAGAATTTAGGAATCTCATCATTTAATTAACAATCAGAATTCAGCGAGCAATGATGGTGATACAGCACAATTTACAGGACTTGGAATTTCTGAGTTTTATTGGTTAACATGCAGTAGGGAGGAGAAATTGACTGACCTGATTAGCTAGTATGAATTTCAAGAGGGCAAACTCCAATACACAAATTTAGAATAACATTTTAGAAATACCACAACAAATAGACAATTAACAAATTGATTTTTCTGTCATACATGTAGGACCTGTTTGTTTCCCCTTCCACAAGCTTTATACTGATTAACTTGGATTTCATTGCACTTGCTCCTAGTTTATACCAATGTAAGATCTGATTCTGCGTTAGATCTCCTAGCAAGGATCATGCAGTCATGTGGCTCCCATCTGTGATTTTTGTGAGGCAAGGCCAAAAAACAACAGTTGCATTGTCAGAGCACTCCCTAATGATGCCTCCCCTAATGGGATTGGAACCTACTCACAGGCTCCGTGCTGAGTTCAACAGCTGATGCAACATACCTTCTTGATAGTGGGAGAGGCGTCATAATCTAATTCAGACTTCTCAAAGGAAAATATGACAAATGTGCTGAACTATATATATTAGCTTGCAACCCACTCCAAGTCTTATTGAAGTTAATAACAAGCCTCCCACTGACTTCAGTGGGGACAGGATTGGGGCCTTACGTTAGGCCAAGAGAGCAACTAACAAGCTCATTTCATTAACATTAATATAATTATATGTCTTTTGGTAGTATTCAGAGGTTCAAATCAGGGATCAAGGTGAGGTGCTGTAATAAATGTTTAATCTCTATCTCAAAGTAAGGCTGTTAAAATTCATTTATCAGGCTAATCGGGCAATTTGTATAGACTATACAATTAGTCAACAGAACCACTCTGCAGAGTTGCTGCAGGGGTAGCTCCAGGAGCCGGCTTGAGCCAGGATTGAGCAATCCCGGTTTGTGCCGGCTCGGGGAGCCACCTGCGTTGCAGCTCTGAATTTAAAATGAAGTAAGAGCTGCCAGGTTCTTACTACATTTAAATGCAGAGGCGCAGTGATCAGTATGAGTCGATACTGCTGGGTCCTGGCTTGTTCTGAGTCCAGCAGCCCCTGTTGGCCACAAACAGAGGCTGGTGCAGGAGCAGCCTCTGTTCATAGCAGCCAGGGCCAGCTGTTGCAACAGGGCCTGCTTGGTGGCAGCAGTCCATGTGTGTTTGTGTGTGTGTGTGGGGGGGGCTCAGCTTCCCGCTGGGACCCCTGCGGACAGGGGTTGCTTCGCAGCCTGCTCTACCCCTCCACTGCCTCTGATAGAGGCAGCACCCCAGTGTCAGTGCTGGGGGAACCTGCTTTTAAGCTGCCTCCCCCTCCCCTCTCCCACAAGGGCTTCTGTTCCCACCATTTGCTGCCTGTTAGAGAGGCAGCAAGGGGGAGGCACTGCAGAGAGCACGGGGCCAGCAGGGACTCAAGTAGTCCCCTGCTCGCACCAGTTCCCACTGCGGCCTCTTCAGCCTTTGAAATGTACAAGAGTCCCTTCAAATGCTGAAGCAGCCACAGTGGGAACACAGGGGAGCAGTGGACTGCTTGAATTTCCTGCTTGCCCCGTGCTCCCTGCTGTGCTTTTGCTTTTGCAAAAGCTGAAATGGCCTCAGTGGGAACTGGCATCAGTGGGGCACTACTTCAGTTACTGCTGTGCCGTTTCTCCGCTACGTTCCTGCTCCCCTGCAATGGAGATGGTGCTGGGGAGAACCGGCTTTTAAGCACTGATGCTTGTGGGAGGTGGTGGTGGGGGAGCGACTAGTTGAGTCACTACTCGACTATCGGATAAGTTTATGCTTATCAGATAGTTGACTAATCGCTTACATCCCTATCCCAAAGAGCTTATAATTTGAATGTATGATGAGTCAACAGGTGGATACAATTGTTTAGAGAGAACAAGATAGGAGTGAAAAGCTCATCGTAAGTACAAGGAGCAGCACAAGTTGAACTAATTCTAAAGCTTCAAAGCAGAAACACATTGGGATATGCACAAGCCTTAACTTTTGGGATTTAGGGTCAGATTAGAGCATAAGCGATGTTTATGGTTATATATTTAAACTTCCTGAAGTCAGATTCCCTTTTTCTTTGAGCCTCCTGTAATTCTTTCCTGCAGAAGTTTCATTTTCCCATAGAATCATAGAGCTGGAGGAAACCTTAGAGGGCCATCAAGTCCAGCCCCCTGCCCAAGGCAGGACCAATCTCAATTAAATCAACCCAGCCAGGGCTTTGTCAAGCCAAGACAAACACCTCTAGGGATGGAGACTCCACTACTTCCCTAGGTAACCCATTCCAGTGCTTCACCACCCTCCTAGTGAAATAGTTTTTCCTAATATCCAATCTGGACCTCTCCCACCCCAACTTGAGACCACTGCTCTTTGTTCTGCCATCCGTCACTACTGAGAACAGCCTCTCTCCAGCCTCTTTGGAACCTCTCTTCAGGAAGTTGAAGGCTGCTATCAAATCCCCCCTCACTCTTCTCTTCTGCAGACTAAATAGACCCAATTCCCTCAGCCTCTCCTCATAGGTCATATGCTCCAGCCTCCTAATCATTTTGGTTGCCCCCCGCTGGACCCTCTCCAATGTGTCCACATCCTTCCTGTAATTGGGGGCCCAGAACTGGACACAATACAGTAATTCCTCACTTAACACAATAGATACATTTCAGAAAATGATCGTGTTAAGCGATAATGTGTTATGCGGGGTCAATTTTCTCATTTAAAGTAATGGAAAAGGTTGGGGTTGCATTTCAAGTGCACGTGCGCTCGTGGCTCCAGCCTGCACTTGCTAGCAGCCGGCCATTGAGCACAGGCAGCTGCCTGGGGACCGGGACATAAGGTTGGGGGAGAAAGGGGACTGGGTTACAGCAGGGAGGGGAGGTGTTTGGCTCTGGGAAAGGGAAGAGGCGGAGAGGGAAGGGGGATTGGGTTGGGAGTATGCCCCTGTGACAGGTCTGCCAGGACATGTACTGCATCCGGCGAGGGGGAGTTGGTGGGAAACGGCATGGCAAGTGGCAAACCCTCCGCCGCTTTGCAGGGAGGCAGGGGAAGCCCTGCACAGCTGCCAGCAATAGGCCGGCTGGGGAAACCGTGTTATTTCGAGGACGGTCGTGTTGTTCAAAAAACGCTCCCTAAAAAAAAAAAAAATCATGCTATCGTGAAAATGTGTTAAGCAGGTACGTATAAAAAGTAATTACTGTACTCCAGATGTGGCCTCACCAGAGCCGAGTGAAGAGGAATAATCACATCTCTGGATCGACTGGCAATGCTCCTCTTAATGCACCCTAATATGCCATTAGCCTTCTTGGCTACAAGGGTACACTGTTGACTCATGTCCAGCTTCTCATCCACTGTAATCCCCAGGTCCTTTTCTACAGAACTGCTACTTAGTCAGTTGGTCCCCAGCCTGTAACAATGCTTGGGATTCTTCCGTCCCAAGTGCAGGACTCTACACTTGTCCTTGTTGAACCTCATCAGATTTCTTGTGGCCCAATCCTCCAATTTGTCTAAGATACTCTGGACTCTATCCCTGCCCACCAGCATATCTACCTCTCCCACAGCTTAGTGTCATCAGCAAACTTACTGAAGGTGCAATTCAACCCCTCATTCAGGTCATTAATAAAGATGTTGAACAAAACCAGTCCCAGAACCAAACCTTGGGGCACTCCACAAAAACACAACTGCCGTCCTGACATCGAGCTGTTGATCACTACCCGCTGGGCCCGACCTTCCAGCCAGCTTTCTATCTATCTTGCTGTTCATTTATCCAGTCCACATTCCCTTAACTTGCTGGCAAGAATATTGTGGGAGACCCTATCAAAAGCCTTGCTAAAGTCAAGGTATATCACATCCACTGACTTCCCCATATCAACAGAGCCAGTTACCTCATCATAGAAGCTAATCAGATTGGTCAGGCACGACTTGCCCTTCGTGAATCCATGCTGACTATTCTTGATCATCTTCCTCTCTTCCAAGTGCTTCAAAATGGATTCCTTGAGGATCTCCTCCATGATTTTTCCAGGGACTGAGGTAAGACTGACTGGCCTATAGTTCCCTGGGTCGTCCTTCCCTTTCTTAAAGATGGGCACTACATTTGCCTTTTTCCAGTCATCCGGGATCTCTCCTGATCTCCACGACTTTTCAAAGATAATGGCCAAAGGCTCCTCAATGACATTTGCCAACTCCCTCAGTACCCTTGGAAGTATTAAGTCCGGACCCATGGATTTATGTACGTTTAGCTTTTCTAAATAGTTCCTGACCTGTTCTTTCCCCACCAAGGGCTGTCCACCTTTGTCCCATATTGCATCACTTAGTGCATTAGTCTGGGAGCTGACCTTTTCTGTGAAGACAGTTGCAAAGAAAGCATTAAGTACTTAAGCTTTCTCCACATCATCTGTCACAAGGTTACCACCCTCACCCACACCTCCTCATGCCTCCTGTTATGGGATACAACTTGTCTGGCACCCTCTTTGTTGGGTTCCAACTTTCAGGGCTGCTGTTCATTTTACATTTTTAAAATACGCAATCCCAGAGCACATTAAGTTTCGGGTTACTTGGTCTGGCAGAGGGAGCTGTGTTCCATTTCCCAACACTGAAAATTTGCTGCACATAATCTAATCTTCAAGTTTAGGCCACATTTTCAGCAGACTCTGATTGCGTTCACAAAAATACATTTGTATGCATGTAATAATGTGTAAACATTTTGCCACCATCCACAGAGGCACATACAATTTTGTAACTGCTAATACCTGTACATGTACTTTTGGAGTGTGAAAGATGAAGCCTGGTTTCAACCCTACAGATTCTTTCTAGAGTGCCCTTTTAAGGTGGTCCAGTATTTCTTGAAGTCCTCACTTGTCTTCTCTCCATTGTATGTCTGTTTTAAAAGCACTATAAAAAAATCATGCAAGAAATTCTCACTGAATGTTACTTTGCAAACAGCAATATTTACTAAGTATCTCATTATTGGTTAAAGGAATTAATAAGACAATAAAAATGTACCAAAGCTTTGTGTCATTATTTTAAATTCCTATTTTCCTAAAAGGCCTAAGTGATACTGATATGCATCCTTAATTATTGCAGAATCAAATTTCTCAACTCCAATGAAGGTGGTGTGTTTGTGCCTCTAGAGTTAAGGTTCTGCCATTATAAACCACTTCCCTTCAAGAGTTTACAACTTCTCTGTTGAAAAAATACTGCTTGAGATTTTGCATATAAGATGAGCATCTGGATTTTTTTTTCAAAGTAATTTGTCAAAATATTTTCCCTGAAGATTTAGTACTCATAACAAGTAAAGCTAGCAAATCTACTCAGAAAGCAAATAAAAAAGCTCCCTGCCTGTGATTAGATCCATTCCCCTGACTCTGAAGACAGAACACTATCTCACCAAAAGCTTCAGAGGGGTAGCTGAGTTAGGTCATAACAGGAAAAACTTAAAAAACAACAAACAGTCCAGTAGCACCTTAAAGACTAATAAAACATGTAGATGGGATCACAAGTTTTCGTGGGTGCAACCCACTTCTTCAGATGATAGGATAGTTTTCCCTGTCTCACCAAAGACATTCTCCTTCCTGTCTTCCAAGCAGGAATTTTTATTAGCATCCTGAACACCTGGAGGTAAGAGGAACTGAAGTTTGTCCAGATAAATCTGGTCATATCCTTACAGCTCTAGCTGGTATCCTTCCCCTCCATCAAGTAGGCTTGTCCTTACAGTAAATTTTGTTCTTAGGAAATATGTGAGAACCAGATGAACATACAGCCATCTCTATAGCCACAAGAAGGCTGGAGGGATAGGGGGTAGAAATGAGATTACACAATGCCAGCGAGTCTCCCAACATCATTAAATCAATATGCAAAACCACAGCCTGTGAAGTTTAACAGATATACCCTTCTATCTTTGGAGTGAACAAAACCCTCAAACAACTGTGGCCATTCAATGGCCTTGATTACCCCTTTAACCTGTGTGGCGTAATAGGGGTGCTGTCTGCTCTGTAACCCAGTGTCCCCCTGCGCTGTGATGTGATATTCTCACTGACTTTCCCAAATGCGTATGAACCCAGACACCTAGGCTCAGCCTTCCAGGGAGAGAGACAAAGGGAGGAAGGGGGAGACCAACACCTGGCTGGGGGGCAGGGCCTGAGAGGGAGACAGTTGCTATCTGGGAAGCATGGAGAGAAGAGGCTAAGCTGGAGCCTAGGGGCAATGGACCCTAACTTTAGGGTCTGAGGCACCCTGTAGCCACATCACATATGTGCAGGGCCGTCCTGAGCCATTTGTGCGTCGTGGGTGTGTGGCCCCACCCCGGGCATGTGACGCATGTGCGGCCTGGTGCATGGGCAGCCGTGGCACCCCCTACAATGGGGAATCCTGGGCAGTAGCCCAGTCACCCCGTAGCTTGGGCCGGCTCTGCATGGCTACATCTACACTGGCATGATTTTCCAAAAATGCTTTTAATGGAAAAGTTTTCCGTTAAAAGCATTGTCGGAAAAGCACGTCTAGATTGGCAGGATCATTTTCGCGATTAGGGCTTTTTTGCGGAAAACAGCACTGGGCCCTTTTGCGCAAAAGACTTTCGGAAAAAGACTTTTGCCCGAACGGGAGCAGCACAGTATTTCCAGAAAAGCACTGACAATCTTACATTAGATCGTCAGTGCTTTTCCGGAAATTCAAGCTGCCAGTGTAGACAGCTGACACGTTTTTCCGGAAAAGCGGCTGATTTTCTGGAAAAACTCACCAGTCTAGACACAACCCCTATGTGCTGTGCTGCGCTGCATCCTGAAGGAACAATAAGCCCCGCTCTATTCTACGACTGGCGGAGTCTGTTCTTGCTGCTATGGGGCTGCAAGATTCGGTGGACCCCCAACTCACCGACACAACCTGTCCAGCCAATCCTCGCACGTGTTGAATTAAGACGGGTGAAAGAGGGGGCTCGCCCCTCTGCCATAAAAGCCACAAACCCTGCCCCAGCACCTGCGGAGTCACCTCAGCGATCCCCGAGCAGCACCGGCATCTACCCGCCCTGGCGTCCCCACGAAGGCGATTCTCCCCAGGGAGGGCTCGAGGGCCTCGCCCGGCTGCGGGCCTTTGGGCAGGATGAGCTGGGCCGGGCTCACGGAGCCAAGGGCATATAACGTGCCGGCAGCGGGGCTCCAGTTGGTGTCTGAGCAACGTGGCTGCGCAATGCCAGGGCCAAGCCGCAGCGAACAGGGGGGTGAAGCGAGCTGGGGGCAGGAGAGAAGGGGGCGTCCGCAGGCGGGTTACTGGGGGGATCCCATCGCGTGAGGGGCCGCACAGTCCGGGGGGGAGGGGGCCCAGCTCGCTCGCGCTGTGTGCTCCGCACAGGAAGCAGGCGTGGCGGGAACCTCGGCCTTACGCTACAGGCCGCAAGAGTCCGCCTGAGCGGTGAGTGACAGGGCAGGGAGCCAATGGGGACGAGCCGGGAGCGAGAGTGGGGGGGCAGGCTGCGCGCGGACGGCGGGTGGCGGCGCGCGCGCCCCGCTGCATGGAGACCATGCCCTGCCACAACCGGCCGTTGGGCGCGGCGGGCGGCCCCCGCCAGCAGGAGGACCAGCCGGCAGCCGGGGTGGGGGGCGGCTGTGGCAGCACCCGGCTGATCCGCTTCGCGGAGGCTGGCGCCGACAGCAGCCCCAGCCCGGACAGCGGCAGCAATGGGGTCCCGTCTGAGGAGCCCGGGCCGCAGCCGCTGCAGATCGGAGCCCAGCTCAAGCTGCTGCCCATGAACGACCAGATCCGCGAGCTGCAGACCATCATCAGGGACAAGTGAGAGCGGGGGCGGCGGGGAGAGCGGAGAGCTCCGTGGGGAGAAGGCGTGTGTGTGTCAGGATGTGGGAGTGGACGAGTCCGGGTGAAGGGAGGGGGAGCGGCAGGGGGCAGGGCGGAGGCTTGGGGCAGAAGGGGATCGATTGGGGAGGCTAGGCTGGAAGCGGGGGAGCAGGAGGGGTCGTGCTGGGGGCATGTGCGGGCAGCAATTGTACGGGAAGGGCATCAGGCAAGGTTTAAAGTGTCCTGAGTGACAGGACTTGGCTGAGCAAAGTAGGGCTGTGAGGAGGGCCAGACCCTCTTAACAACTAGGCTGAGTCTGGCAGCACCATAGGTGGTCACACAAGGGACACCACTGTTCAGGCATCCCACCTTTTTTGAGACCCGATGCTTTCCTTCTCAGGCTCTGCCAGCATTTCAAGGGGTAAGTAAATATCTGGGGGTTTATTTTTCTTCTGGATCTTGAGCTTTTGCATTTATCTGCAGTGCCCCTTTTCCAAGTGGGGAGCCGCACGTCAGATGGTGCTGCTGAAACATTTTTGGCTTGTCTCTCACTGGTCCAGGGGTAAAACTTGCAGCCCTAAGCCTGGGCCTGGGTCAAGTGACTCAGCCTCATGGGATTCAGGTTGAGGGGCTAAAAATTGCAGTGTAGACATTGGCGCTCAAGTGGAGCCAGTGCTCTGAGACTCTGAGTCTACTCAAAATCTTAGAATCTGAGCTCCACCGTAAACCCCAGCATCTACACTGCAATTTTATAGTCCCACAACCTGAGCTCCACAACTCCAAGTCAGCTTGAGGCTATGCCATGTGTTTATCTCAGTCCAGACATAGCCTAAGGATTTGTTTACACTGCAGTGCCAGCCTAAGGTTCAAAGTCAAGCTGAAGCTTAAACCTCTGTGTGTCTAAACAAAAAATGTCCTACCCCAGGGCTTGGATTCAGAGTGCCAAGATCCTATGGGCATGGAGGGCCCAAGCCTTAGTTCAGCTGGGACCCAACAGTCAAGCCCTATTATTTTGCATCTTTGCTGGACTCATGCTCTAGGAGGCTGCCAAAAATGTCCCACAATTTCATGGGTTGACTCTGTGTCCTATGGACAATCATGTTTTTCCATACTCCATAGGGCTGTAGTGGGAGGGTGCTAGGACTGGACTCTAGCCTGTATAATACTGTGTAGATGCTGGAACCTTAGGTTGGGACCTCAGGTTCAACAATTCCTAACCTGTGCTTACAATTGAGTGTAGACACTCAAGCCCAATTTAACAAACCCCAGTGTTTGCTAACAAGTTCTGCTATTCTAAGAGTTGGTGCAGTCACATGGGATCACACTGGTGACAAATTTGAGTTGTCTAGCCTTGGTACAGCCGGTCCCCGAGTTGCGAACGACTTACAACTGTTTGCAGTTATGACCAAAGGTGTTGTAAATGGCGGACCCCAAGTTACGAATGCGAGCCGCGCTTACGAACAGCGCGGTTACGTGTAACTCTGGGGTCCGACTTATGAACGAACCAAGTTACGACCAGTTGCTTAGTCTGTTACTGGTTCGTAAGTCGGGAAGAGGCTGTATATCCTCAGTGCTGTTGTGTAGCATTAGAAATGTTTTACTATTCCCTCAGAGGAAACAAATCATTATAAATGTCTTTAAAAACAAGCTGTGCATAGCCTGACATATGAATAAATCAGATTCAAACATTAGGTGGGGACAGGCCCTTTGAGACCACTCTGTGTTCTGGTTGTGGGATGTCATGGAATCCAGTCTGAGTATGTCCATTGAAATTGGTATCAGATTCTAATTTTATATGCAGACTTCCAGTGGAGAATGATTATAGAATAATAATAGGTAGGAGGGCTTGACATCATCTTCCTTAGATGTGTTAGTGCTTATACAAATACTGTAATATTCTACAGTAATGGTCGAAAGTCTTGATACAAGTGGCTGAATGTTGCAGCTGTATCAGGTGATTTGTGTGCATGGATTACCTCAGGAGCCTTGAGTTGGACATGAGAGGCTGTGAGTTGGACAGTTTCCAGCTCACCTACTGCCTGTTCTCTCTGTAACTGTAAATAATTAATACCAGAATGCCATATCCTGGCTGTGAACTCTGCTTCAATACCTTTTATGCTAAATAAATTAATCCCATGACTTTTAAAGCTTCCCGTAATATCCTTGTACTCCTTAGTTTGAGTCTTTTGCTTCCTAAGCTTTGGCAGGTTCAGCACTCATCAAAACCTTTCAGACAAGAAAACATAAGACTTTGTGGTAGTAAGCTGCAGCTTTCTTTCTCCAGAGCAGTGTTTCCTAGTCTTTTTGATACCAGGGACCAGCTTGTTTGCTTCCCAAACTCTGTGAGGGAGACCTCAGGGACCAGTGGTTTAGAAGCACTGCTTTAGAGAAATCGGGGGTTAAGAAATAAATAGTGGTGGTTTAACTCAACTAATCTTTGGATTTTATTATGTCGTGCACAGAATAAAAAGTCTGTGTGGAGCCATAAGAAGCTGGAGAAGGTATCAGCCTGTACCCTGTTGCATTTTTTGGAAATTGGTCATATGAGAGACACCCACAGGGTCTATTTGTAGGTGCAAGCCAACTGTCTTGATTCTGATGCAGTCTCTTATGTCCAGGCTTGTTTACATTTTGTGCATGACAAAGACAAAAACTAGTCACAAACAATGTAAATATCCTTTCACCCACTTCATTTGTCTTGTTTGTAGTCCACTCACTCCTACAACACATCTTGAGCCAACCTGCTTTTCTCTATTCTGGAGTTGGACAGTGCCACTCCTTAAGTTACAGATGTAGTGCAACATCCTGTTCATTTCTATGTGGAACAGAGTCCCTTTATTTCTCCAGGTCTCCGAATTCAGGAGAGGAGGTCAGGACTGAGAATAGAAACACATTATTAGTAGTGCAGGACATGACCAGTAAGTCACTAGTTTGGCCAGGGAAGTGACACGGTATGTGGTAAGGCGCTATTTACATACAAAGAGTAGAAAGCAGCACTACATTAGTCCTCTGCTTCAGAGCAGGAAGAACCATTGCTCAATGGTCCAGCTCAGGCTTATTGTAGACACCTCCATTGGTGCCACTGTGCCATTGAGTAAGTCGGTTCCATTACAATCCCCACTTCTCTGGCTCCCCCGTTTGCTTTTCAAATTCCTGCTGTTTTGAACCCCACACTCATTCCTTTGCGTGAGAAGAGTCTCCTTTTTTGTAAGCTTGGCTTTAAAAAAAAATCAAGTTTTTAAGGCCATAAATCAGTGTGTGATATATGTTGCAGTCTCATGTGCTAAACAGGTATTAAAATAAAGCATATAAAAATACAAAGAAGAGGCTAAAGTAGCATGTGACTTGGAGTCTTAACTAGGTTGGTTGCAATTCTGCTCCTGACTTGCAATGAGTGTAACGTGTTTTAGCAGGAGAAGGGAGCAACACAAGATATAACTAACATTCCCTTTTCCCCCAGTAGCTGATAGCTATAAACTTACCTAGCAAGAAAGGGAATGGAGAAAGTCTTCAAGAGCTGGGATTCCCAGAAGGCAACTGTGAAAGAGAACAACACACTGAGGCTGCCTCTGGAATAACTTTAAGGAAGAGAATTGCTTTTGATCGTTTTCTCAGGGTTATAAAAGCCAGTGAGCAGCAGCACAAAGCAGACAAGACTTTTGCTAGTTTCATGGCTGTTATTCAGACCTGGCTGGGCAGCAAGGAAATTGTCAACACTTTTGAAATTCTATTTGTGACTGACTGGGAAAAATGGACTATTGAAGCAATTGCCACCAGGTACTTACTAATGGCCCTCCCTGATCTTGTTGTATCTGTTTTTGGTTGGGCCATTGACAGGTGGTGTTGTGTGAAATTTTCAAGCAATGGTTTAAAGTATCCATATCCATACAACATTTGACCTCTTCAGGTCACTGTATGCATTAAGTAATCTTCTATGGTTTAAATAATTTTAAATTAGGATTTTTCTGTCTATTGTTTTTCTCTGTGCTGAAGGGTAATCTTATCACAGGCACAGAATGCATGGAGCTGTTGCAATCTCTAGGAAGACAGGCTGTGTAGGTCCCATTGAAAGTAGCTCTGCACATCAAACTCCCTGGCAGCTGTCTTGGCTGCAGAGCAGAAGGGGGTTTTTGAGAGTGGGCTGTGGAGAGAGGAAGGATTAAGTTCCATCCTGCCACCACCCCCAACACTTACAAGTTGTTGGTGAGAAGGGTTTCACTTGAAAAGAGTTGTGAAGCTAATAAAGAAAAACTTTATAGTTCTGGGTATTATGGGAAATATTCCATTCCCTGAACCCAAATGCGTGTCTTTCTTGCTGCAAGTAAAAAAGTGGTTAGCTCTTCCAAGTGTATTCAGTACGTCTTTGGGTTGGCAAGCCTACTGGGTACTGGCTAATTCTTTCTTTGAGGAGATTTACATATAAAATTAATTGCACTGCTGTTATTTTGTTAGGAGGAGGTGGAGAGTGAAGGTGGAGGCTCCTAAATATGAATCACTAACACATATACTGAAATGATGACAAATCTCAGAGCTGCATTTGATCCTAAACATAGCACGATGACAAGGTAGCAGAGTTGTAATTGACATTCAGAGCTTTTCACTAAATAATTACTAGAAAAAAGAGTAAGAAGGGGGAAATTCATAGAATACTAAAACTGGAAGGGACCTCGAAAGATCTTCAAGTCCAGTCCCCTCCCCTCACGGCAGGACCAAGCATGGTCTAAATCATCCCTGATAGATGTCTGTCTAACATACTCTTGAATATCTCCAATGATGGAGATTCCACAACCTCCCTAGGCAATTTATTCCAGTATTTAACCACCCTGACAGGAAGTTTTTCCTAATGTCCAACCTAAACCTCCCTTGCTGCTCCCTTGTTTAAGCCCCTTCTTCCCTGTGACACCCTTTTAGATACCTGAAAACTGCTATCATGTCCCCCCTCAGTCTTCTCTTTTTCAAACTAAACAAGCCCAGTTCCTTCAGCCTTGCCTCATAGCCCATGTTTTCTAGACCTTCAATCATTTTTGTTGCTCTTCTCTGGACCCTCTCCAATTTCTCCACATCTTTCTTGAAATGTGGTGCCCAGAACTGGACACAACTCCAATTGAGGCCTGATCAGGGCAGAGTACAGCAGAAGAATGACTTCTTGTGTTTTGCTCACAACACTCCTTTTAATGTATCCCAGAATCATGATTGCTTTTTTTTGCAAGTGTTACACTGTTGACTAATATTTAGCTTATGGTCCACCATGACCCCTAGATCCCTTTCTGCAGTACTCCTCCTTAGACAGTCACTTCCCTTGAGGCTGTTAAAGGCAAGTAGGTTTCCAATATAACATGGTCTTTCACCTGTCATTTTATTATACTTTCACAGGAGAAACAATGCAGCAGCTTTGCTATCTCAGAAAGACAGCTGCATTTCAGTGGTGGAGGAACAGATTCCACAGTGCAACAGTGTCTTTCATCCAGGAAGGTTTTAAAATGTTCACTGCTAAACCACTTAGGGGAGAAGGAACAGTTAGGCAAAGTGGGAATAGTATAATTCATTTTCTCTGGTCTCCTTAAGTAACTATAGTGCTAGAAATCCTCTCTTAAGAATGAATGCAGCATTGATGGGCATAGAACTTTACAGGTAAGACTAGTTCCTTGCTGCCAAGAGGTTGGGCTGCTTGATATAGGTATCATATGGAGACATGAATAAACAATGCTAGGAAGGCGGAGTGAGGAGGAGGTAGGGGCAGGCTGGATATGATGACCATATTTTCGGAACCAACTGCAGCTAAGGAGAATGGTGTAATTTAAATTATTAAACAGATTAAGAAGTTTAACTTTCTCATGTTATTTAAAATGAAGTTTGATAAACTAAAGTACAATATTTTATGTCCAACACAAAAGGTTTCAATATTTTCTTTCTTTATGGCAGGGGTGGGGAACCTTTTTTGGGTCAGGGGCCACTGATGCACAGAAAAATCAGTTGGGGACCACAGAAGCGAGAAGCAAAAAAATTCTCCAAAAACCCCAACCCTCACTGATGTGGCCCTCAACTGCGACACTTCGCTTCTCTGATGCTTCAGCTTCACAGGGTGAAGGGAAGGGACAGGGAGGACTGAAGTTCAGGATTTCTCATAGGCCTGATTTACTTTCTGGGGTTCCAGAGTTAGTGGATTTTATGGACCCTCTTAGGCTCTGGGGTAGGGACAGAAATGAGGGGTTCAGTGTGCGAGAGAGGGCCACCAGTGAATGGAAAAGGGATGGGGTGCAGAATCTGGGAGGGAGGTGGGGTGCACAAGGACAGGTTGCAAGGTCTGGGGTGGAGGTAGGGTGTAGAAGCAGGCTGGTAATAGGGAGTCTAGCTACGTGGATGCAGGAGCAGGATGGGAATAAGGTGTCTGGCCAGGAAGGAGAGTACAGGAGCAAGGGTAGGTATCTCAGCAAGCTGGGGGTGTAGTGTCTTGGCCGGGGGAGGGGAGTGAGGGGGATTGGAATGTGGGGGGTATGGGCATGCGGGGGGATTCTAACCTGGCTTTGTGATGGGGGAAAGCTTCTAGACAGTGTGCTGCCATTCCCTTAGTGGGGTGGGGAGGGAGCTTACCCCTCTCCTTCCCCCCCCATGCAGCAAGGAGCCTGTGCAACTGCCAGGCTGCAGCACCAGTTTGGCTTCCCACTAGGAGGGCTCAGGGCGGGGGAGGTGAAGAAAGCGCCAACTTTCCCTGCCAGCCCAGGCTCATGGTAGAGAGCAGCAGAGTGAGCGGCTCGATGCGCTGCTGCTCCTGCAGTAGGGTGGAGAGGACAGTGCACGGAATGCACCTGCCAAGCCCGAGTGCACCCCGCCTTGCACCGCCCCAGATGGACTCTGCGCCGAGGTCTGGGAGTGGCTCTGCAGGGTTTTGCTTCAGACCTGGCTGCTCCCCACTTTGGTAATAACAGCGGCCGCTGTAACAAGCGGCTGCCTGGAGATGGAGGAGGTGGCAGTGCGGCTGGACCAGGGCCCTGCACAGCAGAGGCAGCGCCACAGTGAGAGGGAGGAGGCTGCATGGTGGTGGGGCAGCCGCAGTGAATGGCAGGAGTTTGCGGGAACTCAAAAAATGGTCTGGACTCTGGAAACTGTATGCCACCGGAAGCAGCCCCGGCTGCCCACTGGCAAAGCACCCAGAGAGCTACCTACTTTCTCTGTGGGGTGGGGAGATAGGGAGGCCGTTGCTGCTGCGCCGTGCTAGTGTGAGCCTGTCACAGCTGGGAGAAGGGAAATGGCAATGCATGGAGTCGGGGGGGCTAGTGTTCCCCATATGCCGGATTGGGTGGGAAAGCTTGGGGCTTTCTCCACCCCTGACTTTCATTGCATGTGTCACTGAAAATCATCTTGCATGCCACTTATGGCATGTGTGCTATAGGTTGCCGACCCCTGATATAGGGAGACAATTTTCAGCTCTTACTCAGAAGAATGGGAGGGATAGTCTTTTATACTGTGACAAAGGTTAGTTCTAGATCATCCTGCTGGATCATGAGGATAGTTGGGGCTAATGAAGAAGGAGGGCACTGTGGGGCTCTGTATTCATTCCGTTTGGAGATGGGTGGGAAAATGGGAGCTCATGCAAATAAGTCTTTCTCCCCTCTCTCCAGGAAACAGGGAAGCGGATGCAGTCCTACTGTTGCAATAACTATCAGGCATCTGTTGCAAAATATGGTATGGAAAATCAAGCAAAATCAGATACTTAAAAAAAAGCTCTTACCGTTGTGGGTTAGGTGGCACTTCCTGGGTTCCCTTCTTTAGGATTCTTACATAGCTCTGTGTCTATGAAGTCCTGCCATGCTGTGGTACTCTGGTAAGCAGAGGAGGGTGAAGATTTGGGTTACTCTGGCAAGTGACTTCTTTAGGTTTATATTACAGAGCCTGCAGCAAAACCTACCTGGGAGCAGGGCCACCAGTCATTGCCAGCCCCATTGTCATGAGGGAGGCTTCACTGTGGGCTCTGTAGCCGGCTCCCTGGAAGCAGGCTGGCAGCTTCTGCTGGCACATGTTCCTGGGAGCCACAGTGAGATGAGGGTGTATGGGCCAGGCCCACCATGCACAGGGGCTCCTCCAGCCAGCTGGCTGAAATAGCCGCTGCCTGCAGTGGACCCTGCTTCAGTTCCTACTGGTTAATCGGAACTGATAAGCCTTACCTGGTAAGGCTGAGGATTACTGGTTAACCTTTTACATTCCCTAACGCAGCAGTTCTCAAACTGGACAGTAGGACCCCAAAGTGGGTTGCCAACCCCATTTTATTGGGGTCACCAGGGCTGGCTGGCTTGGATTTTCTGGGGCCTATGGCTGAAACTCTACCCAATTCCCATCACCTTGGGTGGTGGGGCTCAGGTTATAGGCCCCCTTCCTGGGGCTAAAGCCCTTGGGTTTAGACTTTTGCCCTCACCTAGGGTAGTGAGAATCGGGCTTTGGCCGCATCACCTGCAGCAGTGGGGTTTGGGCGAGTTCACGCTCCTGGGATTGTGTAGTACAGTAAAACTCCGATGGTCCGGCACCATCAGGAACCCGGAAGTGCTCCGGGCAGCTGGACCATTGGAACTGCTCTGCCCCCAGCTTCCCCAATTCAGCCGCTGCTAAAACTGACCAGCGGCTGAATTGGGGAAGCCTGGGGCAGAGCAGCTGGAGTGCTGCCGGGTAGGTCCCGTAGCGCTGCCCCTCGGGGCTGCAGGACCAACCCGGAAGCACCCCAGCTGTCCCTGATTCAGCCACTGCTAAAACTGACCAGCGGCTGACTCCAGGAAGCCGTAGGCAGAGCTGCTCTGCCTTGGCTTCCTGGAATCAGCCCCTGATCAGTTTCAGCAGCAGCTGACTTGGGTACACCTGGGACAGAGCAGCTGGGGGGCTGCCGGGTTGGTCCCCGCAGCTCCGAGGTGCAGCACTGCGGGGACCAACCCCGCAGTGCCCCAGCTGCTCTGTCCCAGGCGTCCCGATTCAGCTGCTGTTGAAACTGACTAGCGGCTGACTCCAGGAAGCCCGAGGCAGAGCACCTTTGCCCCAGCTTCCTGGAGTCAGCCCCTGATCAGTATCAGCAGCGGCTGACTTGGGGACACCTGGGGTAGAGCAGCTGGGGTGCTACCGGGTTGGTCCAGTAGCGCTGCTCCTCGGCGCTGTGGGACCAACCTGGCAGCCCCCAGCTGCTCTGCCCCAGGTGTCCTGATTCAGCCGCTGCTGAAACTGACCAGCAGCTGACTCCAGGAAGGGTCAGCGCTACCAGACCAACCAGGCAGCACTCCAGCTGCAGGCCTCCCGATTCAGCTGCTGCTGAAACTGACCGGCAGCGGCTGAATCAGGGACGCCTGGGGTAGAGCTGGACTATCGGAAGGTTGGGCTATGAGGGGTCTGAGGTGGCATCCCCCCCACCCCAGACCCCTCCTAGCCCCCCCCTTCCGATAGTCCGGCATATTTTATAATCCGGCACCCCCCCTGGGTCCTAAAGGTGCCGGATTATCGGAAGTTTACTGTAATTTTTTTCAGAAGGGAATAATGGTGCAGTGAAGTTTGAAAATCACTGGTATTGGATGTAAATTTTGAACCCTCTAATGGAGTGTGTACTTTTACATTTAAATGCTGGTTATGTGAGAGCACACTGCTGTAGTCTCTTGTTTATAGTTCTGTGCTGTGAGACTGTAAAAATCAACTCTCAGAAGTTCATTCATTCCTGGCAGGGATAGATTAGATTTAGTGATCTGGAGGCTAAAACCTGTAGCATTGCAATTTGCGATAAAAACAAGTCTAGTGAACCCAAGATCTCTGGTTTCCATAGAAGCAACTTCATTAGCTCAGATCAGTATTGTGTCTGTATTGTTTAAAATCCAGACTTAACATTGGGTAGGGTGTAAGTTTAGGTATTTAAAGTTTATTGTGGCTTTTGTATATGACCGTTTTATTATATTCTGCTGAGGCTTTTTATTTCCTGAGGTGTTTAGAGTGAATAATATAGAACTGAAGACAGTAAAGCAGCAGGGTATATGCTCCTAACTGCTATACAAAGCAGGAGGATGATTCAGCAGTGCATAGCACATCAGTGAGATGACTTCACTACTGGGGGGCACAGTTCAGGGTGGCATCCCTTGCATGTTCCATTTCTGGCAAGGCAGACACTTAAAATACACTAGGTGCCTGAAATTCTAGTTTTGACAAGAAGAACATGGCTTTATTGCAGGGATTGGCAAATTCCAGCCTAAGGGCTGGATCTGGTCCGCATGGGTAGTCCCTGCTGGTTAGTCCCTCCACCTCCATGTTTACCTGCACCTTCACAGGTGTTGGAGGATTGCAGCTCTTGTTGGCCACAAATTGTCATTCGCAGCCAATGTGAGTGGTGGGAAGCGGCATCCCCGCCCACAGCACTTCCCGCTGCTCGCATTGGCTGCAAATGTCAACTTGCAGCCAACCTGAGCTGCAGTCTTCCGATACCTGCGGAAGTGCAGGTAAACATAGCAGTGGCGGCCCGCTAGGAACTAATGTGGGCTGCCATTGTTTTATTGCCCACCCCTGCTTTATTGCTTCAGTATATTTTTTTTGTCTTTTGTGATAGTTTCTTTAATACAAAACAAATAAAAAAGTTTTCCATAAATAATGTTTCCATAAGATTTCACTGAAATGTTATCTGGATTGAACCTTACCTGCAGTGTTTTGAAGTTGTTGTTCACATCAGTACAGGTCTAAAATGGACAGATGCTTAAAAAACAAACCTATCCCCCATCTGAAAACTTTACTGTTATAAGGAAACACTGAAGTTATCTAACAGATTTGCACCAAGCACAATGGTGCAAATAAGTGATGGTCACATAAACACCACCCTATACCGAAAACCTATTGACCACTATGCCTACCTTCATGCCTCCAGTTTCCTCCTGGACATACCACACCCATTGTCTGCAGCCAAGCATTAAGATATAACCACATTTGCTCCAACCCCTTAGACAGAGACCAACACCTACAAGATCTTCACCAAGCATTCTTGAAACTACTATACCAGCCAAAGGAAGTGAGGAAATAGATTAACAGAGCCAGACGTGTACCCAGAAGCCTGCTATTACAAGACAAGCCCAACAAAGAAACCAACAGAACACCACTGGCCATCACTTACAGTCTACAGCTAAAACCTCTCCAATGCATCATCAGTGATCTACAACCCATCCTGGATAACGATCCCTCCCTTTCACAGGCCTTAGGAGGCAGGCCAGTTCTCTCCCACAGACAGCCCACCAACCTGAAGCAAATTCTCATCAGCAACTGTATGCTGCACCACAGTAACTGTAACTCAGGAACCAATCCCTGCAACAAACCTCGGTGCCAACTCTGCCTACATATCTACACCAGCGACACCATCACAGGACCTAACCAGATCAGCCACACCATCATGGGTTCATTCACCTCTACATCTACCAATGTAATATACGCCATCATGTGCCAGCAATGCCCCTCTGCTATATACATCGGCCAAACTGGACAACAGTCCCTACGTAAAAGAATAAACGGACACAAATCAGATATCAGCAGGGCTCGCTAAACTGCGGTGAGCACCGCTTTCCAGCCGCGCTGTCCGGCGATCTGCGCATGTGCAGATCGTCCAAACCCGGCTCTTCCGGGTTGCAGTCTACTTGCCACGGGCGAGTAGATTGTATTATTTGTCGAGCCCTGGATATCAGGAATGGTAATATACAAAAACCTGTAGAACACTTCAATTTCATTGGACACACAGTAGCAGATTTAAAGGTAGCCATCCTGCAACAAAAAAACTTCAAGAACAGACTTCAAAGAGAAACTACTTGATTACCTGCATCCTGCTTAAAAGACCTTTTAAGACTTCACTTGAAAGAGAATCCTCTGAACTGTTGTTCATGCTTAAATTCGACACTTTACACTCAAGTTTGAATAAAGACGCTAATTATCTTACCCATTACAAAGATAGCTTCCCCAATTATCACCTCTAATATCATTAGCTCACAGACATTTACCTCCGTCCCTCCATCCCCCTTCTGTTCTGAAATTTGATTTGTCCTTTTCATATGTGTTCATTTTTTTAAATTGTATCCTTTGGTGTATATTGTTGTGACAATTTTCTTCCACTATTTGATCTGAGGAAGTGGGTCTGGCCCACAAAAGCTCATCACCTATTAAACCATCTTGTTAGTCTTTAAAGTGCTACACAGTCCTGTTTTTTGTTTTGCTGAGCTACAGTTCATCCGCAAATTTGACATCATCACTTTAGGATTAAACAAAGACTGTGAATGGCTGGCTAACTACAAAAGCAGTTTCTCCTCTCTTGGTGTTCACACATCCACATCAGCTGCTAGAAGTGAGCCTCATCCTCCCTGTCTGAATTGACCTTGTTATCTCTAGCCTTACTCTTGATTGGTACTCTTTTCTTATGCCTGTATATTTATATCTGCCTCTGGAATTTCCACTACCTGCATCTGACGAAGTGGGTCTTTGCCCACAAATGCTTATGCTCCAATAAATCTGTTAGTCTATAAAGTGCCACAGGACTCCTTGTCGCTTTTATAGATTAGATAGAAGAGTTCTTCAGTTCGTTTGAATATACATATGGATATCATATAGTATGTTTGCACAAAGAAATGTAGGAATTGCCATACTGGCTCAAACCAATGATCCATTTAGTCCAGTATCCTCTCAGTAATAGTTACGGGTGCCAGAGGCTTCATCAGAAACATGCAGGAAACCTTGCAGTATGTATTTATGGGATAACCTCCCACCAAGGAAGGTTTCTTCTGAATCCCCTCTCTTCCATTAGTTACAGGTTGCTTTATGCTCTAAAGCTAGAGAGCTGTACCCCTTCAGAAACTCTTGTATATGTTTTAAGCTTATAATAATGATGGATAGTCTTGTTATCCAGATAAGTGACTAATCTGCTCTGAATCTTGCTAAGCTTTTGGCCAGAATATTATCCTGTGACAATCAGTTTAGAACTGGACATTTCAATTTCTTTGAATGTTCTTTGTTGTTTATTAGGAACATAGGAATGATAGTTCCCAATTTACCTTTTTGTACAATTTTTTTATTTTGTATACCTTCATCATTGTACTGTAAGGTAAACAGTCCCAATCTTTTTCATACTTTAATCCAAAGACAATTTGTCAATGCCTCTAATCATTCTTATCATCCTCTCTGAACTCCTCCTGAGTCTACTTTCTTTTTTGACATCAGGTGCCGACCAGGCTAAAAAAACATTTTCCAGGTGAGGATGTACCATATGTTCAGTATTATTCCATATTCGTATGCAGTCAAACACTGCTTGCTTTTTTTTTTTTAAATCACACCTGCAAATTAAGCAGAGTTCTTCATGGAACTATCCAGTGAGACCCAAGTCTCCTCCTAAGTCAGTATAATTAATTTAATGAAGCTATGTGTATCATTTTGAATGTCAACACTGAATTTTATCTGTCATTATATCACTTAGCTTAGCTAGAGAGCCTCTTTAATTCCATGATATGGAAGAACCTAGAAGTGGCATCTGCAGGTTTGCAATCTCGCTGCTCACTCCATTTCCAAATAATAAATACCACCAAAGAACAAAACATCTATCAAAATCCATCTTAATTCTATGAATTACAATTATATTTTGTTTATTAGAGGAATATTGGGCAGACGTATTGGTAGCCAATTTTTTTTTTAATTTGAGAATCAGAAATGATTAGTTTTGTGTTTGCTGCATAACTGAGAGCCTAAAAAAAAATAGAGCTGTTGTCAACTAAATAAATTGTTGTTAATTTCTTTCCCCGTGTTCTCAATATTCTATTAAGATAAACTGACAATGTCTCTTTAAAAACAACTTATTGAATGTGGCTAAGTCAGCAGTTACTCGAGGACTAACCAAGTTTCCTGACTTTCATGCAGGTAAACTTTCAATATAGGGTTAGTGTCAAAATTTCTTTTTGGAAATGTAGAATGCAGTCTTTTTCCAGTGATCGAAAAAGCTGAAACTAGTTGCATGTAGTACTAAAATGTGCTTCTGCATGGTATTTTGGTGGCTTCAGTTTTTTTAAGGAGCTGTCAGATGGTTGGATTCTTAGTTCAGTGCTGGAGGCTCAGTACTGCTCCCCTTTGGTGGTAATTCTGGCTGTAGACTGGAAGCAGGATATCGAGCACAATGTTAGTAAATTCAGGCAATGAATACATGGTAGTTTGGGTGGCATACGGGGATGGAATGGAAGCAAGATCAGTTTGCTCATGGAAATATTACATAGCAGTCATCTTAGGTTTTCATGTTCATTGTAGTGTTTCACCCAAAACAAAGTGTCAGCCTAGTAGCTTCACTTTCCCTGAATGTTAGTTACCCACCAAGAGATGCCAATTAGTTTTATCCAGTAGAAATTAGTTATGTGGGTAACTCCTATGTAAAATGTACTGTCCTTGAATTAATATATTGCAATTATTTATCAATGTTATCAAAATAAAAATTATTCTCCAATTTAAATTAACACTTCTCTTACCTTTTTCAGGACTGCCAGTAGAGGGGACTTTGTATTTTCTGCTGATCGTCTGGTAGGTAGAGAATTTCTTGTTCCTGTGCTTTTATAATGCTTGTGTTAAACAGGACTTACGTGCTGGAGCAGTCATAGGGTGGGAGTGATGCATTCCTATATAAAGTGAATATTTGACAGTAACTCTTGTTATAAGATGCCTTCCATGCCAAAGGATGTCACAAACACCTTCAGCCACCTGTGGAACGCAGCAGCTGTTTTAATAGTACACACTACAGACAGTCCCCGAGTTACGCGGATCCGACTTATGTCGGATCCGCAGTTACGAATGGGGCTTTTCTCGCCCCGGAGGACTGGAGCGGCGGGACGCCCAGATGCGCTGCAGTCCCGCCGCCCCCGTCCTCCGGGGCGAGAAAAGCTGCTCCCCGTCTCTCTGGTCTGCAGGGAGACCAGGAGCAAAGCTGCGGAGCACGCCCACAGCGGGACAACCCGGGCGTGCTCCAAGGCTTTGCTCCCCCTCTCCCTGGTCAGCAGACCAGGGAGACGGAGCAAAGCCGTGGAGGATGGGGGCTGCCACCCGCGTCTCCCTGGTCTGCTGGGGGGGGGGGGGGGGTGCAGCTAGTGCCCCCCCCCCCCCCCCCCCCCAGCAGACCAGGCTTTTCTTGCCTACGCCTGGGGTAGAGCAGCTGGGGCGCTGCTGGGTTGGTCCTGCAGCGCCGCTCCTCGGCGCTACTGTACCAACCCGGCAGCACTCCAGCTGTTCTGCCCCAGGCGTCCTGATTCAGCCGCTGCTGGTCAGTTTCAGCAACGGCTGAATCAGGACGCCTGGGGCAGAGCAGCTGGGGTGGTGCTGGGTTGCTCCAGTAGCACCGAGGAGCGGCGCTACTGGAGCAACCCAGCAGCACCCCAGCTGCTCTGCCCCAGGCGTCCCCAAGTCAGCCGCTGCTGAAACTGACCAGGGGCTGACTACAGGAAGCCCGAGGCAGAGTTGCTCTGCCCCAGGCTTCCTGGAATCAGCCGCTGATCAGTTTCAGCAGCAGCTGACTTAGGGACGCCTGGGTTTCTTAAGTTGAATCCGTATGTAAGTCAGAACTGGCGTCCAGATTCAGCCGCTGTTGAAACTGATCAGTTCCGACTTACGTACAGATTCAACTTAAGAACAAACCTACAGTCCCTATCTTGTACGTAACCCGGGGACTGCCTGTATTTATTTTGTTAGTACAGAAGTGAAAATGCATGCATTTTAACATCCCTAGTTTCTACTTCAGTCTGCTAACCTGTTAAAACTACAGATTAAGGTTTTACCTCATCTTATGTAACAAATGGGAAGAAAACTCTTTTTTTCCTAATGAAGACAAGGCTTAAGGAAATACTCAGTTAATAATGCCACTTCCTACAGCACATAGACTTTCCTTGGTGAGCCCAGTCCAGATACTGATGTGAAATGGAACGAAGGCAGGGAAAGGCAGAGAGCAGGGGTTCCTTTGGGATGCCAGGTTGAGAAGGGGGAATGGGAGTCTGTGAGGGAGCAGGAAAGGGGCTGAGGATACACATGGAGGATGGAAACAGGGCTGGGGGGGCATGCAGTGAAGGGGGGTCTCCGGATGCCACCATTCAGAGGCAGGCTCCCTCCTCCCCCTCCATATCCTGTTCCCACTTGGCTGGGTTGGCAGCCACTGCGAATGCTGCTGGGCCTCCTCTTTGTGATGCCTCGGGTTGCAGAACTGCAGCGGCAGGTTCCACCAGGGTGGCTTGGTGCTGGTGCAGCCCAGTCTTCCCCCCAATAGCACAACCTATGTACAAGTGATACTTCCTTTAAGCATTACTAGAATGTACCAGTAAAGAGAGAGCAAGAAAATTTCACTTTTTTTGAAACGGAAAAAGTTAGCAGAGACAGCTTCCTGTTAGCCGGAACTATTAAACTAAAGATGCACACACTGGGCCAAATTCACAGGGATGTCAGTGGTGGTGCAGGACTCAGTTGGACCCACTTCCTGATGTGCAGTTTGGGGTAACTTGTATGGCATGGAGAAAACTGAAAGTGTCTATCTTTCCTGACATTTACTTCTAGCATCTTGCTAATTGCTTGCCTTGTCTTCTAGCCCCTGGGTATGTGGATTACACCAACTCTGACCTACTCACAGATCTAAACCTGTCCATCTCTATAAAACTTTGCTCTAAATAAAAATTCTTGTGGTGTTAACTTTGATAACCCTCATAAACCTTGCCATGCCAATAAAGTTACTGAAATTTCTTCAGCATGACAATAAATGGAAAGGCCTTTGGCACTTACTACAACTGAAGATTTTCCCTTAAACAGACAGTTTGTCTGCACTGGAAACTGGGATGAGAGAGAAAAATGGAAAAGATTCCTGTTGTAGATTTTGCTGTGTCTGGAATGAGGACTGTGGAGATGGATCTTCTCTTATCCATTGATGAGAGAAATATATACTCAGTCCAGTCAGAGCTGGACCAAGCTACGGGCTAACCAGGCTACCGCCCGGGGCTCCCCATTGTAGGGGGCGCCGCGCGGGGCTGCTGGACCGGGCGGGGGCAGGGCTGTGCATGCGCCGGGTGCCTGGGGGTGGGGCTGCACTCCCGGGGCCCGGGGCACACGAATGGCTTGGGCCGGCCCTGGGTCTAGTAAGAGATTGCTTCACTATCATTATACAGTGACTTTTGCTTAATAGGTTTTCATCTTTGCTTGGCTGCGAGTTTTTCTAAGCATTCTGGCCTTTGAATCACTGGATCATTCTGTTTTCTGAATGTTTGGAGCTCCTTTCATGGGAAATAATCCCTGGGTCTGATTTAATACATTTTAAATAATCTTGCCTAGGATATAGCTGCAGTGCTATCATTAGAGAAGGAGTAGGGGTTTTCAGGTCACCTGAAGCTGCAGAACTTACTGGCTCTGTCTCCTGTAGAGACATCACTGCTGAAACTGGGCCATCTTTGTGAAGATGCGATCTCTTTGCAGATCATCCATAATATTAACTGACAGGTGTCAAAGGGAGGGGGTTATATTTTTGTATTGACTGACTTGCCTTGGGGAATTTGCTTTGTGTGTATAGTGCTGCAGTTCCTGAAATGGAGATAGGGATGTGAAAATAAACATTATGGCCTTTATTGACATTCACTGTATGTTGGTAAAACTACTAGAATATGGTACTTTACCTTGATGGGTAAGAAGTCTCTTTAAGTTAATACTTCCTTTGGTTCTACAGATCAGACTTGTGGTTGAAGAGGGATTAAATCAGCTGCCATATACTGAATGCACAGTGACCACTCCAACAGGTAACTGGAATTTTACTCCCCAGCTGGCAGACTTGTCAATAGAAGCTTCATATTATATGTAAAGTAGAACTTAGAATCCTTGTGAGTCTGAATCAGTTGAACATTCAGATAAGAATGTAATGTTAAGGCTCCTCTTCCTGACATTTAAAAAAACCAAACCTTACTGGCTAATTCTCTTTAGCAAAACACAAAAGGGGTCTACACTGGCCCCTTTTCTGGAAGGGGCATGTTAATTTCAGCTATCGTAATAGGGAAATCCGCGGGGGATTTAAATATCCCCTGCGGCATTTAAATAAAAATGTCCGCCGCTTTTTTCCGGCTTTTAGAAAAGCTGGAAAAGAGCGTCTACACTGGCCCCGATCCTCCGGAAAAAGCGCCCTTTTCCGGAGGATCTTATTCCTACTTCAAAGTTCTTATTCCTACTTCCTACTTCATTTTTATTTAAATGCCGCGGGGGATATTTAAATCCCCCGCGGATTTCCCTATTACGATAGCTGAAATTAACATGCCCCTTCCGGAAAAGGGGCCAGTGTAGACGTAGCCACCAGGTTAAATCAGTCTTGCAAAATCATCATGAACATTTACCAATTCAGGTGCCAGATCTTTTCTCTTCACTGTGATTGAGGAAAATAAAATTGAACACATTTTACTTACCCATTCAGGAGAGTGTGTGTGGGCGGGACAGGAGGGTGGCAAGACAGGCAGACTTATGCATATTAAAGAGATCTTCAAAATTTGCTGTGCCTTGTTGTTTACAACCAGGAACCAGTTGGCTATGATGACAGAGGAACAAGAAGTTAGTTTCTGCATCACCAGGGAAGCATTTGTGTGTTAGCCCATTGGAATAATTTTGATTTGTTCCTGTTGACACCAAATATGAGATTACAGACAGGACAGGTTACACAGGAAATAACTTAGATTTAGCTAGAATTTGGAAAAGCAACTCAAAGTAATAAAGCTTAACATTGGTTTAAAAGAAGTGTTGCCTTTCTCTTCTTGAACACTGGGTTCCAATCTAGTCCATGTCATTCAACCATTGTGTCAAAGTCAGACAGGACTCACTCAGATTTGTCAGACCGCTCTGTTTATTAGCAAAGCTGCTTTGCTAATTCACTCAGAAAATGTGAGTGCCACACAAGGTTCAAACTCCTTGATTTATACAGTCAAAAGAAAGCCAAGTTAAGAAGATTAAAAGAGAGACAAAACTTCACATGATTAGTATGAGGCTAGTCAAGTATCTTCATTTCCACATCAAGCACACAGCAATCTCCTGTCCATATCTCCCTGGTTATCTCAGTTGCTTTCTGCCTAACACCTAATGTTCCTTTTCCTATTATCTCAGGCCCACCTGGCTAGCACTTGGATCTGCCTACCTACAAACAACATTAACATACATTTTCTTCCTGTTCAGAGACAAACTTGCAAGTAGGAATAAGAGATCCTCCAGAAAAGGGCTTTATTCCGGAGGATTGCGCCAGTCTAGACGCTCTTTTCCGGCTTTTCCCCAAGCCGGAAAAAAAGTGGCGGCCATGTTTATTTAAATCCCGCGGGGGATATTTAAATCCCCCGCGGATTTCCCTATTCTGACTTGCCTGCTTTGCATGCCTCTTCCGGAGAAGGGGCCAGTCTAGACGTAGCCTTGGTGTCCTCTAGTCCTTATATTATGGGAACTAATGAAGAACTTTTCTTGATGCACCCTCTCCACCCCACTCATGCTTTTATAGACCTCTATCCTATCCCCCGCAGTCTCCTCTTTTCTAAACTGAAAAGTCCCAGTCTCTTTAGCCTCTCTTCATATGGGACCTGTTCCAAACCTCTGATCATTTTAGTTGCCCTCCCCTCTCCCACCCTCTCTCTTCCCCTCTCCCACCTCCTTTTCCCAGTCTCCCCGAGTTTGGTTCAATAAAGAGAGAATCTATTTTTGACCACACGTTTTCTTTATTTTGTACATCAGGAAGGGGGGCTAGGGAAGGGTAAGTGGAAGGAGGTGAGGGAGGAATGGGGTACGAGCCCCCGATGGGGAGGACTGGGCTGGCTCTGCGGGCTTCTGGGGGTGGAAGCTCTCCTGCAGCCCCCCAATTGCCCCCTCTCCCCAGATGGCAGCCTGCGGCAAGTGCAGCCGGTCTGATGGCCGAGTGCTGTGATGTGCCCAGTGTGGGCACTCAGGGCACTCCAAGCCAGGACTGCTTTGCAAGCGGGGAACCCCTGAGAACTGTCTGTCCGGGTTGGGGGTCGGGACCCTTTAAGCACAGCCCTCGGCTAGCCTGAGGCAGCAGCTCCACGCTCTAAGTCCTCATCTGATGCCCTGCCGGCACTGCTTCCGGACATTCCTTAACCCCGGTTCAGGGTCCACTTAATGTGGACATGCTAGTTCGAATTAGCAAAACGCTAATTCAAACTAGTTTTTTAGTCTGGATCTGTTAGTTCGAATTAGCTTCTAAAATGTTCTAAAATTAGATTCTAAAATGTTTTGGCCCGTGAAGCACCTGGCTCAATGTAAACCTTTCCATGGACCACCAGTTGCTAATGAAAACTCACTGTTAATTGCAAAATGGCTTTGCCTTAATTATGTTAGTGTTGCAGCTAGGGAGAACAGTTTAGTTAAAATGCATAATCTGTTTAATAATTTAAATTATCTCGTGTTAGTTTATCAAACTTCATTTTAAATAAAGTAAAATATTAAAATATGAACACAAAAGGTTTAAATTTTTTTTATTTATTTATGGCAGGGGCAGGGAACCTTTTTTGGGTCACGGGCCACTGACCCTCAGAAAAATCAGCTGGGAACCACACAAGTGAGAAGTAAAAAAAAACCCTCCAAAACCCCCCAGCCCTCACTGATCTGGCCCCCAAACTGAGATCCCTCACTCCTCTGGCACTCAATCCCCACAGGGCTAAGGGAAGGGACAGAGAGGACTGATGTTCAAGGTAAGGATGTTAGTTTGCGGTTATCGGGCTAATCATGTAGTCAATACAATTTGTATCAACTACACGATTAGTCAATAAGCGCCACGCTGCAGAGCCGCAGCGAGGGTATCTTCAGGAGCTGGCTGGAGCTGGGATTCAGCAGTCCTGGCTTATGCCAACTCTGGGAGCCACCCATGCTGTGGCTCTGTATTTTAAATGTAGTAAGAATCGCTAGATTCTTACTGCATTTAAAATGCAGAGGTGCAGCGACCACCATAAGCTGGGACTGTGCAGTCCCAGCTGGTGCTGAGTCCAGCAGCCCCCTGTTCACGGCAGACAGCCCAGGCCACCATGAATGGGCTGCTGTCCGAGCAGCCTCTGCCCACGGTGAGCCTTGGTCCACCGCAGCCTCCCTTATCCCACTCGCCACTGCTTCTGATAGAGGCGGGGGGCAGGCAGCACTGTGGAGACAGTCCTAGGCGGAACTGGCTTTTAAGACGGCTCCCCCCAGCACCGGCTATTTCCCCCTCCTTGCTGCCGCTCATGGAGGCAGCAAGGGTTGGGGGAAGCAAGTAGTCGATACTCTACTAAACTACCCAATAAGCTTTTGCGTATCAAGTAGTCGACTACTCCCTAACATCCTTAGTTCAGGGCTTCCCATAGGCCAGATTTACTTTTCTGGGGTTCCGGAGTTAGTGGGTTTTATGGATCCCCTCTTAGGCTCTGGCATGGGGAGAAAAAGAGGGATTCAGTGTGTAGGACAGGGTCACCATTGTGTGGGATAGGGGTAGGGTTCAGGATCTGGGCGGGAGGTGGGGTACAGAAGGGGGAGGGTTGTGAGGTAGGGTGCAGAGGCAGGCTGGGGATAGGATCTCTGGCCAGGAGGGAGGGTGTCTGGCTAGGAGGGAGGTGCAGGAGCAAGGGACAGTACAGAATCTGGCTGGGGGGCGGTGCATCAGGAGCAAGGGAGGGTGTCAGAGCAAGCTGGGAGAGTGGGGGAAGGGGAGTGAGGGGGATTTGGCTGTGGGGTCTGGGTATGAGGGGGAACGCTTACCTGGCTTTGCACCCCCTGTGCAGTGGGGAAAGACTCCAGACAGTGCGCTGTCATTCCCCCAGCATGTGGGAAGGGGGAGGGAGCTCAGTCCCCCTCTGCCCCCATGCAGGGGGATGCCAGTGTAGCCGCAAGGCTGCAGCACCAGATTGGGCTTCCTGCTGAGAGGGCATGGGTGTGTGTGTGAAGAAACCTGGACCTTCCGAGCGGGGGGGGGGGGGGGGGGGGGAGAGAGAGAGAGAGAGAGAGTGTGTGTGTGTGTGTGTGTGTAAATGAGCCTGAGTGCACCCTGAGGGAGTGGCAGTGACCCACCCAGGTTCCGTGAGGCCCTTGCCGAGGCACAGGCAACAGTTCAAAAGTGCTGAGGTCCAGGAGCAGCTACATGGTTCCTTTTGCCCTGGATCTGGTCACCTCTCCCCCTCCCAGCAGCAGCAGCCATTGTAACAAGCTGCTGTCTGCTCAGGTGGAGGAGAAGGCTGCATGGCCGGACCTGGGGCCCCACTCGACAGAGGCAGTCCTGTGGGGGGAAGATGGGGGCTGTGTGGTGGTGGGGCAGTGGGTGGCGGAGTGGCCAGAAAGCATGTGCCACCAGAATCCCAGCCCAGCAGGCAAAGCTCCAATGGAACCGCCTACTGCTCTGCGGGGAGAGGATGGGAGGGATGCTGCTGCGCTGTGCAAGGAGCAATGGCAGTGCATGGACTCAGTCACTTCGTCCCGCAAGTTGGTGTCCCCATCAAGTAGTGAAATATCTGGGCTTTCCAGGACATTTCACTACTTGATGGGGACACCAGAACAGGGTACTTAAAATCGGGACATTCCCAGAAAATTCGAGACGTGTGTTCGGTGTAAGTATAGCATACACGTGTAGCTAGTTACATTCTATAACCTAAAGGGGCAACAAATGGGTTAAAAAGGGGAAATGACTTCTATTGACCTTCAGGTCTGTCTTTCCCTCCACAGGGTACAAGTATGAAGGAGTGAAATTTGAAAAGGGAAACTGTGGAGTCAGCATAATGAGAAGTGGTAAGCCATGATTTCTTAGTGTCTGTGTTTTAAAGCTCTTCTTTAAATATCTTTTCCCCTTGGCTTTTAAGAACAGCAATAACTCCCTTTTACTCTGATAAAATTCACCAAAGTCCTCCAGCATTCTGTCTTCATAAGTGTCTGGTTACAACAAAGTTTACACCCACCACGGTCAAGAACTTTTTATTAATCCCTTAGGGTATGTCTACACTACCACCCTAGTTCGAACTAGGGTGGTAATGTAGGCAACCGGAGTTGCAAATGAAGCCCGGGATTTGAATTTCCCGGGCTTCATTTGCATAAAGCCGGGCGCCGCCATTTTTCAATGTCCGCTAGTGTGGACTCCGTGCCGCGCGGCTACACGCGGCAGGGACTAGGTAGTTCGGACTAGGCTTCCTAGTCCGAACTACCATTACTCCTCGTGAAACGGTAGTTCGGACTAGGAAGCCCAGTCCGAACTACCTAGTCCGTGCCGCGTGTAGCCACGCGGCACGGAGTCCGCACTAGCGGACATTTAAAAATGGCGGCGCCCGGCTTTATCCAAATGAAGCCCGGGAAATTCAAATCCCGGGCTTCATTTGCAACTCCAGTTGCCTACATTACCACCCTAGTTCGAACTAGGGTGGTAGTGTAGACATACCCTTAGGAAATAGAACAGTTGCTGGGGATTTCCTGTGGCTGCTAGAGAAGGGGTTCTCGGTTGAAAACATTCAAATGGAACAAGACCTGCCCTCCTTCCCCTGCTTCAACCCCCATTGTTGCCATTAACCACCCTCTCCTCCCCCCGCCCCCAAAAAAAGACAGTTCTCAAGTAAACTGTGGTTATATGGTAAGGTCCTTGCCCTGGAACCCCTTGAGCCACACCACTAGGAGACCCTCTCTGGTGCAGTCACCTGTGTCTTTTATTGCTTGTGCCAATCTTCCCACCGCTTTCTGTTTACAGAGCTTGGTTTCCCCAGCAGCTAACTCAGCTACCTTCTCCTTCTGGGTGGGGTGCACACACTCAGCCACTCTCTGGCTTCTCCGCTGACTGAGGCCCACAGCTGCTTCCATTAGTTCTTCAGGCATGGGCTTGCTCAGCTGGCTGTAATTGGCTTTTTCAGCCAGACTGTAGTGGCAGAGCTCTGGCTTAAGCCAGCAGTCTGTCTCAGGCTACTGGTAGAAAGTGTTATTTTTTGGGGAATGCTAGGTTTTCTTTTTATCGTTCTTAAAGATCTACTAGCACGAGGCTATCATGTTTTCTCTCCCTTACATTGCATCAATATCTGGAGAGTCACAGATGAGTTTCCTTATCAGTGCTCGAAGTTGTTTTTCAAAACGATTAGGAATGATTAAAATGTTTGTAGGAAATTTTGCTATTGTTTAGATTCTCTATATCCTGTCTTAGGTTAGAGCTTGGAATCAGTGACTGATACTGATCAAGCTAACTTCATTGTTCAAGCAGAGTGAAAACTTCCAGTTAAGGAACCAAATGACTAAAATGGTTAGATTATTACCATAGTTAAATATTGAATATCTCTTTTTAGCAGTAGTAGCTTGTGGTGCTTTCTTTGCTGTGTAATAGGGTTGTTGTTGTTGTTCTTGTTGCTAAACTGGAGGAGAGGCAATGGAACAAGGCTTACGGGATTGCTGCAGATCCATCCGAATAGGAAAAATCCTGATACAGAGTGATGAGGAGACTCAGAGAGCCAAAGTGTACTATGCCAAGTTTCCACCAGACATTTACAGAAGAAAAGTTCTTCTCATGTACCCAATACTGAGTGAGTATCTACGAGTTATTATATAGGATTAAATATCATTTGACTATTGGATACTCTGTGTAAAATTCCCTGAATGTCAGTGGCTATTAGGATTTTGGCTTGCCTTTGGGAAACACAGCAAAGAATTTATCAAGCTCTGCCAGAATAAGCATTAGTCAAAATGCATTAGTTTTTCAGGCATTGTCTTCAAAATACACATGTTGAGGCTGTGGATCTAATGGAAATAAAATAAATGTGGCACAAATCACTTGAGTATGAATGTGAAAAAGGGATGGGGGAGAACTGGGCTTTGCTGTAAATTGACTTTTTTTAATACTGTATATACATTTTAGTACATAAGTGTAGAAGAGGTTTAAAATTGTTGCATGTTAAGCATAGTAAAGTTTGAATTTAAATACATACTAGTTAAGTTACATTTTAAAATTAATAATTCTCTTTAACAGTATACATTAAATTATTTCAAAATTAAACTAATCAGTACCCCAAAGAGGCTTGGAAGCTAGTAGAGCTTATGTTAGGCTGAAGCAAATTTGCTAATACTTTTAATTCTGCTCCTTCACAGGGAACTCTTGATTGCCATTTTCTATTTCAACCGAGACTTCTTGCCTTAGGGACTGAGTCAGATGTCAATGGGCTTTTGGGTCAGGCTCCTAATAAAGTATTTTAGTGCACAGATGCAGTAGCATCCTCAAAGACTAAGCTTCCATAAATAATACAGAGTGAGTGGTTTGTTCTGCAGTAGAAAAGGACATAATCCTTCCATTTACTTACATGCCAGGATTGGTGGCACACTAATCCTCTCTGAATGTGAATTCTGCTTTAATCTAGTTCCAAATAATTTGTGAAGTTTTTCTAGTAAGGGCAGTCTTGTTTTTCCCCCCTCCCAGGCACTGGCAATACTGTCATTGAAGCTGTAAAAGTTCTTATAGAACATGGCGTTCAACCAAGTGTCATTATCCTGCTAAGCTTGTTCTCCACACCCCATGGTAAGTTGAAGGAATAGATGGGGAGGAGGTTATTCACACAACACAGCATTGTACATAATGTGTAGATTTTAAGGAACTCCAGTGAGCTGATTTAAGGTTGTCTTATTTTGTGATTTGAAGTGAGAGAAGTCATAGATTGAGGGAATGAATAGATAAAATGTAAATAAACAAGGTTTAAAGGTAGTTTATAAAATGTGATGTGAAAAGTGTCGGTTCAATGTGATGTTTTCCCCTCTTCTCTGTTAAAGGATATGTTGTATGACTCAATAGCAATCCCATGTGAATAACAGTGGCATCGCCTAGTTAAGACGGGAATATGGTTCCATCTTACTCTGCTGACTTTTGGGGTTTTGAGTGATTTTTGGTTTCTGTTTAGTGGGATAAGAGAACGGAGACATTCTAATGCCTGTCAGAGGTGTTCATGAAATTCAAAAAAAGACGTAGTAGAAAAGGAAAGCCTGCTTGCTCTCAGGACTGAAGACAGAATTGCAGCTGTGAACAGTTCCTGGAAAAACGAATCACATGGTAGCCAGTTACACAGAATGTGTATGTCCTACAGAGCATTGCAAAGCCACCTTTTGTTTGTGAACTCTAGTAGGCCAGCTTTTAGCTGTGGAGAACATAGCTAGGTACTACTTACTGTTGACTTCCCAATCAGTTTTCAAAAATGAAAGCACCACTTCTGTAAACTGCAGGGAGGGATCTTTTGTGGTTTCCTGCTACTGTAGATTTAACACCGGCAGAAATTCTTGCCCCTGTCATGCAGTTAAATAAGACATATCAGACCTGGGTTATTCACAGCACCCTGTAACTACTTTGTTCATCAGAGTAGGACTATACACATCACTTAATCTGTTACAGCCTTCTGATAGCCAGCCAGCTGCACAACCAGGTCTAAATGCAAAAAGTGATTCAAACAGCAGAGGTGATGTACCTGTAGGGGACCAACCTCTGCTCAACTGCTTATAAAATCCTACAGGTGCAGGACTGAACTACAAAGTATAGTTTTAACTATTCTCTTCTCTCTTCCTTAAAAGGTGCCAAATCTATCATCCAGGAGTTCCCAGAGATCACAATTTTAACTACAGAAGTTCATCCTGTTGCACCAACACATTTTGGACAGAAGTATTTTGGAACGGACTGAGACACTTAACACAAACTGGTTATGTTATGTTATGTATGATATTACAATGGTTTTTTTCTACGTTTTATTATTTGTAGCAGGGTTGGCTGTGGGCCTATTTATAAACTTTTCTGGCCAACTGGGAAAAATATTTCATTTTTATTTGGTTACTTTTTGAACACTGAATCAGATGCAATAATGAAGGACATTCAATTATTATAAATTAAAGCCAGTTTAATTACGTGCTTTTGGAAATTGCTGCACACTCAATGCTTAACTTATCCTTTCATTACCCTGCTTCGTGACTGTTTGCTATTGCAAAATAAAATCATGCCGTAAAGCATGCCATGTAGATTTCATTTTATGGTGGTACATTTTGATTGTGCTGGTGTAGTCATTACAGATTATTTTTAATAATTCAAAAATCATGAAGGCACTTTGTCTATGCAGAGTTCATTAGCACTAGTGGTAGATTTCTGAGCTCTGGAGGGTGTCCACAACCATGGATTTCAACTCCTTTTAGGCCACTGTGTTCTCTCTGGATTAATTCCAAATAGTAAAACATTTTGTAGGTTTCAGCTCTCTTATACTGAAAAGTAAAGAAACCTTCTCACCAATATAACCCACACACTGCTGTAGTGAAAATGCTCAAATGGCTACTGGGAACAGTACCATATGGTCTTTAAAAAAACCCAACAACCTCCTATACAAAATACTTGGCAATTGTGCCTCATTAAAACCTGTGTGTTAAACTATGTATGTGTTATAATTAATAGCCATTTAAACATATGTAAACTGTCAGATGACGTGATGCCTGCCTTCTTGCCTGACCAGCCAGTATTCTTTAGAAAGGAGTGTGTTGGTTGCCATCTTGCACTTTAAGTATTTACACCTTTTTACTGGATATTAACGCAAGCTAAAACTCTGAAACCGTTTAAATGTAGTTCTAGCTTTACTGTATAATTTTTACTTTTTAAGTCCTGTACCTTTAAGTCCTCATCTAATTAAAAAAAAAAATTTTTTTTTGCTTCTCTTGCTAGAGCAAACTGCTCTGGGTTTTCAAAAAAATTACAGTAAGACGACCTTTTTTGAACAGGATAACAACTGGATTACCTGCTTGTAAACCTTGTACCTTACCTTGACATGTTACTTTACAGTATTTAAGTTTAAGGGATCTTTTAAAAATGCTATAGTGTGGTATTACTGGTAAAGGCAGGAAGCTTAATAAGGTGGATACAAACTCCTCTCTAAAAGACAAGCTGGTGCAGGTATGCTCTCACCAGGGCAAAGGAGGAAGGAATTGGTCATGCCCCTACTGCAGCGAGATCATCTCAAACCTCCTAAATGGGAATGGGCGATCACACTCTTAGCTGTCTGAGGATATTTTGGGCTTACAAAACCACAAGTCCTTTCCTATGAAATAATGCTCTGGAATAACTTGTGGCCAATAATCAACATCAATATAAAGATAAAACAATTTTAATGCAGTTCTTTACTGCAGTACAGTATAAATCATGCGATTTGCTAGTAAAAAACAAATAGAAAACAATGCATAATATACAGTATTCAAACCATAAAAACTCCTTGAAAGTGCTACTGAAACTTACTTACATCAAATACAGAGAATGTTGGCCAATAAAAATTGTGGCTTATACAGAAAGTTTTGTAAAAATCCATTTGACACTAAAAACCAATGCCAGCATAGCTAATAAACTCTTGAAACTACACAAAAACATTCCCAATGCTGTCAGACTTTTCATATTATTGAAAACATTTGCTCCCCCATTACCATAAGGAAGTGTGTGAAAACATAAATATATTTATCTAAAACCCCCTCATGCAGTTCCAAGTTAGCACCATCTAGTTGAATACTCCAGTTATCACTGCTTTTTAAAAATATATCTTGTAGATTCAAAGAAAACACACTTATTAGGGCCATGTTATGCCAGCAGATAACTTAGTGCATGTGTATAACACAGAACTAATTTAAATAAAATGAAAGTCCTGTTTAAAGTTGCTGGCATAATATGGCTTATTATGCTAGTTTACTTTGGTGTGAAGGAAAAGTTCTTTGCACTGGTTGTTAACATTAAAGGGGACAATTGACAGTAGTTTTTTTTTTTTACCCAAAACTTACGGCTATTATTTTTCTCCCCACACAAAGCTTTATCAAATCAGTTATGAGTAGCCCAGATAAAATGTTCAGTTTGATTCAGACCTTCTCCAGAAAAAGAATCCCATACTTGAGCAGCAGGAAATGAAGCTGACCACTCAAAATCATTTTTGAAGTAGAGTAAAATGTTAAACAGAATAATTAATGAAAAATGAACTCTTAACAGGTTGAAGGTTGTTTACATCTGGCAAAGTAAGAACTTTAAAAAATACTTGTTTTGAAATGCTCCTCTTTTAAAAACTTACTGAATGGGAATATCCCTTGACTAAGTGATAGCTCCAGTCATTCCCTAAAGGAGGATACCTAAACACTTTACAAAAGAACTGGCGGAAGTTAAAATAGACACTCTGCCTAAATGAAGCAACCTGAATTTTTAAATGGTACTTGGGGCTTTGTCTACACACAAATTATTCTGGAATAGCGATTAAAACTTAAATTCACACCCTACCTTCCACTAGAATAACTTTCATGTGTAGACAAGATCTTAGGCTAGGGGTCGACAACCTTTTCAAACCAAAGAGCCAAACTACATTAAAATTCAGAACAAGTGGTCAACAAAGAGATGTATAAGAATGCCCATTTGCATGACTTAAAATATGCAACTTATTATTGATAACTGACATGATTAATAATAGCATAAATGAAACATTGTACTCAGACTTTATTTAATGGGATGTTGTCTGCTGCTGCATCTTTTCACACATTTCTTTGAAGTTAATGTAATTACGGGTCAAATCCAGCTTCAGACATGCATTCAGGTTGTCTTCTGTCAATCTTATGGCAGGGGACTGGGGAAGCAGGAGTCTGTGTTGGGGTGTATGAAGGGCTCAGGCCAGGGGATTTGGGTATGATGGACTTGGCACAAGGTTGAGGTGTGGGTGGGTGCAAGAATGTTTATGGCAGGAGTCTGGGGAGATAAGAGACTCAGGGTGGAGAGTTCAGGTGTATAAGGGGCTCAGGATTGGTGTGGGGGTGGTACAGAAGTGTTATGACACTGCAGCCAGATGAGGGCTTGTCTCCAACTGGGGGCTTGTTGGCCAGGCTTTATTTTTAAATAAAGTAAAATATAATGTCCAACACAAAAGGTTTCAATATTGTCTTTATTTATGGCACGGGAGGGGAATCCTTTTTGGGTCAGGGCCACTGACCCAATCAGATGGGGACCACCCAAGTAAGAAGAAAAAAAACACACACCCTCCAAAAATCCCTAATCCTAAAATAGTGGGGGGAGAGCCAGGGAGGAGTAGTTCACAGTCTTGGGCCAGATTTACTCTTGTGGAGTTCCAGGGTTAGTGGATTTTGTGGTTCCCCCTCAGCCTCTGGGTTGGGACCAAAAGTGAGGGGTCCAGTGCAAAGGACAGTGCTACTGGTGGGATAGGGATGGGAGTGCAGGATTTGGGCAGGAGGTGGGGTGTAAGAGAGGGTGATGGTATGAGGTCTGGTTAAGGGGCAGAGGGTAAGAAGCAAACAAACAAGAAGCCCCCCCAACCCTCACTGATGATGTGGCTCCCAACTAAAATACCTCACTCCCCTGTTGCTCAGGGAGGATAGGTTCAAGGGGTTAAGTGAGCAGGACAGGGTTGCCAGTGAATGGGATAGGAATGGGAGGTGCAAGATCTTGGTGAGAGGTTGTGTATAGGAGGAATTGAGGGTGCATGGTCTGGGTGGGAGGTAGGATGCAGGAGCAGGCGGGGAGAAGGATGTCTGGCCAGGGGCAGACTGGCAAGGGTGTAATGGACAAGAGGCAGGAGCAGGCTGGGGAGAAAGGAGCCAGTGAAAGGGGTTCAGGTGCGGGGTGTGGGCATGAGGAGGTGGAAGGGCACTTGCTTTTGTGCCATGCTTAACAGGCCTCCCGTGCACTGGAAAGAAGCCTCCAGGAATTTTGGCTGCTTGTTTCCCTCACAAACAAGGGAAGGAAAAGGGCAGCACATGCTCCCTGCTTGTTCCCTGCACACTGGATCTGGCAAAAGGCTCAGGGCTTTCTCCCCTGCAGGAAGCTGGCGCTGTCATTCCAACCTTCTAGGGGGCCATAAGGCTGTAGCGCCAGCACTGACTCCCTGCTGTGGGAGTAACTGGGGCGGGGGACTGATTAGCCATATCTAGCTCCCTAGTGAGCCATATTTTGCTCGAAAGCCATAGGTTGCCGACCTCTTAGTCCATGTCTTCACTAAATGGAAGATCGATGATGTCGTGATCAATCTTCTGGAGTTCAATTTAGTGAGTGTAGTCAAGACTTGCTAAAAGCATCTGGTACACCTGGTTCTGAGAGAAGTAAGGATAGCCAACAGGAGCATTTGCTCCCGTTGGTCTCCCGCTGTGGAGACAGTTGGGAAACACAAAACAAGGTATATCTACTTCAGAAATGTACTTAACATAGTTGGAGTTGTGTATCTTGATTAGATGTTCCTTTTAGTGTAGACCTGGTCTCAGGCACTAGGCTTTGGCTTCTTTACCCATAATCTGCATCAGAATTAGGATGGTTTGTTACAAGGTTAGGGATACCATATGCCTGTGTCATGAATTTGAACACAGTGCCTAGGGGAGAAAGAGAAAGATATATACACCATGAAGGAGCTGCATGGAAGGAAACACATTGTCTATAATAGATGCTTTACTGCAAAGCCTTTGCAGATGGGGAAGAGACACCTTTTTGTCCTTTGATTTGATCCAAAGTTAGTTACAAGTAGCAAAAATGTTCTATTTAGTAAAATCACCTTTGCATTACATGGTCTATTTATATTAGCATCCAGTGCAAAAATAATACTTTTCCTAAGCAAAACTGTAATAAAAGCAAGAATGACCTCTTTGTCCATTTTGTGTATTTTAACAATCAAGGACTTTTCCAATACCAGTTGTACTCCTGATGCTCAAACCTCAAATCCTGATATAGAATGCATATTTTTAAACAGAATCTTTGCAGGCTTAACATATTTTTGTTCTGACTTGAAATAGAATGTAAAGTCCAATAACCACCAATTTTTAAAATTTCAAGATGTAGCCAGAAAACAATAAAATATTCTTTTAAAAAACAATCAGGTATTTAAGCATTCAAAGAAAAATATAGAAAATTGGATCTCACTGCAGTGAGCGAAAAACTAAATCAGAAAGACAGGGGAGATGTATAGATACCCATCACCAAATAACTGGCATTGTAACAACATTTTAAAAAGATTTTTCCATCTACTCTCTGCTAAAGTAATTAAAGGAAAAAGTGAACCTGGCTGAAAAATTATCAATTGTAAGACATTTGCATGTGATCAGAAGGAAAAAGAATATAAAGTAAAAAGAGTTTAACTAAATGAAGAAAAACCTGTAAAAACTAAAATGAGCAAACTGATATAATCTTGGTGGCCTGTTAATGATCCAAAAAGTGAATCAATAGAGATGAAATAAAAAGAGGAAAGGATAAGGAAAAATACATATTCAATGCCCCATCTCTGAATTGGTTGCCATCTTACCAGCTGGTGACAGAACATTAATTTAAATGAAAAAGCAACTCTGCCATGCAAATGCTTTTAATTGATAGTTTGTGGGGGAAAATCTCAGCCTGTTTGAAATATTCTGCAGCAGAACACCCACGGACAACTGAAAAATACCCATAAGAACAAGATATTTTTCAAGTAGCTCAGTTTCAAACCACTGTAACACCGACACAAAAAGAACGTATAACATTGAGCTGACTCAGGCCTAACAGGCTAGGTTCAGCAGTATTTTGTTAACCTGCTTACAATTATTACTGGTCAGTTCTCTTAACACTTCTGTGAAACAATCAGCCATATTTAATGGCAAGTCTGCTGTGCTGGCTTAACAACTGTACTGAAGGCAGTTGTTCCCAGAATGCAACTTTAAAATCTCTACACCCCCATGGTTAGATACAAAGAAAGTTTTCCTGACATGTCACATTCATATTGTGTTACAGACTTTATGCAGCTAGTCTGGTAACTGGTACAAAACTGTGCTTTCAGCCAGTGCCACAGTACACACCTACACTTCAAATACACTGCAGATTTGCTGAACCACAGCTCTGGCCATTTCTGGGAAGTAAACATTCATCACACTGTCGTGCTAATAGAACGCTTCCTAGTCCTGATCACAGTACACCTACATGCAACAAGTACAGTCTATTAAAAATGTACAGTACTGCTTGCTTAAAGGAACACAAAAACTTACTCTACTCCGAAACATCTTTCACTGATTCAGCAAGAGTCCAAATTTACAAAACAAACTGCAGTGCAGAGATGTTTACAAACACTAATTCCTCGGAAAAGAATTCACAAGTGAAGGAGGGGCCTTATCACAAGACACCCTGTGCTGCCGATATGATGCCTTACCTGTTTATCAGTGGGATATTTTGAATTGTTATTCATCAGACAGGCAGTTTGACAGAATGATTCATATTACAGTAAAATCTACCCATAGCCTTCTTTGTACGTAGGGTGATATTCACTGGGAAAAGCATTTATAGTACTTGTGGTCAGTTCTGTTGTGGAAAAGGAAGCGGAGGATAGGACAAATAAATTATTATCATCTCATGTGAGTACCACAATCAGTATAAAGTGAATGTGCTTTTGGATGGGGGATTCAATCCTCAGGTTTTTAGACTATGATCTAAATTAATGAAAAATATTTAATGTTTAACATTTCCAGATACTTTAGGAACCCATGTTCAGCTTTTAATCTTTAGTTCTCTGGTCTGAATTCAGTTCAGGTGGGCTGTGACTAAAAATTACACTCTGATTGTTATTTGGTGAATTACATAAATTGAGTTTAGGGATTTTAATCCAGTTTCCAGATCCAGAGCACATAAAGCCACCACAGATAGCACTAACCGGCAACGTAGGTCCATTTGAGCCTTCATTTCTCAAAGCAGGCTGTCAGCTATTATAGCCCTAGAGGTGTTCCCTTCAGAGGAAAGTTCATATTGCTGCCACTAGTACTGTGCCCAGTTTGTAGCTAAACAGTACAGTTTGCAGGGCTCTCCATTTAGCACCTCTGAGGAGTACTGCATTCATATAATTAAAAAATAAATGTTGGGATATGCTAGAACGGTGTTTCTCAACCTTTTTTTTTTATAAAGCACCCCTTTTAAATAATATATATAAGTACCCCCCCTTTTTTTAAAAAAATTGTAAGTACCCCCAGAACCTATAGTTATAGAGAGACATTTTTTTTCTACTATTGCAACACATTTGTTTAAACAACTTAATAGTAGCCGGTCGGGCGATGACATTTTTGGATGTAAAAAGTACAAAATAATAAAGCACTGTAAAACTTAAAACAAAAATTAAGTTTTCTCCAAGTTTCAGTTGTGTTGACATATCCCCCCAGACTTCTCTCAAGTACCTCTAAGGGTGCTCGTACCACTGGTTGAGAAACACTGTGCTTGAAGGATTGTGCTCCAAACGTTTAATAGAGTTTTAATTCCTGTTTTCTGGGATTCATTTTACACCTGTGAAGCCCATTCTTTACCTTGGCAAGAACAGACACACAACTGGATCCTGCTGATATCATAGGACTTCTTGTTTCTTTTTGTGGTGTAGCATAAAAATATGCCTAGCAAATAGCACCAGTGAAAAAGAAAATGCGTATTTCCCTTAAATGTACAGGGTTATTGTAATGTTAAAAATCATACTCCTGGCTGACTATTTTTACCTCCTTTTGTCACCTATCACAATGATTAGAGAAACAGTCTGTTTTTTCAGTGCATTTATGTAGTGCTTTTGATAGCACAATGTGAATTTCCCCTAATGTTCATGTGCAACTTTCCTGCAACAACATGGAAGGAAAGAGGAAATCATTTAAAAGAATAAATGGGAAACTGACTATAAAATCACAACACATCACAGATACTATTGAAACTATTTAACTCAATATTTACGTGACTAGATTTCAAGCTGACAGAATCCTTTTGAATGATGAAAAATACTGATGAAGCGTCACACTTCTTAGTATGTCATCGTCTGTGACTTTAGGAATACAGCTATAGTCACAATACATCATCAAAGAAGGGAAACCTCAGCAGAAATATTTTGAGGTGCTAGGGTTCCCCAAAGGACCTGGTTATTCATCTACATGCAGCTAGGAAGAAGGCAGATCCAGAAAATCTCTTAAGGAAGGGAACAAAGGCACACTGTATCTCTTAATTTTTAGCATAACTATGTTCAATACAGTTTTCTGTACTTAGCTTCTTTCTGGGGATGTAAGGTTTTCACACAACTCTACTCTGTTGCATTGGCCTGCAGCATCCACAAGTTAGATCTACAATTATAGTACGATCATTTCTTCTGGGCAAACAGGTTTATTTTGAACACTGGTTTATTGTGTCAGACACTTCTACTCTGTACTATATTTGTCATGCTTCACTTTAATTCATCTTCAGCATTTATTTTATTCTCTAAGTACATGTAGTTTTGAGCTTCTTAAAAACTGACTGCTGTGAATGTTAGGTACTGATTTTTTTAAAGTGCATTTTGAACTGCTAAGTAACTATTAGTTTCTTTCTGAACAGGAGATAGTTGCCAAGTTAAAAGAATAGCTTTTAAAATTAGCATATTTAAATTAAGCATGGACATTTCAAATGGTATTTCAAAATACCTACAATTACTTCAGACTGTCCCCTGTTATGAACTGGAGAGCAGTATAAACACTGAAGGTCTGCCATTTTAATGATGATTGCTACAGGAAATCCAGCTTGATTTTATCTACCATGAAAAGAAGGTCAAAGTTGCAGCCAGCGAGCAGAGAGGAGCAACTTGTATAGCCCATTCTATATACTCTCCGGCTACTACTGATCAGTAAGCTTTGGCAAAAAATGAAAGAATTACATGGCTGTAAACAGCAAAACAAAACAAGAGAGATAAAAGCCCACCTAAAAAAACCTCAGGAGCTCTATGTGGCTCTGGCTACAGCACTGTTCTTCCTGCCCTGAAGGACACAACAAGCTAGTGGACAATATGGCAGCTTCCTGCTTCATTTCTTACCTACATTTTTATACACAAGAAATTTTAAAGAGTTAGTAGTGATTCAGGGAAAGATTTTTAAAGGCACAGTTAAGTACCTATCTTCCATTTATTTTCCATGGGAGTTAGAAACTTACCTGCTATTATTTCCTTTGAAAATCTCCCTTTAAACACATTTTGCATGAGATTAGGTAATTACTTTGATTTCACTGCCATCTTTCCTCAATATTTCACACAAAATAATGTAATGAAAGGAAAAAGTCTTAACAGAAGTTGACTAAGGATTATTAGACACAGTAATGGGCTTAAACTAAAGAAAAGAAGATTTAGATTTGATAAAATTCATGCTACCTAAGAGGACCTGATAACAGAACAGCTATGAAATAAGGTGTCTGAGGTCCTATCAATTGGGAACATGCAAAAATTAATTAGCTAGCACACTCAAAACAGAGATGAGAAGAGAACCCACACTAGGATACGGGCATGCTCTGAAGTCATACCTACCCCAGCTTCTAGGAGTTAAATTGGATGATTGTCAAATATGTTGCTGCTGAAAGCAAGAGTTTAATTACTAGCTCCATGATTTAAATTCAGAGATGAAAGACTAGTATAAAATGTCTCTCCCAAAAGCAGTGGTTCATATTTGTGACAGAAGATGGGAGGACTGTTATTTACATGGGGGCACTTTTCTCTGAAATTTTCAGCTGCTACTACTGGTGTATCATCCTCTCTTAGAAGCAACAGAAGAGTCTCAGGGAAAAAAGTCTATTCTATAGATAAGGCCTTTGTCACTAAACAGACATTTATCAAGCACTTTCTCATCACATCTACACTTGCTGTTTCAGGGACTGTCAACAGTAAAGACTGATACTAAATAAAAAGCTGAATCTAAAATGATATATAGTAAGCATATTGATTGATCTTATGAACTAAGCTTAAGAACTAATAGTATTGTCAATACATTCGTGTTATGAAACAAACATCTAATTTCCAACATGGATGATGATGGAGCTGCCAAGCCTGAATCTTAGAGGTGGAAAGAGAAAATTAAAACCTATAACTGCGTAACATGTACAAACCAAACTGCCAGTTCCACTACCTAGTATAAAATTCTTGATTGCAAAACTAGTTTAAAAAAATCTATAACAATGCTGTTCAGTCAAAGGAATGCAGATTAACTGGAAAATCTGACCATAGCTTGGTGCTATCAAATCTTAAAAACACCAGTCAATACATTTAATCAGACAGAAATTTAAGCTAATACAATACATCAGCTGCTATATGCAGGATTATGGGGCTAAACTATTTTAGTTGAGGTTGGGCTCCCATCACTGCGAGAGCCATACATTCAATACAAGTCAATGTTTATGGAACTGCAAACATTTTATTAAAAACCTTTGTAAAATGTGGATCTTGGTGGGAAGGGGAAGAAGACTGTGCTCTGTGTGACTGTTAGATATCCATATTTTAGGCCTGGGAATTAAATGAAGTCATTACATTGTCTAAAATTCCCTTTAACATTTGAGTATGTGCTACAGGATTGTGCTTTAAGGCCAGTAAACCTCAAATTCTTATGGCAGATAATGCATTTCTAGACAAAAGCATCAGTGGTCTTGGCATATTAACTTTGATTCTGCCAGCATGAGCAGGTATTTTATGCACAAATACAGTTGCATGTATTTGTATGTTATCTAAATATACACTGCACGTACACACAAAGGGCTCCACCAATTTTAGGCCCTGATTTGGCAAACCTGATTCACATTGAGTAATACTTAAGCAACTCTGTTGATTCATGTGTAAATTTTACTCACCGTGAGTAAAGGCTGAAGAATCAAGCCCAAGCTAAACAGCCTGCCTGGGAATATAAAGACCTGAAGTATTCTGAGATTTAGAGTTCCTGGTGTTTGCAGCAATGGGAAAGCCTGTGGAAATGCATTTATACCAACACCTTTCACCTATTATGGATATAATTATTTACATATATATATTATCTATTAAAAGGGAATGATTCATGCCAGTTTTCCCTGACCATTTTCAATGAAACTGCTCCACTTAGACATTAATTTAAAAAACACCCTGAACTTGTAAAGCCCTGAAAGATCTGCCCAGCAGGTATTCTGGACAATCAGTCTAGAATGTTAGGATTCCAATCAGATAACGCTTCATCATATTTTCTTATCCTGAAGATCCATTTCCTTCCTCATCTTCAATTCATTGTGCAAAGAGAAGATGCTGGCTCCTGAGAAGAAGCTGTAATTTAAAGAAACAGGAAAAATAAGCTAAGCATTGTTCTGACACCTGTTCACTTCAATACTTTGCCATCTCACTAGCACATTCAACGCATATAAGCCAGCAAGGGTATGTCTAGATTACATGCCTCTGCCGACAGAGGCATGTAAAGTAGGCTACCCGACATAGTCAGTGAAGCCGGGATTTAAATATCCCCAGCTTCATTAAAATAAAAACGACCGCCGCGCTGTTCTGGCTCAGCTGTTTGTCAGCACAGCACGCGAGTCAAGATGCGGATTGGTTGACAAGGGAAGCCTTTGTTGACCGCTCCCTTATGCCTCGTGAAACGAGGTTTACAGGAGCGGTCGACAAAGGTTTACTTTGTTGACCGATCTGCATCTTGATCTGTGCTCTGTGCCAACGATCAGCTGAGCTGGCACAGCACGGTGGCCGTTTTTATTTTAATGAAGCCAGGGATATTTAAGTCATGGTTTCATTGACTATGTCAGGTAGCCTATTTTACATGCCTCTGTCGGCAAAGGCATGTAAGCTAGACATGCCCCAAGTGCCTTTCAATAGTTAACAAGATTTGCAACTTTTCCTTCCTAGGTTGAGAGTATCATCATCTTCAGAAGAAAGTACATGAATATGCAACAGATGTAACAAATACTTTATCAAATAGTTTTAGGGCCTGTCTTCATGTAGCACACGATAGCGGTGCAGCTGTAGAGCTTTAGTGAAGATGCTACTACATCATCACCATAGCAAATCCACCACAGTCGCTATACTGAGCAAAAAAACTCTACACCCAACACAGCACTGTCAACATGGGAGGGCGGCAGGGTTAGGTCGATATAACTATGTCTCTCAGGGCTGTGGATCTTGGCCTTCGACCTTGACTATGTCTACACTGCAGAGCTTTTCCAGGATACCCAGAGGCATCCAAGGAACACTTCTGCTTTTCTGGAAAAAATTTTTAAAAAGCAGACGTGTTTTTTCCGGCATCCCTGTAAACCTGATTCTACAAGGAAGACGAGATGTTCCAAAAGAGGGTTTTTTCCCAACATTTGGCCCCATGTAGATGGGCCAAATGTTGGAAAAGCCTCTTTTGGAAGAAAAGTGGAATCTTCTTCCAAATTTTCTTTGTAGTGTAGACATAGCCCTCTTCTTTGAAGCCTGGTACTAGATTGTAGAATACGCAGCATTAGAACAGAATATACAATTACTCAACACACTGAACAAAGCTCTTTGTCTACCCACTGCCCTACCTACAGCACAGAAAGAGAAGTAGATCTGTCTCCTAAGTCAGTGCTGCCTCATTGCCTGGCTCCTCACAGAGACTTGAGGAGGGCATAGCTTATAATTGAGTGGACTCGTGACAGCCCATCCCAATATTGTGAAGGCCAGAATGTATGGGAGCTAAGTTGATGGATCAGTGATATTCTGACACAAAGGACCTGACTCCTCTCCCAGTCCATGCCATCTGCTGCTATACCCAGGGTCATCCATGATGAGAAAAATCCACATGGGAGAGTCACTACTGACTTGAACATTGTAAGGTACTGTAGTTTAGGCTTGAGTTTTGCATAAAAGAGGACTTTACATGTAGCATGGCTATTCCCAATTCCTCTCTACTCTACAGATCCTACCCATCACTTTACATGAAACAGTACTTCATTCCTGTGGTTATGTAGGGGAGAGATACGATTACATCTTAGGGAATATCCTGCCCAGCCACATTCCACCACCAAACACCTCACAACTGTTTGATCCTTTACTACAAGTTAAATGCCTTTCAGTGCTCTTCTGGGCTATGTAAACCAAAGGGAGCTTTTAGCTCTCAGAAACAGGTCAGAGTTATGGAAATTTTATTTTCTAGATCAGTGTTTCTCAACCAGTGGTACTAGTACCCTTAGGGGTATGTCAATACAACTGAAATTTGAAGAAAACTGTTTTAAGTTTTACAGTGCTTTATTCTTTTTGTAATTTTACCACCAAAAATTTCATCACCCGCCCAGCTACCATTAAGTTGTTTAAACAAATGTGTTGCAATGGTAGAAAAAAATTGTGTGTGTCTGAAAACTGTAGGTACTGGGGATACTTATAATTTTTTTAAAAAAAGGGGTATTTTATAAAAAAAGGTTGAGAAACACTGTTCTAGATCTTTGAACAAGAAAGAAAGAATACTAAAGGCAACAGTCTGTGCACCACGCTAACAAGTCACCACAGTCCTTGGAAATTTATTCAGAACAGAGAAGATAAAAAAAACCCCAAAAATGCCCCCCCTCCCCAAAACCCAACCTCCCATTCTTTATCTCACACTTCTTTATTCAAAGCTCTGTACAAACATGTCGTAATTAATCCTCACAATGTCCCTATGAAGTATTATTATCCTATTTTACAGGAGGGGAAACAGACAAACAGGATAAATGTCAAGGCCTTAGAAGAAATCCTATGTCAGAGCCAGACTGTCTTTATGAGTCACCTGAAAATAAAGCGTTGACCTGTCTGAGTGAGTTTTGTACCATCAGATTTGCAAGCTGCTATGTATCCATTTCTATGGCAAGAGATGAACCTTCATGGTAACCTATACAATTGAAAACAAAAGGGTTAGCGGTAGAAAAAATAGTGATCTTGTCATACTTATGCTCTAAATACACTTTTAGCTATTGAATGTTACAATTTTTAAGCACAATTTTAAACAAAACCAGACATCTATCCCCCGCTGATTTCTAAACTGAATGTTTATTTATTGGCATTATCTGATTCACAATCTATGCCAGAGGCTTTAACAATCCCTCTGACTACTAAAGATCTTTCAAGTTTAATGGCATGTTTCAGGTCTGACTAGTCAGAAAATTATACTGTCTTGCTGCTATTGTGCTAGATGTAATCCACATACTCAGTTATTATAGCTCTTTAGGTGCTGGTGCATTGATAGGAAGGAAGGAAATGGTGAGAAAATGAGAGAGTGCAAAGCAATATCAGTTGTGTCTCAAATACATCCACCCCCTTCTATCATATGGAGAGGACTAAAGTAAGTAAACTTAATATAGCAGGTGAGATGTTTTAGGGCTCCCTGAAGAATGACTGATACTTTTCTTGATACAGTGGGAATTATAGATGTTAAATATCAGTTAATTGAATAGTTGATTAACCTCATGAATTCTTATCAGTTAGTCGACTATTCTATAGTCCCCGGGTAGCCTCTGCCTGGGGGGGAGGAGTCTGAGCTGCTGGACCCGGCACGAGCCTAACTAAGACGGCCAGCCTGCCCGCCTGGCTCCTAATATACTCTAAATGCAGAGCGGCAGCAGGGCTAGGTCCAGGACCCAGTGCAAGCCCAGACTGACTGGGCTGCTGGCCATCCTGCTAAAAAATTTACTGGCAAGGGGTGGGGGTGGGGAGGAATGCGTATAGTCTATAGCATTAACCTGTAAGCTTTTGCTTATCAGTTAATAGACTATCCTATTACATCCCTAGTGGGAATGAAAATCTTCCGAAATATTCTAGGCAAATAACTGTTCATGTTTACAGCATCTTTACTTCCAAAATAAAATTCTCATGTGAATATGGACACACAAAGTAGGCAGGCACAATGCAGTAGAATCTGAGGTTCAATGTGAACCCTCAGGTAAAGAATTGCTATAGCAGAGAAAAGAAAGAAATGGTCCATGGTTCTGGTAGCTTGTCTCTCAGCAGTTTACACCTTATATTTCAGAGAAAGAACAATAAGTAAAATCCAAGGCATTTTCTTGCTGATATATACCAATAAAAAGAACAATATTTTGCCCTACTTTAGAGTGAGGCATTATTACTATAGCACCTTATATCCATGGATCTCAAAGTCATTTACAATCCCTATTTTACAGGCAGAGAAGGAAGTACAGGGAGGTAAAGTGCCTTGCCCAAAGTCACAAGAGGAGTCCATGGTAGATCAAGGAACAGAATCAAGATCTGTCCCCCCAAGCTTATACACTGAGGTTTTCTCCATGTTCTTTGGATCTCCCTTACTTTTTTGGGGGCTATGTAGATTTAAAATCTAGGGATATTAAGCAGTGTTTAATCAGCTAATCGAGTCCATCAACTAGTCAATTAGTTGTTAAGGGGGGGAAACTGCAGAGCAGCAGTGGGGTTAGCTCCTGGCCCTGGGAGCTAATCCTGCTGCAACTCTGCCTTTAAGTGTATTTAAAAAATGTATTAAAAAGACTAAAGTGTTGGGGGGAGGGTGAACCGGGGGTGAACTGGGAATCAGCTATCCCGGCTTGCGCCCAGTCCCCCACTATGCCTCTGCCTCTTCTATCCGCCTCCCAGAGATAGTTCTGGGAGAGAAACGGCTTTTAAGACAGCTCCCCCCGTACCAGGTCCTGCTCCCCCGCCCCTTGCTGCCTTTCTCTGGTAGAGGCAGCGGGGAGGGAAAGGGGGAGAAGCAATTAGTCAAGTCACTAGTCGACTATCTGATAAGCATATGATTATTGGATAGTTGACTAGTGTCTTACATCCCTATTAAAATCTTGGGTCAATTCTACAGTGCCTGATGAGTAAATGCAAGATAAGCTCAGAACATACCGCTAATCAATGATTTTTTAGGTTTCCCCGGTGAGTTCTCTCTCTGAGGGTATCTTTGTTAAGCAAAATTCTTTTACAGATCTCCCCTTTCCATCCCACAGCCAAAAGGAACATCTACTATTTCTACTACCGGAATTTGCTCAAGATTCAGTTTATTGGCACAATATACACTGCACATTCTATACATTTCAACCTTAGAGCAGCAGTCTGCCTCTCCATGCTTTTAAAAAAATATAAGATCTAGACTAACTGGCTCAGGGCACTGGAAAGGGGATATGTAACCGTTTACCTCTGGGGCAGGAGGCTCTGGAGAATCTCAAAATTGATGCCTATGAATGATAGCTGTTTGGTGGTCTGATTGTTCTCAGGTATGGTCTACACACAGAACTGCACTAGTTTAACTAAACTTGATAAAAAGATTTAGTTAAATTGGTGCAAACCCCAGTTTAGATACACTTCTATCACTTTAAAATTGGTTGCATCCGTTAACTTCAGTCAGCAGTGGTTTAACAAAATCTCTTTGTAACCAAGCTGAGTCCAACAGGAGCATCTTGTGTGTCTAGGCAAGGTTTAAATCCAGTCCTTTGTCTGAGGTATATATACAATATTCAACACTATAGTATCTGAGTGAACCTGCTTATTTTAGCCATTTGGTTAATTTCTAATACATCAACATGGATTGGAATTTAATCCTTACAAGGAAAGAGATAATTTTCTTTGTTTCAAGATTTTATGCAAATTAACTGATTTCTAAGAACAGGAACGTTTCGCTTTAATTCCTCTGGGTCAGAGCACTGCAGTGAGTTCCTCAACTGCTGTCAATACAGTTCTCATGCATACAGTATTTCCTAATGAGTAGAATTTAAAATTAATCAGATGCCTTCAGATATTTGAAGTCGTATGTGATAATCTGTTTTTATCAGCTTCCAGCTCTTACATAGAATATAGTGGAGTATTCCATAGGCTGAAAAGATGTGGTTTAATAGTAGATGACAAACACTGAATGTGCAATCAATTCAGGGGAAACTCTTCATATAATCATACTCCTGAATTTACTGGGTCCAAATACAACATATGACTAAGTAGATCTAGAGTTTTGAATTGCCCTGAAATGTACAGTTAACTTCTGATAATCCAGCTCCTTTAGGACCCAGGGGGTGCCGGATTGTCAGATATGTCGGAGTACCGGAAGCGGGACTATGAGGGGTCCGCGGGGGGGGGGGGGGAGTTGGCGGGGAACTGCGCAGTGTGGGAGAGGATGGTGGGAGAGGGTGGCGCTGCGGGACCAACCCGGCAGCACCCCAGCTGCTTTGCCCCCGGCTTCCCCAAGTCAGCCGCTGGTCAGTTTCAGCAGCAGCAGACTTGGGGAAGCCGGAGGCAGAGCACCTCCAATTGTCCGGCTGGCCAGAGCACTTCCTGGTTCCAGTTGGTGCCGGACTATCAGGAGTGCCGGACCACTGGATGCCAGACAATTGGAGTTTTACAATTTATTTAAATCCACCTATGTAATTAGTCTTTAACACCATAGACTATGTAGATATTTAAAAAGTTGTTCACAGCTTTATCTTGGTAGTATTCGGGCAAACAGAATACAAGCACACATAGCACCAACAAATTCAGGATTTGGTCATTAAGTGCATTCAAAATGAATTTTTAGAAAAAACAATAAGATTATTTTATCATCTGCCAGCACGTCATTTGGGGAAACATACTGACTAGACAAATTAGACTAGAGAGACAATATGTTTGTGAATAAAGGACAGCCTTAACATAATTATAAAAATACCATCATTTAGAATTAAGGTACATTTGGAAGTGTGTTTTCTAGGTTTCCGGCTGATCGAGAAGCTCAATATTTTTCATTTTAATTGAAATATTACCGTCATTAGCAAATCTATGTACAAAAAAGTCAGAACAAAGGTCAACACACATTTAAAACTGAGAGGGGCACAATATTACAGTGAAGAAAAATGCAACTGAGAATATTTGCGTCCATAAACATTCTAGTTCAGGTGATGGTAACCCCCCCCCCACTCCTGTATTTCAGTAATGCATTTCTTGTATTCACAAGTCTCCCAATTCCCCCTAACATTGATTTTAAAACATATCCACTGGTGATTAGCCTTTACAATTTTTGATTTTTCCTTTAAGATTATGTTGGGAGTTCTCTTTGTTTTTGTACAGAAAAATCAATCACAGCACAGGCAATGGATTGTAGTGTTGTGGTAAAAAAAAAAAAAAAAAGAACACACTATACAGGCAACAGTTGAGCAAGCGTTTTTTTTTTTTTAATTATCTCTGTGGCATGTCATTTCCTCTTCTGCATATGCCTAGAGGAGGGACTCTGATTATGAGAACAGCTCTTATTACTTCTGTCATAATGTGCAGGTGCAGAAGTAATCACAGATGTGAGCTGGAGAAGCTCCAAGAGGGGAGAGACACCACTTATATACATCAGGAGAGAAATCATTCTGCTTTTGCTGCGACTGGCGGAGCCATTTTCTAAGAGAGCATGATCAAAGTAGCAGGCAGTTCATGTTCCATCAGTTCTAACTTTGGCACCAGTCAATTAATGTCTTAAGCAATGAGGGGTAAAGCAAGAACAAAGCCTCACTATCTCTTCTCATCTTTTCCTCACAAATGTTTTAGTATCATTAGAAGCTATATACATACAGACATTTGCTATCTACACTAACAGGAAGTGGTGCAACTGTTCAAGATCTGGAAAAAACATGCCTCTTAAGGGATGGAGTCACTCCAGGATTGAGTGCTTCTTTTCCAACAAAGACCTTTCATATCATTCATTACAAGGTAAATCCTGACCCTTCCAAGTGGTCATGGAGAACCTGACACAATTTAGCCACATGGTGACTGAGTTTGGGCATGCCTGCATGATGTGGAGCTTTTCTATGAAGACTCCCTGCAGCACAGTGAACCAGAACCTGGGAAGAGGACAAAACCATTCTGGGCAGCAGACTGATATAATCAGATCCATACTAATCCACTGGACATTCTTTATGCTGCAATAGTGGCAACAATGACTTAGGGGAAGGATGCCATACCTCCGTGACACTTCTAGTGTGCTAAATCCAGCTATTCAGAATCAGAACTAGGACAGCGGTTTTACTCTTATGGGAGAAAGGTAAATGGCAGTGTACTCCATGCACTTCCTAATTCTAGGAACTGCATTCCAACATCGAGGCACCTGTCCATAAAACAATACAGGGGACACAGAATATCTTTACCAGAAAAGACCTTTTATTTACAGACCCCAAACCAACCTTTAATTGGATAAATTATAGAGAGTATACATTAAACTCAAAGAGCTCCCCACCCACTCCCCAAAACAAGGGAGGGAAAAAATAACCTTGCAACTCTAATGATCATGAACTAAGGTTCTAGCTCCTGGCATGTCTAGTTACACAATGTGCCCAACTCTGATTTTGTCATTTTGATCTTTAACTCTGTAAAACCCTAGTTTGGCTTTAGTATTCTAGGGAGAGCCCTACAAATTCACTAGCATGTAAATCATATCACAGACTGAAAAAGACCTCCCCTGTGAACTCTAGCTACAGGAGTGGAGGAAGAGAAGCAGGGCTGGGGATGCAGTTGCTAGTCTGCCAGGCTGGGGAGGGGCAGGACCGCCTCTTCCTCTGCATGGCTGCTCTTGGGGGGAGATCAGGCCCATCTACAACTATCCTGGCTGCAGGAAGCTCCGCAGGTATGTTGCCGCAGGGCAGAAGGCACCTTCACTGGATTCAGCTGGGCTCTGAAGGCAGTACAGCCATGGAGTGGCCTGTAGCCTGGAAAGGTAGCCAGAGGTGGATCTGATCTCCCACCCTGCCCGCCCCCCACAAACAGCAATTGTGCAGGGGAAAAGGAAGTCCCATCCCACTCCAGCCTGGCCAGAACTGGCAGCTGGGAGCCCCGAGGGAGATCAGGACTGCAGGAAGCTCCGCCACTGCTGCCTTCAAAGCCCAGTTGTCAGTACCCCACAACAGTTTTGTGACTCCTCACATTCGCTTTTGGGTTGGGACTCGCACAATTACAATACCCTGACATTTCAGAGGTAAGCATCTGAAAATGTGAAACTGACCAATTTTAAAACTCTCTGGAAATGACATTAATAAAAAATGGCCCTTCCTACTGGTGCTAAACAAAACTTCACAAAGTTTCAGAGCAAGATGATTACACACCACTTTCTTCATTGGGAAAGAGCCTAGCATAGGCCACTGATCATTTTAAATTATAAAACTTCAATGTAAAGGCTTGAAACTCAGATTCTGAGAGCTGACTTGGCAAAAACTAATCTTATTCTTATGCATGTTTATACTCATATTCAGAGAGTTAATCAGACTGTTTATTCAGAGACAAATATACTATGTAAAATGTAGGGAAACAGAGAAACCACTCCTGAAGGGATGAATCTTTTTAAATTATTACAAAATAACACTGTTTTTAAAACAGAAAAACACCAATCTGTTATTTTTAAAAGGTCATCAGCAATACACCCCCATATCAGACAGATTTGCTGCACTAAAATTTACACATCTGAGCAGAAGCAGATTTTTTTAGCAGATGTACAAAGGCCACTTGAAGTCACTTATCTGAGCTAATGCTGAAATTAACCTCTTCAGCCCTGTTCATGAAACCCTGGAGTGCCAGTGTCTGACGTGTCTTGGACAGGGGTGGACAAAAGGGCCTAAGCGGATTGATCTGGCCCACGGAGGCCCTGCTGCTCCCCTATCTGCAGGCCCCCCCCACCAAAAATTATTGCCCATCTCTGGTATATACATACATGCAAACACACTGACCTAAACCCTAGGTAAAATTCTCATTGTTCATGCAGTTTCATTTACCGCAAATAGTAGGTGAGGTAATATCGTTTATTGGACCAACTTCTGTTGGTGTGAGACAAGCTTTTGAGTCTCAGTGAGATGAGGTGATCCAATAAAGATATTACTTCACTCAATAGCCTGGAGCTGCCATAGCTATAGTTACATTGCATATATGGTGCAAAGAGTAGCTTTTACACAGCTACCTATTTCATTTGTGGGTGCAATCAGACTGCTTGATGGGGAAAGTCACCCCATTTCTGCCTTCAAACTTCTGGCAGCAAGTATTTGTAAGAGCAGAGCATCTCCTGAAAAATGACACTTATTTCAAACTTGGGCCTTATGTTTGTTCTATGTTCATTAACCAAATCAGAGCTGTCAGAGACTCAGCTGATCTGCTTTTTCTAAAGGACAGCTCTTATAGAGAGGGTTTCTAGTGACTATTTTTTATTCCACACAACAGTTACTTTAGGTCAAAACAGAGTTAAATTTCCTTGTGTTTCCTTACCATGGTTCTCTTCATCCAGTCCATCATCTCCCCACTGCTCTTCATTTGCTAGCAGTGGATTCTGTGATTCACACAACATTCTCATTGGGAAGGAATGTCCATCACCCTGGCTGGGGAAACATAGGCAGGAATAAGCTACATCCTACTTGTTTCATCTGAAGAATGAAATACAACTTTACTCCTTGTTTTAGGTTTAACTCAAGACCAATCCAAATCTGTGAATGTCCAGAGATTACTTTTAAAGGACTAAATTCTGGAAAATTCTAGTTTCAGATTTGAAACCTTCTTCTGACAGAAGTATTTTCAAGTGACTTTGATGCTGAATTCTTGCAAAAGATCAGAGGGATTAAGATTATAGTCCAAGTTCATTTCTGGTATGAGTCAAATAGAGTTGAATTTAGCCCAGTCATCTCTCTATATATTTTAGAGATTTTTGTGTCTGTCTGTCTGTGAGTCTGTTTGACCAAGAACTCCTCCTACATGGTCAAAGATGCACTAATTTTGGTAGGCAGCTTCCTCTTCTCCTAACTTAAAGCAAGGTCAAGGTTTGGTTGTGCCAGGACAAATGGAAGTACAAGGAAAGAGACTGTTACTGAAACATAGAAAAGGAGGGACTGGGCTGTCTGGGGGGATGCAATACTGAGTGTGTCCACTGGGGGCTGCCAGTCTGCAGGGGAGAGCTATTCTGCAGAGTGTCCACTGGGGGCAGCTGTATCACCAGAGTGGCCAGCAGAGGCCATCTTGCCTACCAGCACACAGGGTTAGTAGCCCCCCGTTTCCCAAGCCTTTTCTCTTCCCCTGGCCTGTGGCTGCAGTGCCAGAGAGATCCCTGGCAACCAAGAGGAGTTAGGGGGAGAGAAAAGGCCCCCGGTGTTTGGGTGGCGGCGTGTGAGAGAGGATTTGAGGTGAGAGAAAAGGCCCTCCCGCCCTGAACCCCTCCTCAGCCCCCCCATCCTCATTATCACACCCCCTTCACTCCCAGCCTCCTGTATTGCCCCCCGCCCTGCTCTGACTCCTGCACCCCCCCCAGACCACCAGCTTCCTGCCCTGAATGATCCAGAAAATACCAGGTAAGTCTTCTAGTTTAAATATAATTAAGACAGATCGCTAATTGTAATCAGTCTAGTGTATGTTTGTGTGTGTGAGAGAACGACTGACAGACACACACTTATCCACAGAGAAGGTGCAAAACACCTGTAAACTATGGAGCTGGGCTCCGTGGCAGTTGCATTCGTCCATGTTAACAGGAAGCCTTGGAGGATAAGGCAAAGATGTTTGCTGGTGGGTCTACCACTGCCTAATCATCTTTCAGTCAGCAGTAAAGGTGCAGGCATAGCAATGAGATTGCAGTAACTATTGTTTAGGAGTGACTCCCTACCACTTCTCAATCTAAATGGGAAGATACCAACTTCACTTGACTCTTGCAGAATTCGACACTACATAACTACCTGAGACTCAGGGACCAGGATGAGGCCCTTACTTTCATGATACTGGCTTCTTTTCCAGTTTTTTATTACAGCTTACCTGGATACAACTGGTAGTAACCATAGCTTCTTCTCCTCTCCAAACACTTGCTGAAGATTCTTTTTAAAACCCAGATTGAATCCGTTTTTATCTGGCCCATTTTGGAACACCGGAGCAGAGAATGCCTCTATGGGTAGATACACAAGAAACAAAGAAAAGATGCAAATGTTAAATATTTTATGCTAAGGCTGCAATATAATATGTCATAAGATTTTTCAAAACCTTGCTTTGTTACACATTAAAGTCATGACAAATCCTGAGATCCCTTCCTCACTTATAAACTTCATCAAAATCAAAGGAAGCCCATTTAGACTACTAGAAAATAATACAAATTTTAATCAGTGCAAAGTAAATTGTGGCATGCTATGATCAGTCCAACTTTGAGAACTACAGGCTTAGTGTACTCCAGTGGCCACCAACCAGTAGATCGGGATCTACTGGTAATTCTTGGAGCCTCTGACAGGTGATCTTGACTGGTTTAGCTAAGAGGCTATCAAGTGCCAGCACTTCAGCTGACCCTTCCGCCCCCCACTGCTGCACCTCTCCTGCCCTTTGCCTTGGAGCTGCCCATCCCCCTGGGAAGCCTCCTGCTTTCTGGGCAGGGCAAGGAGGGAGGGAGGGGGTGCTGATATCAAGGTGCCTCTTCCCATTCCGTATCCTTTCTCCACAGAGCAGAGAGGGGCACAACAGGACTTGGGATGGAGTTTGCTGGCTGCTTTTGGGACTGGTGCAGGGCCAGGATAGGGGTGAGTCTGCCTTAGCCCCATTGCTTACCACCACTGCCACCTGAGGTAAGTAGTGCCCAGTCAGAGCCCACATGCTGAAACCCTACCCCAGTCATGACCCCTTTCCTGGTCCCCAAGTCCTTGCCCTAGCACCTGTGCATCCCAACTGCCTGCTCCAAGCTCAGCTCAGAGCCTCTCTCACACTGCAGATCCCTTAATCCAAGACCAGAGCCTGCACCCCAAACGTTTGCCCCAGCCTGATGAAAGCGAGTGAGGATGGGCCAGAGAGAGAGGTTGGAGGTAGCAGGTGCAAGGCCTCGGAGAAGGGGCAAGGGTATTTATAGAGGAGGTAGATCTCAGAATGCACTTACATTCAAAAAGTGATCTAATGCTTTAAAAAGTTGGAGACCCCTGGTGTACTCAATCAGAGGTACACATACCCCTGAGGATACACAGAGGTATTCTAGGGAGTATATCAACTCATCTAGACATACGTAGTTTTAAAACAGGTTATATACAAATCACTAGCAAAGACAGTATAAATTAAAATTTCAGTGACTTATTTATACTGCTCTATCTATATTTATTTTTAGAGAGTTTGTGTGTCTGTCTGTCCATTAGTCCATCCATTCAAGAATTCCTTTGAAACAAAAAGAGTTAGGACCATCAAATTTGGTATGTGACTTCCTCTTACCCTAACTTAAAGCAAGGTTTGGTTGTGCCAGGAAAATGGAAAGTACCTGGAATGGGTGGGCTGTGCCCACGAAAGCTCATGATACCATCTACATCAGTGGTCCCCAACACGGTGCCCGCGGGCGCCATGGCGCCTGCGGGGCCATTTTTGTGCGCCCGCCAAGTGCTTGGGGCTGGCCTGGCCCTGGGCACGTGGTGCATGCGCTGTGCTGGAGCCAGCCAGGTGCATGGTAAGCGCCGGCCCCGGGAGCGCGTGAATTGGCCGCTTGCGCCCCGGGCGCGCAGTGCTTGGGGGGAGGGGCCGCTGGCCCCGGGCGCTTGGGGGGGCCGCCGGCCCTGGACACGCAGCGCTTGAGGGGGGGCGCCGGCCCCGGGCCCTTGCAGGGAGGCCGGCCCCAGACGCGCGGCGCTTGGGGGGGGGGAGGTGCCGGCCCCGGGCGCGCGGCGCTTGGGGGGAGGGGGCGCCGGCCCCGGGCACGTGGGGGGAGGGGGCGCCGGCCCTGGGCGCGCAGCGTTTGGGGGGAGGGTGCCGGCCCCGGGCGCGCGGTGCTTGCGGGAGAGCCCCGCCCCCGAGCATGTGGCTATGGGGGGGGTCCCCGCCCTCTGGCACCCGGCAGGTGAACGGCCATGCCCCCTGGCGCCCGGCAGCCTCTAAAGGTTGGGGACCACTGATCTACATGTTTTGTTAGTCTTTAAAGTGCTACGAGACCATTTGTTGTTTTTTAAGTTTATCCTGTACAGACTAACTCAGCTACCCCTCCTCCCCCCAAGAGCCACTGACCGGGCAGCGTGACCCTAGGCACCCGAGTCACCAGAGCAACCCCAGTGATCCTCCCCACATTTCCCAGCCTGGATTCCTGCACACACACCCCTCTAATGCCCTCAGCCTCCACGAGGACCCGAGCAATGCCAGGTAAATCCTCTAGTATACAGTACATTGAAATGTAAGTGCAATATTTATATTCCAATTTATTTATTTTATGATCATATAGGAAAAATGAGAAAGTAAACATTTTTTCCAGTAACAGCATGCTGTGACACTTTTGTATTTGTATGTTTGGTTTTGTAAGCAAATAGTTTTCAAGTGAGCTGACATGCGGGGTGGTGTGCAAGGCAAATCAGACTCCTGAAAGGGGAACAGGAGCCAGGAAAGGTTGAGAGCCACTGAACTAAACAATTAAATATACCACCCCTAGAGCAAAATGGAAAAAGTTACAGAAATGAATGTGGATATCACGGGGTTGGTTTTTTTGGCATGACTATAAATGTTTACATTTTTTTTCTCTTATCTTAACCCTGATGGCAAAGATTTGGTTTTTCAGATAAAACACACAGAATAATCATGAAGTTTTTTAGCTGAAATAAAAACATGGAATGTCATTCACAAAACTGATCCAATTCCAAACCGTGCTACCCTCACTCATCCTCAGAGAGATATCTTTTTGTTCAAAACAATTTGCTGTTTTAGGAACTGCTTCAGCAAACAAACATGCAAGTAAAATTAGCTTATGGGTAGTCTCATTGACTTCAGTAAATAACACAAGCATTTGCAGGATTGGGTCCTTCTATTTTATGCCTCCATATCTCCAATTGAGCTTTTGTGAGAAGAAAACCCCCAGTACTGTGAATTAGAAATCTTTTTTACTTAAATGCTTTTTCAGATATGGACTGGTATAGCTAGAGGTGAACCGCATGTGCTTTTTTAGAACATTACTTTATGGTGTACACATGGAACCTTACCCAAAGTAGACCTATTTCTACTGATAAGCCAGCAGTGGTAGCCAAAGAGAAACATCAGACTCAGAAAAAACATGACTGCCACAAAAAGAAGGAAAAGCACATGGAACTTGGAACGTCCATTGGTCAATTCATCCTAGAAGGAAAAACAAAAAAGGATAAGGGATATGAAAAAAGAGAGCGAGAGAAATCTTCATGCCAAAAGGAATGAGATGTTACACTGTATCTACTAAGAATGTGTAGAACGTGTGGAGTTTTCAGATTTTCAGACTTATTGAAAAAGAAATCACCCCTCACAACAATTAACAGACAAGACAAAAGAAGTCGTAAGCTTGCTCTTTCAAACCCTGTCACTTCCAAAGCAGAAATACAGTAGGGCGTTGCTATTAATTTTTTATATGGAATGGAGCCAATATGTTCACAGTCCCTCATATGGGTATGAGAAGCGTCTCCTATGCCCACAGTGAATTTGGCAGGCAACAAGTGCTTTGAAAGCCTGTTCGCATTCTGCTGAGTTTCTTTTAATCTTCACATTTTCCTAGATTCACATTAATATGCTGCCATCTTTTCCAATGGCTACATTCCAACTTAAGAGATCAAAAATTTGAACTCCCTCTCTCTCAGTTATAACAGCAACAAGCAGGTATACCAAACGCTGGTGACAGCTATCTACACAGTTAGTAAAAGCTCAGAAAATCTTACAAGGGGCTGAAAATGCTTCATTTCACATTAAACTGAGAGCACGAGGATCTCTCTGGCACTTACCTCCTTCAATTTAGAAACAGGCTGTACCTCCCCCCCTACAAGTGAGCAAATATGGAAAAGCCCTCCTCCACCTTACAAGTCCTACATAGTACAAGGGAGAGTTTAAATGCCTTTCCTTTCTTGAGCACGTGGACTAATTCTCACAGGGGTGTTTGGGTCAGAGGTATGGCACTGTTTACTATATATTTGAGAGATATATGTGTCTGTGAGTCTGTTCAAGAATTCCTCCTAAACAGTAAGAGCTAGGCCCATCAAATTCAGTACACAGTTTCCTATTATCATAACTTCAAGCAAGGTAAGGGTTTGGTTGTGCACGGGCTGGAGAGCTGAAGCTTCCCCCTCAAGGCACATATAAAAAGAACCCCTCTTAAATGATAGAAATGTAGCCGTGTTAGTCTGGGGTAGTTGAAGCAAAATGCAGGACAATGTAGCACTTTAAAGACTAACAAGATGGTTTATTAGATGATGAGCTTTCGTGGGCCAGACCCACTTCCTCAGATCAAATAGTGGAAGAAAGTAGTCACAACCATATATACCAAAGGATACAATTAAAAAAAGTGAACACATATGAAAAGGACAAATCACATTTCAGAACAGGAGGCAGATGCAGGGGGCGGGAAAAGGAAGGAAGGTAAGTGTCTGTGAATTGATGATATTAGAGGTGGGGAGAGTGGGATGTTTGTGAGCTAATGGTATTAGAGGTGATAATTGGGGAAGCTATCTTGGTAATGGGTAAGATAGTTTGAGTGTTTGTTCATTCCTTCTTGGAGAGTGTCGAATTTTAACATGAATGACAGTTCAGAGGATTCCCTTTCAAGTGCAGATGTAAAAGGTCTTTGTAGCAGAATGCAGGTGGTTAAGTCATTGAGAGAGTGTCCTTTCTGGTTAAAATGGCAAGAAACTGTTTTTTCTTTGTGATCTTGTCTGAAATCTGTTTGTGATTTGTCCTTTTCATATGTGTTCATTTTTTTTAATTGTATCCTTTGGTATATATGGTTGTGACTACTTTCTTCCACTATTTGATCTGAGGAAGTGGGTCTGGCCCATGAAAGCTCATCATCTAATAAACCATCTTGTTAGTCTTTAAAGTGCTACATTGTCCTGCATTTTCCCTCTTAAATGGTAAGAGTAAGACCACAAAATTTGGTATACAGCTCCCTCCTAGCATGATTTAAAGCAAGGTAAGGGTTACTTGTGCGTGGGGGGAACCGGGGGTGAAGCTAGGATTGCCAGATGGTTTCAACAAAAATACTGGACACACTTGACATTACATCACAATCTATATGACATCTTATTTAGAAAATACCAGACATTTATATTTTCTCAATTTGTTTCCCGAACAGAAAGCTGAAATACCGGACTGTTCGGTTCAAAACTGGACACTTGGCAACCCTAGGTGAAGCACCCCTCCCCCAATTCACACAAGGACAAATGAAACCATGCAGAAAAGAGGCAGAATCTGCAGGCAGATAAAAGAGGCTTGTTGGGGGCATGCCCCACCCCATCTGCGACTAGCCCAGCCTTGAGCCTCCTATCCCCCAAGCATTCTTAGCAATGACGGGGAGGGCCTATTCTTACAGGAACATTACAGGCTGTTCCCCTTCCCCAGGGAGTGAGGGCAAAGTGCACAGTTTGTTCCATTCCTCGATCTGTCTGGGGAGCACAGGGAGCAGATGAACCTGGACCTGCCCCAGCTGGGCAACATGCACTCTTTCCCCAGCTGTGCCTGCTGGAGTTGCAACACCATGGAGAGGCCCCAAGCTGCTGTTGTGAGAGAGGTCTGGAGTAGTCCTCTCTCCCCAGGGCAGCCTGCATGCTGAACCCCTCATCCCCAGGCCCACCCCAGAGCAATGATTTAAATGAAGAAAAACAAAAATTAATTGAGTTAAGGACCCAAGCAATGCCGGGTAAATCTTCTAGTCTGTTATAAACTTGAGGCCCAAAGAGATTAAGAATATGTTTACACTGCAATAAAAACACCCACATCTGGACCCAAAGCCGTGAATCCAGCCTAAGTCCCAAATACCTACACGGCAATTTTATAGCTCCACAGCCGAATAAGCTGACACAGGCCAGCTGCAAGGGTTTTACTGCAGTGGAGACAGAGCCTAAAATAACGACCAAAGTTACAAACTGAACCAGCAGCACCAGCAGATGTTAGAAACCAAGAATCTTGATGCCCCATCTTCGTGTTCTGTTACCTGACACTGCCTCCTTTTAAACCGACTGTATTACAAAATAGTGCTCAGTATTTCACCATCTGACTTCTAAGCCAAAAAAGTCAGAGCTCCCATTGGCTATGGTTTGCCATTCCTAGCCAATGGGAGCTGTGAGCAGCTGTACCTGTGGATGCAAGGTAAATAACTTGCCTGTCAGCCAACAACCTGTGGTCTGCAGGCAGTTCACCACTACTGTTAGGAGCCAATGAAGGTCAAAGCAGTTTCTTTAAATGCTATATTCTAAAATCAATGTGTGTAGATCAACGGCTTGACAAAGCTCTTTATATTAGTTCTCAGAGAAGAGAACAGGAGGGCAGGTGTACTGCAGGAACTAGGCTTATAGAACTAAGTAGGCAAGTAACATCATGACACTAAACTCGATTCATAGGAGCCAGGATTCAGAGAAGGTTGGGAAAGTGGGCCTAGGCATTACAAGAAACAAAAGCACAAGTTGCAAAAATATATATACTCCATTTGATAGTTTCCTGTAATTCTACTGAAAATGTGTATGTGATGATCATGCAGTCACTTAATAAATTTCAAAGGTTGGTACCTTGCTAACATTTACCTAAGACACCACTCTCCCCCCAACTCCAGAGAGTTAAAATGACATATAGAGTTTAAGAAAAAGCCCCCTACTACTGAAATGCAATGACAGTAAGAGCAACACAGCAAGTTTAAAGTCACAATAAGGGACATAAAATACATAAAAATAATATGATTCTAAAACTTACTGTCCAATACTTGATGACATACTTGAAGACTGTTGCAGCAATATACATGCAATACAACAAAGAATACATTAAAAACAGCAGAAAGAATTTGTAGTTAGAAAATCCAACGCAGTTATTCACCCTAGAGAATTAAAGCAAAATTGAAATTAGGATATTTAGCACAGACATAGGTCCAAAAACCAGGAATATGAAAGTTATTTTAATTTTTTAGGTACTTGATTATACAAAATAATCTGTTTAGTAACAATGAAATGCTACTGAGTTCTTGTTTACTTTTGTATTCTACCTGAAAGCAAAAGTCATACCAAGAAAGCATGATAAATGTATTTGATAACGTTAAAAGACCAGACCTCAATCAATTTGGTCCCATTATTAGTTTGACATAGAAATGGGCTCAAACTGCAAAATTCATATCTGGATCTGGATTTCCAATATCTGAAACTCTGAAGGTGTTCAGATTTGGGATTGTGATTTTGTTTGTATAGGCTATTTGGGTCTGAATTACCACTGATTTCCACCCTGTGGAGTAATTTACACTTGTGCAAAGTGAGCACAAAATGGTAATAAATCACAATTCTCCATTACAATGGTGGTAGATAGGGATGTAAGCAACTTAGCAAAAGCTTATCAGAACAAAAGCTTATCAGATAGTCTACTAGTTCCTCGACTAGTTGCTCCCCCTCCCGCTGCTTCTAGCGGAGGCAGCAAAGGAAGGAGCAGGAGCCAATGCTGGGAGGGGAAAGGGGCGGCTTAAAAACTGAATCCCCCCAACACCGTCTCCGCAGGGGCGGGGGGAGTAGTGGGGACTCAGAGTGAGCCGGGAATCAGCTGATTCTTGACTTGTGCTCAGTCCCAGATGCTGCAACTCTGCTTTTTAAAGGTACTAAGAGCCTGATGACTCTTAACACATTTAAAAAACAGTAGCACGGAGGGGGGGGGGGGGGGACCCAGTGCAAGCTAGGCCAGCTGATTCCAACTATCAAAGTGTGACTTTTAGTTTTTCATGTACCATTCTGCAGACACTATTACATATACACAAATGATAGCTTTTCATATGTATAGTTGTCTATTACATGCAAATAGCATTTGTGGGTACAACTACTAACTGCTTGCCCAAATGATTATAACTAGGGCTGTCAATTGACCTGCATTAATGCCTGTGATTAACGCAGAGCAGGATTAACGCGTTAAAAAAATTTACGTGTTAATTGCACGTGTTAATGCTGCACTACCTCTTTAAAGTGCTGCGCCAGCACTTCAAAGGGGCAGCACAAGCGGAGCCGGGGATCAGCTGGAGTGCCCAGCTGATCCCCGGCTCTGCATTGCAAAGCCCCTTTGAAGTGCCGGAGCAGTACTTCAAAGAGGCTTTGCAACAGCAGAGCCAGGGATCGGTCCCCAGCTGATCCCTGGCTCCTAATGCGCTGCCCCTTTAAAGTGCCCCAACTCTGCTTGCACTGCCCCTTTGAAGTACCACTCCGGTGCCTTAAAGCGGAAGTGCTGCATGGAGCCCAGGGCAGCTGTGGACTCCAGCTGACCCCAGGCTCCGCCTTGTGCTGCCCTTTTGAAATGCCATGGGGGCAGCACTTCAAAGGGGCAATGCTGCATAGAGCCCGGGGTCAGCTGGCAACTCCAGCTGATCTCAGGCTCCATGCAGTGCTGCCACGTTGAAACACTGCCGTAGCGTTTCAAAGGGGAGTTGTATGCAATGAATCACGATTCAATTTTTTAATTGTGCAATTAATCGTGATTAACATTTTTAATCGCTTGACAGACCTAATTATAACAAAATAAAAGATTGGATTGAGACACCTTTACAAATCTAGGTAATAATCTAACAGTAGATTAGTTTATAACAGTATCTAAAAATGCAGTATAATTAACAAGAATATTCTTTATACAGCCCTCAAAAGAAGTTAAATGCTACACACAATGCTTCCCAGCATGGCCATTTTATTCAGTGCCAAGACCAAAGAGAGAGACATCCTTCATGATAAAAGAAAGAGGCATGCAGACCCTGTACCAACAAAAGCATTTAAACAGCCTTTACTTTTAGAAAGATACAGACCAGTTTCCTGGACATACCATGGGCAATGATGATCCATTTTTAACACACACCTGCAAAAGGAAAAAAAAGAAAAAGAATACAACGACGAGGGTCTTCATGTTTGGAACTTATACAGACTCATAAACAAAGATTCCACCAACTGTAAGTCAGCAACAAAGTCTTCTGTTTTGTGTTGGATTTCTATAAAGAGATAGATTTAAGATGGCTGCTATCATTCCATCTTTCGTAAAGCAGCCACTATTTTAAGGTGGACTATTTGTTGTTGTAAGAGCAAGCAATGTCCCTTGTGCTGTACAAAACACAAAATGAAGATGGTTCCTAATCTGGGGTATTTACAATCTTTGCATTACCAATACAAGGAAAAGATGTGACACATTAAAAAAAGACATTACTTTTGAATGCACTTACTAGTGGCTAATGCTTTACATAAGCGGGCACACTTTGGAATTTGGTGGACAAGTTTCACATCCATGCAGGCACAAGTGTAGCAAAATGTAATCACAAAACTTAATAGAGACACAAAGTGTTTTGAGAGTGCAAATGTTAACACTTACGTGCATATAGGTGCTGGCACATATATGTGCACAAGTACAAATGAAGACCTATTAGAAACACTTTTGATAGTTTTTCCTTTACTGTTTGGGTGTTCTTGAACACAGGAAAACTTTTGGGTACCTCTGAATGTATAAGTACATGTTTAAGACATTGTCATTTTTGTTGCTTAGTAGCGGCTAAATTCACTGTGTCAAAACATTCCAGTAACTTACATAGCACAAACAGAACAGTGGTGACAACGGTCAGGCTTGATTAGCTGGCATCTATCACAGAATCGAATAGCTAAAAAAAACAGACATGTTACCATTAGCAGTTAGTGCTAAATAATGAGCAAGAAGAAAACATACATTTAACACTACTCTTGTTTTCATCCTTTCCCTCATAACTGCTACCTATGCAACTTTAAAGTTGATTCAGGCTGCGAGGCAAAATACAGATAAATGGTGGTCATAATATTCCTAGGGGCTATATTTCTGAGGAAAGTACATCCAACTTGAAGGTAGTCAAAAGAAATGAAGAAATGGGGGGAGGAAGGGTTGTACATATACATTTATGTTCTGGCTTTGAAAAAAGCTCCATTTAAACAATGGTCTAGAACAGAAGTAGCTTATCTCAGATCCTAAGATTGTGGACTAAAGAATACACAGGCCTGAACACTGCACCAACCTATAGGCTTCAACGGGAGTTCAATGTGTGTATTTGGCTGCAGAACTAGGTTTATGGGGGCAATAATGGTTGATCTCATTGTGGGACCATGTCCTGCACTCTTTGCTCAGACCAAACACTCTTTAAAGTGGGAGGAAATAAGGCTGTAAGAATTGGTTCTGCACACAGGTGTAGTTTGGCTTCCGTGTTTGGAAGGGGAAAGGCAGCTCAGCCATACAAGGAGGGACAAATTCCATCACCTCTCCAAGCTACTACATTAATAAATATAATTTGAGAACCCAACTACAGTCTCCAAACTACAAATACAGAAAGGAACACAACATACGGCTACTAAGCACTCAGGATTTATTTGGAAATGGAGGAAATATTCAAGGATTTCTTTTTCCCCAAGCAGAAAGGATGAAGAGGAAGCCAAGAAGGAAATCCTTTTAGAGTAATATTATTTCCTCAGCATTAAAGCAAAAGTCCTTTAGCGGTAAGTTTTGGCACTCGGGATTTGCTATTACTCGCCAGTATAACATGATTAATTAGATTTACATCAACAAAGCCCTCTGTTTAGCTGACCTCCATTCCCCGTTCTTGTGTACACTGGCAACTTCCTTGCAATTTCGACAAGAATCTGCCTTTGCACCTCCGGTCTCTCTTCATTTTCATAGCGCTCTTTGTCAGCATAAGACATATGGAACTAGAAGCAGAAGTGAGGAGAGAGGACCAGTTATCCACATATACCAGTGGCAATATTTCAAATGCAGGCCAGGTTGAAAAAGCTATTATCCTCCCACCACTTCCAAAACACAAACATTAATCACATTAGAAGGGCTTTTATTTTTGTGATAAACAGAGAGCTAATCACATGTAAAGTGACTTGACTGAAGTCAGACAGTAAAATAATGGCAGAGCAAGAATTAGAATTCAGGAACTCCTAGCTCCTAATCATATGATCAATCCACTAAATCATGCTTTCTGTCTTAAACAAACAAACAAACACATCTAACACTGAAAATATTATTTGACAAGTAAAGGAATCACAATCTACATTTTGATGCATTGGTTCTTGCAAGCCTGGGGGCTGCTGGCTGTTAACTAGAACCAAGAAGCATCATCTTATCAGTTAACTGGTTAAACTCTTATAGCCTACTTTAAAGTAAAGCGATGTTATGCCCACTCTAAGCTCGCTAGACAGCTTAATTGAAACAATTTTCAGAATGATTCAGCTGCACTCTTTTTAAAAAATTTTTATGGACAGCCGTAGACTCTTTTTCACCTAACCAGGAAGACTGATCAGTTGTCCAGGGCCACAGTAGCATAGATGGATTTCTTGAGTTCTCCCTTTGGCTGTTTTCTTCTTTTTCTTGACTTAGGCTTGCAGTGCCTGAAAAATACTCAAGCCCCTTTACCTTTTTATCTGGCTGCAGAGGGAGAGTAAAAATAGATTTCCAGTATGTCCACACAAAGAGCACAAAGATGACATGGAATACGATGAGGTAGGCCACTAAGAGAAGAAAAGAATAATCAATCATAAGCAGAAGTCACACTATACTTACTCTTCACCATTCAGAGTGCTTCATTTTAAAAATATTATGCTTCAGTGGAATTTTCTATCACTGGAAAATCAAATCTTATGAACTCTCAACTACTGCTGTCAAAGCTCACGTGACAAAGCAAAATGGGAAAACATTTACTCTCAGCAAGTAGACAAAACAAGAAACAATCACAGTTGTGGGGGCAGGATTATAATCCATCAGAGATGTCATTATCATATGAAAGACAAGGTACCTTTGAGCAATTTTATTTTAATAGACAAACTTCTTTACTTGAAAGAATTTGGGAAGACATGAGACACTGAAATGAGACACACGAGGACTCAGAAGGGTAAAGAGTGCTGCATCTGCTTGAAAAGGACTTGGATATCTTTTAAAATGCTCAGACCTATTATAATATTATCTACTGTTATATCTGCAATCACTAGATAGCCTTCTTTATAAATGTGCCACTTAAGTAGATGAAATATGTGATTTTCCCTGCAATGCTGAATTCAAAATTAAAATGACCACCACATGAAGAATCAGAAGGCTAAACTCCAAGCAAATCCTGTTTCCTTACTCAGATTTCATGGCAATTTAGCTAGTGTAAAGGCTAAGTATAGACTTGAGAATTTGGCCCTTTTAATGTGAATAAATTATCCACTGGGGAAGGGTACATTATTGTTATCTGAAGTTTATTTATTTGAAGTGTACTCATCACACTGCCTTCTGGGCACACAACAATTTAAAAAACTTAATTAAAAACCACAACTACCAACAGAAAGTCTATTGCAGAGCTGAGGAAAGAACTCAGATCCCCTGATTTTCTGGTGTTGTTCTGTGCCCAAATATCATCTTTCTTCAGATACCTTGTTTGCACAATTCTGTGCAATATGAGAGTATGTCCATCATCCATGTTGCCCAGTTTTGTAGACAGAATGCCTATTTAGATGCATTACTGATCTTTCCAGTGTGTCATTCACTATATATCTAAAAGTAGAGCATAGTAATTTAGGAAGTAATGAATTCTCTGTACATACAAATAAATATACTTGCTGTGCTGAACTGAAAAAAATTCTGAGAGGATGAGTTGTCCTAAAAACTCTTTTTCCTTTCTCTGTGAAATAAACTGTAGCTTACTTCACAAGACATTTTTCCTTGCTCATTCCCAGGATTTAGTGAGTGATATCAGTAGAGAATTTCTACTCTGGATCCTGCAAAGCAGTCTTAAGCAAGTCTCCCTTATTTAATATACTCATCTCAGGGGTAATGAAATTCACACTGGAAATGAAACCCACCAAGGCAGATCCAAATACTTAACTGACTTCAAATGAAACAGTGTACTACAGAACGGCAGTGCACTGCTTTTGGGGGCACATATTTTTAAAAACATAGGCAGAAAAATAGAAATAACTAAGAGATGCTAATTATTTGGGAGTGACAAGCCACCAGCTCATCCTGTGCTATCCCCCCATCAGGACAGGATAGGAACTCTGTCATTCTTAAACCAGCATTTAAGGAGATAACTCTTTCAGAAGGTTTAGTTTTGCTGGTTCGATGGCACAGTCGGGCTTCTCTGGGAAAAAGGGGTCAGCATTAGCAAACTCTTTTCTTTAGGGAATTTACATGTACATTCATTAGCAAACTTTACAAATAACGTACATTTTTCTGGATCATTATTAACCTATTGCCAAGTTTTCTACATTTCCTTTGTGACCACTTAAGATACTGGGTCAGTATTTTGCTGCAAAGATAATTTAGTTGGTGCAGTACTGAAAGAGGGGGCTATTAAGGAGTGAGTTACAGCTCCCCAGTTCTCTGCCTTGGCAGCTTGTGTGTGTTGGCTGATGTGGGTTCTCATGGACCAGTCTGCCAGATGAGGCTCACCAAAGCTGCTATCATTCCCCACCCCTGGGATGAGCTGTGTGGGTGCTATGTACATCCCATTGTATGTATGTATGTATATACACCTGCTGGGAACTCTCTATGCTGTGGACATCTCCAGCAGAGAGACAGTGCCAGACTGTCTCTATTAAAGTAGCACAAAAGAGGTGGAACAATACAGAGAATCTGGCTCAAAGAGCCAAATGGCAAAACTCCCATTGACTCCATTTCATGGGGCTGGAATTTAACCCATTGATGGTACATGCCAATGGTAGCTCTGTTTACTCCTGCCTGCTCCTCCTGCCTGATTTATTCAGTGACCTTACAGTTCTGCTTCCATGAGAATAAACTTTCATGGTACTGAAAAAAAAGTCTCAGAGGGGTAGCCATGTTAGTCTGCAAAAACAACGAGTAGTCCTGTGGCACCTTAGAGCAGGGGTAGGCAATAATTTTTGATGGGTGGGGGGGCTCCACTCCAAGAATTTGGAAAGTGGTCGAGAGCCACACTCTTCTATAATATTAATGGAGGAGTTCTAGGGTCTGGGATGGAGGTTGGATGCAAAAGGGAGTTTGCGATATGGGATTGGGGTACAGGAGTGGGTATGGGGGCTGGGAGGCAGTTTGGGTGAAGGAAGCGGTTGTGACCTGGGGCAGGAGATTGGGGTGCAGGAGAGAGGCAGAGGGCTTGGGTTGTGACCTAGGACAGGAGGGGGTTGTGACCTGGAGCAGGGAACTGGGGTGCAGGATCTGGTAGGGGATATGGGTTCAGGAGGGGGGCAGAGGGTTTGGGTTATGGGAGGTGGGGAGCAGAGGCTCTGGCCAGGAGACTTACCTGCTTGATTCCCAGCCAGCAGCCTTCTCAGGCAGGGGTCATGTAGTCTTTGAAGAGCTATGAGCCTGAGGGGAAGGTGCTTTTCAAACTGCCTGTTGACAACAGGCAGTTCCCATTGGCCAGAAACTGACCAGTGAGTTCTCAGCCCCGCAGCAACTGCTTTTTTCAGAAGCATATGAGGGGGCAGGTAGGAAGCTTGACTGAGGCTCCCCACTGCGTTACGGGGCCGGATCCAGTGGCTTGGTGGGTTGATTCTGGCCTGTGGGCCATATTTTGCCGTGACCTGCCTTACAGACTAACAAAAATATATAAGTTCATGAGCTTTCATGGGTAAAACCCACGTCATCAGATCTTACTGAAAGAATTTGAAGAACATGCATGCCAACAAGAAGAGAGCAATGGTGAACTAGCAATGGGACTGTGACGTAGTGGGGGTACTTGCTGGGCTGTGGTGACCCCTGCTGTCTGGAGCAAGACCCAGCAGGGAAAGCCTCACTAGGCAGAGGTAATGCCAAACTTGTTGAACCAGTGGCCAGACACCCCCCATGAAGAGGAACAAAGGAAGGTGGAATGCTGCCCTGGCTGGGGGGCAGGGCTTGGGGAGGGTTTGTTAGTTCCTATCTGGAAGGCAGGGAATAAGGAGCTGGGGAGGGGGCTGGGACTCCCCTATCTCAAGGGGGGGGGGCACTGAGGCCTCTTAGCCCCAGTTCCTGTAACCAGATTACATCTGTGCTGCACTGTGCTGGAGGAGCAATAAACCACCCTCAATTCCACTGGCTGGTGCAGTCTGTTTGTGCCATTTCGGGGTGCAGGAGACGGGGAACCCCCAACGCGCCGTCACAGGGACATAAAACCTTTCAAACCTAGGCCACAAGTTATAATTTATTTAGAGACTGAAAGTATGAAAGTCATTATCATTCAATGGCTGCCTGATGACCTATGGAAAATGAGTTTAGTGGTCTTGGTTGAGGTGTGTCTATTTTAAAAAACCATTAAAAGTGGTATTAACTGGATGCCTCAAGACAGTAATGAAGAAAATTAATTGGGGCCAAAGAGACTGAATTACTGTTTAGAGATAGTATTTTTACAAAAAAAAGTAGGATAATGTGTGCAAAGGTGCTTTGGGAGCATGCCCTGTTGTCCATGTTGTACTTATTCAGGGAATAAACAAAATTTCCACTTCCACTTCCACCTTTCACTAGCAGACAGAGAGGTTAGAATACTTTTCTTGATACATTCTGTATATATCCTAGTAATCTACAATCAGGGGAAGGAAATATTGAAAGAGTATGATAGTTTAATGGAATTCTACAAGAAGTTATTAGTTGTAGTTTGCTGGAGTGTAGAAATGTTTGCATTCAAATTTTCTAGTCACTGAACTGAAAGATCCTACTATTTGGAGATTCAGTGCAAATCCCCTTTCTATATCTTCCATTGAGAGCTTTTTTGTATATAAATATATAGAAATGATTTTCAACTGCTTTTTAAAAAAATCGATATCCATTTACTTTTGAAACTGTGAACCATATGCCAAGATATTTAATAAGATTCACCTACCTTGTTCCACAGGGTTGGTTAGAGTCACTGAAAAAGAAAAAAAAGACAAGCAATCTATAATCAAGCAATATATAATCTTTTCTGAAACAAAATCAAAAGAAAAAGAATTTTAATAGGCTAGAAGACCAGAAAGAAATTATTTCCAATTTTGATTGTTAAACCACAATCACACATAACGCTACATCTGGGAAAGCATCTCTTTTCATTTATCCACTTCAATGGTCTCCATAATAAAATGTTCAATCATCTTAGTTACATGGGTATTTTCCATTCCTACAAAATATAATTTTTCTCAAGAGTCCCAATAGTATTGATGCCTGCAAGATAATCAAGACTCCTCTAATAGCCTGTCCAAATAACATCATCATGGGCATCTGGTCTGTCAGGCAAAACAAGGCACAGACACCCAAAGCTGAGCTGTGCTGGCCCCACCACCAACTGCCAATGAGGGCGCTGTGGAATGGCTAGAGTGGTTCAGGAGGATCAAGGGTGGCTGGGAAGGCAGAGAAGCAAGGCGCCACCTCAGAAGCCCCTCCCCCTGGACACTGCATGGCATAGACACAAGGCTCCAATTACAGTCACAAGCAGTGTTCCCTCTAAGCCAGGCATGTAAAACTCAAAGTGTACTGAGGGTCGCATAAACGAAAACTGATAGCTTTCAGGGCCACCAAAGACAATGTATTTCATCAGAAAGCTGTAGTTATTTATTATTATAGATTATGTTTTAGGTATATTTTATAATATTTTTTCAGGTCTTGTTTTAATATAATGCAATAATTTGATGTGTAAAATTGTTATTTGCTCATATAAAATAATTTTTAATTTAAATATAAATTTAAGGTACTTTTAAAATTTGTTATATGCTACATAACTTGTTTTGTTGAAATAAAAATAAGTATAGACAGTGGTTAATCAAATAGAACAGGCTTCTGTGAAAATTTCAGATACTTTTTAAGTTTGAGATTTTATAAAACATAATTATTCGTTCAATTGCAAAAAATTAACATATATTTATTGATATATATACATTTCGTGATTTTATTTGGGAATAAATAAATAAAAACCAAAATATTAATCAAAAAACCCACCTCTCCCCCAGAGCCAGGCACTCCCATACTCCCAATCTAACACAATTGCCCTCTGCTCCCCCAAAGCCAGGCACCCCCAATCTAATGCCTCTCCCCTCCCCCACAGTCAGGCACTCCCAGGCTCCCCCCGATCTAATATGTGGGTTGCAGAGTCGCCGTTGCTGCTGCCACACATTTCTTTGTCAGGCGTATTGGGGCGGCGTGAGCACAGCGGTCAGCTGTGTGTGTGTGCTGGGTGCCATGCACAGAGCGGCCCACCTGGCCGTGAGCACATGCTGGGTGCCATGCGCAGAGCAGCCCCGGCCGTGAGCAGTTGCTGTGAGACAGAGCGGCCCAGCCAGCTGTGATCTGCACTCAGCCACGTGCTCTGACTAACCAGTGGGCTGCACTTTATTCTTTTATAAAAATGTAATGGTGGGCCACAAAAAAATTTCGATCGGGCTGCATGCGACCTGCCAAACACCAGTTTGACATGCCTGCTCTAAGCTGCATGGCAGCATAGCTTAATCAGCTCCACTCAGTCAGAGGCTCAGGGCTCCCTGAATGGAGCTGACTGACTGGGTGGGGCTGATCAATTACATGTGAAGCTGTGGTCACAGCTGTTTTGCAGCATGCACTTCCATTCATCTCACTAGCTCCAGGATAGCTAGCCCTGCTCTGCTGGTTTGTTCTCCTGCGCAGCCCCATAACCGATCCAGTCCCCTTTCCTTGCACCTTGGCCCAGCATGGGAAAAGTGGGCTTCCTCCTTGCTGCCCCCCTTCTCCTCCTTTGCTCTCTCTCTACTCAGTTGGCTCCTCCCCCCGCCAGCTAGTGTGTGCAGTGGTGGTAGGTTTGGTTTCACTTTCCCAGCCTAGTTGCTAACTGAGCCTGCTGCTGGGGGCTCTTTTCCCCTTGCCCTCTCCCCACACGCACTCCCCACAGTCCCTCTCCCCCTTGCTAGTGTGTGGAGTGATGGTGAGGGGTTGCCTAGCCCAATGAGCCCTGCAGAGATAGCTGCCCAATCCCCTCCCCTTGTCCTCTCTCCACAGGGTTCCTGTTTTCTATGCCCTGCAGTGGAGTGGGGTGGGGGTGGGAATGAGAGAATGGGGGTAAGAAGGTGGGGGGAAGGAATGGGGAGTGAGGGGTATGAGGAGGGGTTGGAGAAGAAAAGAGGATGAGGAATTGGTGGGAGAGGGACAGGATTCTGGCATGCAGTGTCCCCTCAGAAGCAGCTGGGGCTCCCCTGTTAAAGCAGACCCATCTAACCTTCACCCCGACAAGCCCCGCTCCTCTAAACCTGGACTCATCCAACCAGCTCCTCACATCTCCAGCCCAATGAGCTGCAGCAAGTTGCATCTGGACCCTATGAAGTCCCATTTCCTCAGCACCTGGATCCCACACCAACCCCCACCTTCCCTTGAGGTCAACCGGAGTTCCATTGCCCCTACTCCAGAACCCAATGAGCACCTGTGCATCCAGATCTCCCATTGAGTCACCCACACCCAGACTGCCCCACACCTGAATCCCCTACAATAACTCCCTCCACACTTGGATCATGCTGGGCTGAGCCTGCCCAGTCATGTCTGGTACACCTGGCAGAGAGGGTCAGGGCCAGGCCTTACACTGAGTTAGGGTCAGGTGAAGCCTCACTGTGAGGTTCCTGTACTGGGGTTTCAGGGTGATCTCCACACTTCAACGTAGCCAGTGGTCTATGCTCCTCTCTGCTAGAAATGTGAAGATGAGGGGTTTTCTTAATGGCCTTCCTATCACAGACTTCCAGTATGACATTGGATCCATCATTTAAGGTTTTGTCTCCAGGGGAGTTTTTCCACTGATTTAAAAAAAAAGCGGATAAGGAACTTAATTATCCTGTGCCTGAAGTTTCTCCAGCTGAAAAAAGGGATAATAATAATAATACTTGCCTGCCTCACAGGAGTTTGTGTAAATTCATTGGTTTTAGTTAGGTGTTTTGCTGTCATCAGATGGAAAGTGCAATTTTGCAAAGTGTTTTTTACAATTTCAAAATCTTTCTGCATTATTCATGCAGTAGCCACTGCTCCTGGATTACAGGATAATTTCAATTTGGGACTTTATGGGATGCTTCCTCCTCCCATGGTGTGATGCTAGAGCAATTTGCCCAAATGTAGTGCTGTTAATTAGGTACCTTCTGTGTGTCTGGCACATTGTACAAAACATGCTCCATTTTGTTGAAAGAGAAATTGCAGAAAAGTGTGTGTGTGTTTGGGGGGCAAAGGGGGTCCAAAATAATTTGCTTGGGGTCAGGGATTTGGCTGGATATTTCTTTCTCTTCATTCATTTCCAAATTTCCCTCTCCTCTCTCTCTTTTTGGGGAGGGAACAAGATTAAAAAAATCTGTTACAGAAACATGGGCATTTTGAACTCTGTTACACATATAGCAAATATTTCTAAAATTGACTGTTGAATAAAAATAAAGTTACTCTGTCTGAAACTGAAGATACAAGGTTACACAGGTAACTTTACACATACGCTCAAACTATTTGAAACAGCTTAGCATGTGTAATTACAGCTCTATTTTTTCAAGTTTCAACACTTCTTGACAAACACTTCTAAGTAAATATATTTTTGGGCTGTAATTTCATTTGGACCAACAAGCTAAACCTGGTGGAATATTTAAAAGGGAAACTTCTCCAAGGAAAATCCAGGATTCTACAGGGAGAGATCCTGATGAATTATGAGAAGTTGTTGGTACTATGTTGTGGTATTAAGGAGTGCCTACTACTCTTGACTGTCCTGAGGTCATACGATTTAAATGCTTAAGTTAAAATGATACTACACAAATCATTGGGTGTCTAGACTACACCTCTCTGTCTACAGAGAGATGTAGATTAGGCACATCGAAATTGCTAATGAAGCAGGGATTTAAATATCCTGTGCCTCATTAGCATAAACATGGCCATCACTTTTTTTTGAAACATAGTTTTTTCAAAAAAACCGACAGTCTAGACACGGATCTGTCGAAAATAAACCTCATTTTCCGTCAACAGAGGGATGCAGTCTAGACGTAGCCATTGTGTCAGTAGCAGGCAACATAAAAGTTTAGAAGACAGGGTAAAACCTTGAAAACTAAGCAAATTAGGGGTGTGAAAGTGTAACCTGTCCTACTTCGCAGTCCTCTTTATAACAGCCGTTGGCATAGATAAAGACTGTTTTTTCAGGTTTTCCCTTAAGTCTTCTATTCTTATGACTAAATATTGCCAATTTTTTAACCTTCCCTCAAAAATCAGGTTTTCTAAATCTTTAATAATTTTTGAGAGTCCAAAGGAGAACAACAATTTGACAAGATCTTATCTAAAGTGTGGCACTGCGTTGGTGACTCACATTCAATCTGTGATCCACTATAATCAGCAGTACATCCACCTAGCCTGGGACAGGCAAGGACCTATGGGCTGGATCTAGCCTTCCAGGCCTTTTACTCTGGCCTGCGGCCTGCCCCGTGACAACCCTCGGGTAATGCTGGGACTCTTAGAAACTGACCAATGGGAGCTGAGAGATTGTACTGGGAGTGCAGCAGTGCACGACCCCCTTCCCCTGGCATGTGGTGCAGAGAGCCACATGGAACAGGCTGCTGGCAGGCAAGGAGCCTGCCTGAGGGTCACGCTGGGCTGCTGGCTATAGGGTTGCCAGATGATTTAACAAAAAATATCGAACACCCTCCTCCCCCGCAAAAAAAAACACCGGGGAAAAATTCTGTCAAAGAAAAAAACAAAGGGAGGGAGAGACCAAAGTTGCTGGAATGGGGGGGAGGGAGAGGAGGAAGTCCCCTAGAACTTTTTTGTGGAGGGGAAAATTTTTTAAATTTTTTTTTTAAAAAGGAGGCTGCCCCTTTAAGACGCCGCCATCTTGGGCACCATTATTAAAACCCCGCAGCTCCACCCAGTAAGCACAGGGAAACTCGGGCTGTGGGGGGAACTGGTGGGGGGCAGGGACAGTTTGGGGGGGACACAGGAGCAACTTTGCAAGCTGCACTTTTGGGGGGCAAGAGCCGTGGGTTGGCCACAGCTGGTGTAGAGGGAGCTCCCAGGTCTCTGCTGGTCATGTGGACCAGAGCAGAGTGCGTTCTGCTCCCACTCCAGTCTGGCGCCCTTCAGCGTGGTGCCCGGCAACTGCCCCTTCCTGCCCCCGTGCGCTAGACTCTGCTGCAGCAGGGAAAAATTGTCTCCGTTAGGTTTCTGTCCCAGGGAAACAAGAAATACTGGACATTTCACATGTCCAGTATTTCCTGTTTTTTTTTTTTACCAGATGAAGCCCGCAAATACCGGACTGTCCGGTGAAAACTGGACACCTGGCAACCCTATCTGCTTAGATAAGTGCCTCCCAATCACAGCCTGCTTCTGAAACCCCACCCCCTCTTGCATCCCAGATCCCTGTCCCAGGTCACCACTCAAATCTCCTGTATTCCCCCATCTCAGGTCACAACTCCCTTCCAGATCCTGTGCCCCCTTCTACAGCTCTCCCCCAGGCCAGAATCCTCTCCTGCACCCAAATTCCCTCCTGGACCTTGCACCCCAATCCCCTGCCCCAGGTCACACAACCCCTTCCTTAACCCAAACTCCCTCTCAGACCCCACTCTCTCTTCCTGTACCACAGTTCCCTACCCTGAGCTCCTTTCTGCACCCAACCTCCATCCCATACTCCTTTCATTGAAAAGTGCAGCTTTTTACCGCTTACCAAATCTTCATAAAAAATTATTGCCCACCCCAACCTAGCCAGTTATTCTCCATTTTGTAGTTGTATTTGATTTTTCTTTCTTAAGTGTAGTGCTCTGCATTTGGTTTTACTAAATTTTGTCTTGTTGATTCCAGACCACTTCTCCAATTTGTCAAGATAATTTTGAATTCTAATCCTATCTAAGGGATTTGACTGATTAACTGGTTACCTGTAAGCATCACCTTTTCTGGGTGATGCCTACTGGTTACGGTTAACTGGCAGGGACTGAAGCAGCCCATGGCAGGAAGAGGGGGAGGATGTTCCAGTCCACCCATCACTGTTTAGCCAGTTAAACATAATGTTTAACCAGTTAACTACCTAAATGGGATTTTACATTCCTATCCTGTTTTCCAAAACTTGCAATCCCTCCCAGTTTGGGGTCATCCACAATATTTTTTATCATACTCTCCATTCCATCATCCTAGTTATTAATGAAAATACTGAACAGTCTCTGACCCAGGATTGACTGCTGCAGGTCCCCAATAGTTACACCTTTCCAGTCTGACAGCAAATCACTGACTTCTCCGTGCATGGTCTTTCGACCAGTTCACATGGAAAATAGAAATTAGAATAGGAACGAAGATGTATTGATTATGTTGATGCAGATGACTTCTGTTAATGCCATTACTGTCTGGCACTTTAGAGTCACAGTAGGCTATTTGAAATCAGCTAAGTAATCAGGATTTTACTGATGCTAATTATAGCAAAATGAATTATTTGTCTATGCACAGACACTTCTTCACATCTGAATTGCAATATCCTCTTCCCTTTTCTTTGAAAATCAGCATTACAAGGTCTTTCTAGCATTACACAACTGCTGCCTGGCTCCTTCTGAAGGCTCATTTTGATGCCCTCAGCATGACCCTTCCTGGCATTGTAAGCCCAAGGTTCTGCTTTGTGGAAGTGGAAGCTTTAACCTTATGGTTTTGCAACAGTTTGTTCTTTTCTCTCTTCTTTGACATGGCATAATATTTACGCCTCCAGCACACTCATTCTCTATCATTCTCATGCTGTGGCAGCATCCACCAGCCAGTCACTGGAACCAGACCCCCTCAAGCATGGCTTCATAGCCAAATCAGGCAGTAATAGCTGCAGTGATAATAGCATGAGATATTCCCTCTGGAAAAGAGCACATCACTTCCACAATGCTTCAGACTCAAAGTGGTACTATGTGACAGAATCTGTTAAAAAAATAGAAAAAGAAAAACTATTATTCCAAGAGTTTGGAAAGGACAACTTAGTGCTTTTTCAGATATGTGCAGTCTCTAGAAAAGCAGATTCAAATGCTAAGAGCATCTATTCATGGATGTAGAAGCTCTATATACCAACATCCCACATGAAGACGGATTACAAGCAATTAGAAACACTATCCCAGAGGACACTACTGCCAACCTGATAGCAGACCTATGTAACTTTGTTCTCACCCACAATTATTTCCAGTTTGAGAACAACTTATACCTCCAGATCAGCGGCACAGCCATGGGTACACGCATGGCCCCACAGTATACTAACATCTTTATGGCTGACCTAGAACAACGTTTCCTCAACTCCCGTCCCCTTTCACCCCTTCTCAACCTACGGTACATCGATGACATCTTTATGATCTGGACGCATGGCCAAGAAACACTGGAGATATTCCACAGAGATTTCAACAACCTACACCCCACCATCAACCTCAGCCTGGACCATTCTACATGAGAGATCCACTTCCTGGACACCACAGTACAAATCAACAATGGAAAATGAGACACCACTCTCTATAGAAAACCCACCGACTCATACAGTTACCTACATGCTTCCAGCTCCCATCCAGAACACACCACACGATCCATCGTCTATAGCCAAGCCCTTCGATACAACCACATCTGCTCTAATCCCACTGACAGAGACCAGAAGCTTCAGGATCTCTACAAAGCATTTATAAACCTCAACTACCCACCCGGAGAAATAAAAAAGCAAATTGAAAGAGCCAGACGAATACCTAGAAACCAACTACTTCAAGACAGACCCAAGAAAACCAACAATAGAACACCACTTGTCATCACCTACAACCCCCAACTTAAACCTGTCCAACACATTATCAATAAACTACAGCCTATACTGGAACAGGATACCATACTCCAAGAGGCTCTGGGAGACAGACCCATAGTCTCCTACAGACAACCACCTAACTTCAAGATGATTCTTACCAACAACCACAGGACATACCACACTAATACCAACCCTGGTACCTTCCCTTGCAACAAACCCCGTTGCCAGCTATTCATTCTGCTGATACCATTATTGGACCTAACCAAGTGAGTTATAAGATCAAGAACACATATTCCTGCGCATCCAGAAATATAATCTATGCTATCATGTGCCAAAAGTGTCCGTCTGCTATGTACATTGGACAAACATCTCAGACAGTTTGCCAAAGGATTAATGCCCACAAAACAGATATCAGACAAGATCACAAAGAAAAAACAGTTTCTTGCCATTTTAACCAGAAAGGACACTCTCTCAATGACTTAACCACCTGCATTCTGCTACAAAGACCTTTTACATCTGCACTTGAAAGGGAATCCTCTGAACTGTCATTCATGTTAAAATTCGACACTCTCCAAAAAGGAATGAACAAACACTCAAGCTATCTTACCCATTACCAAGACAGCTTCCCCAATTATCACCTCTAATACCATTAACTCACAAACATCCCACTCTCCCCACCTCTAATATCATCAATTCACAGACACTTACCTTCCTTCCTTCCCCCCCTGCATCCCCCTCCTGTTCTGAAATGTGATTTGTCCTTTTCATATGTGTTCACTTTTTTTAATTGTATCCTTTGGTATATATGGTTGTGACTATTTTCTTCCACTATTTGATCTGAGGAAGTGGGTCTGACCCACGAAAGCTCATCATCTAATAAACCATCTTGTTAGTCTTTAAAGTGCTACATTGTCCTGCATTTTGCTTCAACTACCCCAGACTAACACGGCTACATTTCTATCACTATTCAACCATTCATCCTTCCAGTACAGATAAACTAAATTTCATACAGTTATTGTGTGCGTGGGTGGTGGAGGGTGTCTTATTGTCTTTCAGATTAAATTTTAGACACTGAGGCCCTGTCTACTCTTCCTGGGCTTTAAAGAGACCAATGGTTTGACCATGACCACAGGAAACAAATTTTCTCTTTCCTCACTGTCACTCTGTTTGAAACACTTCACCCAGTTTGTGGCTGCAACACAATCTCAGGTTGAAAAGTTATATGGGCCCAATCCAACTTCCATGTAAACGTACACAAATCCATGGGTCCAGACTTAATGCACCCGAGGGTACTGAGGGAGTTGGCAAATGTCATTGAGGAGCCTTTGGCCATTATCTTTGAAAAGTCGTGGAGATCGGGCGAAATCCCGGATGATTGGAAAAAGGCAAATGTAGTGCCCATCTTCAAAAAAGGGAAGAAGGACGATCCAGGGAACTATAGGCCGGTCAGTCTTACCTCGGTTCCTGGAAAAATCATGGAAGGGAGCCTAAAGGAATCCATTTTGAGACACTTGGATGAGAGGGAAGTGATCAGGAATAGTCAGCATGGATTCACAAAGGGCAAGTCATGCTTGACCAATCTGATTAGCTTCTATGATGAGGTAACTGGCTCAGTGGACATGGGAAAGTCAGTGGATGTTATATACCTTGACTTTAGCAAGGCTTTTGATACGGTCTCCCACGCTATTCTTGCCAGCAAGTTAAGGGAATGTGGATTGGATAAATGGATGGTAAGATGGATAGAAAGATGGCTAGAAGGCCGGGCCCAGCGGGTAGTGATCAACGGTTCGATGTCAGGATGGCGGTCGGTTTCTAGTGGAGTGCCCCAAGGTTCGGTTCTAGGACCGGTTTTGTTCAATATCTTTATTAATGACCTGGATGAGGGGATAGATTGCACCCTCAGCAAGTTTGCAGATGACACTAAGCTAGGGGGAGAGGTAGATACGCTTAAGGGCAGAGATAGGGTCCAGAGTGACTTAGACAAATTGGAGGATTGGGCCACTAGAAATCTCATGAGATTCAACAAAGACAAGTGTAGAGTCCTGCACTTGGGACGGAAGAATCCCAAGCATAGTTACAGGCTGGGGACCAACCAGTTAAGTAGTAGTTCTGCAGAAAAGGACCTGGGGGTTACAGTGGATGAGAAGCTAGATATGAGTCAACAGTGTGCCCTTGTAGCCAAGAAGGCTAATGGCATATTAGGATGCATTAAGAGGAGCATTGCCAGCAGATCCGGAGATGTCATTATTCCCCTTTATTCGGCTTTGGTGAGGCCACATCCTGAGTATTGTGTCCAGTTCTGGGCCCCCCACTACAAAAAGGATGCGGAAGCATTGGAGAGGGTCCAGCGAAGGGCAACCAAAATGATTAGGGGTCTGGAGCATATGACCTATGAGGAGAGGCTGAGGGACTTGGGTCTGTTTAGTCTGCAGAAGCGAAGAGTGAGGGGGGTCTTGATAGCAGCCTTCAACTTCCTGAAGGGAGGTTCCAAAGAGGATGGAGAGAGGCTGTTCTCAGTAGTGACAGATGGCAGAACAAGGAGCAGTGGTCTCAAGTTGTGGTGGGAGAGGTCCAGATTGGATATTAGGAAAAACTATTTTACTAGGAGGGTAGTGAAGCATTGGAATGGGTTACCTAGGGAAGTAGTGGAGTCTCCATCCCTAGAGGTGTTTAAGTCTCGGCTTGACAAAGCCCTGGCCGGGTTGATTTAGATGGGATTGGTCCTGCCTAGAGTGGGGGGCTGGACTTGACGACCTTCTGAGGTCTCTTCCAGTTCTATGATTCTATGATAAGGGGATGGTTGGATGAAATAACATGATCGTGGTAACTAATTGACCATTCATTATCAGTTGGAAATAGGTCAATGGAGGGATGATAGGAGTTGCTATAGGGAACTTTCTGGGTGTCTGGCTGATGAGTCTTGCCCACATGCTCAGGGTTTAGCTGATCGCCATATTTGGGGTCAGGAAGGAATTTTCCTCCAGGGTAGATTGGCAGAGGCCCTGGAGGTTTTTCGCCTTCCTCTGTAGCATTGGGCACAGATCACAGCTGAAGGACTCTCTGCATGTTGGGGTCTTCAAAGTATTTGAAGGCTTCAATATCTGAGACATAGGTGAGAGGATTATTCTAAGAGGGGTGGGCGAGATTCTGTGGCCTGCACTGTGCAGGGGGTCAGACTAGATGATCATAATGGTCCCTTCTGACCTTAAAGTCTATGAGATCTCCTGTTGACTGTAATGGGAGTTGGAATTGACATCATAAGAATTAAATATAATTATTACTAAACTTATATAGCTTTTCCACCAACACCCTTTCAAAAAACAAAAATAGATCTTATCATTGTTATTGCTCTGGTCACCACCAACACAAGTCTTTCTGAGCACAAAACAAGCCAATGTAACTCCAAGAGGTTCTGGGAGACAGACCCATAGTCTCCTATAGACAACTACCTAACCTCAAGATGATTCTTACCAACAACCACAGGACATACCACACTAATACCAACCCTGGTACCTTCCCTTGCAACAAACCCCGTTACCAGCTTTGTCCACATATTCACTCTGCTGATACCATTATTGGACCTAACCAAGTAAGTTATAAGATCAAGAATACATATTCCTGCGCATCCTGAAATATAATTTAGTGCCGAAAGTGTCCATCTGCTTTGTACATTGGACAAACGTCTCAGACACTCCGCCAAAGGATCAATGCCCACAAAACAGATATTAGACAGGATCACAAAGAAAAAACAGTTTCTTGCCATGTCAACCAGAAAGGACACTGTCTCAACGACTTAATTACCTGCATCCTGCTTCAGAAGGCTTTTAAATCTGCACTTGAAAGGGAATCCTCTGAACTGTCATTCATGCTAAAATTCAACACTCTAAGCGTGGGTCTCAACAAAGACCCCAGTTATCTTACCCATTACAAAGATAGCTTCCCCAATTATCACCTCTAATACCATTAGCTCACAGACATTTACCTTTCCCCACCTCTAATACCATTAACTCACAGACATTTACCTTTCCCCCACCCCCCCCGCATCCCCCTTCTGTTCTGAAATTTGATTTGTCCTTTTCATATGTGTTCTTTTTTTTAATTGTATCCTTTGGTATATATGGTTGTGACTATTTTCTTTGATCTGAGGAAGTGGGTCTGGCCCACGAAAGCTCATCATCTAATAAACCATCTTGTTAGTCTTTAAAGTGCTACATAGTCCTGTAAAATGTTTCTCCTGTTTCTCCACTCGCCTCAATGTGGTCTGGTTCCAAGAGCCTCCTAGGCCTTGTTTCAACGAGGTTTACAGGATCGGTCAGCAAAGGCTTCCCCAGCCGACAGATCCATGTCTAGACTGCTGCGCTGTGTCGCATCAGCTGATCATTGGCGAAGCGCGGCGGCCATGTTTATTTTAATGAAGTGGGGATTATTTAAACCACTGCTTCTTTGACTATGCCGAATAAACTAATTTACATGACTCCGTCGACGGAGCCATGTAGTCTAGACACACCCTAGGGAACAAAGTCCCCAGTGCGCGATGGACCAGTATTTTAGGTACCGTGCTGGCTGTTGGGGCGGTGGGGGAAAGAGGGTGAGTAGCCCGCGCACTTCCAGGACCTGGCGGGCAGCTGCAGAACTCCCCCCCTGACCTCACAGAAAGCCCGTGCCGCCTCCATGGTCCCTGAAGGCATCAGCGTGACCTGCATCTTGGGGATGGGGGACAGCGAAGGGAGACCCCCAGAGCCTTTTGATCGACTGGTCAAACCTCCAAGATTGACCAGTCGATCGCGATCGGAGGGTTGGTAACCACGGCACTAGGCTATGGCTATCTAATTCTTTATCTCACCCAATTACTACAGGCAGTCCCCGAGTTACGCGGATCCGACTTATGTCGGATCCGCAGTTACGAACGGCGCCGTTCCTCTCCCTGGTCTCCAGCAGACCAGGGAGAGGAAGCAAAGCGGCGGAACGCGTGGGCAGCGGACAGGGCTGTCCGCTGCCCACGCGCTCTGAGGCTTGGCTCTGCTTTGCCCCCCCCCTCCACCTGGTCTGCAGACCAGGGGGACGCGGGGGAGGGGGGGGCAAAGTAGAGCCAAGCCATGGAGCGCCTGGCCAGCTGACAGCCCAGACGCGTCTGGGCTGTCAGCTGATCGCGTGCTCCGCGGCTTGGCTCTGCTTTGCCCCCCCCCCCCCCCGTCCCCCTGGTCTGCAGAACAGGGGGGGGGGCAAAGCAGACCCAAGCAGAGCCAAGCCGCGGAGCGCGCGATCAGCTGACAGCCCAGACGCGTCTGGGCTGTCAGCTGGCCGGGCGCTCCTCGGCTTGGCTCTGCTTTGTCCCCCCTCACCCCCTGGTCTGCAGACCAGGGGGAGGGAGGGGGCAAAGCAGAGCCAAGCAGAGCCAAGCCGCGGAGCACGCGGTCAGCTGACAGCCCAGAAGCGTCTGGGCTGTCAGCTGGTAGCGCGCTCCGCGGCTTGGCTCTGCTTTGCCCCCCCTCCCCCTGGTCTGCAGACCAGGGGGACGGGGGGACGGGGGCAAAGCAGAGCCAAGCCGCGGAGCGCGCGGTCAGCTGACAGCTGTCAGCTGGCCGCGTCCTCCGCGGCTTGGCTCTGCTTTGTCCCCCCCCATCCCCCTGGTCTGCAGACCAGGGGGACGGGGGGGGGGGCAAAGCAGAGCCAAGCCGCGGAGCACGCGGGCAGCGGAAAGCCCAGACGTGTCTGGCCTGTCCGCTGCCCGCGTGTTCCGCCGCTTTGCTCCCCGTCCCCCTGGTCTGCAGACCAGGGGGACGGGGAGCAAAGCAGAGCAAAGCCACGGAGCCCGAGGGCAGCAGGACAGCCACGGCGCGTCTGGGCTGTCCCGCTGCCCCCGTGCTCCGTGGCTTTGCTCCGGACACCTGTGGTACAGCAGCTGGGGCACTGCCAGTTGGTCCCGTAGCACCGCTCTGGGCGCTACTGGACCAACCGGGCAGCACCCCAGCTGTTCTGCCCCAGGCGTCCTGATTCAGCCACTGCTGGTCAGATTCAGCAGTGGCTGAATCAGGACGCCAGGGGCAGAGCAGCTTGGGTGCTGCTGGGTTGGTCCAGTAGCGCCGAGGAGCGGCGGCGCTACTGGACCAACCCAGCAGCACCCCAGCTGCTCTGCCCCAGGCGTCCCCAAGTCAGCCGCTGCTGAAACTGACCAGTGGCTGACTACAGGAAGCCCCTGCCCCGGGCTTCCTGGAATCAGCCGCTGATCAGTTTCAGCAGCAGCTGACTTGGGGATGCCTGGGGTTCTTAAGTTGAATCTGTATGTAAGTCAGAACTGGCGTCCAGATTCAGCCGCTGTTGAAACTGATCAGTTTCAGCAGCGGCTGAATCTGGACGCCAGTTCCGACTTACATACAGATTCAACTTAAGAACAAACCTACAGTCCCTATCTTGTACGTAACCCGGGGACTGCCTGTATTTAATTATTCCATTGTTTAAATTAAAGAGCAGAAATAGGAGAAATTGAGGAGCGTTACATCAGGCTATTCCATATTCTGGTAGGGTACTCTACTGATCTATCTCTGGTGCCTAGGGAGAAGCTGCAATGCACATGTCCAGGAGTGCTGAGTAAGTTTAGGTACATGTTGGGTTAGGTGGCAACCAAGCAGGAGTTTTAAGATCTGTAGTGGTATTGATAAACATGACGTAGGCACTTATAAATGAGATGTAGGCACCTAAATACCATCATGGATTGTACCCAGACATCCTGGCCCAAAGTGCTATAGAAATGTTAAATACAACTACACTGAGATTAAATTATTTTAACTTGCCTGCAAGCTTACTAATCATTACTTTTGCCTCTTAGATAATAATGCAATAAAGCAATTTATTGAAGACTGCACTGATTATTGTTATGAGCTGATCATTGCAGAACCAAAAGCCTAGGTTAGATAAAGAAACAAAAGAAATTGGTCTGCATCGCAAAGCATTATTCACTGTTCTTTATTTAACTGAAATGAATATTTCCTTTAAATATGGTTCAGGGTCCATTTACATGAAATATCATTGGAGATCCATCTCCCTCTCAACTTCATATTTATTTTTGTGAACCCCACCACCATGGCATCTGAGAAGATAAGATACAGATCAACTCGACACCCAACAATGCCCATTCAACATTAGCTAAGAAAAGAATTCAGTCATGAATCTGGGGTAGTGGGACAGTGCACCACAAAAATTCCCTGAATTAATCGCACCCTATAATTGGTATGTTAGTCGGACACACAAATATATTTCTCATTAACAGGGCTCGCCGAGCCGCGGCAAGCACTGCTCGCCAGCCACGCTCTCCAGCGTTCTGCGCATGCGCAGATCGCCTGAAACCGGCTCTTCCGGGATGTAATCTACACACCACAGGCGAGTAGATTACATAGATTGTCAAGCCCTGCTCATTAAAACAAGTCACTGTCTGCAACTAAGGCAGAAATGGGCAACCTAGACTAGTGAAAGGACAGCATGAATGGCCCTCCATTCAGTGGGCCTCAAGACAACAATAACAACAAGATGGTCTCCTACGATAGGGTAGTTTTGCTAACTGTGCTTGAGTACCTAGAATTTGTGGGGTGAGACAACTGAATTGTGGCAGTGTTTTGATTGGACACTTATGTTCTTATGAGCTCACAGCTCTCACAGTCAAAGTTATGTGCAAAGAGCACACACCTCATTTCATGCACCCTTGCTTTAGGTGTGTCTCACTTTAGTAATACTGGTACGGAAAAAACTACATGGACAGAAACTAGCAGAATCTGACAACCATGCATGTGGACAGTGATAAACAAAATGTCGCAAAACCCACACATAAAACTCCAATGGGCTGTATGTCGCCCATGGGCCACAGGTTGCTCACCACTGATCTAAAACTATATCTACAGTACGTACTAAGAATGAACTCCCCTGCTCATTTACATATGCTCCCTACTGCTACTGTGGCTGTGTATACATAGCAAGATGCAAATAGCAACCATCTCCCTAACTGTCCTGAAATTCATGCTAAATTTCATCTCCTGTGAACCCACCTGTTGCAACACAAGACCAGAAGAATCATCATGGGCAGGGGAAGGCATTGCTTTCCCAAATTGCCAGCCTGGCCTCGCCCACACTTCACCCCCAGAACACCTAATGTAGGCATACTGGGAGCAGAGTGTTGCTGCCATGGTCCAGGCTGGGGATACTGGGGCCATCCACTACCCTTCCTCTCTGTTCTCCAGGGCCGTGGAGGCTGGAGCAGCGTGCCCTCTGCAACTCTCTGAGCTCTAGGGCTAGGAACGAAGGAGCTGTGTGCCGCCCACTCTCCCCGTGCTCCAGGCTTGGGAGGCTGGAGCCATGGACACATGCCCGCCCACCCGTCCTCCTCTCCTCCCCATGGTGGTGCTGGGCATGCTGCCCCACCTCCTTGTGTTGTTGGGGGGGTAGGGAGGTGGCTTGGCTCCTGTGGGGGCTGGGCCTACCTTCCTACCTTCACCAACCACCCATGGGCATCATCCTATTAAAACTCAGTATTGCTAGCGGAATGAGGGTTCTGCTCCATAATGATGTCTTTGTGAACTACTGCTCTTGCACTGGACAATACAAACCCAAAGTCAGTCACTGTTAACCACTGTCCTGCGTTTCTGAGTCAATGTAAGATTAATGGTGACAGATGATGTGTCCAAGCGACCACAGAAGCTGACTAAGTGGTCTATACCTGGATGTGTCTCTTTTCTGTGTAACTTACCCAGCTAGAGTTTAAAGGGCACATGAGCACAGAAATTATTTACCGCCAAACATGCAGTGCCATACAAACACTGCTGCTCTCACTCTTCATATTAATGCTGATTTTACCACCATCACAATATTATCAATTCTCACAGTATTAAGGCTGTCCCTCAGGGGTGTTAGGTCTGGGGCAAACCCCTCCCCGATGTTCCAGTCTCAGGGCAGCCCCCCCTCCACCATAAGCGTCTGCTCCACTTTCACTTCTGCTCCTTCCCTTCCCACAAACTCCATCACCTTGCCCAAAGCCCCTGAGCAATGTGAGCTGGGGGATCCTGCTTGGTGCAGGGTGGCAGCAGAGGTCACCCTCACCCCTGCACTCAGCGTGATGGCGGGAGCCGGAGCGACTGGCAGCCTGACTGCCCCGCCCTCCTCTCTCAACCTGCTGTGCTCTGCTTCACCACATGTGTGACAAAGAGAAAGCCAGACCAAATTCTCCCAAGCCAATTGTTGGCCCAGCATCTGGACCTATTGGCCTCTCCAGCTCCCACCTCCGTGGTGAGTGTGGTGTGGGGAAGGAGGGGAGACATGACACTTGCTTCTGCCCTGTGCCAAGTCCCTAGGTAGTTTCCCCAGGCTGCTTGTGGGCTCCGTGCTTAGGATGGTTGAGGCAGCCATTGTGGGCCCCTCACAGCATGGGGTATGGGACAGTCACCCTGAATCGTTCTAGGTAAGGGACAGCTCTGCATGGTATCACAAGTCTCAAAATATTTAGAGGTTTTGTGAAGCCCAAGCTCTTGGAGTTACACAATCATGTAAGAATATAAGTTTTCATTTCTTTAAAAAAAGATTCTAGTGTTCGTGGTTGCAGAGATAAGCTTGAGAGCATGACCTCCCAAAGTAGTGATGGGCAACCTGCAGTCTGTTAGGGTAATCCACTAGCAGGCCGGGAGACAGTTTAGTCACATCGTGTGTCAGCAAGCACAGCCCCGCTACTCCCCAGAGCTCCCACTGGCTATGGTTCACCGTTCCCAGAAAATGGGAGTTTTGGAAGTGGTGGTTAGCACAATCCTGGAGCCCATGTTGCTTTTTGCAACTCCCACTGACTGTGAATGGTGAACCACAGCCGCTGGATGCTATAGGGAGCTGTGCCTGCAGATGTTCAATGTCAGCAAAATGTCTCCTGGCCTGTCAGTGGATCACTTGCTTGGTAGCGTGCAGCTCGCAGGTTGCCCACCACTGTCCTAAAGACACAAACCCAAGAATAGAAATAATAAGCATTTAAAAACTATTATTGTTACAGTTGCCATTATTTTTGGGGGGCCTAAATAATGAATTTTAAAAAAGCTTATCATTGACAATGCCCTCATCAAAGGAGAGAATATTTATCTCCCCTTCTCTTCCTGCTGGCTCTCTCAATCTGGAACGCAATGAACCCAGAGGAGCTAGGCCCGATCTATGGCTCAGTTGGGTACCAAATATGGCTTTTAGCCATATTTGGCTACCTCATGTGCTGGAGCTGAAGCTGGACTGCAGTGCGGCTATACCTACTGGAAAAACTGCATTGTGGCCCCAGCTCAAGCCCCGGTGGCCACCAACCGGCTCCTCCGGGCCTCATGGTGGGCCACTACCCCATATGTTGAAGCTGGAGCCAGCTCGTGGTGTGGCTGCTCCTGGGGTGGGGCCACAGTGCAGCCCCAGGAGCAGCTGCACTGTGGCCTCAACTCCAGCCCTAGCACATGGAACAGCTGCCTGCCACTTGGCCTTGCCCCGGGAGCAGCCGGGCAGCCACCACGGGGCCCTGGCCCCAGCTACAGCCCTTCCCCAGGCTGGCTGCCTTGTATGTCTGGGCAGCTTGCTCAATGTGCCAGAGTTGGGGATGGGAGGGAGACTGCGGTGCAGCTGCTCCCATGGCAGCCTGGGTAACAAGGCCCCAATCGGGTCCCAGTAACCATCTGGCCGCAGCTTCCTATACCTGTCCCCAATCCTGGGGCAGGCCCCACAGTCTGGACCCCATATGGCTGTAGCAGGGCTGGCAGCAACCTCCCCCCCCCCCCTCGTACTGTGGCATGGGTAGGTGGGGAGGCCACTATCTGGTTGTGACAATCCTGGCCTGGCCCTCCTCCAGCCACTGCTGCCCAGGTGCAGCAGCCCAGCCACAGCCAAGTAAGGTAATCCAGCACCAGGACCCGCAACCCCTCTACTCTACTTCCCACCCCCAGCACCCTGCCCTTCCTCCTGAACCTCCCACACACTGCAGTCCTCTACTCTGAGTCCCTTATACACCTCAACCCTGCCTCCTACACCCCCACATCCCCAGCCCCCTGCCATAAGATTGACAGAAGACAGCTTGAATGTGTGCATGCAGCTGGATTTGACTAGTTATAATGTAAACTTCAAAGAAACATGTGAAAAGATGCAGCAGCAGAAGTCCCATTAAATAAAGTCTGCGAGTATGTTTCATTTATGCTATTATTAATCATTTTGTCAATTATCAATATTAAGTTGTATATGCTCAGTCATGCAAATGGGCATTCTTATATGGTTCTTTGTTGACCACTTATTCTCAATTTTTATGTAGTTTGGCTCTTTGGTTTGAAAAAGTTGCTGCTGATCCCTGATTTATGCTTTTACTTCCAACAGGACTATGTTCAGTCCACCCTTTCCTTCTCAGAGATACTCCCCCCTATACACACCCCATTCATATATACTTTAGAGGGACATGGAGGTGTGAGGGGGTCAGCTTCTACCTCTTCCCAGGTTAATGTCACTGCTGCTTCTCACAAAGATCTCATTTATTAACCCAGTGCCCTCCATAATCCTGTTCCTTAGACCCCCAGGTAGAGCCTTGCTCCCCAATTCACCCAAACTCCAGCTTTTGGGTCAGGCACAGCCTTCTAACTCCCCAGTCAGCCACCTAGCCCAGCCAGGAAGAGCACCTCCCCCACAGTGCCCCTCACTCACCCAATTGGATATACGTAAAGGGAATGTACAGACGCCTGTTGATGAACATTGCTGCTTGCCTAACCAGTTTGACAAACCTGCAGGTGGCTGTCTTGTCACAGGCCAGCTCCACAAGCCAGATACATAGGGAAGGACTGGAATCACAGTTCATCCACAAATTCAATTCACATGCTAATGGACTCAATCATGATATGGGCTGGCTAGGACACAACTTAACCACTGAAGGTACTAACAGCTCTCTGAGAGGTATCCATCCTGTCTCAGCAATCTATCTATTGCATGGGTTCCCAAACTGGGGGGGGGGGGTGCAGAAATTCCAGGGGGGGTGCGAAGCGACCCAGCCCCCCGGTCAATCTCCTACCTTAAGTTACGCTGCTATTTTTGTTTTTTGGCCCCAGTCAGTTCCTTTTTTTTTGTTGCTCAACAAGTTTTGCTGCTATGGGGAGTGGGCAGAGGGTTTCTCAAAAATCAAAAAGGGGGTGTGATGCCAAAAAGTTTGGGAACCACTGATCTATTGACTTTGATTTTTATCTGCTTAGGTTTAAGTACCCATTCTCCAGATACTTAATGATGCTCTGTCTCACACACCCCTTCCTTTTTTCTTTTTCTCTCCCCTCCCCTTCCCCTCTCCTATTTATTTCAAGTTTTCATATCCCCTACTCATAACTCCAGTCATCTGAAGAAGTGGGCTGTGCCCGCGAAAGCTCATGATACCATCTACATGTTTTGTAAGTCTATAACGTGCTACCAGGCCATTTTTTTTCCTGTTAGTAACAGACTAACTCGGCTACCCCCTGAATCACCCAGTAAGGCAGAGCAACTCCACCAACCCCCCTCACTCACCCAGCCCAGCCAGGCAGAGCCCCTCCCCCCCAGTCCCCCTCAGTCACCCAGCCCAGCCAGGCAGAGCCCCTCCCCCCCAGTCCCCCTCAGTCACCCAGCCCAGCCAGGCAGAGCCCCTCCCCCATTCCCCCTCAGTCACCCAGCCCAGCCAGGCAGAGCCCCTCCCCCCCAGTGCCCCTCACTCACCCAGCCCAGCCAGGCAGAGCCCCTCCCCCATTCCCCCTCACTCACCCAGCCCAGCCAGGCAGAGCCCCTCCCCCATTCCCCCTCACTCACCCAGCCCAGCCAGGCAGAACCCATCTCACTCCCCCAGTCAGGCAGCGCCCCTCCCCCATTCCCCCTCAGTCACCCAGCCCAGCCAGGCAGAGCCCCTCCCCCCAACCCATCTCACTCCCCCAGTCAGGCAGCGCCCCTCACTCGCCCAGCCCAGCCGGGCAGATCCCCTCCCCCCAACTCTCCCAGCCCGGCACGGCAGCGCCGCCCCCGCTCACCCAGGCAGAGCTCGCACACGTAGGCGTAGTAGGACCAGAGCACCACCAGGGTGATGATAACAACCGGCACCCAGGCGAGCACCCGCTGGCAGCACCGCAGCCCCCTAGACAGAGCCATCTTCCAGCCAGCCCTGTGCGTATCGGGGATCCATAGAGCGGGGCTGGCGCAGGGCGGAGAGGACGGCAGCTCGGAACTCCACTGAGGAGGCCTGGCAAGCCGCGTCTGGCAGAGGTCCGACGCCGTTGCGCCGTAGCGCCACCTGGCGGAGTGTGGGCCGGCAGCGCACCGCGACCATCGCTCGCAGGGAGCGGGTGGGGCGAGGCAGGCGGTGCGGGTGGCGGAGCGCGGTGTGTGCACGAGCCGGGGCCAGGCTGTTTCTAGCCAGCGTGTGCATGAACCGGGGCCCCGCAGAGGTCTTATAGCAAAGCAATGTGTATGAAGCTTAGTAGCAGCAGCGAGGAAAGGCATCATCACGCTGCCTTACAAGGGACACTCCTACGATGACAACGTGTCTAAACGAAGAAATACAAATTCACGCCCAGCTCAGCATGGACCTAGACCTAGAAGAGCTCGTGCTGAAAGCCTGTGGATCCGGAACGCAGAGAAACCCTAATGACTCTGAATTTGAACTGTTGTCTACTTGACAGTTAATCCCTGTGCATTTGCAGTGAACAAAACATGCATTTCCTGCATGTAAAAAAAATCTGTCTACACTTGGGGACCTATATGGTTCCTTACACGGTATTGGTTTTGTATACTGCAAATTATTCAATAGAATAGAAGCCAATTTTTGTAACACTGCGGTATAAATTATTCCTTTGAAAAATGTACATTATAGTCCCTTAGCTGAGAGTGTCAAATGAATATGGTTATTATAGCACAAAACCACCATCTTAGCTGAAGCAAAATGCAGGACAATGTAGCACTTTAAAGACTAACAAGATGGTTTATTAGATGATGAGCTTTCGTGGGCCAGACCCACTTCCTCAGATCAAATAGTGGAAGAAAGTAGTCACGAGACAGACCCATAGTCTCCTATAGACAACCACCTAACCTCAAGATGATTCTTACCAACCACCACAGGACATACCACACTAATACCAACCCTGGTACCTTCCCTTGCAACAAACCCCGTTGCCAGCTTTGTCCACATATTCATTCTGCTGATACCATTATTGGACCTAACCAAGTGAGTTATAAGATCAAGAACACATATTCCTGCGCATCCAGAAATATAATCTATGCTATCATGTGCCAAAAGTGTCCGTCTGCTATGTACATTGGACAAACATCTCAGACACTTTGCCAAAGGATTAATGCCCACAAAACAGATATCAGACAAGATCACAAAGAGAAAACAGTTTCTTGCCATTTTAACCAGAAAGGACACTCACTCAATGACTTAACCACCTGCATTCTGCTACAAAGACCTTTTACATCTGCACTTGAAAGGGAATCCTCTGAATTGTCATTCATGTTAAAATTCGACACTTTCCAACAAGGACTTAACAAACATTTGAACTATCTCACCCGTTACCAAGACAGTTTCCCCAATTATCACCTCTAATACCATTAACTCACAAACATCCCACTCTCCCTACCTCTAATATCATCAATTCACAGACACTTACCTTCCTTCCTCCCCCCCCCCTGCATCCTCCTCCTGTTCTGCAATGTGATTTGTCCTTTTCATATTTGTTCATTTTTTTTAATTGTATCCTTTGGTATATATGGTTGTGACTACTTTCTTCCACTATTTGATCTGAGGAAGTGGGTCTGGCCCACGAAAGCTCATCATCTAATAAACCATCTTGTTAGTCTTTAAAGTGCTACATTGTCCTGCATTTTGCTTCAACTACCCCAGACTAACACGGCTACATTTCTATCACCATCTTAGCTGGCACTGTTAGCAGAGAGTTGAATGAGCAATAGGGAGAGACATCACATCTCACCCTTGGAAATGGTTCTTTGAGGTTCAGAGGTGAAACTGCATAGGAAAACTTGCAGAGCTGCTGCCTCTGTTGTACCTGTCCTGGAGATAAATGTTGTCTCCAGAGCTGGCCACCTACCAATACCAATGTTCCCTTTAATCTCTTCCATCCATGTGCAGAATTCGTTTTTCTATGTGCACCACCAGTAGAAACAAAAACCTAGCTGTGGGCATTCTGCTAATCAGGTGGGTAGCATTTGAGTCTCCGCACAAGCACACAGCTTATCGGGAACGCTGACCAACATGAACTTCATTTTCAGATTTAAATAAGATTTACAGATGAAATTATAGAGGAGATAAATCTCTCACTGAAATACCCTGCAAAATCCTCCAATCCTTGTGAAGTTTTACAATACATTTTAGTAATTCCTCACACTATGTGCATTGTGTGTTTTTCAACCACTAGGCATTTGCAATAGGAAGCAAACTCTCCACTAGATAGCACTAACATACTGTAAAGCAGAGGTCTCCAACCTTTTTAAGCACGAGATCACTTTTTTAATTTAAGTGCAATCGAAGATCTACCTTGCACCCATATACCCTGGGCCTGCCTCCTTCCCACCTCTTCTCTGAGACCCCATCTCTGCTCCTTCTGTCCTCCCTCCCTTCCCCATCCTCCCTCACTTTCACCAGGCTGGGGCTGAGTGTTGGGGTGCAGACTCTGGTCTTGGATAAAGAAATCTGGAGTGTGAGAGGGGCTCTGAGCTGAGCTTGGAGCAGGTAGTTGGGGTGCCAAAGGGGGTTCTAGGTACAGGCTCTGGGAGGGCAGGGTACTTGGGGCTAGGGCAGGGGCTTGGAGTACAGGAGAGGGTTCATGACTGTGGTAGGGTTTCAGGATGTGGGCTCCCACTGGACCCTGCTGACCTCAGGTGGTTCCTGGGCTGGGTGGTGGTGCTGTGGGGCTAAGGCAGGCTCACTCCTGTCCTGGCCCTGTGCCACTCCCAAAAGCAGCCAGCAAACTCCATCCCAAGCCCTGTTGTGCCCCCTCTCTGCTCTGTGGAGATGGGATACAGAGTGGGAGGGGGGGCACCTTGACATCAGCACCTTCCTCTCCCTCCCCTGTCCAGCAAGCAGGAAGCTCCTGAAGGGACAGCTCCAAGGCAAAGGGCAGGAGGTGCGCAGCAGTGTGGGAAGAGGCCGCTGAAGTGCTGGCACTTCATAGCCTCTTGGCCAAACCAGTCAGGATCACCTGTCAGAAGCTCCAAGATCTACCAGTAGATCCTGATCTACTGGTTGGTGATTGTCGCGAGAATCACAGGTCCAATGATGCATACCCCAAGGGGGGAAGGACAGAACCAGGTGGACCGTTTTAGCAAATAAAATATATTTATTTATAACAGTGATGAATTTATAGTATTTATTCTAAGATTTTTAATAGACCATGTTAATAATGAATTTACAGTATTTACTATATTTATTCTACGATTTCTAGTTAAACGTGTCAGAAATATAAGGATGGGTATGGCAAGAGGAATAGTCTCTATTCTAAAGATATCCAGCTATGCTAATTAAATAACAGTGATAACTATAAACTATGTACTACCAAAAACAACTACAACACTAAGCTTATACAACAAAGAAAAATCAAATCATACATACCAACTTACACAACACACGGAACATTTCAAAGATATCGGTTTGGTTGCGAAGGCCTTGGTTACGCCCGAGAGTCGGGGGAGGTGGCTGGTCAGTTGATCAGGCTGGTAGCACTTTGGAGTATACGGGAAGGCACACGCATGGTGGTACGTGTGTTGCGAAGACCTCCTCGAGCGAACTGTGCAATGGGTATTTATCTCCAAATCTGCACATCGCTTTCCCATGCTTGCATATTATCATATATAGCCCAACAGTCACCAAGTGGGGGGTCTGTGTCCCAGGGGTAGGGCCGAAACTGTGCAGGTTTCATGCGACCAGGTAAGCCCCTCAGTTCTCACGCCAAGGTGACGGGTGAGAGAGTCTGAGGCTATTTTCTCCTTTTCACACCTTCCCTTTTTCTAAAGGCAATGGTATGCAGGAAGGGTGCGGCCGGTTTCTCCCAAGGAGTATTGCAGCCCACTATAGCAAAAGCGGCCTGGTCAAACTTTTTACCGGGGGGGAGGGGGCAGTGTTTTTTCTAACAGTGATCACTGCTCTACAGGAAGCCCACTGACTGCTACATTTACTTACATGTCTCCAGTTTCTACCCAGGACACACCATACGATCCATCATCTATAGTCAAGCCCTTAGTTACAACTGCGTCTGCTCCAGTTCCACTGACAGAGACCCAAAATTTCAAGATCTCTACCAAGCATTCGTAAAAAAACAGATTGAAAGGACCAGATAATTACCCAGAAAAAAGCTACTTCTAGATAGGCCCCAGAAAATCAACACTAGGACGCCACTTTTTATTTCCTATAGCCCCCAACTCAAACTCTTCCAGCACATTATCAATAACCCACAACCTATACTGGAACAGGATGCTACACTACAAGAGGTTCTAAGTGACAGACCTATACTCTCCTATAGACAACCACTTAACTTCAGCAAGATTCTCACTAACAACCACAGAGCATACCACATAAAACTTACCCTGGAACTTTCTCTTGCAACAAACCCCATTGCCAGCTTTGTCCACATATTTATTCTGCAGACACCCTCACTGGACCTAACCATATCAGTTATATGATCAAGGGCTCATACTCCTGTACATCCAGCAATATGATCAGGGCTAGATTAAGGGGGGGGTGCTAGCCAGGCAGCTCCCCGGGGCGCAAACCTATCGGGGGACGCCTGATGGTAGCTGTAAGGGGCGCCGCGTGCCCGGCTGTTTAGCGTCCCTTAGAGCTGCCATCAGGCACCACGTGCCCGATTGCAGCTGTAAGATGCGCAGCACACCAGGGGGCAGGGCCTCACATGCACCGTGCGCCCGGGAGTGGAGCCACGCGTGTGTTGCACGCCCGCTGCCCGGGGCGCAGCAATGGCTCGAGCCGGCCCCGAATATGATATATGCCATCATCTGCCAGTAATGTCCCTCTGCGAGTTATTTTGGACAAACTGGTCAGTCACTTCACCAGAGAATCAATTCTCACAAATCAGACATCAGACATCTCCATACATGTTAGTCAACATTTTGACCTGAGGTTATGTGGGCCTGTTAAAATAGCTTTTGAAAAATATTTTGTGAGCTGGATTGTGGAACTGCTTGGACTGTGAATGGCCTCATGGGCTGTGAGTTTGAGACCCCTGCTGTAGCTGTTGAACTTCAGCAGCACCCACATACCACATCTTTGAGTCTTGCTTACCTGAAAATTCATGTTGTGCATACTATTTGCTCTCTGTCTGTATTCTTCACTGGTTAATTTGTGACCTTAGAGAAAAGTGTCCAGTTTAAAGGCTGGTATCTCCAATTGCTCATCCACATGCATACTCAGATTTTACCTTAGAAGTATAGTATAAGAAAATAATGTTTATTTAAATAGATCAAAAACTCTTGTAAGTAATAATTATTAGCTTACTGCAATTGTTCATAATCTGCCTCACCAGTTTCTTGACTAGTAGGAGTTAGTGTGATCAAGAAAAATAATTTCAGCATGATAACAGGGTAATTATAGGAACTGTATCCATAATAAACAGCCCTATTCTAAGGACTGGTATAAAGTCAACATATGTGGCACAAGCATACCACTGTCAGTCAAACCCAGTAATGTATGCTTCTCATGGAATATAAATATAAGACAAATTTTCTACAATAATTTATCCAGTCTACACAAATGAAGGAACCAATATAAATTTCATCCCTCAAAAAGCTGTATTTCCCATAGAAAAGGAAATATCAGACAAAGTATTTTCAGACACATTGCCCTTTTTACAGTCACATAGCAAACTTCAAATTACATGTCTTTCTACAAAATGTGATAGAAAAAAAAATCAAGCTGTGCACATACTTACCCAAAAGAGAGATGCTTTGCAAACCCTTTCCACCCCTGTTAAAATGAAAATTCTGGCATAGCTTAACGGTGATGACACTACCTCTCATAATGTTGCTGTATCACAACATTAGAGGGTAGGGACTAGTGAATATTTTAATTCTGTATTTTCTAGTTTTCAAAAGTTTAGGTATAGGACACCTCAACTTTCTGGGAAGGTACAAGGCACAGTTGGTCAATCTTAATTCTGTGAAACTAGTGTAGACATACCCTCAGAGTGTATTATCCTGTTCCAGTATAAGTTGTAGGTTATTGATAATGCGTCGGAGGGGTTTAAGTTGGGGGCTATAGGTGATGACAAGTGGTGTTCTATTTGTTGGTTTTTTTGGGCCTATCTTGAAGTAGATGGTTTCTGGGTATTCATCTGGTTCTTTCAATTTGTTTTTTTATTTCCCCCGGTGGGTAATTGAGATTTACAAATGCTTGGTAGAGATCTTGAAGTTTCTGGTGTCTGTCAGTGAGATTAGAGCAGATGCGGTTTTACCTAAGGGCTTGACTATAGACGATGGATTGTATGGTGTGTCCTGGATGGAAGCAGGTAAGTGTAGCAGTCAGTGGGTTTTCTGTAGAGAGTGGTATTTAATTTTCCATTAGTGCAGCTGAGAGCCAAAGAGGCTGAGTTGTAACAGCAATAAATGCGGAGGCATTTTACAGCACTTTCCAAATGAACCAGAGGAATGGGCCAAATACCAAGATTGCTCTGCCCCATCTTCCTCAAGTCTCATCCATGGGAAGTTAGATGAAGCGTTCCAGATGAATGGAAATGGCAGAGCAAGTTGCCAAGGGAGAGCTAGTTAGCAGATAGGTTATAAAGGCTTCACAGCTAGTAATTAGCCCTTTTATTTTCACCCAGAACTTTGTTTGTAGCCACTGCACTGTGAAGCACATGTGCTATATGCTATTGCCAGCCTAGTCCACTTTGCTTAGGAAAGTAACAGTTCATGATGCATTAGCTGCAGAAAATTCTGAATATCTTTCATGGTCAGTGCCAAACGGACCACAATTCAAAACTAGCAAAGATGTGTTCATGCCATTCATAGTTTGGGAAGGAGACTGTTTATTTGAAATACATTTTAATGTCTAAATTGTATTGTAGGTAGGATTATTGAGAAAACACAGTTCTTTACTGGATTTATTATTGTATACAATTATATGTTTAAAGTTTCTTTAAACATACTTATCACCAGGGCTTGACAAATAATACAATCTACTTGCCCGTGGCGAGTAGATTGTAACCCGGAAGAGCCAGGTTCGGGCGATCTGCGCATGCGCAGATTGCCGGACAGCGCAGCTGGCAAGCGGGGTTCTCCGCGGTTCGGTGAGCCCTGCTTATCACATCAGAAACCTTAACAAGGACATATAGTTGCTATAGTTAAAGTTAAGGATTATTGTACAGCTAACTCTCTATTTTCTGAACCATGAATTGCTCTGTTACCAACATTCTTATATTGTCCTGTATATGAAATTCCTATTGAAAATGACATTTGTTTTTTAAACCTCAGCTTTATATTTTTTATGAGACTTTCGTAAAACTGGGATTGATCTAATTTCTCTAGCTTCCATGAATATAGTATCAGGAGGCCTGAAGGACTGGCAGATAATGGGATCAAGACTAGTAAATACCATTAACAAATAAATTACAGTCAGCGGAACATATTCAAACATCAGAAGAGGCCCTGTTTGTTTTGGATTTGTGGTTTTGGGTGGGAGATTCATATTTTATCCATGCTTTTGTTTTTCTTCCTAATTTTTCCATCTACTTGAAGGATGATGTTGTAAGTGTAAAATGTGTTTGGCTAGCACTAATATATTAGAGCCATATTTTTATCATCATCTTTAAAACCCATCTAGTAAAGGTCAGATTTTCACATTAAAAACCTGCTCCTTTTAAACCCACCCCAAAGACCTATTTTTGGTTTCTTTTATTGATGAAAATTACTGAGGTATAACATTGGAATTCTGTATTGTGACTCTTGCATCTTATATCATGCAATTGCATCTGTAGACTATGACGATGTTATCACACAATGCAGCATACAATGTGAAGAGAATGTCATGATGGTGCTTTGTAAAATTACTTGAATTCAAGAGGCTTCAATGGCAATCAACCAGAACTATGTGGTACAAACATTCACATTAACATCAAGTGTGACTGAGTCCCTGTTAAAAAGAAATACTGTATAGCTGCAGTCTTTTTATTTACTTTCTTATCTTGAGAGTTTGCACAGGAAGAAGTGACACAACAACATTTCTGTATCCCTCTCTCTCACAGGTCCTCAATGCTCTTCATTCTCCATGCCTGGCTGGGACCCTGGGACAGAACTGCCTCTTCTGATACCTGATGCCACATCTTCTGAAGGCAATATTTAGAGAGCGCACAATGTCACAGATCCCCTCCCCAGATTTCTGTCAGAGTTCACACCAGAATGTGGCCAGTAGCAGCCTTTCAGCACTCTGAGGGAAGGAAGAGATGGGAGCTGCTTCCAGCTGAAGGGGGATGGGATGACCTGGCCAGTGTTTTTCCAGAGGTTATCTCTTCCCTCCCACTGCTCCCCCCAGATTGTCCCTTCCTGCCCTCCCAGCTGATGCTGGCCATTGACATAACGTAGCCACCTCCTGTCCCCTGGCTACAGTACAGGCAAGAAGGAAGGGGTTAAACCCTAAGGATGCATTGAGCTTCAGTACCCAAGAAATCTGACTGCAGGGACTTCATCCAACCTGGCCAGAGAGGTGACTCAGCTGGGGAGAGTGCCCAGAGGACAGAACAGCCCTACATTTCCAGGGAGCAGGACCTGAGCCAGGGGCAGCGTGTGAAGAGAGTATTAAGTGCCCCTGCCTGAGGACCTGCAGGGTCAGGGTGGAAACAGGTTGGAAATAGCTTCCTTCCTAACACTTCAGAGCTTAGCTGAGGGGCGGGGAAGCTTCTCCAGGCCAGCGCTGTGTGGGGCTTTGGCACATGCAGGGCTTGGCTCCACCTGGCCAGCACTCCAGGCCAGAGGGGCTTGGGATTTCCTTTGGTGCTAGCACTGCCAGAGGCTGATGGTGAGCTGAATGATCTGAGCAGGGGTTAATTCTCCACACTGTGCAGGGAGCAGGATGCACACCACTGGGGGAGGATATGGAGGAGCAGTGGGGCTGAGTGTGTGTGGTGGGGGGGAGGTGAATGAGCACAGCAGGAGAGGACAGTGAGAGGGGAAGCATGAAAAGGGCCAATGGGTGGGCAGCAGAAGTGACATGTAACCAGCCACCGCCTGCCTGGATTCACCATCTACTACAGCAAATAGCCAGTGCCAGCTGGAAACTGGGCCGGGAGAGGGGAAGAGCCTGATGGCCAACAGATGGCACATATGGAGATCTGCACTGATGGACCAGCAGGGGGAGGAGCTGGCCCTTCACGCTGCAGTTTTGCCGAATCACCAGCCTTGCACACTCACCACAATCATCCACTGAACCTCTTCCCACTCAGTACTGATGAGGAGAGACAAAAATACAGAACAATTTGCCCATTTAGTAGGGACACCTTTAAATTGGCTTCCATACCTAATGATTGGAAGATAGCTAACATGATGTCAATATTTTAAAAGGGCTCTAGAGGTGATCCTGGCAATTACAAACCAGTAAGTCTAACATCAGTACCAGGAAAATTAGTTGAAACTATAGTAAAGAATAAAATTGTCAGACACATGGATGAATATAATTTGTTGGGGGAAAGTCAACATGGTTTCTGTAAAGGGAAATCATGTCTTACTAATCTGCCAGGGTTCTTTGAGGGGATCAACAAACATGTGGACAAGGGGGATCCAGTGGATACAGTATACTGAGATTTCCAGAAAGCCTTTGACAAGGTCCCTTACCAAAGGCTCTTAAGTAAAGTAAGTTGTCATGGGATAAGAAGGAAGGTCCTTTCATGGATTGATAACTGGTTAAAATATAGGAAACAAAGGGTAGGAATAACTGGTAAGTTTTCTGAGTGGAGAGAGGTAACTAGTGGGGTCCCCCAAGGGTCTGTCCTGGGACCAATCCTATTCAACTTATTTATAAATAATCTAGAGACGCGGGTAAACAGTGAAGTGACAACATTTGCAGATGATACCAAACTGCTCAAGATAGTTAAGACCAAAGCAGACTGTGAAGAGCTTCAAAAAGATCTCACCAAACCAAGTGATTGGGCAACAAAATGGCGAATGAAATTTAATGTTTATAAATGTAAAGTAATGCACATTGGAAAAAATAATTCCAACTATATATACAATATAATGGGGACTAATTTGGCTACAACTACTCAAGAGAAAGATCTTGGAGTCACTGTGGATAGTTCTCTGAAAACATCCATTCTGTGTGCAGGGTCAGTCAAAAAGCAAATAGAATGTTAGGAGTCATTAAAAAAGGGATAGAAAATATGACAGAAAATATCTCATTGCCTCTATATAAAACTATGGTACATGCTCATCTTGAATACTGCCTATAGATGTGGTCGCCTCATCTCAAAAAAGATATATTGACATTGAAAAAGGTTCAGAAAAGGGCAACTAAAATGATTAGGGGTTTGGAACGGGTCCCATCTGAAGAGAGATTAAAAAGACTTGGACTTTACAGCTTAGAAAAGAGGAGATTAAGGGGGGATATGATAGAGGTCTAAAAAATCATGACTGGTATGGAAAAAGTTAGTTACTTATTCCCACAATAAAAGAACTAGGGGTCACCAAATGAAATTCAGGTTTAAAACAAACAAAAGGAAGTTTTTCTTCACTCAGCGCACAGTCAACCTGTGGAACTCCTTGCCAGAGGATGCGGTGAAGGCTAGAACTTTAACAGGGTTCTAAAAAGAGCTAGATAGATTATTAGCCAGGATGGGTAGGAATGGTATCCCTCGCATCTGTTTCTCTGGAGGTGGGTGACAGGGGAGGGAACCTGCTGTGTTCCCTCCTTCTGTGGCATCTGGTTTTATCCACTGTAGGCAGATAGGATACTGGGCTAGATGTATGAACCTCTGGTCTGAACCAGTATGGTTGTTCTTATGTTTTTATGACACCTGCCGGAGGGCTTAAATATGGGACTGTCCCTTTAAAAATGTGACATCTTGTCACCCTACTTCAGTCACCTCGTTATTCTAATATCCTGGGCCAACACTGCTATGACAACACTGCATATGTAAGTACAAAGAGCACATGCCTAATAAAAAACATGAATACACCATTAGAGGGCGCTAGAGTCCACACAATGTTGTTTACTGTGAGAGTCTGTCAGAGTCCAAAACAGTAGAACCTCAGTGTTACAAACACAGAAGGAATGAAGGTTGTTCCTAAAACTCTGAAATACTCATAACTCTAAACAAAACATTATGGTTGTTCTTTCAAAAGCTTACAGCTGAACACTGACTTAATACAGCTTTGAAACTTTACTATGCTGAAGAATTGTTCTGTTGTCCCTTTTTTTAGTATTTTACTTATAACCCAATACTATATTTGTTTTTCTTTGTTGCCTGTCTTTGCTGTTGCTTAATTGTGTACTTCTGGTTCCAAATAAGATGTATGGTTGACTGGTCAGTTCATAACTCTGATGTCATTACTCTGAGGTTCTCCTGCAGCTGACATCTCTTTTGACATAAAATTTAAATATACAGGTTTCAGTGGTAGTTGGTGAATTTAAATACATCCTCAACACTGAAAAAGACCACCTGTTCTATCATGCATTTGTTTATAGGATGTGTACATTTCCCGGTGATTGTTCTCAGAACATTTTAGTTTCATGTAGACCCTTAGTTTTTGAAGGAAGCAAGGAAGAAACCAAAGCACTCAAGAGAGACAATACACTCTGTGTACTCTTAATCCTGAACTTTCTTTCCAATTTCATGTCTTTGTGTGAAATCCTAACTACATTGGTATCAAAAGCAAAACTCCCATTGACTTCACTAGTGTCATGATTCTGTCCTTTGTCTTTATTTCCCACCATATTATTCTTCATGAGATACCTCATTTAACTAGATAGTGGAGAAGATTAGATGGATTTATATATATTTCAAATTGTTTTTAATCCTAGTATAAGTCTATGATTCTTTCCCTTTCCATATACAGAATTAATCCGTCTCAACTTTCCTTCAGAGTAATAGCAACAACTAAACAAAGATCAAATTAATCTTTGGTGCAATTTCAGCAAAAACAGTGAAATTACACTGATGATGACGATTCCCCCACCCATTTCTCTTTACACAAGGTCATTAATCTCATAATAATTATCCTTCATATAAGCACAGTACAACCCTTCAAAAGAGTTGAGGGCAACCTGTAGCCATGGGCTGCACATTGTTCATCAGGATAAGTTGCTGGCAGGTAATCAGAAAATGTTGTTTACCTTGTGTCCACGGGTATGGCCTGCCTGTAGCTCCCATGGTTGTGGCTCACTGTTCCCAGCCAATGGGAACTGTAGGCAGCTATCCGTGTCGACACAAGGTAAACCACCTGTCTGATGGTCTGCCAGTGGCTTACTCTGATGAACCATGTGTGGCCTGCAGGTTCTTTCTCTGTTCTAATACAGTTCTCTAGGTAAACTGTTCCAGTCCTTTAACCTATTTATTTTAAAGATAGTGTCCACTTTCTTCATTTATTCTTTTGGATTCATAAGTTCTTGTGCACAGCGGCTTTGAAGATCAAGACCATCCTTGACAGGTGTTTGTTTAACCTGCTCTTATATATCTCCAATGATGGAGATTCCACAACATCCTTAAACAATTTATTCCAGTGCTTAGCCACCCTGACAGGAAGTTTTTCCTAATGTCCAACGTAAGCCTCTCTTGTTGCAATTCAACCCCATTGCTTCTGTCCTATCATCGGAGGCTAAGGAGAATAATTTTCTCTCTCCTTTTGTAACAACCTTTTAGGCACTTGAAAACAGACATCATATCTCTTCTCAGTCTCCTCTTTTCTGTACTAAACAAACCCATTTTTTTCAATCTTCCTTCACAGGTCATATTTTCTTAACTGTTGATCATTTTTGTTGCTCTTTTCTGGACTTTTTTTTCCAATTTGTCCACATCTTTCATGAAATGTGGCTCCCAGAACTGGACACAATACTTTAGTTGAGGCCTAATCAATGTGGAATAGAGTGGAAGAATGACTTCTCATGTCCTCCTTACTCTTGTTAATGCGTCCCAGAATGATGTTTGCTTTTTGTATAACCGTGTTACACTGTTGACCCATATTTAGCTTGTAGTCCACTATGATCTCTAGAACCCTTGCCACAATACTCCTTTTAAGGCAGTCATTTCCAATGTTATATGTGTGCAACTGATGGTTCCTTCCTAAGTCAAGTACTCTGCATTTATCCTTATTGGATTTCTTCCTATTTACCTTACATCATTTCTCCAGTTTGTCCAGATCAATTTGAACTATAATCCTATCTTTCAAAGCACTTGCAACACTCCCAGCTTAGTATCATCCACAAACTGTATAAGCATTCTCTCTACGCCATTATCTAAATAATTGTTGAAAATATTGACCAGAACTGGAACCAGAACTGATCCCTGTGGAATCCCACTCATTATGCCCTTCCAGAATGACTGTGAACTATTGCTAACTACTCTCTACAAAACCTCAGTTAGACTGCATTCTGGCTACTAAAAATATAATGGACATTGAATAATAGCTGATGGCTCCAAGCAAGGTACGACTTGTCATCAATTCAGGCATAATCTGTGAGAATAATACAATTTTCTAAAAAGGCTATGTGGATGATAAGCTTGGTCTTGAACATTTCAGAATATAACATCACTCACAAGGTTTCCTCTTTTTCCTAATGCTGATGAGCCCCAAGCATGCTCATAAATACTGGCAGGCTAAATTAAGTCACATTTTGCCAACTTTTGTTCCTCCTAAAATTGTAGTTAGTTTCATTAACATGGTGATACATTACAACACCCTTAAAGCTATTCACTTCAATTTCACACCTGAAATTCTGTTTCAACTCACTATGATCCATGGACATATTAATCAGGTAGCATTGTGACTGCCAGAAAATACTTACTACACTTGCTAATAGACCCAGCAAGGGAAAACATATGTCTGCAGCTGCATTTGACGCATGGCAGAATGAAGGAGTCTCTTAGTTTCAGTACTTCTAAGTTTTACTCATGTTTGTTTTATGTAGTTGTACACATTTATGTGCAAGAGGGATTCTTCTAGCATATTTTAAGAACCCGACTTTGGTTTTAAATAGTTATATTTTAAAATAGGAAAGAAGGTAAAGATACAAAAAATGATCCAATCTGTTATTTTTAGTTGTTTCTGAAATTCTAAAAAAAAAAAAAAAAAAAATAGTACTTGTACTTGCAACAGGTTCTATTTGTAGATTCATGCCAAATAAACTTGGAACAAGATATATAATACACATTTCAAGCCAGTTGCTAGCTAGACTTCTCATACATCTATACATTTTCCTTTTATAAATTATTCATATTCAGTTGGTAACTACTACTCCAGAGGAGCACAAACTCATTACAATCTCAAATCAATATTTGCCTCTTGATCTTGGGAGAATAAAAGTAACTGTGTCTGTGAACATACAGTTGTTTATGGTAAGTCACTCTATAATCGTGTGCATTAGAATTTCTGATTACTTTTAGTCTGGTGTCTTGCCAATAATGTCATTTGCTTTTTGTAGCTCAAATTTTTCTTTAGTTTTCATCACAGTCACCAAATCACTGAAAATTTTGTACCTGAACAGCCTCTGCTAGCTTAGAAATGCAGGTACAGAATTATGTGCAAAACTGTTGCTATAATTAAGTGGATATGTGAAAGAATAGTGGCTAATTTCAGTAGTGACAGCAGATCCCTTGTTGGCACATTGGATATGTTAAAGGTTGTGAGGTTCTAAGACACTATGGGTATGTCTACACTACCCCGCTAGTTCGAACTAGTGGGGGTAATGTAGTCATCCGCAATTGCAAATGAAGCCCGGGATTTGAATTTCCCGGGCTTCATTTGCATGAAGCCGGCCGGTGCCATTTTTAAATGCCAGCTAGTTCGAACCCCGTGCCGTGTGGCTACACGCGGCACGGAGTAGCTAGTTCGGATTAGGCTTCTAATCCGAACTAGCTGTACTCCTCGTGGAATGAGGAGTACAGCTAGTTCGGATTAGGAAGCCTAATCCGAACTAGCTACTCCGTGCCGCATGTAGCCACACGGCACGGGGTTCGAACTAGCCGGCATTTAAAAATGGAGCCGGCCGGCTTCATGCAAATGAAGCCCGGGAAATTCAAATCCCGGGCTTCATTTGCAATTGCGGATGACTACATTACCCCCACTAGTTCGAACTAGCGGGGCAGTGTAGACATACCCTATGTAATTAACTTATGTACATATTTTAAATAGATAAATATGACATGACATAACAAAGAGACTTAAGCATGGATACACAACTTTGGTTCCTTTATCATGATCAGCAGTCACATGCTTAAAGTACAAGACTCATCACAGTTTGTTTCATCAGGGCATAGTCCAGCCAGCCCATAAAATATTCTCCAATGTTGTCAAGCTTTCTACTTCGGTAGGAGATAACTGTCCCAATAAACACTTTCCATCCTGAGTTGAAACCACAGTTTGCATGGAATTATGAATCATTTATGACATCTGGCTATTGTAATCCTCCAAACCAGTAAGCTTGATTCTTGAAAGATATTTGTGTTGTTTATGTAGTGGAAAGATGAGAAAATATTTTTTGACTAATGGTAATACTCTAGAGAAAAACATACTTGTTATAAATATGTTCCATTGCAATTGTTGGAGATTAATAGAATTGCCATACAAAGGACTTACATCACTGTTCCTGCTTGACCTATTCAGGAGGAAAATAAAGTATCTTCTGGGAATGCAAAACAATTTATTTGGAAAGGAAATAAGCAATGCAACCCCTTTTCATCATAGAATGTAGCCTTTATATAGCTCCTGCTGCTAAGTAACAGTTCCTTGAAATGAATCATAAAAGCACCAGATGTAAAGGTGAGTGCATACTTTTTCCTTAACTTCAGGCCTTGCAGTAAACTAAGAATCACTCACGCAGTGGGTATGAGACTCTCAGTTTTTAGATTAACAAACATTTTCAAAATTAAAATCATGTTTTGTTTGTGTCATTTGCAGATCACATGAAGAGTCAAGCAGTCTCCTTACAGACAATCTCCAAATGGATAAGTTTTGGAGATTGTAAAGAGTCCACTTGACCCTTCATGTGATCTGCATATGACACAAACAAAATGGTTTAGTCCTGTTCAGGTAAAATACTAGACATTGCCTGGCATCTAATGCAGTGGTGGGCAACCTGTAACCAGTGCTGCTTCCCACAGCTCCCATTGTCCAGGAATGGCAAACTGTGGCCAATGGAAGCTGCAGGTGAAAGTACCAGTGGACACAAGATAAACAACCTGTCTGGTGGCCCACCAGTGGCTTACCCTGATGAATTGTGTGTGGCCTGTGGCCTGCAGTTTGATCACCACTGATCTAATGCATGGAGATGCTGTTCCTCCAAAGATGAATGCAGCTTAGGAAATAATATATGTAAATGTAAAAACTGGGTCAAATGACTATGAGAAACCACTTCAGGCAAAAATTGTGAATGTGGTTGTAAAATCACTTGTCTTTGGAAAACTTTGTATAAAGGAGGGTCTGCTATCAGAGCCTGCAATTCACAAACTCTCTTTGTGGACGTTAGTGCTACTGGAATGAAGTTGTCTGACACGAAAATGGAAAGGGACAAGATCCCAGAGGCTTGAGTGGGGGTCTTATTAAACCCACTAGGACTGAGTTAAGGTCCCAAAGGAGCTGACTTTCGGATCATAGGATGTAGATGAAGTATCCCTTTTAAGAATCTTGCTACCATGATCTTCCCTGAATGGGAGAATGAAATGCCAATATTGCTGCCACAGCCACATGCACTTTCAGTTAACTGAATGCAAGCCTCAGTGACTGAAGGTGTAGTCAGTACTCACCATGCATCCTTGCATGGATTTGAGAGGCTTTATCTCCACTTAGTCACAGGTGATACCAAAGCCTCCACCTGGATATTGAGGGAAGCAGCGATGTGCCACAAAAGGTCTTGATATGCCTTATGATCCTCTGACACTGAAGAGAGGGATGAACTAGGCAACACGGAATCATCCGGAGATGAAGACAAGACTTTTAATTGGACTAAAGCTGGATCCTGTTCCAAGAGTCATGGACCCAGATAGGATGACTCTGGAGACTTTACAGGAAGTAGCAACACGATTGCCTGGGCCTGTGGTGGATTGACAGTCATTATCACACACTCATCTGGTGATTTGATCTGTGAGTGCCATGAAGAGTGGACCTCCACAACTGAGCATCCCATGGATTCCATGGAGGCCAGTGGTACAGAGGGGGATTTGGTGGCATTATGTGCTGGACCAGGAGCCTTCATCCCAAATATAAGCTGAGTGCCAATCCTGGTACCTGAAACAAAAAACAGGACTATGTAGCACTGTAACTGATTAGTCTCTCGCACCCCACCCAAGTCCGGGAGGAGGCAATACTGTCCCCTCGTATCGAGGGACCCCTGGCCAGCCTTTTGTCGTAGCTGCCGGGATCGGCCGCAAGGCGAGTCGGGCGGGGAGACCGGGGAGGGGACTCGGGCCCTCCCTCTCTCCGAGTCCCAGCCCAGGGCCCTAAGGCAGGGGAAGCTCTCCCTTGCCAATGTAGGGGGTCGAGACCCCTTAACCCTCCATTCACAGGGTCCACAGCCCTGCCCTGGGCCTCCTCTCCCCAGTCTGAACTAGTTTACTCCCCACCGCGGGGAGAGACTCACCCCTCGCTGCCTCCTCTGAGCCACAGCAGGAGTTTTCGGCTCCTCCGTCTTCCTCCCCTCCGCCTGTCTCTCTCAGCCCTTTTGAAAGGGCCGCCATTTCGCGTCCTCTGCTGGCTCCGCCCCCGTCCGCGTCATCTGGCTGCCCGGGAGTCCCGGGGTGACGTCCCGGGGGACGTCATCCAGGCGCGCCGGCCCGGGCCGTGGCCCCACCGCCATGGCCGCGCCCGCCGTGATCGGCTCAGCCTCGGGCTCCCCCGCGGTTCCCCCACTGCTCCTGACAGTGCGGGGCAGCGTGGCGAGGCTGGCTGCCCCATCACAAGCACTTTAAAGACTAACAAGATGGTTTATTAGGTGATGAGCTTTCGTGGGCCAGACCCACTTCCTCAGATCAAATAGTGGAAGAAAATTGTCACAACCATATATACCGAAGTACCTGTGTGTGTGTATATATATATATATATATATATATATATATATATATATATATATATATCCTGGTATCTGTAATGGTTTATTGATGGTGCCTGTGCAGTCCAGGCATGATCACAGAATCATAGGATACTAGGACTGGAAGGCACCTCAAGAGGTCATCGAATCCAGTCCCCTGACCTCATGGCAGGACCCCAATAGACATTTATCTAACCTACTCTTAAATATCTCCACAGATGGAGATTCCACAACCTCCTTAGGCAATTTATTCCAGTGTTTGACTACCCTGACAGTTAGGAAGTTTTTCCTAATGTCCAACCTAAACCTCCCTTGCTGCAGTTTAAGCCCATTGCTTCTTGTTCTATCTTCAGAGGCCAGGAAGAACAATTCTTCTCCCTCCTCCTTGTGATACCCTTTTAGATACCTGAAAACCGCTATCATGATCCCTCTCAATCTTCTCTTTTCCAAACTAAACAAGCCCAATTCCTTCAGTCTTCCTTCATAGGTCATGTTCTCTAGACCTTTAATCGTTCTTGTTGCTGTTCTCTGGACCCTCTCCAATTTCTCCACATAGTTCTTGAAATGTGATGCCCAGAACTGGACACAATACTTCAGTTGAGGCATAATCAGCGCAGAGTAGAGCGTAAGAATGACTTCTCGTATCTTGCTCACAACACACCTGTTAATGCATCCTAGAATCATGTTTGCTTTTTTTTTCAACAGAGTCACACTGTTGACTCATATTTAGCTTGTAGTCCATTATAACCCCTAGTGGGGTTATGATGCCCCTGATTCAGATGCTGAGGAGCAACGAGATCTTGGTGATAAAGGCAGAGCAAGACCAGAAGGGACAAGTAACTGTTCTGATTCATCTATCGCCGAGAACGAGGCAGGAAGCAGTGCTGCTAGTGAAAGCAATGCTGTTAGTACTGAATATGCCAGTGCAAGAAGCAGTGTGAATCCTGAAGTCAGCAGAAGTATCTAAGGGTGCATCTACACTGCACCATTATTTAGAGATAACTAGCATTAATTCTAAATAACAATGTGAGTATCTACACAGCCATTCTGTTATTTTGAAATAATGGACGGCTTATTCTGAAATCTGTAAGCCTCATTCTATGAGGAATAACACCTATTCTGAAATACCTATTTTGAAATAAGTCATGTGTAGACACTTCACAGTGGCTATTTCAAAATAGCCCCTCCCCATGAGATGGCATGTCTACATTAGGGAAGCCTATCTCAAACTAATTTTGAGGCTTCCCTCCAGTGTAGACATGCTATTTTGAAATTCAGGCAGTGTAGATGTACCCTATGGCTATCTGGTTAAGATCATGATACACCAATATGTCTACATATGGCATTATGATGGACTTTCTCCTGCTATGTTCCCCTCCCAAGTTGGGAGGTGGCAGTACTGTCACCCTGGAAGTGGGGTTTCAGTGAAGAAAGCAGCTTTAAAATCTAGATGTAGCTCTGCTTGCCAATTCAGTATATTTCTGAACTGACATCTCACACTTTGTGGCCTGTGCCGGCTGGTTCCAATCCCCATGGCAATGAAGAAGTTGTGCTGCTTCACTTAACCCTCTTCCACAATTAGGCAGAATCTGACCCCCTGAATATGAAAAAAATGCCACATTCAAGAAAATACGACTCCCCACAATGTGGGTAGGATGTCAGGGTTCATACAACAGTTACAAAACGTGTGATGCTGATGATCTCCTTGAAGGACATCAATTGATAGAATTATTCCTGTTCCCTCTGTCCTCAATTCCTTACCCCCTAATTCCACTTACATTTAAATTGTCTGCAGTGTGGTCTTAACAAATCTATAAGTCAGGTCTACCCAAGTGTTTCTAATTTCCCTTCATTGAACTTGAACGAATAACATCTGAAAATGCAAGTCTTACAACATTGCTTCAACACATGGAGACGATTTAAAATAGCAGTTTGATAATGTCATGATCTGTTAGAAATTGTCCGCTTTATATTGCAGATATTAAAAGTTAGTTGCCTCAGTCTCATAGGATATGTTTTTCTTATGACACACAAGAAAGCAATTCACTGGGTTGTGAAATATGATGTTTGGACCTCCCTTTGGCAGGATAAGTACAGTGTGGAGAGTGCAGCTTGTTTCTTTTGTGTCATATTATTCTGTTGTGCACAGCTACTAAATTCACAGATAATAAAATGCAAGAGTTATCAAATTAAACCTATCATTAACCTCATCTGAAGTAAGCAGCTGATGGACAGTTAGTCCCACTGGGTATAACAAACATCTTTGCAAATACTGTAGTATCCGATAAAGGAATTGGCTTTATTAATGAACAAATAAATCATGCACATAATGTAGAAAATGGAGAGAACTGTATGGTATGTTCTATGAGTTCATGCAAATGCTAAGTGTAATGTAACACACAATCCTAGAAATTCACCACCAGCTCACCTCTCTTTTCAGACATGTATCTTTTTGAAGGAACCTGTAGCCAGTTTAAGTTCCACTACACTAATTTCCCCAGAAGTGTATGCTACTGGTCTGATTTTTCCATGCTTCTCTTGAGAGCTACTGCTACAAGTGCAATTATATTCACAGATACCTCTAGATGATCTGGTTTGCTAGGGACTGAGGTGATTATCACAAATGCCTGCATTACTGCTTGCTTTAACGTGAAAAATGTATTTACATGCTAGTCTGTCCAGACTCAAGAAACCTTCCTTTTCAAGATAATGTTGAGTGAACCTGCACTGTAAGCAAAGTTAGGGATGAAGTCTCAATGGTATCCTGCTAAACTTAGATAAGAGTATAAAGAACTTAAATCACTGGGCATAGGCAATTCCTGAATTGTATCTATCTTACATAGGGCTGGTGTCCAACCCCCCTGAGACAATGTGATACCTGAAAAAGAAACTCTTGGGACCATTAGTTGTACCTTTGTTGGGTTACACTTTAGTTCTGCTTCCTTGATGGTTATTAAAAGCTCATCCAGATATAACACCATCAGGTGGAATCAAACATGAGACCTCTGGATCTTAGTGCATGAACGTTTACAGCATAAGTTAAAAGCTAGCTGGCTCTCAGACTCCTTATTCTCACTGTAAGTAGTCTCAGTGCCATTAGATCGGACAGTACATCACAGGTGTGTGGGTTACACAGGCAATCCACATGTTCCTCTCAAGTTTCTCTTGCTAAACAAATGTCTCCTACAAACTGAAATAAAACATGGTTTGGAAAACAAATGTAACCCTTCTGCCAGGCCAAGTAAATAGCAGCAGCAAGGGCCGGGTTCAGTATCTAGGGGTCTCCCCCCAACGAGGTAATACAACACCGGCTCGAGCCCCCACCCAGTGACCTGGGAAATCTTACATACACCTCTGGGTGCCTCAAAAGAGGCAATTCTTCCCCTCTCGCAAGCACAGAGCCTCAGTGTAGTAGCAAACCTTTAATAACATGAGGTAACCGACATCTGCATTAAATTGGGGAAACACCACAACTCGGATTTACCAACCAAACAATGAGCAAAGGCCCTCCCCCCAGCCACAAATCTCCCCAACGTCCCAAAAGTCCAACACCCCAAGAGTCTCAGCCCTGGGTCAGTGCCGTCCCAGGGTTCAAAAGTCCACCCGGCAGGGTTCCACCATCCCAACCTGGAGGGGTGGGGGATCGATGCACCTTACGTGGCCCGACGGTGGCTCCGCCTCTCCGTGCCGCCGCCGCCAACACAAGTCACTCCGCCACACTCCACTTGCCGCCAACACAAGTCACTCCGCCACACTCCACTTGTCGTCAGGTGAGCCGCCTCCACTGTCCGGCTCCGCAAATCCGCCAACCGTCTCGGTCCACGCTCCGGGCTGCCAGCTGGTTGCTCCTGCCGCTGCTCCGCCAGCTGCCGCTCTGACCAGCCGCAGGCCGCCGTCAGCCGCTCCGCTGTCTGCCCTCAGGTCGCCCCGCCAGCTGCATCTACTGTCCGCCTGTGCTTGCTGGTTGCCCCTTGCAAACTGCTCTGCTAGCAGCACAGCACCAGGCTCCCCTCAGCAACAGTGATTTCAGCTCTCGTAGCGCTAGCCCACAGCAAAGTTAGCTCCACAGCTCACAACTAGACTCCTAATGGAATCTAAATTAACTCTGATATTCCACAGTGGAGAGAGGAGGGAGTGCAATCACTGTTGCTTAGGCCCTCAAACAGAGCCCAACCTCCCTCAAGTTGACTGGGTTTGGAACCCATGCCCCTTGTCTAGCGAGTGCTACTTAGTTTATGGCGAATCCCTCTGTCATAAACAGTTCCACCATTCCATTGTCCTTGATTCGCATAATCAGGGTAACAACACTTTTATCCCCTCTGCCTCAATAACAGAGAGACTGGGGCTCCCACAGTGGCCAAAGTGACGATTTGGGCTGCTGTGGCACATACTAGACAGGGTGGGTGTGTCTATGCAAATTGGGCTCAGCCCCTGAAGTCTCTGTGCACCACTTGCCACAGTTCGCCACTAGATGTCAGGATAGAGTTTACCCTGACCCTGCTTACACTTAGAATTCACTTCATTTTCCATGAAACATAGCTGGACTGTTATGGAATCCTAGGGGTAAGACTTAGAAAGCATACTGAAACCCCTCCACTGTGAAAGTAGGATGGTATTGACTTTCAACATGTGTCTTAACCGCAGGGTATAGATTGTGGTCAATGCTAATGAGAACAAAGAGAACCTATACCACCTACAGAAAGCAGGGTCCCTTAAGTTTCTAGGGGGCCTCCACACCAAGAAAAAAGAGGATTGACACTTTCATGTGCATGGATAGAATGGAATCCCAGTATTAAAAGGGGGTGCCCTGAAAATTATTGTTGAGACTGAGGGTGGTTGAATTAAAAAAATATCATACTATCCTTTCCATCTTTCTTCTGAAAAGTTTGAATCCAAAATCCCAGGAGTGATGGCACAAAGCAACCTTTTAGCTTTTCAGGTGGCTGGGAAGGGATTTGGCTTTTTATATTAAAGGTGGCTAAGAAGAGGAGGTGAGTGGCCATGAAAAAGAAAAGCCATGAAATCATCTGCATTGGTTTACATTCTATATGATTTTGGGATACAGAATGCTCTGAAACATGTGCTAATGTGATTTCTCTGGAGGCCAGCAGAGGTGAGCCAAACACCTATATCAAATAAAGGGCAGTGGGGAGTTCCTGTCCTAATTGAGAACAAACTTGTCTGCAGGGTTTAGTATTGGGAATTCTGACAGTGCTTTTAGAACAGAGGTTCTTACGTAGGTGTCGGAATTCACAAGAGCCAAAACAAAAGCTCATGGAAAGAGGTATCTGTGACAACTTATCCCTTAGAATACTGCACTCTATCCTACTCTCTCTTTCTTCCCGTTACCCCACCTCTTCCCATCACTGTCTTCCTGTTAGCTGCTATTCTTTCTCCTAGCAATCCTTTCTTACTTCTCTAACTCTGTCCCCACTGACCACTGTATTATGTTCCCCCATGAACAAGCTAACAGCCTCATGCTACCCACACACATTTCACTGTCCCTAGTCCCACTTCCCCACTCTTCCCACAGCTGGTTGTTACTCACTGTCCATAAACTGAGATCCAACAGTGATACTTTTCTTTGTGCTGATTTCTGGCCTGAGGGAGGAGTCAGGAACTGGTAGCATGGGAAGCTGAGTCATATTAGGGGTGATAGGTGAGGAAGAAAGTTTTTGATAGGGAGAACCATGGCAGGTCACAATCTGTTCTAGACTCTCAATGTACCTTGCCTTTTAGTGGCCAGGAGCCTTCAGAACTTTCCCACATAGTCACACCACAAAAACCCTAACATTTCCTACATACAACTTAGGAAATATCTATTTGCACAGGGTTTCCAAATGGTATTTTGTTAATGCACTGAGGCTATATTACAATTATTTCAAGTTCAACATGAGGGGATCTTTTTATTGAAAGATGCAGAAAAAGGGATAAAAACATTTCTGGAAATTATCTATCTGTTAATGGTTTCCCCACATAAACAAAATAAAAATAAGAATTTCCACTAAAAGCTAAGGAAGAAAAACCATTTCAGAGCCTGATCCTGCTCAGAAAAGCTCCCAGTTTTCTTCAGTGGGAGTTTTGCCTCCAGACAGTCTGCGGAATCAGACCCTAAAAGTCTGGCTGAAAGGAAAGAGATTGCAGAAAGAGGCTGGCAATTTCAATCACTTTTTCAGAACTATCTCCTGCTTCTAAAAAACAGTTAACTTTTCTCAGCTATGAGGCAATATTGAGAACACACAATAAAACCCAGTGGTCAAACCTCACCTTATAAAAGATGTATTTGGTAAATATGAAGACAGAATACCAACCTAGGGATTGTATATATAAATGCTTGATCCAAAGTAATTGATTTTAATGTGCCGTGGGCCAGGCTCTATATATTTTGAAGAATTGGATTGATGCTTCCTTAAATTTTCCTAATTGGTGGTGTTTTATAGTGTGAAACACACAAGTCTCCTGGAGCTCTTCAAGGTCAATGGTGATTATTGAGGATTCTTCTGCCTCCGATAATATTGCATTGAACTGGGGAATTAGATGCCTTTTTTAAGTATGACATTCCAGCCTCGGCTGTTACCCCATCACTGCTGTCATCAGTCTTCTCTGGTTGTCTTAGGGTACGTCTAGACTACAGGCTTTTGTCGACAGAAGTTTTGTCGACAGATACTGTTGACAAAGAGCGTCTAGACTACATTCAGTGCTGTCGACAAAGTAAGCTGCTTTGTTGACATGGCAGTGTAGACACAAAGGACAGTTTAGATGTAATAACGCTTTCTGTCGACAGAACTCTGTCGACAGAAGGCGTTATTCCTCGTAAAATGAGGTTTACCAGCATCGACAAAACTGCTGAGTTCTGTCGACGTTATGTCGACAGACCTCAGCGGTAGTGTAGACGCAGGTTTAGTTTTGTTGACAAAAGTCCACTTTTGTCGACAAAACCCTGTAGTCTAGACATACCCTTAGTTTCTGGGTGCTTTTCACTTCAGGCACTGCATGTAAACCCATGCATGAAACTATGTCAGCAGGGAGGAAGAAGTAGCAGTCAAGCAGCTCAAAGATACTGACATGAAAATTGTGAGAAAACTGAATTAGTGTAAAAAATCAGGGAGGCTCAGCAATGTAAAGTAAATAAACGGGGCATTAGGAACTCTACACTGAAATCTTTTCCCAGATTTAACATTAGAAGACATGTCCTATAGACATTGTGACCCGGATGGGTGAAACAATTCAACTTGCATATAATTTTGCCCAAAACTTTAAAAACAATTTTTATTTCAGATGCTAAAAAGTTTGAGTAACTTATTTGCCTAACCATCACATATTTCTTAGGTCAGATGTTGTCTCTGCACTTGCAGATTCCGGCCATGATTTGGAAGTGCCTCTGCCAAAATGCCTAGAGAAAGATGGTGCTTATGAGAGTCCATAGCCAGGGTAGGCCCACTGCTCAGTGAGGAGGGAGAAGCAGTAACAGGAAACTTGGAAATGGCGGAGATGCTCAATGACTTCTTTGTTTCAGTCTTCACCGAGAAGTCTGGAGGTGTGCCTAACGTAGTGAATACAAGCAGGGAGAGGGTAAGTTTAGAAGATAGGATACACAAAGAACAAGTTAAAAATCACTTAGGAATGTTAGATGTCAGCAAGTCACCAGGTCCTGATGAAATGCATCCCAGGATACTCAAGGAGCTGATAGAGGAGGTATCTGAGCCTTTAGCTATGATCTTTGAAAAAATCATGGAAGACAGGGGAGATTCCAGAAGAGTGGAAAAGGGCAAATATAGTGCCCATCTATAAAAAGGGAAATAAGAACAACCCAGGAAACTACAGACCAGTCAGTTTAACGTCTGTCCCAGGGAAGATAATGGAGCAGGTTATTAAGGAAATCATATGCAAACACTTGGAAGGTAATAAAGTGATAGGGAATAGCCAGCATGGGTTTGTGAAGAACAAGTCATGCCAAATTAATCTGATAGCTTTCTTTGATAGGATAACGAGCCTTGTGGATAAGGGAGAAGCGGTGGATGTCATATACCTAGACCTTAGTAAGGCATTTGATACGGTCTCACATGATATTCTTATTGATAAACTAGGCAAATATAACTTAGATAGGGCCACGATAAGGTGGGTGCATAATTGGCTGGATAACCGTAGTCAGAGAGTTGTTGCTAACGGTGCTAAATCCTGCTGGAAAGGGATAACAAGTGGAGTTCCGCAAGGGTCTGTTTTGGGACCCGTACTGTTCAATATCTTCATCAATGATGTAGATATTGGGATAGAGAGTACGCTTATTAAGTTTGCAGATGATACCAAACTGGGTGGGGTTGCAACTTCTTTGGAGGATAGGGACATAATTAAAAATGACCTTAGCAAGTTAGAGAAATGGTCAGAAGTAAACAGGATGAGGTTTAATAAAGAGAAATGCAAAGTGCTCCACTTAGGAAGGAACAATCAGTTCCATACATACAAGATGGGAAGCGACTGTCTAGGAAGGAGCATGGCGGAAAGGGATCTAGGGGTCATAGTGGACCACAAGTTGAATATGAGTCAACAGTGTGATGCTGTTGCAAAAAAAGCAAATATGATTCTAGGTTATATCAACAGGTGTGTTGTAAGCAAAATTTGTGAAGTCATTCTGCCGCTCTACTCTGCACTAGTTAGGCCTCAGCTGGAGTACTGTGTCCAGTTTTGGGCGCCACATTTCAAGAAAGATGTGGAGAAATTGGAAAGGGTACAGAGAAGAGCGACAAGAATGATTAAAGGTCTAGAGAACATGACCTATGAATCCAGGCTTCATGAACTGGGCTTGTTTAGTTTGGAAAAAAGAAGATTAAGGGGGGACATGATAGCGGTTTTCAAATATCTAAAAGGGTGTCACAAGTAGGAAGGAGAAAATTTGTTCCTCTTGGTTTCTGAGGACAGGACAAGGAGTAATGGGCTTAAAGTGCAGCAAGGGAGGTTTAGATTGGACATTAGAAAAAATTCCTAACTGTCAGGGTGGTCAAATATTGGAATAAATTGCCACTTGTAATTCACCATGAAAGTTCCAGCATTAGGCAGAAGAAAAGGAGGGGAGGAGAGCTTTGGAATTACAAAATAGCTGAAAAATTATCAGCCCTAAAAAAGTAGGATGATTTTTTTCCTAAGCAGTATTACTCTAAGGAGTAGCCCTGCTGGTCTGTATCTGCAAAAACAAGTAGGAATCCTGTGGCACCTTAGAGTAACACATTTATGAAAGTAGGAATAAGAAATCCTCCGGAAAAGGCTTTATTTTCCAGAGAATAACATCTAGACTGGTGCTTTTCTCCGGCTTTTCTCCAAGATAGGATAAAAGCGGCAGCCATGTTAATGCAAATGCCGTGGGGGATATTTAAATCCCCCGCGGATTTGCCTATTCCAACATGCTACATTAGCATCCCTTTTCTGGAAGGGATGTCAATATAGACGTAGCCAAAGTGTCTCTGGTTTTCCTTCTCTGCCTCAACTTCTAAGTGCCAGGTCTGTAGAAGAAACTTAATCTCACCCATAGTTAGAGATCTGCCTGTCTTAGGACATCTTCCCACCTTGGTGTTTGTGGTGGGGAGGGACAAGGCCACCACTATCTATTTCTGTTCCTATGTGGCCATTCCTCCCCGTTACTAGGTGTCAGTCTCCTGCTTCTTGTTCCATCTCTGCCTGTCTGTCACTGAGGTGGATGTCTGGGCCTGGGAGCTGTTTTCACCTTGGTGTGCTGCTTTGGGAAGGTTGACTTCTTGAGGGCTACTCTGCCCCACCACAAATGCATGCACTTGGCTGCTTTCTTGACCTATGCTAGCTTACCTATCCAGTTGCAGCCTTTGAACATCATAGAAAAATATTCCTTTCAGTTTCTAAATTCTGAGCCCTAATTAGGTGAAATGATTGGCACATGGATCCCAGCAGTTGCCTCAGTACAGTTCAGGTACCTCATGTCACGAGCATTATCAGGCTTTATAACCTAGTGCAACAGATCTTTTTGCATGGCAACACAAACTTATATGACAATGGCCCAAACAGTCAATCTATGGTAAAGTGGCTGGCTATGAACTAGTAGCATTTGAGAGTAGCCATCATCCAGATGGACTAACTTTTTGCTGGGTATGAAGCGCTGTATATTGGTATGCTGCTGCTGCAGCTCTGGGACTATTTCATTACATAATTAAAAAAAAAAGTTTTTGCTGTACTGAAATTCTCTTGCTATTGCTGGTCACAGAGGCTATGTCTAGACTACACTTTAGTTTTGAAAGAGGATATGCAAATTCCTACAAATTCTTCCGATCTCACATTCAAAAGTGGGTCTTTCGAAACTGAAAGTAGTCTGGATGTAGGTTTTTTTCGGAAAAAAAAACCCTTTTTTGAAAAACCGCGTAAACCTAATTTTTTAAGGAAGAGTGTTTTTTTGAAAAGGGGGGTGTATCTGAAAAAACCGTGTCCAGACTACTTTCACTTTCGAAAGACCCACTTTCAAAAGTGAGCTTGGAAGAAGATGTGCAAATTCCGCGGAATTTGCATATCCTCTTTAGAAAATAAAGCGTAGTTTTATTAGACGTACCTTTAGGTCTGCAGAATTATCCTTTCCCACCAATCAATACTGGTTTCTTTAGCCCAGAAACAGCAATCCATGATGTGGATCCCTAAGGATAGCTAAGGGTGCATCTATATAGCAGGGCTTAATTAGAAATAAGTTATGCAAATTTAGCTATGTCAACCATGTAGCTTATTTTAAAATAGTTTATTTTGAAATTAGGAGTGTCTACAAAGCACTTATTTCAAATTAGAGCAATCTTCCTCCAACTTCCCTTACTCCCCGTACAATGAGGGTTACAGGAGTTAGAGTAAGCTGTCCTCCAGCTTGACAATATTTCAACATTATTTCAAAATAACTGCATGCTGTGTAGACGGGGACTAAGTTATTTCAAAATAATGTTGCTGTGTAGACATACCACCTATACTGCACACTTATTTCAGAATAAGCTATTCCAGAAAAAATATTCCAAAACAGCTTATTTTGAAATAGAGCGTCTACATTACAGGGACGCCTCGAAATTAGCTTGAGGGAGGCTGCCCTAATGTGGACTCGCTACCTCGATTTAGAACCCCAGGAAGCACTAGGGAGTAATTACTTTGAATGGCTCTGGGGAGAAGCGATTTCCAAATAACAGCAGTGGAGTATCCACACTACAGTTATTGTGAAATAGCAGTTTTGGAAGAGGAGTTATCCCTCATGGAATGAGGTTTACAGAAGTCGGAATAAGCTGTCTGTTACTTCAAATTTATTTTGAAATATCAGAATTGCTGTGTGGACACTCGCATTGTTATTTCGGAATAACGGCCATTATTCCGAAATAATGCTGCTGTGCAGATGGACCCTAAGGCTACGTCTACGTTGCATCCATCTTGTGCAAAAGCCTATGCAAATGAAGCACAGATTAGCAAATTGCCATGCTTCATTTGCATAATTAATTAGGGGTTGGTTTTGCGCAAGAGGCTTTTGGAAAAAAGGAGCCGTCTACACAGCTCTTTTTGGCGCAAAACCTCTTGCGCAAAAATGGCCCCTAATTAATTATGCAAATGAAGTGCAGAAATATGCGAATCCGTGCTTCATTTGCATAGGCTTTTGCACAAGAGGGATGCAAAGTAGATGTAGCCTTAGTGTGCCAGTGGCTTTTAACACTATGTTGAAACACTGGTTTAATACTAACTAAGAAGAAAGAGTGCCACCTACTGAAACACCAACATCTATTTTTGTAGGGAAGGAAGATGAAGTGGATGACCTGATAAGTCTTTTACATCTCTGTTTTCTATTTATTATTCAAGACTTTGGAAGTAATTGAAGGAGGAACTGATTTTCAACTTTTAAAATGTGCACACGCCCAATCCTGCTCCCATTGACGTCAATGACAAAGCAACTGCCCCTTCAGTATGAGCCCAACTGGACTCCACAACTGAGATAAAATCACCTGTTGCTGACTGTTCTTTTCAACATATAAAAAATTACTGCCCCCCCACCCCTCCGCCAACCTGATTTGTGTCACCATGGTGGTAAAACATGCTAGGGTTTTAACTGAAGCATTTAATTCAGGGCTCCATCCATGCTCTTTTTCAATCACCAATTCCTCATTGACACAAGCAATGCAGAAATGCCAAACCATAGAATAAACTCATTGCTGGCATGGCCTCTCAGCCAACAGCTGTGCAGTTCTTGTTCTTTTAGCCAGTGGAGATATAGTATCTATGTATGTACAGAAGATAACTAAAATTTAATTTGCCCCAGTTGTAGTAGAGAAACATAACCTACTATATAGAGTTGAAATAATGTGGATGGTATCATCTGTATATAATTGATAGGGTTACATTTTCCATTACAGTGTCTTCTGGAGGAGGGGGAGGATATACAACAGGGTAGCAATCATAACAATCATGCATTACAAAACATCAATCACAAATCATACTTTCAATTACTACAGAGTGATTTGCATTTCATTCTGACATGTACAAATGACCTATTTCTAAACAATGTCACATAAAATTATATTAAATTAAATTTTTATTCCAAATATTGTAAAGCTCTAAGCCAAACAGATGGACAGGTATGGTATTACTTCATTTGCAGCATGCTAAGCTTGGCTAAGAGCCTACAGAGCACAAATGTTTCAGTAGTCCTTAGGGGTTAACAGGCATTAAATTCAATGAGGCCTAGAAATTAAGAGATCTGGCAATTGTTGCTCTTTATATTAACCCTGGAAGAGATTGCTGGAGTGGGAAAATAGCTATTCTTGATTAATCAACCTGTTATTTTCAGCTATTTTAAACCATTTCTTTAAATGAGAGCTACATAAATTATAATGAAACCAAATATAAAGAAAAAAAAAAACCCAACAACCCACAAAGCAAAAATCACAACAAAAACTATTTAAGAGTCCAATTGCATTTTGTGTCTTTTTTGGAATGTAAATAAAATATAATTATAAACATATAACATTTCAGACATACTTTTTCCAAACATTACCTCTCATCATAGGGCAAGGCCTTATTAACACTTGCAAACCTGCTTAACTTTAAACATCTGAGTAGTCCCAGTTAAGTGTATGCAAAAGTGTTTGCAAAATCAGAGACTAAACATGCAGATTAAAATCAAAATAAAAATCCAGTTGACAACTGGCGCCGTTTTCATTTACTTGCCAAGCCCTTAGTTCGGGTTTTTGCATGTCTCTGCAAGTATTAGTGAAATTAATGTGAAATCTGAATGACTTCAAGCTCCTCAAATCCCTAATTAGAGCTACCCGTGAACAGAGTATTTTCCTTTAATATTCTTTGGGTGTGTCTACACTGCACCCTTACCTCAAAATAAGCTACGCAATCTGCACTATGCAAATTGCATAGCTTATTTTGAGGTAATTTTGAAATTTGAAATTTGGTGCTGTCTGCTCAGCTCCAAATTTCAAAATAAAGTGGTATTGTGAAACATCCCTTAACCCTTGTGGAACGAGGTTTACAGGGACATCGGAATAGCGAGCCCGTTATATTTTGATATAAGAGGTGTGCTCAAAAGACGTGGAATATGGATTTCAGGATACTTCCGGTATCCTGAAATAGCTCCACAGTGTAGACGTAGCCCTTGATGGCAACAATTCCTGCAAAGGAAATATGGACTGCTAAACTCGGGATTTTAGCAAGGAAGCAAAAAAGAATCTGATATTTAAAAATACATTTCTTTGAAATATATTTATTTGGTAGTTTAAAGATATTGTTATGAGGTGAGTAAACCCTAGCTTTTGGGTCTGGTGTTTGCTAAAGAGGCATAGGGGTTGTAACCATTTTTTGTGTGTCTTCAAAAACTTACATTTGCATCTAACCTCTGAAACTGGGTGGAGGACTAACCATGTGCTTTGCATAAGCCAATGCAGTTGCCTAGGCTACTTAGAGCTTTTATCCATAGAAAGAGTTGGATGTGCAAAATGAGAGTGCAATGTTAGGTTAAGGACTGGCTCCTTTGAAAATCTGATTCTTAATATTTTTCTTACTAATCTGGAACTGTAAACAATCTGGGGGAAAATATTCTGAATAGCATTTGCAGTTCATCTTCAAAACTACAGGGAATATTTCTGGACATATACCTGTCTGCATATGGCACTTTTGTGATGTCTTTCAAGAATACAACTGCAGCCAATTGTTGCAAAGCAAGGAATAGTTAGAAAAATCTACATATAATATACTTGCCAGCATTTGCAGATCCATCATTTTAAAGCATGAAATTGCTGGAAAAACTGCTCTTGACCAAGACTTTGATGGATAGGAACTGGATGCTCTTCCAATGAAATCAAAGAACTAAGCCTTAATTGCTTTAACTATGAGAAACTGATCTGGCTTTTTGGCAAATGATGTTTATTAAATGCTACAAGAAAATAATTTTTTGGCCATCATTTTGGTGTTCAGGATGAAAATATTCTTTAGAATCCTTTTTGAACCTATAGATACCTACGATGAAATTCAGGGCTGCAGTACATGAATTAATCTCCTGTCCCCTTGCTCTTAAAATATTAAAATACTGTTAAGCTTTCCACAGAACTTGGAACTATAACTGTGCAATGCATACATAAAACTAATTGGCAGTGAAGTGTTGCTTTAGGCTTACAAACACTGTCTTTTTTACTTCTGGGGCCTGGATTTATTCCAGCTTAATCCAACTAAAAATTGTTGTCTTGAAAAGTTTGAGACCGCCTTGAAACGGGAGAATCTGTAGTTGCTTGCCTAAACATCTTTGCTTGTCAAAGGAATTAGTCCAAATACTCTCAGTGTTGGTTGTTGCCTTATGCAGCGGTAGGGGGCAGAATCAAAGCTGACTGCACAGTAGAGTAGGGACTAGCCCTCACTTTTAGAAGACAAACTCAGTTGCGAGATGCTTCCAAAGGTACTCCCTGTGGCCTGTAAAACAAAGATCGAAACTCATCTGCAAGTTCATATTCAACAAGATAATATTATGAACATTTAACTACTGCAGAGAACTATAACAATAGGTTAGATAGATCTTCCTTTTTCAGGGAAGGTTGGATCTAGCCCTTTGAAGAAGGGGAAATTTTCAGGTAAACAACCACAAATCCTCCTATTTTTTCCTCAAATCCACCATAAGGGATTTTATCAATAGCAACAAAATTCCTAGGGAAGGAACAAAATAATATCACTGAGAGGAAAGGTTCTAAGGAATCATCATAACAAGTGGAGTTCCACAGAGGTCTGTTTTGGGACAGGCTCTCCAATATTTTCATCAACGATTTAGATATTGGCATTGAAAGTACGCTTATTAAGTTTGCAGATGATACCAGGCTGGGAGGAGTTACAGCTGCTTTGGAGGATAGGGTCATAATTCAAAATGATCTGGACAAATTGGAGAAATCGTCTGAGGTAAAGAGGATGAAGTTTAATAAAGACAAATGCAAAGTGCTCCACTTAGGAAGGAACAATCAGTTTTACACGTACATAATGGGAAGCGACTGTCTAGGAAGGAGTACGGCACAAAGGTATCTAGGGGTTATAGTGGACCCAGGGCTGGATTAAGGGGGGGGGGGGCGAGCCGGGCAGCTGCCCGGGGCGCCAACCTATGGGGGACACCTGGTTGAAGTGGAAAGGGGCACTGTTCACCTGGGGGTGGGGCCGCGCATACGCCGCGTGCCCGGGGGTAGGGCCGCGCATGTGCCGCGCGCCCGCTGCCCGGGACACAAGTATGGCTCGGTCTGGCACTGAGTGGACCACAAGCTAAATATGAGTCAACAGTGTGATGCTCTTGCAAAAAAAGCAAACATGATTCTGGGATGCATTAACAGAAGTGTTGTGAGCAAGAAATGAGAAGTCATTCTTCCGCTCTACTCTGCGCTGGTTAGGCCTCAGTTGGAGCATTGTGTCCAGTTCTGAGCACCGCATTTCAAGAAAGATGTGGAGAAATTGGAGAGGATCCAGAGAAGAGCAACAAGAATGATTAAAGGTCTAGAGAACATGACCTATGAAGGAAGACTGAAATAATTGGGCTTGTTTAGTTTGGAAAAGAGAAGATTGAGGGGGGACATGATAGCGGTTTTCAGGTATCTAAAAGGGTATCACAAGGAGGAGGGAGAAGAATTGTTCTTCCTGGCCTCTGAAGATAGAACAAGCAGCAATGGGCTTAAACTGCAGCAAGGGAGGTTTAGGTTGGACATTAGGAAAAACTTCCTAACCGTCAGGGTGGTTAAACACTGGAATAAATTGCCCAGGGAGGTTGTGGAATCTCCATCTGTGGAGATATTTAAGAGTAGGTTAGATAAATGTCTATCGGGGTGGTCTAGACGGTACTGGGTCCTGCCATGAGGGCAGGGGAGTGGACTCGATGACCTCTTGAGGTCCCTTTCAGTCCTAGTATTCTATGATTCTATGATCATGGCGTGATGGATCCAGCTGCCAAAGGCTGCATCAGGAGATAATTGATTATCAATCCCTGCATACATTTACCAAGTTGCAGCTTTACAGATTTTATTGTAAAGGGCCTGCCCTTTCCCAGTCCATGATGCTGCCAGTGCTCATACTGAGTGAGCCCTGGTGCACAATGAATCCTTTGTCCCGTATGCTTGTAGGGATCAGAACGTGCAGGTCTAGCACCCAGGGCGATGGGCAACATGGATCTCTGACATTCACTTGCTGCCAAAAGGGGAAATGAATGAAGTAGCATCTTGCCAGTCAAGCTCAGGCTGCACAGGAAGTCCTATTGGAGCACTGAAGGCCTGAAGCAGCTCACTCCAACCACAGAAAGTGAGCCATGTGAGCCATCTGAGCAATTGTGCAACTCTCTGCTGCCACTCTGTTAGGCTCTACTCTTTCTGCTTCCTGCATTCCACATCCAGACCTCTTCCTGACCCCTGCACTGTCCCCTTGTTCCTGATCTGGTGCCTGCCTGTACACCTCATTCCTGACCATTGGCTACTATTCTTGTCTCTCATTTCTGATTCTGACTCAATCCTTGGCTCTGGCTTTTGGTATCTGACTCTGGCTACACCCCTCAGCTTTGATTCCTGGTTTGATTCCGGCTCCATCCTGGCTCTGGTATTTTGCAGCTGTCTCTGGCTCTGACGCCAACCTGGATGCCTGCTTCACCCACTAGATCACACTCCTGATTAGGGTTGCCACCTTTCTAATTGCTGATAGCTGGACCCCTTGCTCCTACCACTACTCTGCTTTTTCCCTTGAGGGCCTGCTCCCTTCTCCGCCTTATCTTTTGAGGCTCTGCTCATTCTCTGCCCCCAAGGCTTGTTCCTCTGCCTCCCTCTCCACTTTGCTCCCTGGATTGTCTCTTCCTCCCTCATTTCCCCAGCAGGGCTCCCTGTGCTCCAGGGCTGGGTTGGGAGCTGCTGCAGCCTGACATGGAGCCTGCCTACTGCGCAGGGGCTGACATGGGTTAATGACCAGATGGCTCCCCCTGCCTTACAGTATCTGGACTCTTGGTATCCACATCTGAGTGGACATTAAGAGGTCCCCTTCTTGACCAGACTTTTTGGTTAAAAACTGGGCACCTGGACAATGAAGCCAGAAAGCTGGACAGACAACCCTACTCCTGCTCTGATCAGTAGCCAGTTTGCCTATGTCCCAGTTCCTAACAACCCTTCACCAAAGCACCAGCATAGCCACTGCGAGACTGAAGATTTTGATGCCTTCTAATCTCTTTTTCTTGAATAAAATAAGACCAGAAAAACTGGTTTTCTCATGCTGCCAATTATTTTCAGACAAGCCTTTAAGGCTAATCCTATATCCAGCAAATGCCATAGCTTCTCCTTTGGGTGAGAAGTACATGGACAAAAAGAAGGCAATGAGAGGTCTTACGCTTGATGAAAAACCTAGCTTACTTTTGGAATGAAAGTGCAATCCGCTCTCCAAACCACCATGTTTTTGTGAAAGATGCAGCAAGGTGGATCAAGTGACAAAGCTTATTTCATAGATTCATAGGGTGCCCGCAGTAAAGCATTGAACACAATGTTCAAATCCCAAGATAGAACTCTGTGCATCATAGGAGTACTCAACAGCTGCACTTCTCTAATGAAGCAACAATTGTCCTCATTGTAGAAAATGGAAGATTTTTCTGGATAACTCAAAATTGCAGACAGTAGAGAAACATGCTTTTTCCAGGTACTGTATTAGCCAGTAACCTAAAACTGATTCATATTAAAACTCCATGAGACACTTGGCCTACATGATACTGAATAGGTGTCTCTCTACATCAAGCTCTGAATGTAGATTAGATGCTTGAGAAAGCCACCTGTTGCTTTTCTTCCCAATGCTAACAGTGCTAAAGACCAGTGGAGTAACAATTTTGCTCAAGAAACTTCCTTTCAAATACCAAGCTTCGAGGTTTTATTTGCCTGGATCCTGGTAAATAAAACTGGATGGTGGGATAACAAATCTGAACTCTGATTCAAGAACAACGGTGACTCCACTGAGATGTTCATGAGGTCAGGAAACCTTCTTCGGCAACGGGGGCAGTAAGATCATTTCCTCAATCATCTTTCTAATCTTCTGCATTACCTTAGTGATATTGGGGAAAAGCATAAAGTAAGCCCTTTGGCCATTAGAGTATCAGGGCAACTATGTCTAGGGCTCCTGACCCCTTTTCCCTGCAAATTATCAGGGAACCTTTTGGTTTTCCTTCAATACAAAAAGAACGAGAATCAGAATTCCGAATTTTTGAGGATCAATCAGAATGATTTGTTGTGAACACTTCATTGTTGGATCAATTTTCCCACTGCTCAGCCAGTTGGCTTTCACATTATTAGTGTCCTTGATATGCAAGGGCCTGACAGATTGTAGATGGGCCTCTGCCCACTGCATGATGGAGATCCCATGAGCTCAGACCAGTCTCATGGTTTACATATACCATTGCCAATGGATTTGGTCATTACCAGAATATGACTGTTTGGCAATGCTGGGGTCAGTTGTTGAAAAGCATACTTTATTGCCCACAGATTTAGACAGTTCATGCCTTTCTTTTGCTCTGAGAACTGTGTCCCTGGGGCCACCAACTTCTTGGAGAACACCCCCTGGCTTTCAGATGGTCATCTGTTATGATGACCTCTCTGGCTCTGCCCAGGCCATCCCTCCTTGGAATCTGTCTGTGGACTCATCCACCATGCCAAGGATTTCAACACAAATAATGAAAAATTCAGAAAAGGGCAGTGAAAAAGCAGCAGGAAACTCTAGAGAGTTCTCATATTCTTGCCGAAGGCATTATATGATAGTCTAGTGGGACACTTCTGAGAGTACCAGTTCAGAGAGAATTGCTCAGAGACCGAGCTGCCACAGCCGAAGACAAGGGTTTCTCCACTATGAGGCACACCAAAGCAGTCAAAAAGAGAACTTCCATTTTACCACACTTGCTAACAAGAAGTCATACAAGCAATTCCCTCAAGCACTCCAGTTCCCCTGTATCGCCACCGGTAGTACTCCAGGATGAGTGATTATGAAAACCAGTATCCCCACTTAAAGGTTCTTCTGATGCAAAGGACCAGCCATGTTCCCAGGTCAATATATGACTTAGATCTTACTCAAAATACATGCTTTTGGCCAATTCTTCTTAACTAAACTAAAATTTATTAAAGAAGAAGAGAGTATTTGTTATCACATTAATAGATGAGCCCCTGATGGTGAAGCTGATGTGGTTAGGTCCTGTAACAGTGTCACTTATATAGCTATGTGGACAGATTGGCAATGTGGTTTCTTGCAGGGATAGGTTCCTGGGATAGTGTTTCTGTGGTGTGGTGCATGGCTACTGGTGAGTATTTGCTTCAGGTTGGGGAGCTGTCTGTAGGTGATTACCTACAGACAGGCCTGCCTCCCAAGGTGTGTGTGAGTGAAAAATCATTTTCCAGGATAGGCTGTACATTGTCAGTGATGCTCTGGGGGAGTTTTAGCTGGGGGCTGTAGGTGATAGCCAGTGGTTTTCTGTTTTTTTCTTTGTTGGGTCTGTCCTATAGTAGGTGAATTCTGAGTATTCTTCTGGCTCTGTCAACCTATTTCTCCACTCAGCCAGGGTATTTTAGACAGTGGATCAGGTGATGTGTGCTGGATGGAAGCTAGAGGTGTGTAGGTAAGAATAGCTGTCATGAGGTTTCTGATATAGGATATCATTTATGCAACCGTCATTTATTTGTATTGTAGTATTCAGGAAGTGGATCTCTTGTGTGGACTGCCATAAAAATGTAGGCATAGTGTGTGGCCATGGGGTATTTGTGCCCAAATCTGAAATGGTTGTGGGTGAGGACAAAGTCACAAAGCTCAGATACCAGGTATACCATGCCATCATTGGGTATACTGTTCCTGACATTTTGTATCATCCTTTTGTGGAATATTGGTGTAGAAAGTTTCTACTTCCATGGTGGACAGGATGGTCAATGATGCCCTGTAGTTTCCTCAGGAAGACAGTTGTGTCTCAAAGGTAGTTAGGAATGCTGATTGCGTAGGGTCTGAGGATAGAGTCCACATAGCTGGACATCTCTGCTGCAAGAGTGCCAATACCTGAGATTACAGGTTGTCCAGGATTTCCATGTTTATGGATCTTAGGTAGAAGATCTAGGGGTGTGTCTGTGTAGATTTAGTCCCATGTTATTACAGGGAGTTTCTTGAGCAGATGATGTCGTTTCTCTTGGTACTCCTCAGTGGGACCAAATGTAAAGTTTGTATTTCAAAGTTCTATCTTAACTAGCTTTGAATGGCCTTCATTACCATTTACATACATTTCTTACATGCCTGTAGAGGTTGACTACGGGTCATTTGGCTTGGGATTATTTAACCCTTTCTGGCCATGTGTTTGTGGTACAAGATTTGTTACAACTACATAATAGTGGTATCAACAATGCTTTTTATGGTCATATTATAATCAGATAATGTCATGCCTATGTAGACTACTCATTAGAGTTAGGGATGTCAACGTGTAGTCAAATACATAATTAACCAATAAGCCTGTGCTTATCCTGCCTCTGTATCAGAGGCAGTAGTTTGGGGTGGCAGGCGAAGCTGCTCTGCACCAGGAACTGGTTTTTAATTTGGGGACTATCAAACAATTGTGTAACTGATAATATTTTGTGCAGATACATGCCTATTCAATTAATCACTATCTAACACAGTGGTCCCCAACCATTAGAGGCTGCCGGGCACCAGGGGGCGTGGCCATTCGCCTGCCGGGCACCAGAGGGTGGGGACACTTGCATGTCCGGGGGCGGGGCCCCCGCCATAGCCACGTGCTTGGGGGCGGCCCCCCCCCAAGCACCGCGCGCCCGGGGCCGGCACTCCTCCCAAATGAAGCGCCGCATGCCCGGGGCCGGCGCCCCCTCCAAGCGCCATGTGCCAGGGGCCAACGGCCCCCCCCCAAGTGCTGCGCGCTCAGGGCTGGCACCCCCTTCAAGCACCGCACACCCAGGGCCAGCGCTCCCCCAATGCGCCACGCGCCCAGAGCACGGGCGGCCAATTCGCGCCACTCCCAGGGCCGGCACTCACCGTGCGCCATGCGCCCAGGGCCGGCTCTGACATCATGCATGCGCCATGTGCCCGGGGCCAGGTCAGCCCCGAGCACTTGGCGGGCGCACACAAATGCCATAGCACCCGCGGGCACCGTGTTGGGGACCACTGATCTAACACCTCTAATTAGAGTGCCTACAATTAGCTCATGCACTTTCTCAGGACAGTAGTTCCTGATCTGATCTTGTTCCATCTTTTGGCTGGCAGAAAGATTTTGTGGCTCTTTGCATCAAGGTTTGGATAACTGACTGAATTGCTCGAGTAGATCATCTTTTGATGAAACTCTACCGGAAATTCAGGTAAAGATACACCTGTATCTCCTTCTGCTTGAGAAAAGCTTCCAGAAAAACAAGGTCTTTTGTAAGGACTTGAGGTATGGATGACATTATGAAAGGCAGAACTTTGTATTGAAAATGATCAGTCCCATGTGTGAATTATAGAACTTTCTTGTGCACCTAGTGAACTGACCCATGAAAATAGCCTTCTCAAACAGTGATTTGGAATCTTTAAAAATTCTAGGATATACACTTGTAGAACCCTATCAAGGGCTTATCTGTCCAATGAAAGGAGAGGCTACTGGTCCTTGAATTTTAAGAGTCTCCCACATGGGTGTTGCTCATCAGAACTCTCCTGAATGTAGGCAGGCATTGTTTCTAGTGATTAATTGTGTGTTACAAGAAAATTGGTCTCTCCCTTTTCTAGGTTTAGAACGTTCTGTTTGCTTTTCATGTAGTCTAGCCTTCCAAACTTACTGGAGCAGCCACAAAAAGAGTATTTAAATCTGTAATAAGGCCTGCTATTCCTCTTCCTGGATTTGGAGCTGGGGGAGAGTAGTAAGGTTGGAATTTCTTTTTTGGTTTTGTTATTTACCTGAAGATTACACCACCACTTTGTTTCTGACCTTCTGAGTATTTTGAAACCATGATCATGATTTTGGCCTTTATATTGCCCTTTCAGGTATTGTAACCAGATGCACTATCTGGTCACCACATTGGAGGCCTCAGCACATGCTGAAAACATCAAAACATCTCTGGTTGTGTTGGTTATGCTTGCTGAAGCCATTGAGATTTTTTTTCAACTCTGAATCTAAGCACAATTTCTTTTTTTTTGAAGTCTAGGCCAGTTCTAATCTTGTAAACTATTGGGCCAGAGTTAAAACCTTCAGAGAGGAAGATTTAACTTCAAACATATCAAGCAGTGATATTTTCATTCTGTAGTTGATAGATTCTTTCAGGAAAGATTCCCTTCTGTTGGGGGAGCAGTGTCTTTGACAAGTGCTAAAACAGTCCTGTCCACGTTGGGAAGAAACACAAAATCTGCTTTACTGTGCTGAACGTGAAGAATATTTTTGGCATGTCTGAATAATCCATACACTTTTCTGGTGTCTCATTTGTACTTAATTACTCTTTCCAAAAAGACATGAAGAGGAATGCGTGATTCAGATTCTTCCAATTTCTTTGTAATTACTGTACCAATCCTTTCTTCTTGCTCCTTAATATATTTTAATGGGTTTATCTAACAGCACACTTAAGTAACTAATCACCTTTTGTAACATCTTTTCAAATCGGATCAGTTGGAAAAAAGATCCTTTTGTTTTGCTTCATCCTGTAATTCAGACTCTGAGATTGAAAATTCATACTCCCATTGCAAGGAAGATCCTGACTTTCCCCTTGACTTCTTTTTTCCCTCTCTTGAACTTTAACTGTCTAGCCTTCTTTAAAGCCGATGAAGATGAGGAGGAAAAAGAATTAAATAATGAACATAAAGAACCAGATACAAACAATTCCATTGCTTTATTATGTTTTTTCTTTCCATGCATGAAAACTTGTAAGCAGAGCCTTTACCCCTGGCACCCTCTGGTGATGACTGACCAGGCAGATGAGGTGGCTGGAGTGCTTAAGCCCTGTTGTACACCAGTGTTCTCTCTAAGCTGCATGGCAGCACAGCTTCATGGGTGATTAATCAGCCTCGCCCAGTCAGAGGCTCAGGACTCCATGCACAGAGCTGACTGACACGGCAGTGCTGATTAATCATCTGTGAAGCTGTGCTGCCACACAGCTTAGAGGGAACACTGCTCTACATTCGGAGTTTAGGTCCAGTTTAGCTGCATAAGGTTAATTTTCTGAACAATTAGTCCACACCACCAATCCCGTTCCATCACCTATAAGGGCTGCTGAAGTCGATTTCAGTACTCCTGGTTTTCACAAAATTTGATTTAGCATGGTCGAATTTATGGTAGCGTAGACCCAGCATTGCAAAAGTTGATGTTCGTCACCTCTGGGAGGCTCCCCACAGTGCCCCATTGTGATTGCCCTGGCCAGAACTTAGAATCATAGAACAATAGAACTGGAAGGGACCTCGAGAGGTCATTGAGTCCAGTCCTCTGCCCTCACAACAGGACCCAGTATCATCTAGAACATCCCTGATAGATGTCTATCTAACTTGCTCTTAAATATCTCCAGAGATGGAGATTCCACAACTTATTCCAGTGTTTAACCACCCTGACAGTTAGGAACTTTTTCCTAATGGCCAATCTAAACCTTCTTTGCTGCAGTATAAGCCCATTGCTTCTTGTTCTATCCTCAGAGGCCAGGAAGAACAATTTTTCTCCCTCCTCCTTGTGATACCCTTTTAGATACCTGAATGTCCCCTCTCAGTCTTCTCCTTTCCAAACTAAACAAGCCCAATTCTTTCAATCTTCCTTTATAGGTCATTTTCTCTAGATCTCTCTGGAACTTACACCTCTATTGCTCTCCAGATGAACAGGAAAAGCCCTGGGAAAGTTTGAATTTCATTTCCTGTGTGGCCAGCATTGCAAGCACACCTTAGAGCAGGCAGCACACCCGAGCAGCACATGTGGCCATGAGTTCCAGTTCCTTGGGGAGCAAAAGAGCGCCCGCATGGAGTGTTCAGGAGATCTTGGACCTTAGAGGAGAGGAATCTATTCTCTCGGAGTTCTGAAACAGCAAAAGAGATGAGGTAATATCTTTTATTGACTCAACTTTGATTGGTGAAAGAGTTAAGCTTATGCGCTATCCACGGAGGTCTTCCTCAGATTGAGAAAAGGTACTCAGAGGGTCACAGCTAAATATAAGGTTGAACAGATAATTTAGTATAAGCAGTGAACACATGTTTGAAGGGGCAAGGAAGAACTATTTAGCTTGAAAGCTTGTCTATCTCACCAACAGAAGCTGGCCTAATAAAAGATACTGCGTCATCTACTTCGTGCCTCTAATATCCTGGGACTGACATGGTTATACCACCACTACACACAATTTTGAGAGAATTTGTGAATTAAAGAAAAGACTGTGCTTTATACCACAGCATGTATGTTGGATTTTGAACCTTTATAAAAGATATAAGTAGCAAAGAGCTAAGTCTCAATGTTGGGACCAATGCTTAGTGAAGAAAGCAAGAGTGAGAGACTCACTACATAGTTCAGGACCCTATGGATAGTATAGGGAATAATGTAGGAGATTGGGGTGGAAGAACAATTTCAATTTGTTAGCTGGTTAAAGAAGGAATATATTTAATACTATTGTCTGCTCGCTGACTTCTACCAAATTAAAACACCATGACCTCAATTTGTATTCCTTCCAATAACATTCCATCCCTTTTTTTGCAAAAAAATATTAGAGGCAGCAAACAGGATGCATGAGAGTATATGTCTGAAGGGCATTTCCTTTCTGTAAACTCCTGATAGAGGTATTTGTCCTCAAAATTCACTTGTGCTTTCAGGCCTCCTGGACACACAATAGTTATTCTAGATGTTCCCCTTACAAAACAGAGAAAAACTATGAAAAATGCACAAAGTTCATTCTTGGTTGGTAATCTGTTTGTATTACAACCAGCTGTCAGCAACTGCGGAACCTCTTAAAGTGCAATATTACCAGGTTAACAAGGTAGAAGAATCATTTTAGCCATACTATTTTTAAAATAGCATTGAAAATCATGTGGAAAAATACAGAATTTAACTGTCTGTTGCTATCAAATAGATGCATGTATGTAAAGTGCTTTTACTCCTTCAAGTCCCCTTAAAATTTCACTCCTTTAAAAATGCCTAGTAAGCCCCATCTTCTTTTTTGTCTGTTCATTGTCTAAATAGGACTTTATAAGGCTACATCTACACTGGCATGATTTTCCGGAAATGCTTTTAATGGAAAAGTTTTCCATTAAAAGCATTTTCGGAAAGCGCGTCTAGATTGGCAGGACGCTTTTCCGCAAAAGCACTTTTTGCGGAAAAGCGTCCGTGGCCAATCTAGACGCGCTTTTCCACAAAAACGCCCTGATCACCATTTTTGCGATCGGGGCTTTCTTGCAGAAAACAAATCTCAGCAGTCTACACTGACAAAAGGGACTTTTGCCCAAACAGGAGGAGCATAGTATTTCCGCAAAAGCACTGACAATCTTACATGACATCGTCAGTGCTTTTGTGGAAATTCAAGCGGCCAGTGTAGACAGCTGGCAAGTTTTTCCGCAAAAGCAGATGATTTTGTGGAAAAGCTTGCCAGTCTAGACAGCCTAAATGTTACTCTTGCTGACTAGTAGTTACTCTTGTAAATGATAGAAAATTAGGGTAGGAGGAGACCTCAGAAGATCATTAGTCCAATCTTCTGCTCAAAGCAGGACTAAATCCAACTAAATAATCCCACCAGGGCTTTGTCAAGCCTGGCTCAATGAATGTCTAAGAATGGAGATTCCATCATGTCCCTAGCAACCCATTCCAGTGTTAACCATCCTCCTATCCAACCTAGACTTCCCCAACTGCAACTTGAGACCATTGCTCCTTGTTCTCTCATCTGTCACCACTGAAAACAGCCTAGCTCTACCTTCCTCATAACCTCCTTCATAAGTTATCAGATCCCCCCTCACTCTTTTCTTCCTTAGACTAAATAATACCTATTTCCTCAGCCTCTCCTTATAAATTATGTGTCACAGCCCCTTAATCATTCTCATTGCCCTCTGCTGGACTCCAATTTGTCCACATCCTTTCTATAGTGGCATGCCCAAAATTCTGTAGCAATACTCTAGATGATATGTGGCCAGTGTCAAATAGAGGGGAATAATCACTTCCCTTAATCTGCTGGCAATGCTCCTACTAATGAAGCCCAATATACGATTGGCCTTTGCAATAAAGGCACATTGTTGACTCATATCCACTCATATTGTCATCCACTGTAATCCCCAACCCTTTTCTGCAGAACTACCACTTAGCCAGTCAGTCCCCAGCCTGTAGCCATACATGGGATTCTTCTGGCCTAAGTACAGGGCTCCGCACTTGTCTTTGTTGAACCTCATCAGATTTTTTTGGCCCAATCCTCCAATTTGCCTGAGTTACTCTGGATGTATCCCTACTAAGGATGTTAAGTAGCAGATAAATGACTAATTGTGTACTCGATACAATTTGTATCGAGTACACAATTAGCAGATAAGGAGCTGCTGCGGCTCTGCAGTTTAAATGTAGTAGGAGCTGGGTGGGCAGGCAGCCTAGTTCCTACTACATTTAAACTGCAGATCTGCGGCGGGGGTAGTTCCAGGATCCAGCAAAACCTTGGGGCACTCTACTTGATACCAGTTGCCAACTAGACATTGAGCCATTGATCATTATCCATTGAGCCTGATGATCTAGCCAGCTTTCTATCCAAGGTGTAGTCCTTTTATCCAATCCATTCTTTCATTTGTTGGCGAGAATATTGTGGGAGACTGTATCAAAAACTTTATTAAAGTTAAGGTATATTATGTCCACTGCTTTTCCCATAGCCACAGAGCCAGTTACCTCATCCTAGAAGGCAATCAGATTGGTCAGGCATGACTTGCTCTTGGTGAATACATGTTAACTGTTCCTGATCATCTTCCTTTCCTATAAGTGCTTCAAAATAGATTTCTCGAGCACCTGTTTCATGAGTTTTCCAGAGAGTAAAGTGAGGCTGACTGGTCTGTAATTCCCCAGATTCTCCTTCTTTCCCTGTTTTAAAGATGGGCATTACATTTGCCTTTTTTCAGTTGTCCAGGATCAACCCTGAACATCATGAGTTTTCAAAGATAACGGCCAATGGCTCTGCAATCACATCAGACAATTCTTTCAGCACCCGCAGCTGCACTGCATTTGGCCCTATGGGTTCATGCATGTTGAGATTTTCCAAATAATCTTGAACCTGTTCTTTCACCACTTAGGCTGTTCACCTCCTCCCCATGCTGTGCTGCAATGTGCAGCAGTCTGGGAACTGAACTTGTCTGTGAAGACCAAGGCAAAAAAGCCTTGAGTACTTCAGCTTTGTCCACTATCATCTGTCACTATGTTGCTTCCCCTATTCGGTTGGGGGTACGTCTACACTGCAGTGTTATTTCAGAAAAACTGACGTTATTCCTAAATAACATATTCTGTGTCTATGTTACAAGAAATTTTTTCGACTTAATGTCAAAATAATGTCAAGCTGGAGGACTTCTTACTCCAACTCCGGTAACCCTCTGTAGTGGGTCAGGGTGGCTGCACACTGACCCTGAGCGGGAGGCATCTCTCCCTGAGCCCTGGTGGACAGCACCTGGCTCCAACAACTCACCTGACCAGAAGCCAGGGGGCGGGGCTGGAGATATAAGAGGCTTGCCTGAGAGGCCAGTCTGGGCCAAGTGGCCTGAGGAGCCAGAAGCCTTCCCCGCACACCCAAGCAGGGAGCTGGGCCTGGGAGAAGCTGAAGACTGGCCTGGGCCGCTGGGTCCACACCTAGATGACAGACTGGAAGAACTGCTTTCCTGGCTGGGGGTTCCAGAGCACCGAAGCCCAGAGGACCTGCACTGGACACAGGTACCACCCGAGAGGGAGAGTGGAACAAGCCCCGGGGTAGCCAACCACCATTGGGCTGAGACAGAACCAGGTCAGCGTATTGTGGTACGGATCCCCGCTGACACAGCCGCAGACTGCTCTGCTACTACTAGGGCCTTAGGCCAGCATGCAGTGGAGTGGGTGGGCCTGCGTCCCCCCTGACACCCCGCTCTTGGGTGGCAATCTTCCCCCTCGGCTGTTACTGAACAGCAGCCTGAACCTGCTGGAATGTGGCCTGAGCAAGGGGATCCAGCCAGGCACTCATGTGAAAACTGTTTAACTGTTTGTTTGCTGCCCCACCCTGAACAAGGGCTTTGGCCGCTGAACTGTTTTGCCTGTCACCCGCCCTGAACTAAGACCGGGCTCTGAACTGTCTGTTTGTTTGGTGCTCCACCCTGAGCAAGGGCTTGGACTCTAGACTGTTTGCTTGCTGTCCCGCCCTGAACTAGGGGTCTGGGCCCAGAACTATTTGTTTACCGTCCCACTCTGAGCAAGGGCCTGTGATCTGGACCATTTATTGGCCATGAAGAGATGAAAGCCACTGTTAATTCCCCAAAAGACTAAGCAGGGGGTAGTGGGTCAGGGTGGCTGCTCACTGACTCAGAGGAGGAGGCGCCCCCCCGAGCCCAACAGGCTTACACCCTCATTGTATGAGGCGGAAGGGAAGTCGGAGGAAGAGGGCTCTTTCTTGGGCTTCCTGCTGTGTAGATAGCACCAAAAGCCAAAACAAGCTATTTCGACTTAAGCTACGCAATTGATGTAGCTCTAGTTGTGTTGCTTATTTCAGCTTTAGCCCTGCTGTGTAGATGTGCCCTGAGGGATCCACACTTTTCCTGACCATCTTCCTGTTACCATACCTGTCAAAACCCTTCTTGTTACCCTTTATATCCCTTGCTAGTTGCAACTCCAGTTGTGCTTTGGCCTTTCTGATTACACCCCTGCATGCTCAAGCAATATTTTTATATTCCCCTCTAATTATCTGTCTAAGTTTCCACTTCTTGTAAGCTTCCTTGTTGTGTTTAAGATCACTAAAGATTTCTCTGTTGAACCAGTCTGGTTGCTTATCATATTTGCTATTCTTGCTGCACATTGGGATGGTATGGATGGTAAATAACCCCAGTCACAATGGAAGGGCAACAGAATTGCAACCGAGTGCTCAATGTTCATGCTCAAAGTAGTCTCCTTGAGATGAATGATCAAAATACAAACAGTCTACCGGTTAGCATCCATGTGCATGATTATTAATAACATTTAGAACTGTCTAGCTATTTTGCATATACAAAGTACATTAATAATAATATATATTTTATTTTAAAGTTAACAACATGCCAAGCACTTTATAGAAACATGCATGCCATGTAAATGAGTGCAGCATAAGTAATATCAGACAGACTAGCAGACAAGAGAGTTCCATCTCTGCTCTAGATAAATTAATGGAGGTCATGCCCATCAATACTTATTAGCCAGAATGGGTAGGAATGGCGTCCCTAGCCTCTGTTTGTCAGAGACTAGAAATGGGTGACAGGAGAGGGATCATTTTGTGATTACTTGTTCTGTTCATTCCCTCCGGGGCATCTGGCATTGGCCACTGTTGGAAGACAGGATAGTGGTCTAGATGGACCTATGGTCTGACCCAGTATGGCCATTCTTATGTTCCTATGCTCTCTGAAGAGTTCATGCTCTAAGGACCTGATTCCATTACCCTTGTGCACTTCGGATATTATTCAGATGAACAGTTCAATAGATTAAAGGAGTCAGATTCGTGTACTGTAGTACTTTTCAAAGGATTCTTTCAAAAAGTTTGTTTCTTTCTAAATGTTTCTTTGGTTTTGTTAAAGATTAGAATGAGGATATGCTTTCTGCTTGTACCTAGCAGTTAGAAGGGATGTTGTATGTAGTACGTAAGTCCACAAGAATTCCTTTACTACTAATTTATTTCCATTTGTTAAGTATTACCAGAAACGAGTTCTGGTTGATGATAAAATGTTTATTTAAAGTTTTGTACTGAAAATCATGTTGGGATTTGACTCTCAAGAGTGTTTTGAAGACAAAAGTACAAAGAAAGTTCTTAGGGGATGACTTCAGATTTAGTAAACCAAATATGAAACTAAGAAAATATGGTACCAATAGATTTGCATAATATTATGCTGATCAAAAACCTCCTTAATCTTTGATATAACTAATAAGGGAAAGTAGTGGAAACCAAAGTTTATTTATTAGAATTTAGGGGAATTTGGCCGTGATGCAGTCAATTGGAAAAAGTACACAGGAGCAGTGTTCCTTGTAAGCTGTATGCTTATGCAGCCACTCAGGAGAGACTCAAATGCTGCCCAGTAGATTAGCAGAATGTTCGCAGCTAGGTTTTTTGTTTCTAGTGGTAATGCATATTTGCACATGCTTTGGTGCACATAAAAATTATTCTGCATATGGATGGACAAGATTAGAGGGAACATTGTACGGGAGACTGCATTTCCAAAAGTTTTAATGAAAAGTGTGTAAGCAAACCAGGAATGAGAGCTGCCAGACACAGAACTAGATGCACAAGGCAATTTAGATGATACAAAAACAAAGGCCAAAATTTGTGTGACCTCATTTGCGTGTCCCTCCTGTTCTCGTTTAACAATTATATGGTAGTGAAGTATACTCAGCAATTCAAAGGAACAGGCTGCTCATAGGCTAGCTGCAAATAATTTTAACTATATATTATATTTGTCATTAGAGCTAAGCAAATCAGTCATTATTAGTAATTTATTTCAGGAATGTAGATTTTTTTCTGCTTCAAGATTTCTGCAAGGAGATGATGATCCCCTGAAATCCATTCAGTGCTCTAAGTTTTTGATAAAAACCTCACATTTTTTTGTGAAAATTCAAAATTCAAGCTTTACTGCTTGATTGTGATTGGTTAAATAGGTCATGTGGCATTGTTTCTGTGTCTTGAGCTGGCAAATACACTAGCACTTCTGACAACTGTAATGCATGCACATTTTGAAATTGGTTTCTGTGATTACTAACATATGCAACATTGAAATTCACTTTTCAGGGACGTTTTTGCCAGTTAAATTTGATTATGCAGAGGTTTACAAAGAACAACAGAGCATGAGCGATGAGAACATGACTGAAGGTAATTAATTTAAATATACAATTCAATATCCTTGGATTTTCCCTCCCTCTATTAACACAGATCTTTGTATAGTTTTTTTTAAACTATTTTTCTTCAGGATCTCATCAATGTACACGTTTATGAAAATGCCACAAAGCTAGCGCATATCACACAAAATACAAAAGAAAAATAAATCACATTTTCCAAGGAAATCAAACATTATATCTAAGAAGATGAGACTTTAAGTCACAGTAGCCATTATAACACATATGTAGTATGTATAAATTAAAGCTGGTACATCTCTATTGACTCAGTTTAGCTGCTTAAATGATACTATGCAGTAGTGGTATATTGGACCTGAATCCATTGGAAGGAACTCTGAGAACAGTCAGATATGGATCCAAACTTTGTGATTCTGTCCATCTCTAGCTCTAGGGTTTTAGGTTAGAAGAACCCTTTTAAGATTTAGAAGGCAATATCCAGTAATGGAAACTCTTTTCTGAACTTCATGAAGGAGCAAGTGGGGACAGGCAGATCAAATCTGGCAAGTCAAACACATAGCATTTGCAATATTTTACCAGCAATGGTGTGAAATGTCTCAGACACATAAGAAAAGGAAGAACCAGATTGAGGGTTTATGAAGCTTTCAATTATTTCCATTTGCAAAGCTAGTTAGAGAAACCCTTTTTTTCCCAAACAATATTTAATTAACTTTCCCTACTCACCCCAGTTAAAGGGAAATCATTGCTATGTATTACTCTAGTGGTTGTCAGTCACAGAGTACTTCATGGTGACAGACTTCAGACCCCCTTTTCCCAAAAGAACAAGTTCCACTTCAATTAAAGTGGAATCTTTGTTAGCGATATAAGACTTCTGACAGACCGCAGGGAAAACCTTATCAAAACCTTATCAATCAAACACACATAGGGTGCATGTAAACTACACCACAGGTCAAAATAAGATATGCAATTTGATCTATGCAAGTTGCATATCTTATTTTGATCTTATTTCAAAATAGCTTATTGAATAAATAGATTGATTTTGAAATACATCGCTATTCTGAAATGTCCCTTACTCCTTGTGGAATGAGGTTCACAGGGACGTTGGAATAGTGAGCTCATTATATTTTGAAATAACGGGCATGCTCAAAAGATGTAAAATAAGTGTTTTGGGATACATCCAGTATCCCGAAATAGTGCTGCAGTGTAGACGTAGCCTTAAAAGGCAGAGTTGTGCACATACATTGACTTGTTACAATTCTTTGTAAAACACAGGTATTTTGAGCCTAATTTGAGTAACATTTTTAAAAACTTTCTGATCTTTGGGTGGAATATGCTATAGAAAGGCAAATTTTGTGATGTGGGATGTCGCTGAATCCACATTTCAAAGTAGTAACTTCCGTTATGAAAGAAACTCCATAGCAAATCTGACTTTTGCAGACGATGTACCCATGAGCTTCTGGGTGAAAGCATGAAACACCCCAAAAACCAAGCCAGGAAACAAGTCCAAGCACAGAAAGAAAAATCCTAACAAGAATGTAATAAAAATAACAAAATCTCAGCAGCTAAATTACTGAAGTGTTTCATAGCCGAATGTAATGCTAAAACCACCCTTCCACAGCCTCGAGAAAAACCGTGTGTTTCAGCAATGAGAACTTGATGCACTGTATTTTCCAAAATGCCAAGAGCCAAGAATAATATAACATCACCAAGCAGACTTCAAAGCCCAGTCCCTCCACTCACTCCTCGCTCCTGTGCATCCCTTCAGTGCCAAAGCACACATGGATCGGAGGGCTCTGCTCAGCAGCTGCTCAGAATGTTTGACAGATTTCCCAGACTCGTACAGCACTTGTAAATGAAGTTTCCAAGAGAGGCAGAGGTTTGACCATACCGTTTGCAAGAACAAAAAAGTGTGAGAGAAGTTTGTTTATTGACTGAATGATGGATTTTGTACTTGGTTCCTGGAAAAATGCATCATTGAAATTGTGTAGGATCCTACATCAAGATATTTTCATATGGGACTCTAGCAGTTTACAGGAATCACATTAGGAAGGCTATTATTAACTTAGAAAAGATTACAAGCATTTTAGGAACCATTTACTTGGAGCAACAAAAGTATTAATTCAACACATTAATTGCCTCACATTATGAACTACTGTAGGTTAAGATAATTGAATGTGTCTCAGTCTTAAGAGTTACTGTATTTGAATGCCAGTAAATTCACGCAACAGTTACCATGTTTATACATTGTATTGTTTAATTAATTAATGTATAATAAAGAAAAAAATTGATATGCAACTATAACCAAGCATAAAACATCATTTATATATAAAGGTACAATAAAGATTTAGAAAATGGATAGAAAAAAGCAATAATCTAGGGTGTTAGTTGAAGTACGCCCCAGTCAGTGATAGGGCCAGTATGATTTTCTGGTGTTTAAGGGTGAAATTCTTCAATGTGAATTTGAAGGATGCTGAGGGCAGAGCAATTGAATGGAAGCTTATAAGGTACTAGCTTTAGTGAGATACTGGTATAAGTGAGAATGTGATATTGCTCTCAGTTTCTGCCTGTTCCTTCAGCTTTCTAGGCAAATAGATGAGAGAGCCAAGTTTAATGTCAGGCAAGGGGCACAGAGAAATCCTGGCAAGCAGTACAGAATGCTAATGATGGAATGCCATGTGAAGATATTATTCTATTATATAAATCTTACTATATAGTTTATAAATGTACTTCTGTCTGTCTGTGTGTCTATCTGTCTGAGTCAATTTGTTCAAGAACTCCTCCTAAATAGTAAGAGGTAGGACCATCACATTTGGTATGCAGTTTCATAATTTTAGTTAACATAATTTTAGTTATCATAACTAAAAGCAAGGTAAGGGTTTTACTGTGCCAGGACAATGGGATATGCCTGTAATTTGATTGTTTCTCATGAAATGAAAAGGGAAGGATCTGGCATGAGGGACAGTTATACTGCAGAATGACCACAAGAGGGCAGCAAGGGGCCAGAGATGGGGACCAGAAAGAGAAAGGGACCGATATCTACTATATATTTAAGAGAGTTTGTCTGTTTGTATGTATGTCTCTGTGTGTGTCTGTCCTCCAGCTAGAATACATGCACCCCTCTCCTGGCTGTAACAACTGCAGGGGCTATGGATAGGCGCTTCTCACCAGGCCCTTAGCTGTTGCTGTGAGAGAGGGCCGGTGTTGTCCTGTCTACCTGGGCAGCCCACATACTGAACTCCTCATCTCCAGCTCCACCTCAGAACAATGATTTAAATGAAGAAAATCAAAACTTATTTGAGTTAAGGACTCAGTCAACACCTGGTAATAGTACTAGAAGTTTTATCCAGCGGTGGCAGGGTCCAGGTCTGGCCATGGGTAGGAGCATCACGCAGACTGCCCACCAGCTTTTCCCTAAGACCAACCTATGGCAAAGGCAGTGAACATGCAGGCCACATGCTAACTTTTCCTCAGAGCTGGCCTGGGGTGGAATGGGGGGCTGCACAGGCCACCCACTGGTTTCTCCTTGCCCTGGGAAATGCACAGTGGCTGGCAGCTTCTCCCTGGGGCAGGACAGAGTGATAGGAGCCATTCTTCTGGCCAATGGCTGCTCCCCAGCATGGGGCACTTGCTTCTCCCCTAAAGTCATTTGTGTGTATAACTGTCCCTGCTATCACACCCCTCCCTTTCTGTTTGATGCCAAACAATCACATTCCATGCACATCCTATTATCTCAGCACAACCAAACCCTGTCTTTTCTTTAAGCTATTATAAGAGGAAAGTGCATACCAAATTTGGTGGTCTTAGCTCTTATCGTTTAGGAGGAGTTCTTGAACAATCTGACTCACAGATGGATGGATGGACACACAGACACACAAACACTCAAACTCTCTAAAATAAACATTCATTGTAAAGAGTCAGGTACTCACATCTTCCTGTTGGCTTATTTTATGTATTATTTCTAATATTTTATACTAAAATGTAAAACCAAAAAATTAACTTGATTTTGTCAAAGCCATATATAACACCTACTCATCTTAGTACAGAGATCAGGTTTTCTTGACTGGATCAGGATCTGTTGTGATTATTTCAGTGAATGAAGGCTGGGATCAAAATTGAAAGTCAAATTCAGAATCAAGTGAGTGCCACATAATTTGGAGTTTGTAATAAAATATCCACTCCTCTCAGCTCATTTCCCATCCCCCATTCAGAGCTGTCAGACAGGAATGGGTTTCCACTGCAGATGGTCTCAATTGACAAGATTCAAATCTACATCTGAAGTTCAAACATGATATAGTACATAGTCTATTTGTTCAGTCTACTAAAATTAGCTTCAAAGTCCATATTCCTCCACAACACATATAGCCAACAGCATACTTCGTACAGAATTTCTGGATACCTGGTGACATTGCCATGAAGATACTAGGTCAAATGTTACTCCATACATAGCATTCAAGAGTCCATATCAAAGTTTGATAGGGTAGTCAGCAGTTAGGTTCACCCCTCCATCTCTAGTTTCACTGATGATGGAATTGTACACATTTCCCAGATATGATTTAACTTGGCTGTGGGTTTTGCCCCTTTTGGAGGGGTTTATAACTCAGCAATATGCTTTGTGGCTTGAATGTACAAGATTCAGGCCAAAAATCAAATTTGTTAAACAGAAGCTCGCAAAAATATTATTTTATTTTTCTTTCTATATTAAAATCAGTGTTAAAATGTGAAATACTTTAAATAATAGAAACCACATGATCTGTGAGAACAAGCAGGGTAAATGCAGAACCCAGCAGGAAGCAGGAAGTAACTTCCACTAAAGTCAAATGGAAGCTGAGTCCTTAGCTCAAGGCTGAATTTGGTTGCTTATTTTACGTTTTTAAAATATTGAGTACAGCGTAAAAATTAGCATTCCCCCACTGATTAGAGTGACTCTCATGGAATTATGAGAATCTATGTAAAAATATGCTTTAAAAAAGATAAAGCCAACTTGCTTTAGGCCTAAAAATTAAGTTTTGCAATAAAGGATTTTACAAAACATTATATCAATGGAAATGCTTTGAAGAAATAAATTGAATAAATTAGTTTTGTATTGATTTATTTGTGTAGAGGGAAATGGCGTAGGGAGATTGGATTCAAGAACACACAATGAGTGTTGAAATACGTGAAATTCTGAAAAGTCTTGAAAAATTGGGCAAGTTCCATAGGATTGGAAGAAAGTTAATATTATACCAATATTTAAAGAGTTAGTGGGATGACCCAGGTTATCACAGGCCTGTCAGTGAGTCATCGATCCCAGGCAGAAAATGGGACTCAACAAAGAATTAAAAGAGAATTATAATTAATACTTATTAACATGGGCTTGAGAAAAACAGAGCTTGTCAAACTAACTTAGTAAGTTTTCTTGATAAGGTTACAAGTTTAGTTCATAAAGATAATAGAATTAATGTAATATTTTTAGACTTCTGTAAGACATTTCATTTGGTATCAGATTACATATTAATTAAGAAACTAAAATCAACATGGCACACATTACATGTATTGCTATTGGCCAACTAATAAATCTCAAAATGTAATAACAAACAAGAAATCATTATAGAAAAGATATTTTTCTAATGGGGTCCTGTAGTGCCCTAATCTATTTAGCATTTTATGAGTAACCTGGAAAAAAACATTCAATCATTACTGATAAAGTTTGCAGATGACACGAAGTTTTGGAAGATGTTTCCCTGCTTTGACAAAGTAGGTCCACAGAATTCATGATTTCTTTTATATGAGCACAGTCTACTGTATCTACCAGACAAAGTTTGCACCAGCTGAGAATTTGTAAAATTTGGTAAATGTATGCAAGGATGACCAAATTACAGCTTTACAGATCTCATAGTGAGGGGCGTGCCCTTTCCCAGATCACAATGGCACCACTGCTCATGCATTCTTTTGTGCACCAGTGTAGCCACTATGGGTAGATTAGGCTGATCGGCAAAGGGAAATGAAGCCGCGATTTAAATAATCGTGGCTTAATTTAAATTTAAATGGCTGCCACGCTAAGCCAACAAACAGCTGATCAGCTGTTTGTCGGCTCAGCGTGCTAGTCTGGACGCTCCCGCACCGACCTGAAAGCCCTTTATTAACCTCCCCGTTATGCCTCGTAGGATGAGGTTTACCGGGGAGATCGATAAAGGGCTTTCAGGTCGGCAGGGGAGCGTCCAGACTAGCGTGGTGAGCCGACAAACAGCTAATCAGCTGTTTGTCGGATCAGTGCAGCAGCCATTTAAATTTAAATAAAGCCACGATTATTTAAATCGCAGCTTCATTTCCCTTTGCCAAACAAACAAATCTACGTGGCTCTGTCGACAGAGCCATGTAGTTTAGATGTACCCTATGAGACTTATGATATAGATGCCTTAGCCCAAATTTTTTAAATTAAACTAGTAAGATGCTTGTTTTACACCATCAATTATTTTCAGACTAAATTGTAATTTCCTTACAATTATGATAGCGTCTCCTTTGGGTGAGAAGGAGGTGGACAAAAAAGAAAAAAGCAATGAGAACTCTTCCTCAATGAAAAAATCTTAATTAACGTACAGAATAAAGGTTGGGAGCCAGTTTCAAAACCACCTTTTCTGTGTGAATGATGCAGCAGGATGAAGTGACTCAAACTATTCTTTCTGAAGTGCTAGAGATAAAAAAGGTCTTTTAGATGGACAAGTTTCATAGGTTCAAAGAGCACCAGCATTAAGGCATTGAGCACAATGTTCAAATCCCCAAATGGAGCTTCATCCACCTTAGGATGAGTCAGTAGCTGTACTGATCTAATGAAGCAACAACTATCCTTATTGTCGTAAATGGAAGATTATCTGAATGTTCTCAAAATTGCAGACAATGCAAAAACATGTACTTTCCAGATATTAGCCTGCAGCCTGATATTGAAAGCATCTTGCAAAAACTCTAGAACTTTGCTTACATCATCCTGAATATGTGTGTCTCTACACCAAGCTTTCAATTTAGCCCAAATCCTTGAGTAAGCCTCATTTGTTGTTTTCCTCTTCAATGCTAACAGAGTTGCAAAGTAACCCTTTTATTCTACAAGCCTCTTTTCAAATGCTAAGATGCTAAATTTAACTTGCATGGATCCTAATGAAGAACTGGACCCTGGGAAAATAAATCTAGACTCTGATTCAGAAGCAATGGTGACTCTATTGACATATTCATGAGATCAGGATACCAAGACTACCTATGCCAATGGGAGGCAAACAAGATCACTTCCTTATACACCTTTATCAGCTTCTGCATTATCCTAAGGGTGAAGGGTACTGGGGTAAAAGCATCAAGTAACTCCTTTGATCATTTGAACAAGACAACTATGCTTAGCACTCCTGGCTCACTTTTTCTTGCAAAATATTGTGAGTTTTCTGGTTTGCCTAGGATGCAAAAAGAACCAGAATAAGAACTCTGGATTTTTTGATGATTAATTGGAATGATTTGTTGCAAAGATTCTGTTCTGCCTAATTGATTTTCCTGCTGCTCAGCCAGTCAGCTTTCAAATTTCTAGTACAATTGATATACACAGTGCGTCCGACAGCCACTACAGGCCCCGGGGCAAGGTGGGGAGGAGCTGAGGCTGGAAGGGACTGGGCAAAAGATAGTCAGCCTTTAGCGCCACCTAGACCAAGGCCTGGAGTTCCAGCTTCCACCACTACCGAAGTAGTAGAGGTGGCAATTGGGAGCTCCAGGTCCTTTTGAAACTACTGGCCCCTGTGCAGTTGCTCCCTTTGCCTTTCTGTCAGTGGGCCTGGATGCACAAGCTATGATAGACTGTAGATGGTCCTCTGTCCACTGCATCAGTGCTGTGTCCTTTTGGAGGTCCTATAAGTTCCAACACCCTTGATGGTTTATGTGCCTGATCTGTCATTACCAGAATTTGATTATTTGGCAATATTGGGGCCAGTATTGAAAAGTACACTGTATTGCCCTCAATTCTAGAAAATGTCTGCCTTTCATTTGCTCTGAGAACAACTGTGTCCCTTAAGCCATCAGCTTCTTCAAGAACACTCCTTACCTTTCCACACTGGCATCTGGTGTAATGACAAACCTCTCTGGCTCTGCATGATCTCAAAATAAAAAAGGAGTCATATAAAAAATGGAAACTAGGACAAATAACAAAGGATGAATATAGGCAAGCAACACGGGAATGCAGGGGCAAGATTAGAAAGGCAAAGGCACAAAATGAGATCAAACTAGCTACAGGCATAAAGGGAAACAAGAAGACCTTTTATAAATACATTAAAAGCAAGAGGAAGACCAAGGACAGGGTAGGCCCACTGCTCAGTGAGGAGGGAGAAGCAATAACAGGAAACTTTGAAATGGCGGAGATGCTCAATGACTTCTTTGTTTCGGTTTTCACCGAGAAGTCTGGAGGTGTGCCTAACGTAGTGAATACAAGCAGAAAGAGGGTAAGTTTAGAAGATAGGATACACAAAGAACAAGTTAAAAATCACTTAGGAAAGTTAGATGTCAGCAAGTCACCAGGTCCTGATGAAATGCATCCCAGGATACTCAAGGAGCTGATAGAGGAGGTATCTGAGCCTTTAGCTATGATCTTTGAAAAATCATGGAAGACAGGAGAGATTCCAGAAGACTGGAAAAGGGTAAATATTGTGCCCATCTATAAAAAGGGGAATAAGAACAACCCAGGAAACTACAGACCGGTCAGTTTAACGTCTGTCCCAGGGAAGATAATAGAGCAAGTAATTAGGGAAATCATATGCAAACACTTGGAAGGTAATAAAGTGATAGGGAATAGCCAGCATGGGTTTGTGAAGAACAAGTCATGCCAAACTAATTTGATAGCTTTCTTTGATAGGATAACGAGCCTTGTGGATAAGGGAGAAGTGGTGGATGTCATATACCTAGACTTTAGTAAGGCATTTGATACGGTCTCGCATGATATTCTTATTGATAAACTAGGCAAATATAACTTAGATAGGGCCACGATAAGGTGGGTGCATAATTGGCTGGATAACCGTAGTCAGAGAGTTGTTGCTAACGGTGCTAAATCCTGCTGGAAAGGGATAACAAGTGGAGTTCCGCAAGGGTCTGTTTTGGGACCTGTACTGTTCAATATCTTCATCAATGATGTAGATATTGGGATAGAGAGTACGCTTATTAAGTTTGCAGATGATACCAAACTGGGTGGGGTTGCAACTTCTTTGGAGGATAGGGACATAATTAAAAATGACCTTAGCAAGTTAGAGAAATGGTCAGAGGTAAACAGGATGAAGTTTAATAAAGACAAATGCAAAGTGCTCCACTTAGGAAGGAACAATCAGTTCCATACATACAAGATGGGAAGCGACTGTCTAGGAAGGAGCATGGCGGAAAGGGATCTAGGGGTCATAGTGGACCACAAGTTGAATATGAGTCAACAGTGTGATGCTGTTGCAAAAAAAGCAAATATGATTCTAGGTTATATCAACAGGTGTGTTGTAAGCAAAACTTGTGAAGTCATTCACACAGCCCTTAATTCGAACTACTTAATTTGAACTAGGCGTTAGTCCTCATAGAATGAGGTTTACCTAGTTCGAATTAAGTGCTCCGCTAGTTCGAATTAAATTTGAACTAGCGGTTTGTGTGTGTAGCGCCTATCAAAGTTAATTCGAACTAATGTCTGTTAGTTCGAATTAACTTTGTAGTGTAGACATACCCTGGGGCTCCTCACTGCTCTGTCCTGCTGGGCCTGCTCCCTGGTCTCCCCCAGCCAAGGTGCAAAGATGAAATCACTGCCCCCTGCAAGAAGCAGTACAGACACTAAATCTCTTCAGGTGCAAGCAAAGTGCACTTTAGGGCTTAGCTTCCCAGGATACCACTCCCCAGACGGGATCAGAACCTCAAATTAATTATTTAGGTAAGCCCCCTTTAACAATGAAGAAGGAATGTACACACTGATTTCCCCCCCCTCCCCCACAGGTAACAATTATTTACACTAGGCTTGATGATAGAAAACAAAAGAGATTTTGTTAAGTATAAGCAGTAGGATTTAAGTGGTAATAAGTGAGAACAGTCAGAGCAAAGTAGATTACAACTCAAAATAACAGAAAATGCTTAGTTAATGCTACACTAAAACCTCAATACAAACTTATTATAAGCCCATTAAAAATTCACCCTAAAACTGTTTCTTTTCCAGCTAAGCCTTCCAAGCCAGGGTTGTTCCTCACCATGGTTCCTTCCCTTGGGTGTGTCCAGCCAGCTCAAAGGCAAAACCTGCTAGCTTCCTGTTGTTTTTAAAGATTCCCTTTTGGTGGGAATTGTTTTTACTTTTCACCCTTCCAGTTGGGGTGGACATGTGACTTCCTCAGCCCAACCACCGCTAAGTCTTAAATTCAAAAGACTATTTGCATATGAGTGCCTGGATATTGGAAATACCCTTGATGGCTTTCCATTTACACATTTAAAATCAAAAAGCATTCCATACTTGGAGGCTATGTCTACATTGTCGCGATCTGGCTGCTTTTGTGCAAAAACATGCTGCCTGTCTACACTGACCGCGAGTTCTTGTGCAAGGACACTGACGTTCTAAAGTGTGAAATCAGTGCTGCTTGCGCAAGAATTGTGATGCTCCCACTCAGGAATAAGCCCTCTTGCGCAACTGTTCTTGTGCAAGAGGCCAGTGTAGACAAGCAACATGAATTTCTTGCTCAAGAAAGCCCTATGGTTAAAATGGCCATCGGAGCTTTCTTGCGCAAGAGAGCGTCTACACTGGCACGGATGCTCTTGCGCAAAAGCACATGCCAGTGTAGACGTTCTCTTGCGCAAATACTTTAACGCAAGAACTCTTGTGTTAAAGTGTATTTGTTCAAGATCATGCCAATGTAGACATAGCCCATGTGTCTAATTTTACACACAAGAATGATGCATACACCAAAATAAGATAAACAGCCAGTGGATTAAGACATTAAGATCGATAGTTTACAAGAAGCAATTTATCCAAAGCATCTTTGAGTTATATATATTTGTGTCCATAAGTCCATTTCATAAAGCTTGGGGAGGGCTCTGTCATGGGGGAAGGAAGAGGTGGGATTGCCAGAGGCAGGTTCCATATTGGAGACTTACCTGGGCAAATCCTAGCCAATGGGATTGTGTTGGGGGTGGGGACAGTTTGCAAAGCCTCTTCCCCTTCCCCCAGTCTTGCAGCTGTTCAAAGACAAATAGAGCTCCACAGCTGCTTTGCTGAGCAGCATGTGAGGACTGGGGCAGGCAGGGAGCCTACCTGAGGCTTGGTGGGCTGGATCTGGCCTGTGGGCCGTATTTTGCCCAGCCCTGATCTATAAGCATCTACATAGGGATCAGAAATTTGATAATAGAAAAACCCTTACATTTTGCTGACAAAGGTATAACAAGAACCAATGGCCGGAATTTGAAGCAAGACAAATTCAAACTTGAAATAATGTGCATATTTTTAACAATGAGAGTAATTAATCCCTGAAACATACCAAAGGTTATGGAGACTTCTCCATCACTGGGCATTTTTAAATCAATATCGGATTTTTTTCCTGAAATATATGCTATAGTTCAAACAGACTTGGTTCAAAAAATCCTGTGACCTGTGTTATACAGTAAGTCAGTCTAGATGATCACAGTGGTCCTTCCCTTCTGGCTTTATAATCTATGAATCATTTTCACACTGTGTGAGAATTAAAGTGAAACTCTCCAGGCTAGATTTGAATGTCAAACTCTGAGTACCATAAAATATTTTTTAAACTTTCAAATGGTAAAACAGTAAATATGATTTTTAAAACATTATTTCTGTTTTAATAATCTGAACTGCTCTTATTACTAACAGATGTAAGGAAAATATTTTAACGTGAGGTTTATGTGGACATCACATCACTTTATAAACATACATATAAACAGATATTTGCATTTATTCATCAGACCAGAATGAATCCTTTGAGGGACTTTCTGGGGTACTGGTACTTAAGACTAATTTTTTGAAACTACATATTTATGTATATAGCCCTATATAAGCTAACGGCCTAAAGCAGCACTATAAGGAGCATACTACAGATTGTAGGCTTTATAAACACTCATGAAATATAAGAGGAGGAGGGAACAGGCAGGAACTAACAGGCAAACAATTAACAGCAAATAACACCTTTCAGAAACTTAAAGCTTTTGGGACACAAATTGTCCCAGAAGCTGGGAGGCTGAACTTCTACTCTGAACTCACACAAAGGACAGAGCGAGGGCCATAACTTGGAATTTCCTGGCTGTCGTCAACTTCTGTCACAACCATAACGTTGTTTCAACATGTTTTTTTGGCTTTTATTTTTTTCTTCTCTTTGATATAGTCTAAACCAGACATAAAATGGAAAAAAAAGGACTGTTTCCATTGAGCAGTGATAACTTTGACATCTGCTTCCAAGTGTTATTCATCACCACACAATGCAACAATCTGAGAGAAAGTACAATGTACCTTTTGGAAAAAGTGACTCTGTAATTGCTTTTCATAACAAAGTCTGCCCTAAAGATTAAGGCTTTATGGACATTTATAAAAGAAAAGCATAACAGGCCACCTACACTTCCTAGCAAGTAGCATTTGCACTGTTTGCTTTTTAGGGTCAAACACTCCACCTACATTCACAGATGGTGAAAAAGGATAATTAACACACACCCAAACCCAAACACGCACACCCCACCATGCTTTTCCATCCACCCCTATTCCTGTAAGGGACCATTTCACAGTTGTGATGAACTTTGACAGAAGTTAAAAGGAAATCACTGGATATAATTTTTGAAAGGGATGATATCACATAATTGGTCTTACTTTCTTTTAGGTTTAACACTTACTGGCTCTTCTTTTGGCTTATTAGGTGGCTTTGGGCAAGCCCATTTACCACTCTGCATTCCAGTTTCCCTATCTATAAAACAGAGTTAATAATTTTGGGATATGAAAAGAACACACTGCAACCACTGAATGAAAGTTGCTCATAATAAGTGCAAATACTGGGGAATACTTACTCAGACAAATTCCCATTGAATTGTAGCCTGAATATAGTGACTGCAAGATTTAGCCCACTATTGTTACTGAGACGTACGTTACTGTAAATAAAATTAAATGGGAAAAGACTATGCCATTTGCAGCAGCAGAGACAGAGCTGAAGACAGAGGAGACCTTTAACCAACTCAAAATGACAGTGAAAAAATTGTCATGGTTTTGAGAACTATCTCCAGAGCATAAAATGACAGATATGATGGCCACAGGGATATGCTTGCATCTGTGTCCCAAGTGTTGTGTCGTGTTTCTGTGCATGGTTAAACAGTTGCCTCTGGATACATCCAAGCCGAATGAATTTCAGTGCTGGATGATAGCATTCCTGCATTTACAGTTTACAAAGCGCGTTGAGGACCTTTGCAATGAAAGACACTATAACCCTAGGACTTCTTGATGCTAATAGCAGAGGGCACAGGGGGGCTTATGGGTTACAGCAGTGGTGGGCAATCTACAGCCCAAGTACTGATTGTGGCCCATCGGGATTCTGTGTGTGGACCACAAGGTGTTTTATTTACCATTGTCCACGCAGAGAGTTGCCAGACTCAGCTGGTTTTCATCCATGTGGGGTTTTTTCCTGCTGGTATTACTAAAGTGACATGCACGTAAAGCAAGGGCACATGAAGTGAGGTGCATGATGATTGCACACAGCATTGTGAGAGCTGCATGCTCCCTTTGCATCCAATCAAAGTGCTGCTCTCGTTCAACTGGTACATCCCATAAATGCTAGGTACACAAGCACAGTTTGCAAAACTACCTATCCCAGGAGACTGTCTTGGTTACAACAGTCTTGTGGCCAACTGAAAAGAAGGAAGGCCACTCATGTGGCTCACTTACTGGGCTAGGTTGCCCCTCACTGAATTACAGAGATCTCAGAAGTCTGGTATTTATATTCTAGCTCACTAAGAAATGTTGTGTAAGTTTTCTGTTGAAAGCCCAAAACAAATTTCAGCTGCTCACTCCTTAAACTTTAGCAACTTAAAATTCTTTGTGAAAAATTCATGTGGAACAACAGGATTTAGGACCACCATAGTTGTCTTCTCCACCCATCCATTCTTCTTTGTGATTTTGTAACCCTGACCTCTCAATTTCTCTCCTTATGTACCTCTTCTTGTTTCTTCCTTAGTCTCCAACTTTTGCCTTTTGTCTAACTTCTGTTATGCTTTCTTTTTTCCTTCCTCTTTCTGGTGTGCAAACCAAGACAAGAATGATTATGCAATGGATGAGAAAGAGGAGAGCTTGACATAGAAAGACAATTTCTGCTCAAGACTCTAAAAGAAAAGGAAGTATGATAAAAAATCAGACATAAAAGCAGAAATGGGCAGGTATGACAAATGGATATAAGGCTTTATTTCCCAATACATAACTTTGTTCAGGATAAAATATACCTCTGCGCCTCTTGCTCCACTCATCTGAAGAAATGGGCTGTGTCCACAAAAGCTCATGATACTGTGTACATTTTTTTATTAATCTCTGTGGGTATGTCTATCCTGCCACCCTACTTCGAACTAGGGTGGCTAATGTAGGCATTCGAACTTGCAAATGAAGCCCGGGATTTAAATATCCCGGGCTTCATTTGCATGTTCCCGGGCGCCGCCATTTTTAAATGCCCTGTAGTTCGAACTACCTGCCCGCGGCTGCATGGGGCACGGACTAGGTAGTTCGAATTAAAGCTCCTAATTCGAACTACCGTTAAACCTCCTTGCAGGAGGAATAATGGTAGTTTGAATTAAGAGCTTTAATTCAAACTACTTAGTCTGTGCTGTGGGCAGGTAGTTCGAACTACGGGGCATTTAAAAATGGCGGCACCCGGGAATATGCAAATGAAGCCCGGGATATTTAAATCCCAGGCTTCATTTGCAAGTTCGAATGCTTACATTAGCGACCCTAGTTCGAACTAGGGTGGCAGTGTAGACATACCCTAAGGCGCTACAGGACTACTTGTTGTTTTTAATTTTTTTTAAAGTTACAGACTAACACTGCTACCCTTCTGAGATTGTTAACTGACAGATTGCCAAAGGGATTCTATCTACTTAAACTTTGGTCTCATGGGTATTGTTCATCATGCATATGAAATACTAATGCAGTTAATTAATTGTTTCTTACAAACCATCACTCAATATATGTCAATATTCATTAGCTTCTTGTGGTAAAGACCTCAAAGGGAGTTTTAGAGAGAGGCATGGTTTACTGGTCCAAGTATCAGAATGGGAGCCACATTCAAGGAACTTTACTCTGAAATTTTGAGCAACTGATTTATTTCTGGCCCAATTCAGTCTGATTTAAGCTGGCAAAATACTCACTGACTAAATATGCTTTCATGGACCTTGTGCCAACTTTTACCAGGGCTGATTGTGGTCCTTTATTTGTTTTCCCAGAAAAAAAATGATAGTGATATTTACCAGTCCCACACAGTTCTTTGAAGAATACAACTGCTATACAAAAGGTAAATAGTATTAGTCAATATGACACTCCAATATGGATGTTCATGAGGTCATCAGTTGTTTCACAGTATTTCATTGGTAGGTAAAAGTAGGAAGGGCAACAGACAACCAATCAAGAAGAGTTGTACAGATGTTTATGGAACACATGGAGGTTGACTTGCTACAAACAGGCTTGTGGAAACACTGTTGTACTGTGAAATTCTAAAGTCATAAAAAAAATCCTACCCTCAAGCTGTATTTGTAGAAATGAAGTAAATATGATTTCTGTCAGCTTGGTTTGCTTTGTGTGTTGTAGTCTGTTTCTTGGGCGAATAAAAAAGTTGGGCATTCTGTATGTTAGAATGACTTTAAAATACTTGACAAAATTAGGATTTTCTGATTGGCTGGGAATAAATTCATAGCCATGTCTTAACTGTATAGTAAATACACAGGTGATGATAACACTGAGAAGAGTAGCTAATTGTCTACTTTCTTTTTATGTAGTGTATAAATACCATTCCATGACGGCAAGACGACACCTCAAGTCATATATTTCATGGCAATGATTATACGTCTCATGAGGTTAAAGTTGTTAATGACATGGGCTTGTGTTTTATAACACAAGATATAACTTTCCAAGATATGCTCTTTTCACATAGAAGGGCAGTGCCTGTCATGTATAATTGCTTAATTATAACCTCAAGTCTAGTTAACTTAACAATGGGACATCTGTTCCATGCAATCAAATCTAGGGTCACTTTCCTCAGGATACTGCTGTCATTCCAAGACACTGACTAGTCTAATTGTCTTTTTGTCATTTTGTAGAATAAAATCTTAAATTGACTCAGTCTAAGTATTAAAGGTTTTTCTTGATTGCCAAATACTAAAATTATTTTAATTTCTTTCCTCATGATGTTTGCCAAACATATGTCTGGAGAACTAACTTTACCAAACTTTCAATGACATCACAATTCTGATCCTGCCAACAGGAATTCTGAGCTAACATGTTAACATGCAGAACAGATGAAGAACAATAAACACCAAGTGAATACCTCAGTCCTTTGATGTTTAACATTAACCTGTTATTTATAGAAGCTTAAGGTTGAACTTTCTCATTTGGTCATAAATAAATGCATTTGGGAGGATCAAAATGATCAGGAATTGAAGCCAGAATATGAGTGGCCAGAACTTGACACATCAAAGAAAGTCAAGGAAGCTCATAATCAATCTTCCCAATTATGCCATACAAATGTAGTACACCATACCCCTAATATCACTAATTTTAACAAACCAACCAAATATATACATGAAACATGTGCTTCCTTCTGATTATCTGCACTTTCAGAGAGCATTGTGCAAGATTTTAGCTTTCAAAATCGCTTACTCAGATCTGAACAAGAACACCAGATCTAAACTTTTTTCCATGCCTGTCTAGCTTATGGAAGGTCAGATTTACACATGTGTAGGGTCACAACTTGAGGCATTGCTAGGGCCAGTAAAGGACTGATTCATATTCTTTATTTTGTCTGCACTGTTTAGATAAATTAGAGATAGCTAGGGACAGGAACACATGTTCATGAGAAGATAACATAAGGATGGCCGTACAAGCAGGGGTGGATTGACAATCAAAATAGACCCGGGAAATGGGTTGAGAACGGCCCACTTTTTCACATCAATGAATTTTTTAAAAATTTACTCTTTGACCCCCATTAGCCACACCTCTGACTCCTGTTAACCATGCCTTTGACCCCCATTAGCCACACCCCGATTCCCATTAGCCAGGCCTCTGGAGGTAACACTATCGGGGCAAGATGGACACATGACCAGAAGTAAAAGGTGTCGTGACCCCTCTAAGGACTTTTCCCACCATCCTCCTACCAATAGGGATTAGTTTGGCTCCCACCAGACCCCCCCTCATGCAACTATCCTGCAATTGCATTAACCCAATGTATGTGACATTAACTCGGGGGCGGACAGACTGGGGGAAGTGTTCCCTCTAAGAGTTTCCTCCCATGAGCAGAATGAATTTTGTGTTGTGCATCAGTACTGAGTTCATGGGGCTTGTTTGGATGTGCCACTGTGGCACCCAAGTTATTAATAAATATCTTATAAACCTCTACCTTTTCCCTCTGCTGCCATGTCTCCTCCCCTTGCTCCATTAGCTCCCCTGGTGCCTGCTGCCCCCAACTCCTCACCCTCCTCTGCTGTCCTGACTTGGACTCCTGCCCTTCTCACTGCCCCCACCCCTCCTGAGACCTGCCCCCCACCATCAGCCCTTCTCTCCCCCCTGTGCCCACTCCTCCAGTAGCCCCACTCTGATCATGTGAGCTACCCCTCCTCATCCCCTCTCATCACCTTCCTCTACACATCTTCCCTGCCTCTCTTCTCTGGTGCTGGTCCCTCCCCTGCGGCTGTCTGCCCTTCTGCTTCACCCCCAGAATCCCCTGGCACCTGCACCTTCCCTTACCCCTGCACCCTTCTGGTGCCTCCCCCTTCCCTCACTGACCCTGCCCTCTTTGTCCATGAGGAGTAACAGTTAATTTGAATGAAGGACTTAGTTCGAATTACCACTTCACTGCCACGTGTAGCCACGGGCAGTTACTTCGGACTAGTGGAATTTAAAAATGGTGACTGGATGGGAACATGCAAATAAATCACGGGATATTTAAATCCCGGGCTTCATTTGCAACTTCGAATGCCTACATTAGCCTCCCTAATTCGAACTAGGGGGCTTGTGTAGACATACCCTTAAAGATCAACAGAGAGTTCTAAAGAGAAGAAACTATAAACATATTTCTCATGTCTTCTGGGAGTGGCTCTGTTTAAAACTCTCTCACAATAAAATGTTGACTTCTCCATTGGTTTCTGCAGGAAGAATATGGTGAAGACCAAGAAGCCCAAATATTAAAGAAATTATTTATGAGTAATTTACTTGAAAGGGATGTGTATATGTGTATGTGTATGTGTATGTGTATGTGTATGTGTATGTGTATGTGTATGTATATGTATATGTGTATGTGTGACTGAGTAAGAGAGAATCTAGTCACATGCAGACTATAAACAATTTTAAGTACAAATGGAAAGTAGCCAGTACTATTGAAGGAAGTATTGACTTTTAACTTTTGGTCATTTTTCTTTTTGAGAGGATGCTAAGGGAGATTAAGATGACAAAGAGAATATCTAGAAGGAATAAAAATAACACATATGCACAAATCAGAGGAAAACTACTATTTATGAAGTTGTTAAATTATTTAGATAGACACTTACAAGGAAATCTAGATTCATGTTAGCAAGATTATTGTAAAAGATCTGTTATTATAAGAACATTAAGAAACCTGGCCAAACACTCAAGAAGTAATTTGAATTTGCAAATATTCTGTTAAAACTTACATGTTTTATTATATCATTGCATATGAAGTATCCATACAGTAAACATTTTAAGTTTGGGATGATGTGTTAGTGACTTCTACCACAGTAACAAATACACTAAATATAGTCAAAATTTACACTGTTCCTTGTGTTTGACTTTAAAGTTAGTTTATAACATAAACCTTAGCATAAGTTTTCTCATGATTGTCCTTAGGTCTTTTCCTAGTAGGAGCCCTATGTATCTCATTGTTTCCTCTGCCTCAGAGAAAATTAAACTAATATATATACTCTTTTGATGCAACCAATAAATCTGACCTGCTCTTGTTGTCAAGATAAGTCAGCAGAAGAGCTCTGCATCTTTGAAACACTGAAAAGCAATACAAGCTGAAGTTATTATAGGAGCCATATCATGGTTTTTGAACACAGAAACGCTGGCAAACCTCAAGTACATAGTGGAGTTCATGTTATAAACTTTGCCTCTATCAAGAAGGATGATTTTGAGTTACTTTCATTTTCCCTGAGAGGACTGGGGACATTCACTGTACCACCATCTCAGCAGAAGGAAAACAGATGAGGCATTTACAAATGCTGCTTTGAAACAGGAAGTTTGGTATTTCTTCAGGTTTGCTAGCATTCCAAAGGACATGGATTTTCCTCTTAGTTAATCTGTCCCCTCATCTCAGGGGCATTAATCAAAATGGACTAAAACCTAGCAAAAAAGGGTTTGTTATAATCATAAAATCCCTCAAAAACTACCAAGGTCATCATGTGATATGATAGGCACACTCACGCAGTACTCATCATAAAAGTTCTTTTCCCTTTCCTTTAGTTTTGCAATTATACATTTTATTTATCCATATCATATCTCCACCCAAGAATAATGACCCCCCTCCTCATGCTGGACATCCCAAATATATTACTTTACTTCTGATGATTTTGTAAAAGCTACAGGCAAATTTAGTGACTAAGTCAAGCTCAAGATGAAAGGAGGAGGCACTTAAAAGAAAACACTGAAGTCAATACTGAGCCTTTTATTCTTGTTAAAGGTTAGAGAACAGATAATTATATAGTAGTTTGCAGTTGGTGTTACATGAATTTATGACAGGAAAACAGCTGTAAAGAAATGGCTTAATATCTACGAATACATCTTGTAGGCAGAAGACGAGGCACTGTTGGCACTGTTCCCTTTAGCCCTCACCTGTTAGTGACAGAGATTCCTGTACCTCACACACAAAAGGCTGTGTTCTGCCCCGCTCCCCCCCCCATGCATACATAACTCTCATTAATATTAATATATTCCAGGCACAAATATCCAAGGAAGACTCATCTGGAGGTATGGATAGAAAATTCTCGATGGAGGAGCTAAATAGGCTTAATATGGGAAACAAGGTGCTTATGAAAGTGACTAATAATGGCAACACAAGGAGTAGACTGGGAATTAATAACTTGTTTCCATTACAGACTAGTAGCAAAAATGTTAAATATCAGCCCTCCTCCCCTCTACCATGCCCAAGAAGCCAAGTTTGAATGCCTCCTCAACCATTGGAGAGACTCGGCAGCCTCTCATACTGCCCTGAGGAGGTAGTAGGCCTTTTTAGTTCTGCTTTGTGGGTACAGGGTAAGTGTTTCTACATAGTAGGAATCCTCCACAACTCTTCTTATGCCAACTCCCAAACCCTCCCAACCCAAACCCTCCTGAAAGAATTGCTCACAAACCTGGACTTTGTGGTGCCCAAGAGACTGCCCACAGAGTCTCCATAAATTCTGTATCTCCGGCATTCCCAAGCCTCGGAACTATAGGCAGGCAAGGTTTGGCCCTTAGACATGGCATAAAATATAGAAATGAAGTGCTTTTCATTTTAAGTTTAAAAGGATGGTAATAGTACTGCTGCTCACTAGTAGATCTCAAAAGAAGTCAGTGTCATTATTCCTATTTTACAGCTGATGAAACAGAAGCATAGAAAGGTGAAGTAACTCACCTAAAGTCACCCAGTAGGATAGTGGTAGCACTGGGAATAAACCCACACAGCATAGGATTTGTATCAAGCTTGCTTGTAAAGATGCCAAACTTCTGAGCATCAAACATTTTAACTTCTAAGATTTCTTTCTCCACCCTTCCATATAATCTTAGCTTTCGAGGAAAAAAATGCTTGATCACCCATAGCCCCAGGCCAGGACAAATAATTTTAACTTCAGCCAACTGTGTTGTATACAAGGAAAATAAGTCAAGGACAGATCCTTCTGGCATCATGAGAGAGAGGCAATGTATCAAATAGACATTAAAACTATTGTTGAAGTCTAACAGCAACCTTCTACAGATTGGACCTCCCTAGTCCGTCATTCTTGGGACCTGACTGGTCCCAAATGAGGACATTTGCTAGACCAGAGAAAGATCCCTGCTACCGTCTCCCCAGCCTGCCACGGACTCCGCTTCTGGCCCCACCTGGTCACCATGCTGACTGCCCCAGCTGAGATGTCTGCCGTTGGCCCTGGCTCAGTGGGCTGCCACAGCCCCAGCACCCCTGCCAGGCTGCTACAGCCTGGACTCACCTGCCATGCTGTTGCGGTCCGCTCCAGCTCCCCTGCTGGACTGCTGCATGGTCCTGGCTCACCTGCCAGGCGGCTACTAGTTCTGCCAGACTCTCAGCCCAGCAGGACCCCCCAGCTGCCAGCCCTTTTACTGCCTGACTCCCAGCTGCTGGACCACAGATGTTGCTGGACCATCCAGTTCCAGTTTAGGGAGGTTCAACCTGTAGTATATCCTGGAGGAAATATCACATTGCTATCTCTGTGCCCCAGTGGCAGAGTAGCTGTGATGATTATTAATGTTGGCATTTTTAATTCTAGCTGAGCAACTCCTCCATTTTAAACTGAAGATTCTGTCAGCGTTTGAAGAATCTTTGTTATTCCAGGGGTATTCAGCTGTAAATATTAACTAAGGAGCTAAACAATCAGATGAGGTTTTACATGCTATGCACATTTTGAAAATAACTTCATTTAGTCAATTTTGTTATTAGCAGAAATAATTTAGTTCTTTTGGATGCCTTTTACTGCCCTCCTTTTCAATTAAACTGTGCCTGTGTGTGGGGAGGGGAGGGAGGAGTAGAATGAATTTTTAGTTATATTTATTACCCAGCAGATATTTCAGTTGCATTGACACACAAGGAAATGATGGCACTTGCTCCAAATCATTCTCTACATTTAAATTTCCAGGGCAGCAGACAATCAGGTGTCCCACTTCAATGATTTCCCAAATTGTATTCTATTTTTGCTCAGTTGAGTACACTAATAAGATCAGGTGGGCACAAGATCTGCAGTTTGCTGAGGTTATTCCCCCAGTCTTATTTCAATTGTGGTAGCTCTTGAAATATGGCACATAGGTGGCTCTTTCTCTTAATGGTTAGTCCTAAAATTGTGGTCTATGATCCATAAGTGCACCATAAAAGACTTACAGGATATTTGACAGTCAAGCAGCAGGGGACTAGGTATTGAGAGGATCTCTTCATTTTGAAATGACCTGCTTGGAGTCAAAATAGGAGACCCATTGCCTAACTTAAACACCTAAAATAGACTTCACACTTTACAGTGCAATGGTGTTTATTTTTAGATAAAGGTCATCCTGGCTATGACACTGAGTTTTGCTGTACCTTTGGGTGGTTGTTCAAACTAGGTTTCATTGTATTCCTTTTCAGACATATATTTCTCTCGTGATGGAACATAGTGACATCCTGAAATGGAACAAGTCATACCAGTCTTTCCAGTTATATCCAACCAATGTTACTAAACAAGAACATTTCAACACCTTCTGAAAAGCTGTATAAGTTCAGCTCCGGATAAACAAAAGGCAAACATCCTGAAGAGCAGATGAGTAATTCCTTTAAATTTTTGGTGTTCCTATTTATTCAGAACACAGCTGTGATGGAAAATCTGTGGGTTTGTGGGGGTTTTTTGTTTTTATTTTTGTTTTTGCAGTCCAGATAACACTTTTCACCGCTGAGGAGAAAATATAACACTTGGGATTCATAATTAGGCAATAATTAATGAGGCACACAAGCACTTCAGAAAGTGATGCAAGTTATCAATATCTTTGAACATCCCTTCCATTTCTATCAACTTTACCTAAAATACTCCCTCTTTGAAAAGCAAATTCCAAAGCTAAAGCCTGAGATTCTGCCTGAAGAGCTGAGGAAGTTCTACACAGAGAGGCAGCAGAGGACATAGCAACTATGGAGAAAGGGCAGAAGAATAACAGTAGAGCTTGGGGAAGGGCTAAGGCAGTGCTAGATAGAGGTTCAGTCTATGATAATGTTGAGCTAAATGTGAATATTTCTGCTTCGTAGAGAATTCTATGCACACATTAGTTACATATGGTACCATGCAGAGGAATGTTGTACATAGAATGAGCTGGGCTCAAGTCACAAAGCTTGGTTCCAGAACCAAATGAGTAGTTGCATCCACGATTTCAGTATGGTCCACTATAAAGTGAGGTATTAGCTGTGCTGTCTTGATCTGAACTTCGCCAGAGTACAGTGGGCTCCAGATTCGGAGATTTGCTTAGGTCTCTTGAAATGGGTAAACATACAATATTTTGCAAAACCCACGAATCAGAGAGATAGCTCCACGGCCAAACGTGGTTAGCAGGTCACTTCTCAAGATTGCATGCACGCAAAATACGACTGTCATTTCAGCTCTGCAATATGGAAGCAGGAGCAATGACAATTACAGAACCTGGAAATCTATTACTATTATTAGCTAAAACAACAAAGAATTGGAGAGCTGGATGTCCCTCTTTTTCTCCATCTCCAAATAAAGAAAGCTGAGACTATAGCTCTCCTTTAGCGCCAATAAAATGATCTGCTTGAGGATATCAGCACTTCTCATCAATAATTTAGCTGTGGTAACTTTGGGCCAAATTCTTGCCCTTAGGTGTGCAGAAATGTAAGTCAATAAGGGTATGTCTACACTACCACCCTAGTTCGAACTAGGGTGGTAATGTAGGCAACTGGAGTTGCAAATGAAGCTTGGGATTTGAATTTCCCGGGCTTCATTTGCATAAAGCCGGGCGCTGCCATTTTTAAATGTCCGCTAGGTAGTTCGGACTAGGCTTTCACGAGGAGTAATGGTAGTTCGGACTAGGAAGCCTAGTCCGAACTACCTAGTCCGTGCCGCGTGTAGCCGCGCGGCACGGAGTCCGCACTAGCGGACATTTAAAAATGGCGGCACCCGACTTTATGCAAATGAAGCCCGGGAAATTCAAATCCCGGGCTTCATTTGCAACTCCAGTTGCCTACATTACCACCCTAGTTCGAACTAGGGTGGTAGTGTAGACATACCCTAAGAAACATACATACACAATCATGAACAGAAACTTGCCATTTGAGGACTTGAACTGAGCAGTTCTGCCATTCCCACGTGGAATCACTGAAGCCACATCCAGGTATCAAAGAGTATATTAGTGGATGCTACTTAGAGTACAATCCTATTTTCTTTATTTAGGAAACGATGACACCATTTGGAGTTTGCCTAGGTAAGGATTGACTGCACACTGCATACAGGACTCAGGCTCTTTCCCAGTAGCCATTTTGCTCGAATAAGGAATATTAAATAGAACCCTTAGTCACAAATAAGTATAAACTGAGTAATAAACACCAGTAAACAAGACCAATAGCTTTCTGTATGTTATATCTGCATTGATATTCTAATTGAGCTATCATTTAATGAATCTGCTTAATACCTCATGGAAGAACTAAGCTATTTTCTTCCCTTTCCCAGCATGTGGACTGAATGATAATTAGGTCTGAACAGGGAAGCAAATTATAATTGAAAATATTTCTTTGTGAAATCCAGTATCTCAGATATAAACAATACTTAAAACCATTACCATGTCCCTTTGGGACTTCAGTCTCCTCCTCCAGTTTCACCAAATTGCCAAGAAATGCTATTAAAATTTGGCAGAACAAGCAAAGAAGCACTATATCACCATGTTTTGCATTCATGACATTTTTAGAGTACAATGGGCCTCATTCTGAGATTTCTTACACTGATGTAAATCCACTAACGTCAATTGAATTACTCCTGGTTTAAACTAGTATAAACACTTTCAGAGTTAGATCTAGCGTGTCTGATTTAGCTCTATCCACGGGAATATTTTTCATTGGATTTTCCAGCTGTTAAATGTGTGATTGACTTTTCTTAAGCTTTAAAGAATTTGTAAATCAGCATACATGTTGCTTTCCAACTTGAAGTACTGTGGTGATACCGCCACCTATCTCACAGCAATTTTTAATAACATAAATTAATTTTTAAAGTGTTTGAGCTGCACTGATGCAAGGCGCTATGATGTGAAGCGTCCTAGCTTTTTCCAGTGTCCATCTGAAAATTTCATAATGATAAAATTGTGCCCATAAAATATTTTTGATAGAGCTTCACTTTCAAGGTTAATATCAGAGTAGAAAGTGCAGCAGTTATGAAGTGGAAATTTGCTCCAGAAATCTAAGTCAAAGAATAGTGCTGGTCAGAAGTGGAAGCAGTTTTAACATGCTATATAGACCTTCATGTGGACTTTGTATAGACAGGATTTGTATAGACAGGATGAGAATGAATGTAGTCAGATTACATGTACACAGAGAGGAAAACAGATCTTTAAAAAGCTAAAATAATTAATTAAGGCAAAAATGGTTCAGTGCAGCTTAACAGTGACAAGTAATGGAGCTACTCAGAGAAACAAGCATGTTTGTGAGACAGAGGTACTGTACAGAATAAAAAAGTCTTAAATGTATGATGGGGGCATTGAAAGGCTGAGGGGGATGACTAGCAATGGGATATATAGCTTTTTACCTTTTGGACAAATCCTGTCTATACAAAGTCCACATGAAGGTCTATTCAGCATATTAAAATTAATAGCCATTTAAAATGTAAGAGCTCATAATAATTTCAAAAGTACATATTTATCTGTAATTACTTGTTACAAAATCAGTAGTGAGACATTTGATTCAGGACAGCGTTCAGGTCTGCTTGAAAAGGAAACACAAAGAGCCAAAATTCTGCATGGCGAAGAGACTCTGAAGAATTTCAAACCTATTAGGATGCGTGTGTACCATGCTTGCTTGATGTTGTGTTCTGTCCCCCTTAGGGGCATCTAGGCCAATAGAGATTGATGAGTCTGCTAATACAGACTAAAAGCTGAATAGCTGTTAGCTCAGAGACTAAGTTTCAGAAGTTTTAGGTTTGATCCCACCTGCCAATTACCATGTTCTGTCAATGTTGCAATTACATATGAGAATTTTTTAGAGCAATAACCCTGGACAAACAGAAGGCTGGCATCTCTGTGAGTAATTGGAGCAGAAGAGATGGATCAATGCAACTTTTACCTGAAAAAGAAGAATTCAATATATAGCCAGATTCTTCCCAATTATTCTTCAGCCTGAAAGGAAAAAACAAAACTGAAGCTAGATGAAAAATAGCTGGGAGGTGGAGGGAGGATGGAGAGGGAAGAAAGGGGAGGTTTCATCGATTGGAGGCCAATCTCTTCAGCTTTGAGACTCCGGAAAGCTCATGTCTCAATGTCACCTCATTTTAACTTTCCGGGCTGGACTTCCATCCTCCTCCTTCTCCACATAGTCCTCCGTATACTCATAAGACCTTCGCCAATAGTTCTCAGAGCTGAAGTTGCTCCTTCTCTTATGTTTTGGTAAGAGGACTGAGCGCCTGTTCTCCTCCTTATCCATTTCTAAAATCCACGGCCTGTGAGCAGCATCAGGGTCTGTTTTGGGATGGGACTGCTTTGGTTTCAGGATCTGATCCCTGTTGCTTCCTGAAAGATGGTCAGAGATGTAACCTGGTGGCAACACAGAGCTACTCAGCTATTTTGTTTAATGTAAACAGGACCTAATGGAATTAAAGTTTGCCCATATTGAATCCTTTAAAATTATTTCAATCTATTTGACAAAAAAAGTTGAGTTTGTTCAGTGTTTTGCATGACCGTTGTTTCTTCCAGATCAAATTAACAAGAAGCTAAGGCAACTTGCCCTAGGAACAAGAACATTCCCTTCCTGCTTCAGAGGTTTGCTCCAAAATTTCAATATTTAATTACAACTAACATTTCTTTCTATCAGCCCATTTCTGTCTCCATTACTATTTGTGTTGCTTGTCTCTCAGTCATAGATAAAGCTAAATCAATTATCATAGAATCATAGAATACTAGGACTGGAAGGGACCTCGAGAGGTCATCAAGTCCAGTCCCCTGCCCTCAGGGCAGGACCAAATACTGTCTAGACCATCCCTGATAGACATTTATCTAATCTATTCTTAAATATCTTCAGAGATGGGGATTCCACAATCTCTCTGGGCAATTTATTCCAGTGTTTGACTACCCTGACAGTTAGGAACTTTTTCCTCATGTCCAACCTAAATCTCCCTTGCTGCAGTTTAAGCCCATTGCTTCTTGTTCTATCCTCAGAGGCCAAGATGAACAAGTTTTCTCCCTCCTCCTTATGACACCCTTTTAGATACCTGAAAACTGCTATCATGTCTCCCCCCTCAATCTTCTCTTATCTAAACTAAACAAACCCAATTCTTTCAGCCTTCCTTCATAGGTCAATTAGATTTTCAGAAAGCCTTTGACAAAGTCCCTCACCAAAGGCTCTTGCGTAAATTACATTGTCATGGGATAAGAGGGAAAGTCCTTTCTTGGATTGAGAACTGGTTAAAAGACAGGAAACAAAGGGTAGGAATAAATGGTAAATTTTCAGAATGGAGAGGGGTAACTAGTGGGGTCCCCCAAGGGTCAGTCCTGGGACCAATCCTTTTCAACTTATTCTTAAATGATCTGGAGAAAGGAGTAAGCAGTGAGGTGGTAAAGTTTGCGGATGATACCAAACTGTTTAGGATAGTCAAGACAGAAGCAGACTGTGATGGACTCCAAAAAGATCTCACCAAACTGAGTGACTGGGCAACAAAATGGCAAATTAAATTTAATGTGGATAAGTGTAAAGTAATGCACATCGGGAAAAATAACCCCAACTATATGTACAGTATGATGGGGGCTTATTTGGCTATGACAAATCAGGAAAGAGATCTTGGAGTTATCGTGGATAGTTCTCTGAAAACTTCCACACAGTGTGCAACGGTGGTCAAAAAGGCAAATAGGATTCTAGGAATTATTAAGAAAGGGATAGAAAATAAAACACAGAATATCTTACTGCCCCTGTATAAAACTATGGTACGTCCACATCTTGAATACTGTGTACAGATGTGGTCTCCTCACCTCAAAAAAGATATTTTGGCCTTGGAAAGGGTTCAGAAAAGGGCAACTAAAACGATTAGAGGTTTGGAACGGGTCCCATATGAAGAGAGGTTAAAGCGACTGGGACTGTTCAGTTTAGAAAAGAGGAGACTGAGGGGGATATGATAGAGGTATATAAAATCATGAGTGGTGTGGAGAGGGCAAATAAAGAAAAGTTATTTATTAGTTACCATTATAGAAGAACTAGAGGACACCAAATGAAATTAATGGGTAGCAGGTTTAAAACTAATAAAAGAAAGTTCTTCTTCACACAGTGTGTAGTCAACCTGTGGAACTCCTTGCCAGAGGAGGGTGTGAAGGCTAGGACTATAACAGAGTTTAAAGAGAAGCTAGATGATTTCATGGAGGTTAGGTCCATAAAAGGCTATTAGCCAGGGGATAGAAATGGTGTCCCTGGCCTCTGTTTGTCAGAGACTGGAGAACGATGGCAGGAGACAAATCACTTGCTCTTCGGTCCAGCCTCTCTGGGGCACCTGGTACCGGCCACTATCAGCAGACAGGCTACTGGGCTAGATGGACCTTTAGTCTGACCCAGTACGGCGGTTCTTATGTTCATATTCTCTAGACCTTTAATCATTCTTGTTGCTCTTCCCTGGACCCTCTCCAATTTCTCCACATCTTTCTTGAAATGTAGTACCCAGAACTGGACATAATACTCCAACTGAGGCCTAATCAGCGCAGAGTAGAGCGGAAGAATGACTTCTCGTGTCTTGCTCACAACACACCTGTTAATGCATCCCAGAATCATGTTTGCTTTTTTTGCAACAGCATCACACTGCTGACTCATATTCAGCTTGTGGTCCACTATAACCCCTAGATCCCTTTCTGCCGTACTCCTTTCTAGATAGTCGCTTCCCATTCTGTATGTGTGAAACTGATTGCTCTTGTATTTGCCTAAGTTGTATTTGCCTAGTTTATTGATAAGAATATCATGGAAGACCATATCAAATGCCTTACTAAAGTCTAGGTATGCCACATCCACCACTTCTCCCTTATCCACTAGACTCGTTATCCTATCAAAGAAAGGTTTGATATCAGATTGGTTTGACATGATTTGTTCTTTAAAAATTCATGCTGGCTGTTCCCTATCATCTTGTCATTTTCCAAGTGTTTACAGATGATTTCCTTAATTACTTGCTCCATTATCTTCCCTGGCACAGAAGTTAAACTAACTGGTCTATAGTTTCCTGGGTTGTTCTTATTTCCCTTTTTATAAAGGGGCACTATATTTGCCCTTTTCCAGTCTTCTGGAATCTCTCCTGTCTCCCATGATTTTCCAAAGATGATAGCTAGAAGCTCGGATACCTCCTCTATCAGCTCCTTGAGTATTCTAGGATGCATTTCATCAGGCCCTGGTGACTTACAGGCATCTAACTTTTCTAGGTGATTTTTAACTTGTTCTTTTTTTATTTTATCTTCTAAACCTTCCCACTAGCATTCACTGTGTTAGGCATTCTTTTAGACTTCTCGGTGAAGACTGAAACAAAGAAGTCATTAAGCATCTCTGCCATTTCCAAGTTTCCTGTTACTGTTTCTCCCTCCTCACTGACCACACAAACACATACTGAAGTCCTCGTTATTCAGGAAGCACATAAGCATGGTATGTTTTTATGAATTGGGACCTTTGTGCTGAAGCAACACTGGAGTGTGGAATTATGGGAACTCTGGGTATGTCTACACTACAGAGAAGATAGAAGCTGTTGTTGTTGATCTTCCAGGAGTCAAATTAGTGATCTAATTAAAACAGCTAATTCGAACTGAGAGGGGCACTCCGGTCGATGCCAGTAGTCCTGCTTTCATGAGGAGTAAGGGAAGTCGAAGGGAGAGTTTGCTCCCTTTGACTTTCTGTAGTGTGGACAGCACCAAAAGTCGAGTTAAGGTACTTCCACTTCAGCTACACAATTAATGTAGCTGAAGTTGCATATCTTGATTCGGCCTTATCCTGTAGTGTAGACATACCCTCTGGTACTTGAGTTCCATCGTCTGACTGAATGATCCTAAAGCAATTTTCACAGGCATATTAGGCCATTTCTAGTATACACTCTCCCATTCTGCCTTCCCAACTTCCTCCTGTAGCTTTGTCTGCCTAGATTTCATTTTAATTTGTTGTACTAAACATTTCAGTACTATTGTTGAGCATTATTAAAAGGCTCATTGAATTTTAGAGGTGGCTGCTCTTCGATAGTAGGGAAAATGAATCTTGCATATATGTTTATAAAATTTTCAAAGAACTGTGTGATGTTCTGGAATGAAAAGCACAAGATGAAGATATTTTGTTTTAAATAATAATCAATATTTAGTTACTTCCACTGCTTCTTATTTCTTATGATTTTTTTTAGCTTGTTTGACTGAGCAGGTATTAGATGTGGATGCCATAGAATTATCCTAAACATCTCTATATGACTGGTAACAAAAGAGCAAGCAGCAGCCAACTGGCTATTACACATACATTCTTTTTCTACTATGTCCTTTTCAAAAATTTAACTCTTTGCATTTTGATCTAACTAGATTCAGTGTCAGGTCCAACATATTTTCAGAATGTGAGGTGGAAACACTGCTTTAAAACCATCTATTCCTCTGTAGATTTCCACAAAGGATTTATATTAGCTGCAGTAATGAATTTGTTTGGTCACCTTAGAGATAGAAGTAATTTTCTAAATGTGTAGATAATAAACCTCCAAAATATTCAAAGGATCACTTCAGCTTGGTCTCAGGAAGTGATGTAAGCCGGAATCACAACAAAAGAAATCAAATATATTTGAAGCAGGGTTTAGGGCTCTTAGGATAATGAAGACAGGATTTATAGTCCCTTTCAACAGAGGATCTCAAAGAACTTTATAAATATTAATCCCTAGAATAAATAGCTTTTTGCAATCTATAAATATTAACCCTCTTTTACAGATTAGAAAAATGAAATACAAGGAGGATAAATGCCTTGAACAAGCCAAACAAGCAGAGTAACAATAGAACTTAAATTTCTTAACTGCCAGTATCATGATCTAACTACCATATCTTTCTCCTTATCATATATGCTTTATGTAATTTGTAACTGTTTTTGTTAGGCTAACTTCCTCTCTCTAGACAACTGTTGAGTCAAGGAACACTAATGAACATCTAAAATCTTGTAACTACATTAATTTCTTTTAAAAAGTTGTGTGATAATGAAGGCAAATTGCTCAGAAAGTAAACAAATTGCTATGCCAGACAAATGACAATATGATGTCACAAACAAAATCTATAGTGTTTGTATCAATTTTAATTCAATTGTTTCACCCCTCGTAATGAAAACAGATTTTTAGTACTGGCTCATCCCCCATTTTTATCTTCATGTTTAACCTACTGTAGATGCTTGATGTGGAGGAACACATTGAGAATTACTGAACATTTTTACTGAGCCACTCAAGTACAAGATCATATCCAGAGGCACAATTGATAATGATACCTGAAACTGGATAATGTGAAAAAGGTATGGGAAGGCCACAATGCTGGTGCTCAGTGTCTAACCCTGTGTCTCCTCCCAAAAAAGAGAAGACCTGCAGCAAAAGCTTTTGAAGGTCATAGTAATCCAAAACTTTGAGTTAGTTATAACTATATGGGTTCTATAACAATAACTGAGAAGCAACATAATTCATGAGCTGAAACAGCTGTTCTGAGGCCTCTTGGTAAGCATGTTTTTCTGGAATATCCCCTTAGAAATGTTTTCTTAGAGTTTGTTAAAACAAGTGAGGGCTGCCCACCCTCGTATGTCTTGTTTGATTGGTTTCTTTCCAAGTATGACACGATCCCTGTCCATCTGGTTTAAATTAGGGTGAGGCTCTTTGCAATGCTGTGACAAAGAAGGGTAAGTCATAACAAAGCCAACCAACTGCATTAGCATGTTTAGCAATACCACAGATACAATTACTTAATTCTACAGATTGGAGCCACATGAAGAAAAAACACAGCTCAGACCCTGCAATGGCTTGTGAAATATTTCCCACACCATGTGAGCATTCAGTACATTCCTTTGCCTTTCACTGATGTTATCCTTTGCCTCTCCTGTCCTTTAAGAGTTAATTTGTGTTCAGAATTCTTAAAAATCTTTGATGCTGCCGCTTAGTCAATGAAATGTTAAAAGTTTTGGCAGGAGCCAAATGTGTTTAGACTGCTTTCATCTGATAATTACACTTCAGGCTACCTAAGCTTTCATGTCTCAAGTTCTGAAACCATTATATAATTTATTGTTGTCATTTACAGAGGCCTCAAATTCAAATAAATTGAAGACAGCACAATTAAGACATTTTACAGGTTAGGCAGTTCAGGAATTAAGACTTCTATTGCGATCAATGGAAGTAATTGCTGAGACCTTCAAGAACATGGTCATTACAACAAACTATGGACCTTATTCACAAATGGCTCAATCTTTAGCCCATTTAAGTGAATGAGAAAAGTGACTTCAGTGAGACTAGGACTGACGTAAAAGGGCACAAAACTTACTCAGACTAATGTTCCCTCCAAAATTTCTCAGAATGAAGGAGATTCTGAATACAGGAAACCCTTGACTTCTGACTGCCTGAGTTATGACCCCCCGCACTTACAACCATTTTGTAAGTGTGGAAGGAGCTGAAACCCCCCCGACTTACGTCCTTAGCCTGCATTTACAATGGCCTATTGTAAATGAGGGTTCGAGTTACGATGCCCCTGACTTGTGACACTTTTCTGGGAACCAATCATGTCACAAGTCGGCAGCCGCCTGTATTTTGTCCACAGATGTCTATGAAAAGACGGTTCTGAGGTTAGCCTAGGAAACGTTGGTATAAATTTATAAATTATTAGCATTTATTATGGGAGGAGAGCTCTTGGGTGTGTCTTTAGGGAATCATATGTGACCATATTCCAGAGGTGATGACAGTTCATAAATGTTGAACAAGCATAACAGAATAAACTGAACACATTGTCACAAAGCAGCTCAGAAACCTGTCAATAGGTTTAACCACATCACAGACCCAGAGTCTGTTTTTACACTGCCAGCAAAACTCCATGTGGACTTTTCTACGAGGCCAGATACAAGCATTGGACAGGATCTTTACAGCTTGGCATTATTGCCGTCCTCAGGAGAAGAATAGTATGATGAGGTGGGAGAAGCAGAACAGCATCACAGCCTAATGGATAAAAAATGTGGGTAAACTATTTTTAGGTGAAAGCATTCTGTTCACATTAAGCTCAGAACCAAATTGCAAAAGTAAGAATAAGTTGAGGGGAAATATGTGAAAATATTTTAGGAGAAAAATATGTACGTGAATTTTTTAAAGCAGAATATTAAGCATATACCTACTTGCAGACCTGCATGGAGTGAAAAAACAACAAACATTAAGGGACTGCTTCCACTCCCATTGAAGTTGATGGGCTTTTGCCAAATGCCTTCAACAACTACAGGACTGGGTGCTATGAGGCAAATTCAGAGGTGATATAAATGGCATTGTGAACTACATATTGGCTGAGTGGAGAAAGGCCTTGTCTACACTTACTGGGAGATTGGTGCTTTGGGGATCGATCCCCTGGGAGTCAATTTAGCGGGTCTAGTAAAGACCTGATAAATTGACTGCTGATCACACTCTTGTCAACTCAGAAACTCCCCTGGATTGAGAAGCATAAGGGAAGTAGACAGAAGAGTCTCGCATCGATCTTTTGTGGCGTTGGGAACGCCATGCCAACTCGATCTCAGGTTCCTCAACTCCAGCTATTACTATTCATATAGCTGAAGTTGCATACCTTAGTTCGACATTGCCCCCTAGTGTAGACCTGGCCTAAGTAAAGGCAAATGTGTGTAATTCACATGCATTGAGTGTTGTTTTAGCAAGGCCCATCTTTCTTTAACACTTTCTTTTTGGCTGTTTTATCTTCTACAGCCTTGTCTTTCTACAGTTATCTCTGAATATGGCTTAGTGCCTATACTTTATACTAGAGTGGCTCTCAAACTTTTCCAGGTTACTGACTCCTTTCAGGAGTCTGATTTGTTTTGCATAACACCAAGTTTCACCTCACCTAAAAACTACTTACAAAGTTAGACATAAAAATACAAAAGAGCCATAGCGCACTATTACTGAAAAGTGTTCCTGTTGCATTCTGATGTTTTCTTTCTCTTAAAGTGGAAAGAAAATCATGGCTACACTCTCTGGCTGGAATGATGGTAGCTCACTCTTTAAAAAAAGGTGATAAAGTGGCACAATAAATGCTGGAACATGGGGCGACAAAGGGCTAGAAGCTTCATGTTGTATAATACAAGTGTTTCATTATTGCTAGGCAGATATTATATTTGTTTATAGAACATTTACTTTAAATAAGGAATGCTAAATTTTAGGGGGGTTCTCTGTTTATTAATAACACACTTAATTAATTTGGATTTATCAAAAAATCATGCCATGACAGCTTAATTTCCTTCTTTGACATGGTTGCTGACTTACTGTGGATATGGCATATCTTGATTTTAGTAAGCTTTTGATACAGCACCACACCACATTTTCATAAGGAAGCTATGGATGAAATGAGTGTAAGGCAGGTGAAAAATTAGTTGAAATACTATACTCAAAAAGTTATCAATGGTTCATTGTCAGAGTGGAAGGACTTATCTAGGGGGATCCTGCAGGGATCTGTCCTAGGTCTGGTCCTATTCAATATTTTCCTTAACTTGGAGAATATGCTTATGAAAATTGCAAGGATACCAAGCCAGGAGGAGTACATAGCACCTTGGAGGCTATGTTTAAAATGACCTTGACAAATTGGAGAATTGGTCTGAAACCAACAAGATGAAATGAAATAAATACAAGTGCAAATACTATACTTAGGAAGGAAAAATCAAATGAACAACTATAAAATGCAAAATAACAGTCTAGGCAGTAGTCTGCTGAAAAAGATTTGGAGGTTATAATGGATCACAAATGGAAGGGGGTATGGAATGCCTGCCATATGAGGTGAGATTAATAAGACTGGGACTAAGGGGGGGATATGATAGAGGTCTATAAAATCATGACTGTTTTGGAGAAAGTGAATAAAAAAGAGGTGTCCACTCGTTCCTATAAGACAAGAACTAGGGGTAACCAAATGAAAATAATAGGTAGCAGGTTTAAAACAAACAAAAGGCAATACTTCACACAGTGCACAATCAGCCTGTGGAACTCCTTGCCAGATGTTGTTGTGAAGGCCAAGACTATAACAAGGTTCAAAAAAGAAGTGGATAAATTCATGGAGGATAGGCCCATTAATGGCTATTAATCAAGATGGGCAGGGATGATGTATCTAGCCTCTGTCAGAATCTGGGAATTCTTTTAAAACTTTCCTCATAAGTCAAGTTTTCTAAACCCTTTATCATATTATTTCTTCTCCTCTGGACTCCCTTCAGTTTGACAGCATCTTTCCTAAAGGTGGGGTACTGTGTCCAACTCAGGGTACCACTTTAGGAAAAATGCTATCAAAATGGACAGAGTCCAGAGTAGCAGAATAAATATGATAAAAGATTTAAAAAAATCTGACTTATGAGGAAAGGTTAAAAAACTGGGCATGCTTAGTATTTAAAAACAAACAACAACAACAACAACAACCAGAACAGGAAGCTAATAAGCTCCAAATATGTTAAAGGCTGTTATAATGAGGTCAGTGATCTCCACATACACTGAAGGCAGGCAAAAAGTAATAGGCTTAATCTACAGCAAGGGCGATTCAAGTTAGATATGAGTAAAACTTTCTAAGGATAGTTTCTAACTTACCTATTAAGGACAATTAAGCACTGGAATAGACTTCTCAAGAATGCTGCAGGTTCTCAGAACAGATTAGACAAGCACTTATTACAGATGTTCTAGGTATACTTGGTCCTTGTTCAGTGCAAGAGACTGAACTAGGCAGAGTCTGTGACTATACCATGCCCATGACTGCAATATCTGAGTACCAACTAGAAGAGGTAAACAGTTAAAGATACATCTATTTTGATTAGGGATGTAAAATGCCGATTAATCTGTTAACCGGTTAAACATTGCGGCTGCTGCTGTGCCAGTTCCCAGCTCCTGCATTGGGCTGTTGCTGGTTCCTGGCCTCCTCATTGGGGCTGCCGGCCCCCACGTGGGCTGGAAGCCCGAAGCCCTTGGCGGGGGCCTGGCTGATCCCAGGCATGGGATAACCTTAACAAGTAAGCATCACCTGGTAAGGGTGATACTTACCAGGTAACCAGTTAACCAGTTACCCATTCACATCCATAATTTTGGTATTCAATGTTAGTCTTAAACAAATTAAATTATATTTGGAAGAGATGGAAATGGACTGTTGCAGGGACAGCAATGAACAAAAGGGTGTAAAATAAAGCAGCCCTTGTACCCTCCAGCACTACTTTAATTTGTATCCTCAATATTCCCAGACATTCCTCCTTGAAGTCATTTTATTCATATCCATGGCAGCCACAACATTCAGCCTTGAAATCAACAGGAGTTATTCCTGTTTATGTTGAATTGGTGTCAGTTACTTATTTTGCATATCTACTGAATTCCCAATTGCAGCAAGTTACCTTACTTTGTCACTAACACCTGTTATCTGGAAAAAATACACCTGATATGTAATTTTAACCCCCAGGTATCTTACACCACTGAAATTAGCCCAGTGGCCCAGCTCCTTTATGATACATCTACACAGCAGCATTATTTTGGAATAAAAACTCAGAAATAGCTCATTTTGAAATAGAGCACCTATACTGCAGAAGCCAATTGAAATAGCATTGAGCTATTTTGTAATAGAGTGCCCACACTGATTGGAGCCTCAATTGCATTTAAGACCCCCTGAAAGCACTTTGGGCAGGGCATAAAGATAACAGTCACTTCCTGGAGCTGCTTCCTGAGGCTATCTGTGGCTCATGCTTAAAGGGACCTCCTGTACAGCCGTGTCTCAGGCTCCTCTCTTTTGTCTATCTCCTTGAAGGTCAGCAAAGGCTTTTCACTGCCTGCTCTGGTTGCCCTTGTGAACACTACAGGACTCCTGCCATGGAGCCGAATCTGCTGCCAAGCAGTCTCCAGCTCCTGGACCTCATGCTGAACCTCCTGGTGCAGTTTTTGCAGGCTGCCCTTGTGGCACTGCAGAATCTGGACTTGCTGCTCCCTGCGAGGCACCTCCTCAGCTCTCTCCATGTGCTGCTCATGCAGCACAGCCACTCCCACCCTCCCCTGTATACTGTGTACCACCGCTTCTGACTACTGGACACCAGTTCCGACCGGTGGGACCGGATCATCATGGAGCAGTGGGACAACTAGCAGTGGCTCCAGAAGTTCCGCATGTGGAAGGACACCTTCCTGGAGCTCTGTGAGTAGCTCGCCCCTGCCCTCAGGTGATGGGACACCCAGATGAGACCCACCATCCCCCTCCAGAAGTGGGTCGCCATTGCACGGTGGAAGCTCGCCACACTGGACATGGCAGTCCTGCCTTCACAAAGCTTCACAAAGGGACATGGGGTGAGTTGGGGGTTGCTCCTGCTGTGTGGGAGAAGGGGGTTGGGCTCGAGGACCTTCTGTGGGTACTGGCAACCCTGTGATTCCCTATTTGTCTCCTTTAGGTGGTGAGGACCATCAACACCATGTTGCTGTGCTAGCTCATCCTCCTGGGTGATGTAGACCCCATCGTCACTGGCTTTGTCACAATGGACTTCCCCAACTGCTGGAGGGGCCATTGATGGCACTCACAACTCTCTCTGGGCCGTGGACTTGCCAATGTGCACTGCGGGGAACACAGCCTACCCTGTCCTCCCCTAGCTTATGAAGCCCTACACTGGGCACCTGGACCCCACAAAGGAATTCCAGGCTCAGCAGGGTCCCCATTGTGGTGGAGGGCACCTTTGAGCATCTCAAAGGGAGATTCTACTTCCTCCTCACCTGGCTGGACCTTGGTGAGTGGAACATCCCTCAAGTGATGGTGGCCTGCTGTGTCCTCCATAATATTTGTGAGACCAAGGGGGAGACATTTCTGCCAGGGTGGGGGGTAGAGCCCAAGCAATTCACCAAGGCCTTTCAGCAGCTGCACACGACTGCCATCTGGCAGGCCCATGAGGGGGGTGAGTGCATCTGGGAGGCCATAAAGGACTGTTTCAGCCAAGGACACCCATGAGACTCTCCCCTAAGTTTCCTCACAAGGGGCCTGTGCATTGCCCCTCTGTTCCTTTCCTCCCACACCCCTCTCTTCCACTGCCTGCCCTTTCCCCATTCCTCTTCTCTCCCCCTCCCCTTCCTCTGTTGATAAAATAAACAAGACTTTTGTTTTGAACCAATGAACTCTATTTTTTTAATTGGGGTAAAGAAAACTGGGGAGAGACTGGGAAAAGAACCTGGGAGGAGTGAGGTGGAGTATGGAAAGGGAAGAACAGGGGAGGCTCAGGGATGGTGCTGGGACTGGTGCCTGCCTCAAGTGGTCCCACTGTCTCATGTGCGAGGCCCTCTGTGGCCATGGGGAGGGGACTGAGGGGAGAAGCCAGAGGAGCAGGAGCTGGGGCAGGAGCAAGGGAGGGAGTGTTCTGAGTCTATGAGTCTGGGGTGGGAGTAGGAGCAGGAGCAGGAGCAGGGGGTGGCTGCTGGACTGCTCAATAGTTGCAAACATGCATTGAGGACTAGCTCCATGTCCCAGGGGTCTGCCGATTGTCTATGGTGTGAAAAGAGGTCAGCCATCCCTGCACAATGCAGGCCTCAGAATCTCACCCACCCACTCCTGGAATAATCCTCTCACCTATATCTCAGATATTGAAACCTTCAAATAGTTTAAAGACCCCAAGATGCAGAGAATCCTCCAGCTGTGATCTGTACCCCATGCTACAGAGGAAGGTGAAAAACCTCCAGGGCCTCTGCCAATCTACCCTGGAGGAAAATTCCTTCTCGACCCCAAATATGGTGATCAGCTGAACCCTAAGCATGTGGGCAAGACTCACCAGCCAGCCACCCAGGAAAAATTCTCTATAGTAACTCCTCTCATCCCTCCATTGGCCTATTTACCACTGATAATGAAAGGTCAATTAGTTACGAAGATCATGTTATCTCATCAAGATGCCAGATATGTCTTTTGCCCCCACTACTTCCCTTGGAAGGCTGTTCCAGAACTTCACTCCTCTAATAGTTAGAAACCTTCGTCTAATTTCAAGTCTAAACTTCCTACTAGCCAGCTTATATCCATTTGTTCTTGTGTCCACATTGGTATTAAGCTTAAATAATTCCTCTCCCTCCCTGGTATTTATCCCTTTAATATATTTAAAGAGTGCAATCATGTCTCCTCTCAGCTTTCTTTTGGTTAAGGTAAACAAACCAAGCTCCTTGAGTCTCGGATCATCCTATTGTCCCTTCTCTGTACTTGTTTCCGTTTGAAATTCTTGTTATTAATCCCTAAATGCATAACCTTATACTTCTCACTATTAAATTTCATCCTATTGCTATCACTCCAATTTACAAGGTCATCCAGATCTTCTTGTATGATATCCTGATCCTTTTCTGAATTGGCATTACCTCCCAACTTTGTGTCATCCGCAAATTTTATCAGGACACTTCCACTTTTGGTGCCAAGGTCAGTAAGAAAATGATTAAATAAAATTGGCCCCAAAACTGATCCCTGAGGAACTCCGCTAGTAACCTTCCTCCAACCTGACAGTTCACCTTTCAGTATGACCCGCTGTAGTCTCCCCTTTAACCAGTTGCTTATCCACCTCTCAATTTTCATATTGATCCCCATCTTTTCCAATTTAACCAATAATTCCCTATGTGGTACTGTATCAAATGCCTTACTAAAATCTAGGTAGATTAGATCCACTGCATTTCCTTTATCTAAAAAATCTGTTACTTTCTCAAAAAAAGAGATCAGGTTGGTTTGGCACGATCTACCTTTTGTAAAACCATGTTGTAATTTGTCCCAATTGCCATTAACCTCAATGTCTCTAACTACTTTCTCCTTCAAAATTTTTTCCAAGATCTTGCATACTACAGATGTCAAACTAACAGGCCTAGTTACCCAGGTCGCTTTTTTCCCCTTTCTTAAAAATAGGAACTATATTAGCAATTCTCCAGTCAAATGGTACAATCTCTGAGTTTAGAGATTTATTAAACATTTTTGCTAATGGACTTGCAAATTCATGTGCCAGTTCCTTTAACATTCTTGGATGAAGATTATCTGGGCCCCCCGATTTACTCCCATTGAGCTGTTCAAGTTTGGCTTTTACCTCAGATATGGTAATATTTACCTCCATATCCTTATTCCCATTTGTTATGTTACCCTTATCCCTATGCTCTTCATTAGCCTCATTAAAGACTGAAGCAAAGTATTTGTTTAGATATTGGGCCATGCCTAGATTATCCTTAACCTCCACTCCATCCTCAGTCATTAGCGGTCCCACGTCTTCTTTTTTTGTTTTTTTCCTCTCTCTGTCATGGGATGTGGGCAGACCAAGTAGCCATCTACTACATGGCGGAAAGCAGTGATAACAGCTATATGTACCTTAAGAGAAGCGCAGGTAAGGCTGGAGTCTTTAAGACGTATGATAGTGATAGAGATGCAGCCGTGTTAGACCGGTCTAGCTGAAACAAAAGACAGGACTATGCAGCACTTATGAGGTAGTCCAGAATCTGGTGAATAGGCACAAAGTAAGGATCTACGTGTGTCTCCAAACACCATGATGAGAACCATTTATGAAGGTAAGTGGTAGATTTTCTACTATGTATTAGGATGTGTTTGACAGCTTATGAACATATCATTTCTGTTTGTTGGAACCAATCAGGTACCAGGCTATCAGCACAAGGTGGTCGATCTGCAGATGACTCAAGTGTCCACGGTTCTGTGTGAGCAAGTCTTGGCACCTAGGCAGAGGGTATGGAGAATGAACCGACATGTGATAGAGGTAAGGGAACCATGTTTGTCATGGCCAAAAGGGAGCTATGAGTATGCCTCGTTCCACGAGGAGTAACGGTAGTTCAAATTAGAAAGCCTAATTCGAACTACCTACTCCGTGCCGCATGTAGCCGCGGGCACGGAGTCCGCACTAACGGGGATTTAAAAATGGCGGTGCCCGGCAAGATGCAAATGAAGCCTGGGATATTTAAATCCCGGGCTTCATTTGCAACTTCAAATGACTACATTAACCACCCTAGCTTGAACTAGGGTGGTAGTGTAGACATACTCTATGAGAATGACAGTAGCTCTGTTTATAGCTATCTTTTCCAGGAATCTGGGGATTAAGGGCGTGGGGGGAAAGGCGTATAGGAGACGGTGACTCCAACTGCACAAGAAGGCATCTCCCCTGGAGTTCCGTCCAATCCTGGCCCTCAAGCAGTATTGGGGACATTTTGCATTGAGGCATGTGGCGAATAGGTCTACTGCTGGAAACCCACAGTGATGGAATATAGTGGAGAGTACTTCTGGATGTAGTTCCTACTCGTGATTCATGGAGAAGTGTCTGCTCAGTGCATTGGCTGTGGAATTCTGCTGCCCAGGGAGATACTCCGCAAGAAGGGAGATCTTATGATGATTGCACCAATTCCACAAATGTATCGCTTTGGTGCAAATGGATCGGGATTGAGCTCCCCCCTGTCTGTTTATATAATATACAGTGGTCATGTTGTCAGTGAGGACTCGTATGACTTGGCCCTGGATAACGGGGAGGAAGTGCTGGCAGGCATTGTGGACTGGCCATAGTTCCAGGAAATTGATGTGCATCAATGATTCTTCAGGGGACCATAGGCCCTGTACCTGTTTGTGTTTCAAGTGGGCACCCCACCCAAGGAGTGATGCGTCGGTAGTCAGCTGTATTGTCAGCTGGGGAAGATGAAAGGGTATGCCTGACATCAGATTGTCGGGACTAGACCACCAAGTTAGCGATTTTTTGACATAGACAGGGATTGTAACCCTCCAGTGGACGTCGTGAGTGTTTGGAGTATATATTGTGGCTATGCAGTATTGAAGGCAGCGGAAGTGTAACCTCGCGTGTTCCATGACATACGTGGATACCATATGTCCCATGAGCTGTAGACTGTGACCACGGCCAGAGTCTTGGAGAAAACCTTGGGAGCCGACAAGAGACCAAAGGGCAGGACCTTGTATTGGAAACGAAGAAACGAAGAAACCTTCTGTAGGCCGGGTGGATGACCACATGAAAATGTGTGTCCTGGAGATCGAGGGACGTGTACCAGTCTCCGTTGTGTAGTGCCGGGATGATTGTGGTTAGGGTAACCATTTGGAAATGTTGCTTTCGAAGATAACAATTTAAGCTTCGAAGGTCTAAGATCGGCCTCCAACCCCCCAACTTTTTCTTGGTTAAGAAGTATTGGGAATAAAAACCCTTGCCCTTGAATTTGTCTGGGACTTTCTCTATTGCCCGGATGGTCAGTAAACGAAGTACTTCTTGCCTTAGCAGGGGTTCGTGAGATGGGTCTCTGAAGAGGGACAGGGTGGGAGGGGAGGGAGGAGGTATCGATGTGAAGGGAATGGTATAACCTAGCTCGATGGTTTGAAGAACCCATCTGTCGGTGGTGATATGAGCCCATCGTTGTTGAAAGGGCCTTATGATGATGGAATAAAGTGTCTGCGGCATGAGTGAGATTGTTTAGAGGTATGGTTCTCAGTCCCTCGACCAGCGCATCAAACCTGCTGTCTGGTGTTGTGCTGGCCAGACGCTTTTGGTGGAGGTCGTCTTCTTCGTTGGTGCTTTTTGTTACATTGCTGGTCATGCTGTCTGTTTGAGGGCATTTGGTGGGAGAATGGTCTTTGTTTTTGGTATGGTGTGTACCTCTTATGTCGGTAAGGTGGTGTATACATCCCCAGGGTTCTAAGTGTGGTTCTGGACTCCTTGCCTGAGTGGAGGACTTGGTCTGTTTTGTCAGAAAAGAGACTCTGCCTGTCAAATAGTAGATCTTCAACCTTAGACAGGAGGCCCTTTGGGACAGTTGCTTGCTGTAACCATGAGGCTCTGCACATGACGACCGAGGTGGCTGTGGTGCACTCTGCAGTGTCCGCTGTGTCCAAGCCTATATGCAGAGCTGTTCTGGAGGCTGCGTAGCCTTCCTGGACAACTGCCTTCAAAATATTGCGCTTAGTGTCAGGTAAGTACTCCATAAGTGGGACCAGTTTCACATAATTGTCAAGGTTGTGATTAGCCAATAATGCTGCATAGTTGGCCATGCGTAAGGTGAGCGTCGCCAAAGAGTATACCTTTTGGCCAAACAGGTCTAGATGTTTGCTGTCCTTGTCTGCACTGTTGGATTTTTGTTGGGGAACCTTTGCCCTCTGTTGAGCTGCATCCACAACCACATGTGCGGTCCGGCAGACTACGGCTGAAAAAATCTCCAATCTGCAGCACCAGGACAACCCCGACACCTACAGTGGAGCACCCACAGGACACTGTTCGAAGAAGAACTGAACATTTTAACAAGTATTTTTAATTATTTTTGTCTCTGGTCTTGTGTTCTTTGCTTGCTTTGTGAAAAACCCAGCCACAATTTTGATCAAATTAGAAATCTCAGTGTAAAATTTCATCATTTCTGTTAAAGCAAGAATTGTGATGAAAATGTTGTATAGTTGTAATATGACTATTTGGGGAAAATTCCACCTTCGCCATTGCAATAGTCAGTTGATGCACTCTTCTGAATCCCAAGATTGCCCATTTTAGTGTGCTTAGCTGTAAGTGGGAATATTTCCTATGAAGTTGTACCAATACTTCTTTTCTCTGGATTCTTCAATCCACAGATCTCAAAGCACTGTGCCAATATTAAATCTTCCTGACTCGATAAAGTAGGTTTCATTATTCTAATTCATTATTCTAATTTTTACAAGTAAAGACTTAGTGAACCATTCAGGGTCACACTGAGTGAGACCAGAAACTCCAGGACCCAGTCTTTTGCTTTCACTACTGCTTTCTCCAGTTTTTAAATATCAATTTACACTAATTGGGCTCAGTCTTTAGCCCCATGGCAGCCTTTTTGTTCTAGTCTGGTTAGGAGTTATAGCCAGCTCAAGCAACCAGCTGCGGATTTTCCCAGTGTAAGGAAATACACCAGAAAAAGTGAGCATAACAGGCCCTGTGCCATTCCCTCCCACTTGCATAGGGAGCATGGTGGGAGTACTCTGTGCTCTAATAAACAATGGCTGGCAATGGCAAACCCTTGGGGAGATGCAGCCAGGCCATACTTCAGAGACATCCAGGGTGCCCCAAAGGTCAAAGCACAGAAACCACAGCTCTGCTGTGAGCCCCCCACTTTTGATATCTCCAGTAGAGTCTGGATGCTGCAGAGGAATGAGCACTTTGCTCTTGTTTTTTTTTTAAAGGAAGCCATTAAGTGCTATCACTGATTCTGGGGTCTTTGGTAAATATTATTAGTAGGAAAAAGGCTACAGTATGAGTGAACTTTAGTTTTCCCCTGATCCTCTCTGTTTTACGTAAGTGAAGGTAGGGCATCCAGATACATTCTAAAGCAGGGGTGGGCAAGAGGCGGCTAGCGGGCCGCATCTGGCCGGCAAGCCATTGGATCTGGACCGCAGCTGCCTCGCTGGGACCCTTAAGCACAGCGCAGCTGCTGCAGCTTTAAATGTGACTGCTCTATGCTGGGAGTGAGGACAGAGGCTTTGTGTTCTGTCCTGCCCCGCAGCAAAATCTTTCAGTTCCCATTGGCCAATTTTCAGCCAATAGGAGCTGACAAATTTTGCTGGCAGCAGGGGCAGCCAGTAAAGCCTCCTGCCTCCCTTCCTCCGCCACCCCACTGGGAGAAGAGCCACATGGAGCAGCTTGCAACTGCAGCCTTCAGGTTCCTACAGAACTGCTGGCTGGGAGCCACCTAGGTAAACGCCTCCCAGCCAGAGCCTGCCTCTGGTACCACCTTCTTCCCCCCCCCCCCCCCCCACAACTACCTGCCCCAGGCCACCACCCAAATCCTTTGAATCCCTTTCTCCCAGGTCACAACTCCTTCCCTGACCTTGCATCTCATTCCCTTGCCCCAGGTCACCACCCAAACCCTCTGTACCCCTTCACCCAGGACACAGCTCCCTCCCATACCCTGAACCCCCTCCTAGAGCCCATCCTCCAAGCCAGAATCCTCTCCTGCACCCATACTCCCTTCTGGACTCTGCACTCCAAGCCTCTGCCCTAGATGACAACCCCCTCCTACACCCTCTCTCTCTCCCAGACCCCACACTCCCTCAGTAGAATGCGGCCCTTGACAACTTGACAAAATCATGGAGTGGCCCCCCCCATTAAGAATTATTGCCCACCCCTGCTCTAAGGGATACGAAAAAACTGGCAAACATGGATCCTTTGTCTTTTTTGAATACTGTATTCACTCAGGTAAAGAGGACTGCATAATGTCATGCATCTTGTGTGATACTCAAGCCTTTTGGGAACCCTGTCCACACATTCCCACAGCCCAGCCACACCTCCAGGCAGCCAGATGAGCTGTAGACAAGGCGGAGTTCTTCTTAGGAGGGGCCACTGTGGCACCTGCACTGCAATCTCCCTCCCTTCTCACTGTTCCCTCTACTAGATTCCAGAAGGAAAAGACTAGCAGGAGCAGTAGAAGCAAGAGAAGGCAGTGGCATAAAGTCATGGAATTGTAGGAACAGAAGGGACCTCAAGAGGTCATCAAGTCCTGTCTCCTGCACTCATGGCAGGACCAAACACCATCTAGACCATCTAGATCGTGGGGATACAAAGTAAAGGAGCTCACTATTGGTCTCAGGTTCTTCGAATTATTTTTTGGTCTTTCACTAAGTCCCACAGTGATCCCAGCTACCAATCCCCATGCAAGGCCCAAGGTCTCCTACCCTCCCCCTGACAGCATTCAGAAACCATCATTTCCCTATTGTGGACACCCTAGCACTCTGCCAACCCCAGAAATCTCAGCACTATTCAGTCAGAAAATACCCTACCCAAGCATCCTCCACCATCTCTGAACATACACATCCAACTAACCCAGGAACCCTAAAAACTTCTAGCATCCACCCACCTACCCAGAGCCATTAAACTCATTAAACTCAGTTGCCAAATTTTATCTCAATATTCTATTACTTACTACCACTCCATAGGACAGAGGCACTGGCTATAAACAGAAGGTTATGCCAACATATATGCAGATTATTCACAGATCTGCATTAAATGTATATAAAACATCACACATGGAGTTGCATAACACTTAAGTGTTGAGTATAAATATAACTGAACTAACTATGTAAGCATCCATGATATGGGTCCATAAAAGCCAATTAAGACATTTTATTATCCCATGTTTCAAAAAATTACCTGCACACACTATTATTTGTTGTAATTTCACTCACCAAGGTCATATTCACGTCCAAAAGATAGATTTCTTTATTGTCAGTTGACTGGATGGGATTTTGTATATCAAAATTTGAATGAATTTAAGATGTGATTCCATTGAGGTCTCTCACGTCCATAAACCAGTTGCTTAACACAGAGTATTTCTTATGGGCTATTTTATCCTAGTGTCATAATTGTTAGTAGCTTTTTTTTAATCACACACTGTAGTTGTATAATGTTTTTAGAACAACTGTGTGTTTGTTCTACACTGACCACAGTAAAATGGGGGGCAATGAGACTAATAGGTCTGAGTTTTAAATGGGGTTCAAACTAGTTCACCATTCCTACTAAAAACAAAAGATGTAATAACCTCATGGCTGTGATTTATTATTAGTGTGCATACAAATTTTGAAAAATCTCAGGAGGTCTGTAAACTGCAGATGTAACCATATATTAAAGCCCATAATCCCTGGTAAAAGCTCTGCCCCAACACTTTAGCTATAAGTAACAAAAATACTTTCTCTTACTAATAGTTGCAATATTAGTTCTATTGTATTTTATGGTACTTTTGTGATTTTTCAGTCATTCCCATGGTAGTTTGAATCTAAACAATCTTGATGATTGAACCCAGCTGGTTTTCATTTCCAGACTTCAGAAGTTTTATTTTATTGTATTACACACATACACACCCATCCCTTGTGCTTCCTATAAATCTGCAAGAAATTCAAAAGAAAAAGAAAAAGAAAAAGAAAAGAAAAAATTGACTTGACAGTTCAAGATTTTCCCACCACTGTGGATCCATTTGGAAATTTTTATCCATTGTCAAGTATTTGACAATAGATCATAGTGCTACTGATCTAGCATCACACCTGCTACTCCACATTTGCCAAGACCATTTTGGGGGGAGAGGCGTCTCCTGTTTCTTTTTCCCCTTGACTACATCAGACATAACTTACTCTTTCTTCCTACACTGAAAAGCTGCCAGTTTTCAAGTGTCTCTCGTTAACTTTTAAAACCTGTGCTCTGCTAAAGAGGAGTTATTACTTTTTTCCTGGCACTGACTGAAATTGCAATGTCCACATGAAGGCACAAAATCCTAACAACTACTCAAGGCAGATTGGGAAACAAATGTTAAACATGACACATTAAATCAAATCTTTGTGCGCAAGAGTTTTAAGTTGTATATACCAAACTGTGCTTTTAAAAAGTCTAATAGCAAAAGTTGTTTAAAACAATAATTTATAAGAATCCAAAACAGGAGAAAAGGCATATAATGTAGATGCTGTTTTAAAGGAAGCAGTTTTCCATAATAGTTTAAACAGAGTACAGAATGTCAGGACTTTTGTTCCTTGTCCTTGGGCAATTCACTCAACTTCTCTGTGCTTCGGCAGCTTAACCATCTGTACTTATATAGTTCACAAATTGTTGTGAGGCTAAATTAATTAATATCATATTGTTTGAGGAGATCCTTGGATGAAAGATACTAAATATAAAGTATTTGAATTAGTAAAATATAATTAGCATATAATTTTAACATCATTTGAAACAATCAGATTCTCAGAATTCCAAGGTGGAGAATTCCTGAGTTTTCTTCAAGAGTGACTTTAAAACCTATTTTCAAAGAGCCAGTCCTCCTGAAATGCCTATTTACAGAATCCTTTACTAACTTTCCATTTGCAAACCTAATTTCTTCAAAGCATTTGTCTTCATTAAGGACCAAAGACTAGATTTTTGTCTTCAAATGTAACTTTAGAGTAATACCATTGATATCAGGGTATCTGAGATCAGAATTTGGCACTAAATCTAAAAATGAAGTTTAACAGCTAACCTCTTTTGGAGGTATCCACACACAATAAAGTATCTCAAGTTTTTAAACAGCCATTTATAGGTTGAAAATTTCACTTCAATATTTTGTTTTCCCACTGTTTTGCTGAGCTAAGTAAAACAGGAAAGCTCCTTCCTATAGCATTTCCCATTGATGGTCAATATCAAAAGAATCCTTTTTCTGACTTAATGACTGGCAAAAAAAAATAAAATAAAATAAAATAAAAAGAGAAGAAGAAGAAGAGGAAGACTGAACGGGAGAGCCCACAGGCCAAATTCTATGCTCAGTTGTACCTGTGTAACCCCAGTGCAAATGAGCATAAAATTCGGCCTCATATCTCCACCCTGGGTTTCAAAGATTTATGGTCATGCACTGTAAAGGTAGGAAAGAAGTTGGAACATAACATTTTAATTAAATCTGATGAAAATCATTAGTGTTCAGTATGGCAGCACTTGCTGCTCAGATTTTTAATCTATCACAGCCCACCTCATGCTGGAGTTGGAATTTTAAACTGTGATCCGAGCACAAGTAAGAAATCAATGAAATAGAGGAAGTCTAAGAAGCAGTTTTTCAGGTTGATGGAAGCATGCAAACAGATGAATATCATGAGCTGATTCATACCAACTGTATGCAGTCACCCAATCAATGTAGTTAGTGATTATTGCTAATGTTCTAACACACCTGGTAGTCTGGCACCATATATTCTAAAGAGGTACTGTTAGGTAGACTGTGATCAACATTTAGGTTTTGTGAAGTGATTAAAAAGTTTTATAAGACCTTATACAAATAGAAACGTTTGATTTTTTTAAAAAATGTTATGGAATGATAAATATTCCTCAGCACCATATTCAGGACAAACATGGCAACAATGAGACACAGTATTAGAATCAGAAAAGAAAACTGAGTTTAAAGAAACAGAGCTTTTTTCGAACCCCCCCCCCCCCCGTTGTCTAGACACACACCCTGATACTTTCGTTTAATATATTAACTGTAACTGAGATTTTTAAAAATTTCCTAATTGTGAAAATACAAGACGATTTCCTCTTTCCTTTTCCTTTTTTAAAAACAGAGTTTCATAGATTTGCTCTCCATTTCCATTCTTCTTAGGCTGTTGCATTTCTCTCTTAATGCCTGTCCCTTTGATTTTATGGGCTACAGGTTGGCAATCATACATTTCTGTTATTAGAAAGGCTTTCCATCTTCTTGAATGAACACTTCAGGCAATTGAATTAATGTCTTAACCTTATTAATGTCAAGTTCTATAGTCTCTGTGGTAACTGTAAGGTAAATTAAACCACTTCTTTGTTTAAAATTGGATTATACACTAAGTACCTGTTAGTGATGAGAGTTCTTAAAAAAAATCCAGGCCATAGTGCTGCAGTAATTTATTAAACATAATAGGGAAAAACTGGGCTCTGTTGTTTGAAATCAGATCAAAGTATTAAAAGGGTGTCATTGCAAAAGGTTGAGGCCTATTAAAATGGTATAATTTTGCTGCCTTTACTTAATGTTATTAGTATTTTCCACTTGATGTTGCCAGATAATAACTAACATCTACAGTGCACAGTAAACATCCTGCCTGGGGTGTCATAGCATCTGTAGAAAATATACTCCACCTTCGAAAAACTCTCTTAGCACAAGGCTGTGGTCCCAGCTGGACCAGCCATTTTGTAGCTATAGTGATAAAACAAGTGTTACTACAATGGACCAGGTGCAACCCAGAATATTCCTTTCCCTAAACAGCTAGACAGCCAGGCAGACATTCTAAACTGTGCCTCTTTTGTCTTCTTGTGGTGTTGTCAGTCAAGAAGAACTAGGATGATTTCAAAGGCAAACAATCAGTAGACTAGTCTAACAGTTAGGATTTTCTCTCCCCACCCCAACCCCATCCTTTTAAAAAACACATTTTACCCCCCTCTTTAATTCAAACCTGGCTTCAGCTTCTTTTTCCCCAGCTCACATTCTGTTCCCTTTGGTCAGTAAATAATTATGATGAGTGTTCTCCCTAAAGTGCAAGCCAATGAGTGAGTGGAGAGGTATGACAGATATCCTGCCAACCAGCTGAGCAACATACACTTGGAAATGCTTCTAACTTAACTTCCAAACTATAGGAAGCGACAGTTTGACATTTGAAGAGGTTATTATTTCCACCGCGATAGGAAAGTTAATCAGCGTATGTGCTCAAAGCTGCAGGACATCAGAGGCGTACCAGTCTGAGTCATTTTCATGGCCTTTGCCCTATGATGATGAAGCCAATTCCCATCTCCATCTGAGTGGCCGCGGTACACTTAAACTTTATATGACTGCGCTTGCCGTGTGCACTATTTGTCATTTATCATTATTCACAAAGGGTCCAGTCTGCAGGTTTCACCAGAAATGTTTCAAGTCAATGTGATCAGTGAATGAAGTTAGTGGCAATGTTAATTTTCTATAGAATAGTCAAGATATGGTGTTAGAGCAGTTGTTGCTTTCAGAAAGTGGGATGGCGATGTATATTAAATGTATTTTTTTACTAATACACCGCATTTTAGCCAATGTTATGTGCAGTTTATATCCCATTAATAGGTATTATGTATATGATATGCATTCTATATGAAGTTATGTTAATATCAGTTAATATCAATAGAAGTTATGTTAATAGAATGTACTGTATTATGCTCTTCCCATCACTCATCTCAAGTAGTCCACAACACTTTGCAATGCTGAAGTCAGCTTTGGCATTAGAAAATAGGAAGCCTACTAAAAAGATATGTCAATGATCTGTCCTACCACAAGTGGGATGTACTTCTATGCCCAACTGGGTTTAGAGTATGATACCCAAAATGAGACAAGAAAAGGCATGCCAGAGTATTAAAAAAAAAGAAGATAAAAAGTCAATTGGTGAATTTTAGTTCAGTTTGACCTGTACAGTGTTTTCTAATTCATCAACAACCATGATCTAAACTCCGGTAGTTCTGGAGGGTATCTGTGGAAGTAAACCTACTATGTAAGGTGAACACTGCAAGAGCTTCATGGAGTGATGTATATAGATCTCCTTTTAGTGTACCAGTTTTAGTTAATAAACATGGGTAATCTAGGTCTTTTGAACATTGAACTATGAGCATTAATCACACAATTTACATACTTAAGCAGTGTATTTACAGCATACTTCAGTTTATCCAAAACCCTATTATCCAAACTTCCACATTATCTGAATCTCTTCCTTGTACCCACTCCCAAAAACAACTGCTTGTGTGCAACCATCCAGATAGCCATCCTGCCTTCTTATCATCATGCAACCCCCGCCGCCCACTACTGAAATACCCTACTGCTTGTGTGAACCTCTTCCCCACAAAATCCCGTCACTCATGTCCAGCAGCCTGCATAGTTCTCTTAGGTCTGCCCCCTCACTTCCTCTCCAGCTCTGGTCCTGGCTGATGCAGCCCCAAGATACCCAGCTCCATCTTCAGTACAGCCTCCGTGCTGCTTGCCAGGAGGCCCGGAGAACGTAGTGCTGGGGCATGTGTGCCATGCCAAGTAGCAGCATGGGTATTACGGAGGCTGTAGCCATGCTGTTACTGTGCATAAATAGAGACAATAGTGAAGTTTATACGTCCAGCTATTTGCAGGGAAGAGTGCTGGTAGGACTGGGGTAAGAGGCTGTTATCCCAACTCCCAATTTTTAAATAAAATCCATGTCCTCCATACTATTTGAATAAATGGAAGTACATTGCATATGTGCCCTTTCATTCCAGCAAATCCTTTTGTAAACAATTAAGCTTTACAAGCCTCTGTGAGACAGAGAGGTATTATTATGGGCAAAATGAGGCAGAGAAAACAATTTGCACAAGGCCACATAAAGATGAAAATAAAAAAAACAACCCAGAAATCCTTACTCAGGGCTGTGCTCTAATCACTACATTACACTTCCCCTGTATCAAGTGTGCAGTGCTATAATAATTTGAAAGATATGTGCTGTAGCTGGCAGAGAGAGGAGAAGCCAGCAGATGGTTTAATGTTCACCTCAGCATCAGTATCCTTTATCCAGCAACATTGGGATGGAATATTCCTAGATGACTAAAGGAAAACAACAACTGTGGGAAATGGGATACTGGCTAACCACAATTTGAAGCCATTTGTAATGGGTATTTTGAATAATTGAGATTAAGATCATAAGAACATACTAACGGCTGTACTGGGTCAGACCAAGGGTACATCTAGCCCAGTATTCTGTCTGTCGACAGTGGCCAGCACCAGGTGCCCCAGAGGGGGTGGACCGAAGACAATGATCAAGCGATTTGTCTCCTGCCATCCTTCTCCAGCCTCCCTCTAGCAAAGAGGCCAGGGACACCAATTCTATCCCCTGGCTAATAGCCTTTTATGGACCTAACCTCCATGAAATTATCTAGCTTCTCTTTAAACTCTATTATAGTCCTAGCCTTCACAGTCGTCTCTGGCAAGGAGTTCCACAGGTTGACTACACGCTGTGTGAAGAAGAACTTTCTTTTATTAGTTTTAAACCTGCTACCTATTAATTTCATTTGGTGTCCTCTAGTTCTTCTATTATGGGAACTAATAAATAACTTTTCTTTATCCGCCCTCTCCACACCACTCATGAACTGAAGTTAAGGCTGGCCGAAACCAGTGCTGACAGGGCATCAGGTTAGGGCTTAGATTGTGGAGCTGCTGCCTCAGGCTAGCCGAGGGCTGTGCTTAAAGGGACCCGACCCCCACACCGGACATACAGTTCTCAGGGTTCCCCACTTGCTTGTTTAACTTGATGAGGAACAACAAAGCAGTCCTGTCTTGGAGTGCCCTGAGTGCCTGCACTCGGCACATCACAGCACTTAGCCATCAGCCGGGCTGCACTTGCCGCAGGCTGCCATCTGGAGGGGGGTGGTCAATCAGGAGGGCTGTCAGGATCTAGAAGGCCATGCAGGAGAGATTCCACCCTGAGGAGCCCACAGAACCACCCCAGTCCTCCCCATTGGGGGCTCATGCCCCATTCCTCCCTCACCTCCTTTCACTTACTCCTCCCTAGCCCCCCTTCCTGATGTAAAAAATAAAAGACATGTGTGTTCAAAAATAGAAACTCTCTTTATTTAACAAAACTGCGGGGAGAGGGGGATTAACCTCTGGGGAGACTGGGAAAAGGAGGTGGGAGAGGGGAAGAGAGAAGGTGGGAGAGGGGAGCTGGAAGGGGGAAGCCAGGGGAAGAAGGAGGAGGGGAAGTATAAAACTATGGTACACCATATCTTCAGTACTGTATACAGATGTGGCCTCCTCACCTCAAAAAAGATATTTTGGCCTTGGAAGGGGTTCAGAAAAGGGCAACTATAATGATTAGGGTTTTGGAACAGGTCCCATATGAAGCGAGGCTAAAGAGACTGGGACTTTTCAGCTTAGAAAAGAGGAGACTGAGGGGGGATATGATAGAGGTATATAAAATCATGAGTGGTGTGGAGAGGGTGAATATAGAAAAGTTCTTCATTAGTTCCCATAATAGAAGGACTAGAGGACACCAAATGAAATGAATAGACAACAGGTTTAAAACTAATAAGCGAAAGTTGTTCTTCACACAGCACATAGTCAACCTGTGGAACTCCTTGCCAGAGGAGGCTGTGAAGGCTAGAACTATAACAGAGTTTAAAGAGAAGGTAGATAAATTCATGGAGGTTGGGTCCATGGAGTGCTATTAGCCAGGGGGTAGGAACGGTGTCCCTGGTCTCTGTTTGTGGAAGGCTGGAGATGGATGGCACAAGACAAATCGCTTGGTCATTGTCTTCAGTCCATCCCCTCTGGGGTACCTGGTGTTGGCTGCTATTGGCAGACAGGCTACACTGAGCTAGATGGACCTTTGCTCTGACCCAGTACGGCCATTCTTATGTTCTTATGTTCTAAGCTCAGGGTCAGCGGTCTCACTTGACCAACTTGTTTTTCATTCAAATCTGCTCCTGGGTTCGCATGTGGCCTTTGGTGGACAGGCTGGCGGCTATCCTGCCCTAGACAGCCGCATTCCTGTGCCTAGTGCGGAGGTCGTGGATGTTGGAGGCCTCCCCCCAAACCTCGATGAGGTCCACGATCTCCACACTAGACCAGGTGGGTGCCCACCTCTTGCAAAATTAGTCGAGCTTCCAGCCTGGTCCTGGGAAGAGGTGGAGGGCTAGGTGGCAGCGGGTGGCTGGCTCATGCTGTGCCAGGTGCAGGCTCTGCTGGCTGGGTGTTGGCAGGCTTGCAACTGGTACAAGCATTGTAGCCAGACTGTGCCCCTTTAAGGGCTCTGGGGCCGGGAGGGGGGCAGAAGAGTTCTCCAGGTTTGGCCCAGAGTGGCCACCAGGGCAAGCTGGGAAGGGCTAGCCTCCAACTAGTTCGAATTAAGTGGCTACACAGATCTTAATTCGAACTACTTAATTCGAACGAGGCATTAGTCCTCGTAGAATGAGGTTTACCTAGTTCGAATTAAGTGTTCCGCTAGTTCGAATTAAGTTCGAACTAAGTTCGAACTAGCGGTTTGCATGTATCGACACTATGAAAGTTAATTCGAACTAACGGCTGTTAGTTCGAATTAACTTTGTAGTGTAGACATACCCTAATAGATTAATAAGACATGATTTCCCTTTACAGAAACCATGTTGACTTTTGTCCAACAAATTATGTTCTTCTACATGCCTCACAATTTTATTCTTTACTATTGTTGCGACTAATTTGCCCGGTACTGAAGTTAGGCTTACCAGTCTGTAATTGCCAGGATCGCCTCTAGAGCCCTTTTTAAATATTGTTGTCACGTTGGCTACCTTCTAGTCGTTAGGTATGGAAGCCAATTTAAAGGATAGATTACAAACCACAGATAATAGTTCAGCAATTTCCCATTTGAGTTCTTTTAGAACCCTTGGATGAATGCCATCCGGTCCCAGAGATTTGTTAACATTAAGTTTTTCTATTTGTTCCAAAACCTCCTCTAATGACACTTCAATCCGGCACAGTTCCTCAGATTCATCACCCACAAAGGATGGTACAGATTTGGTAATCTCCCCAATGTCCTCAGCCATGAAGACTGAAACAAAGAAATCATTTAGTTTTTCCACAATGGCTTTATTGTCCTTGATTGCTCCTTTTATATCTCGATCATCTAGGGGACCCACAGGTTTTTTAGCAGGCTTCCTGCTTCTAATGTACTTAAAAAACATTTTGTTATTTCTTTTTGAGTTTTTGTCTAGCTATTCCTCAAAATCTTTTTTTGCTTTTCTTATTACATTTTTACACTTGATTTGACAGTGTTTATGTTCCTTTCTATTTATCTCACTAAGATTGGACTTCCACTTCTTAAAAGATACCTTTTTGTCCCTCACTGCTTCTTTTACGTGGTGGTTAAGCCACGGTGACTCTTTTTCAGGTCTCTTCCTATGTTTTTTAATTTGGGGTATATATTTAAGTTGGGCGTCTACTATGGTGTCTTTAAAAAGTTTCCATGCAGCTTGCAGGGATTTGGCTCTAATCATTGTGCCTTTTAATTTCTGTTTAACTAACCTCCTCATTTTTGTGTAATTCCCCTTTTTGAAATTAAATGCCAGGGTGCTGGACTGCTGAGGTGTTCTTCCCACCACAGGAATGTTAAATGTTATTATATTATGGTCACTATTCCCAAGTGGTCCTGTAACGGTTATCTCCTGGACCTGATCCTGCGCTCCACTCAGGACTAAATCGAGAATTGTCTCTCCCCTTGTGGATTCCTGCACCAGCTGCTCTAAGAAGCAGTCATTTAAGCCATTGAGAAATTTTCTCTCTGCTTCTCTTCTTGAGGTGACATGTATCCAGTCAATATGGGGATAATTAAAATCCCCCATTATTATAGAGTTCTTTATTTTGGTAGCCTCTCTAATCTCCCTCAGCATTTCAATGTCAGTATTGCTGTCCTGGTCAGGTGGTCAGTAATATATCCCTACTGCTAATTTATTATTATTGGAACATGAAATTACTATCCATAGTGATTCTATGGAACATGTTGATTCATTTAGTATTTTTATTTCATTTGATTCTACATTATCTTTGACATTCTGTGCCACCCCGCCACCCACCGGCCTGCTCTATTCTTTCGATATATTTTATATCCCGGTATGATTGTGTCCCACAGATTTTCCTCATTCCACCAGGTTTCAGTGATGCCTATTATGTCAATCTCCTCCTTTAATACGAGGTACTCTAGTTCATCCATCTTATTAGTCAGACTCGTAGCATTTGTGTAGAAGCACTTTAAAAATTTGCCACTGCTTATTTGTCTGCCCTTCCCTGATTCATTGGATTCCTTAATATGAGGTTGTTTGTCTGCTCTGGCCCATGGTTTGTCCTCTCCCCTCCTCTCTTTCTGACTATAGCTTAGAGAATCTCAATCAATGGATTCTCCTCTAAGAGAAGTCTCCCTCCGATTTACGTACATCTCCGCACCAATAGGCTTTCCCCCATCTCTTAGTTTAAAAACTGCTCTACGGCCTTTTTAATGTTTAGTGGCAGCAGCCTGGTTCCACCCTGGTTTAGGTGGAGCCCATCCTTCCTGTATAGGCTCCCCCTCTCCCAAAAGTGTCCCCAGTTCCTAATAAATCTAAACTCCTCTTCCCTACACTATCGTCTCATCCACGCATTGAGACTCTGAAGCTCCGCCTGCCTACCTGGCCCTGCACGTGAAACTGGAAGCATTTCTGAGAATTCCACCATAAAGGTCCTGGATTTCAGTCTCTTTTCTAGCAGCCTAAATTTGGCCTCCAGGACATCTCTCCTACCCTTCCCTACGTCATTGGTACCTACATGTACCACGACCACCGGCTCCTCCCCAGCACTACACATAAGTCTGTCTAGATGCCTCGAGAGATCCGCAGCCTTCGCACCAGGCAGGCAAGTGATCATACGGTTCTCCCGGTCATCACAAACCCAACTATCTATGTTTCTAATGATCGAATCACCAACTACTAACACCTGCCTCTGCCTAACAACTGGCATTCCCTCCCCTTCAGAGGTATCCTCAATGCGAGAGGATACCGCAATGTCCTCTGGAAGGAGGGTCCCCACTATGGGATGGTTTCCCTCTGCTCCCACTGAATGCTCTGTTCCTTTGAGACTTTCATTCTCCTTAAGAGCACTGGGGCTCTCAGACTGGAGGTGGGACAGTACTACAGTGTCCCAGAAAGTCTCATCAACATAGCTCTCTACCTCCCTTAGCTCCTCCAGTTCAGCCACTCTGGCCTCCAAAGCCCGAACTCGGTCTCTGAGGGTCAGGAGCTCCTTGCAACGGGTACACACATATGCCACCCACCCACAGGGCAGGTAATCATACCATGTTACACTCGACGCAATAAACAGGATAGCCCCCACTCTGCTGCTGGGCTTCTGTCTCCATTTTCCTTATGAATAAGTTCAAGTATAAACTGGACTTCTTTTTAAATCTCTTGAATATAGATTATTATAAGAGTTATGTTTTAAAGGTCAGAAGTCACTAGCACCCTCTAAACTCCCTCTCCAAACTCCCTGTTAGCTGCGCCTGGTCGCAAGCTCCCTGGTCGCTGACTCACAGGCTTATATAGCTCTGGTAGCCCCTCACCCTGACTGAGGCTTAGCCAATTAACAAAGGCTTCTATATTTCAAACCTTTTAGAAGCTCCTTCAAACCAACCAACCAACCAACCAACCAGACAAACACAAGCTCAGCACACAGCAAATAACTCCCCCCCCCCCAACACATGCTACAGACAGCCACTTACCACAAGGGTCCCATTTGTACTCCTCTTTTACCTGGAGAACTCCTTCTCCAAACTCCCTGTTAGCTGCTCCTGTTTGCATGTTCATGTTCTTTGTTAATTGATTTAAAAATATTTGTGAGAAATCTTCTACCTGCAATTGATAAGTCACCATTTGTGACTGTGGTAAATGCCCCTTTGTAGAAAAATAAAAGTTGTCCATAAACAAGCTTTTTTCCCCTGTTAGACAATATTGAAAAGTTTCCAAGCAGATTCATAGCAGATTTATTTTAAATTTTGCCCCTCAAAAAGATTCCTCATAGACCAGCTGGAGTCCAAGAAACTGAATTCAATTATTCATCTAACAGGCTGTAATTCATCACTGGATGTAATTTTAATATTAGAAGATTAATTGGTTTAATATTAGAAGATTAATACTTGAAGCCTGTTCTTTTTAATCTTAAAGCATTTTGATTTTACACACTGTGGAATCTTATAACTAACAGCTTTCAAAACAGAAAGGAAAAAGGTCAGAGCATTTAGAATATACAGAGGGCAGGGGTGGATATAGGGAAGGGCGAACGGGGTGGCCGCCCCAGACCCCGCGCTTCAAGAAGCCCCACGCATGTGCCATGGCAAACGGGGGCCCCGCGAAATTGTGCTGCCCTGGACCCCGCAAAATGGTCATCTGCCCTGACAGAGGGTCTTATCCAACATGTGTCTTGATACTTCCAGATAGTATATTGTGTTAAAGAGAGGAAAAACGACCCATTTAAAATGAAGTATTTTTATAGAGCTTGACAAAAATCTACCTCTGGTGATCTGTCTATAAAGGTGAAAAGTTTAAACACAGTCATTTGGAAATTTTTAGCCTAAAATCGGACCAAACAGCCTATCAGTGTTTGTTCCCAAATTCCTCTAGAATGTCTTATAATTCCTTTGAGATCACTTGTGCAGAAATGACACCCTACTTAGTCATCCTCAATTATTGTTCTCACTTTAAAATACCTCTCCAAGTATATAAAATATGGACTGTCATTTTGCCCCCCTCCCCCGCATTACTAAGGATGAGTGCCAAAGTGGGCTCTCGTTCATAAAGAGTAGAGACTTGAAGAATATAGATATGTTCCAAGCAGAGATCACTGGACTGAATTACCTTCTGGAACACAATTCCCCTTGGAATACCTCACCCAATTTTTTTTTAGCTTTTTCTTTGGCTGCATCTCTGCTCTCATCCATGTTGCTATGCAGGCAGAATAACTTAGGGAATCAAATGCAGTCCTCGTGTAAGCTGGTAAAACTCTATTAATTTGATTGAGGTTCACACTTTTATACCAGGGATGAATTTGGGCTATGTCCTCTGAACCATTCTAAATCACCTAAGCCAGATCAAAAGGCCTGGGAGTATGGTCTAGAGATTAGAAGGGAGAGATGAGATACCAGGACTCCTGAATTTTTTCCCAATTCTTTCATTGGTTAGCAGTGCAACCTTAACAATAATTTAACTTCTTTTTGCCTCATTTTTACTTTTATCTCTGGGTAGGTGTGAACTGTAATAAATAATTATCAAGTATTTTAGGACTTTTGGACAAATGGTGCTACAATAAACAAGTATAAAGCATATTGTTCCCAACCGATGGTCTGAGTATACACAAAAAATAAAAAAATAAAAAAATAAATCAAGAGTGGAACTTGGAAATGGGTCACAATAGTATATTAATAGGAAAATTGCCTTTTCTTTACAGGATGTACTTATTTTTGCAACTTCAAGAGATGAGGCCAAGAATGATTTACAGAAAGGCCAATCCTGCCTTTAATAGGAGTCAAGGGCCCTCACACTCTTTCCTTAACTTATATATCATGCTGCATTTAATTCAAAGTAATAGTTCACAGCCCATAGGCAGTTAAATTAATGTTTCTCTTCTGATATAAAGCAATGCACATTTGTAAAAGATCAAAGATCTACAAGAAATTACTAGTTTACATTCAGAATCTATTTTTACAAGATTCCTGCAGATGATTCACAGCCAAACTAATATATGATTTAAAATTTATTGATAAGGTATAACAAAGGCAATCTTCATGAATGATGGAATTAGTGAATATTTTCAACAGTGTATTCTGAAAGTACTATTATGCCACTGGTTCAAATCTTTTCAGTACACTGCCTTCCTTCATGTTTTATTCATCACGGTTGTTTTCTAGTGTCCATTGCAGGCAGTTTTTCTGTGATGCTAATTTAGTATATTATAATTAGGGGTTTTTTTTTAGTGTTCTGTTACTTCTGATGTCACGCAGACAACTTATTATTTCACTTCCTCTGCTAATACATGTTAGTATAGGGGAAGACGCTAAAATGTATGTTAATTAGGGGCTGGTCCTTGAGTCATTTCATCAGTCCACCAGGACTTACTTAGGAGAGAGCCTATCTGTAAATATACCTTTTCAAATAAAATAGTGGCCTTGAAAGAAAATAGGCTTTAAGCAATTACAAATATCATTCTTTTGAGTGGGCCCTGTATACTCCGCAGCACAACAGGATCAAATTCTGCAGCAAGGCCACCTGAATTCTGTGGCAAGAAACGCTACATTCTTCTGCAGCATTTATTTTCTTTATCTTTATTAAATTCCTTCCATTCACAGCCTCCTACCCTAAACATACACAATACCATCACAATGGCTCATAGCTAAAAACACCCACTAATATAAAATTCTTCAGTGTCTATTTTCAGCAACGATTATTTCAGACAACAGATTTTTTTCTGCTACTTTCTCCTGGTGCACTAATAGTCTCAGGACCTCCTTTTCCAGTATCTACAGGACAGAAAAAAGCCAGTTTTCAATGGCTCAACTTCTGAGCACTCAAGCTTTAGCTGCTATGCTATTTTTCAAGCAGCCTAGCTTGTTTGCCTACACTTCTAGTTCCTCCTGCTTCCTGACTTCGAGCCAGACCTTAGCTCTAATTCCATGATTCCATGCTGGCTAGTTCCAGGGAATAGAAAAGGGACAATGCACTGTCAACCAATTAACTTTTCCTTATGGGGAAAGCTGAGGAGTATAGGACCTCCAGGGGATGGCAGAATAGGGAGACGGAAAACAAAATGATAGGGGCCAGCTGCTGCAAAATGGTGAATTCTGTGGCAAAAATGCTGCATTCCACAGCATCTTGGAAAAAGCCAAATTCCATGGCTGCAGAACCAGAGTTCATAGGACCCTGACTGAAGTGAATGAAGGAGTTTACATGTCTCACATATCATTGCATCCTCTCTGTAGACACCACTGCACTCTTTATGCTCAGTTATGCTTCCACTGTTTCTCTGTAGCCCTGAAGATCTAGAAGCTTTTTTTTAAAACAAAAGCTGATGTTCCAGAGCATAAATATGCAGGACGAAATTAATTCTGCAGCCAGAGATCACAGAACACAAGGTGCCTTGGTTTTTGAACTGCTAGTTCTGGGTAGTCTCTTCATAGCCAATGACCCTCACATTTCACATAATGATCACAATGAAGTGTTATTAGATGCATTCCTCAATTAAAGCTCCTAATTCCAACTACCTAGTCCATGCCACATGTAGCCGCGAGCAGGGAGTTCGAACTACGGGGCATTTAAAAATGGTGGTGCCTGGGAAAATGCAAATAAAGCCCGGGATATTTAAATCCTGGGCTTCATTTGCAAGTTCGAATGCCTACATTAGCCACCCTAGTTTGAACTAGGGTGGCAGTGTAGACATACCCCCACTAACTAGAACACACCACTGTCTTGGAATCAAGTAGATTAATAAGGCTGCATACTAGCATACACACTGATTCCAGAGAGTTCAGACTTCTCCAGTTCTATGTCCCCACTGGTATTAATGCTGATTTTTGTCTGAACAAATCCCTATGGCTAATGTCAGCTGAATATTATAACCTATTACAGACTGTATAAGCATCAAGAGGACACTAATTCTTAAAGGTAATAAAGGAAAGCAAATGGCTTTGAGTTGAATTAAAAAGGAAAATGGTATTTAGAGGAGCAAGGCAGCCCTTCAGGCTGACCCAATTAGTAGACCCAAGGGAGTTAAGGCAGCAGCCAACAGTGGAGTCCAGCCAAGAGGCGAGACAAGATGCCTGAGCTGAGGCCAGTAAGAAGCCAACCAAATAGATCCAAAACTACTGGAAAAATACACAGCAGATTCTGATGTCTGGGATCTGCAGCTACCAAAAATCTATCTTCTAATATATAAAAGAGAATGTTTGTAAGTTTGTGAGCTAATAACGTGGACACTATGGGTACGTCTAAACTACATGGCTCCGTCGACGGAGCCATGTAGATTTGTTGTTTTAGCAAAGTCAAATGAGGCCGCGATTTAAATGATCACGGCTTCATTTAAATTTAAATGGCTGCCGCGCTGAGCCGACAAACAGCTGATCAGCTGTTTGTCCGCTCAGCGCGCTAGTCTGGACGCTCCCCTGCTGACATCAAAGCCCTTTGTCGGCAGCCCCGGTAAACCTCATCCCACGAGGAATAACGGGGCTGCCGACAAAGGGCTTTGATGTCGGCAGGGGAGCGTCCAGACTAGCGTGCTGAGTGGACAAACAGCTGATCAACTGTTTGTTGGCTCAGCGCGGCAGCCATGTAAATTTAAATGAAGCCGCGATCATTTAAATCGCGGCTTCATTTGACTTTGCCTATGTGTCTAATCTACATGCCTCTGACGACAGAGGCATGTAGTCTAGACACAGCCTATAAGAGCTACCGCAACCAAATTTTACATGGGGTAACCTTTCATCCAGGAGAAGATTTTAAGATACTTTTGGACCCAATCGTGCCCAAGCACAAGCTGTAAAAATCAAAAAGTAACCCACCGTGCTGCGCTGCAAGGGCCGCCCCGCCCATCCTAGGTTCTGAGCCTGCTGCCCACAGCGCCGTCCGAGACTTGCCCCCTTCCACCCATGAGATTACGTAAGTGATCCTCTTCTCCCCCGCCCTGCACTGGCACGCAGTGCCCTGACCCTCATGCGCACAATGGCTTGGGCACCCGCCCTGCCCCCTGCGGCACCTGCAGGGGGGGTGTCCCTCCTGCATGTAACCTCCCCTCCACCCAGGGTCAAGCCCCCCTCCCCGGGATGACACGGACCTATATTTTAATCTCTATAGAAATCAGTGCAACTTTTCTACCATTCAAAAAAAGATCATGGACTACTGTTTTTCTATATTTTTTTCCTCTGGTTTCCCGAACAACGCCAGGTAACTCGAGCTAGTATCCTATATGACTGGATATAGGTATTGGCTCAAACGCAGCAGTACAGTAAAGAGAGTGAATGGAGGAATCAAGTTGGACTGGAGTTATATAATAGACCACATGGCTTTGTAAGTACATTGTTATTTAGGGTTCAGGATAGGTCTACAAAAACACAATCTCAGTATTTCTCTGTGGATTCTTAGGGATGTAGAAGGGTCATAACAGTGTTTCTCAAAGTGGCCTGCAGAGCCACTCTAAGAAACCTGCTAACTGGCTGCTTTGCTTTGTTTATTTACTGGCTCTCCAGCCACAGAGCTTCATGGCTCCCTTCATGAAAGGGAGCCACAGCAAGTGGCATGGGCTGGGGTGCTGCTTCCTGCGGCTTCCTGTGGCTGCAAATGATGAATTGGAGTCAATGGGAGCCACGAGGCTCTGTGGCTGTGGAGCTGGTAATTAAACAGAGCAGAGCAGCCAGGACCACACTGAGAAACACCAGGTTATAACAACAGCCACACACCACAAGTACGGTTTCAGGCATGTAAAGTCTAAAAATTTCAGGCAGATAGTGTTTCTCAATGCTGAGTGTTTGAAGGCAACCTATTCTTTTCTATGTAGGTTTTTATATCACTATAACCACAATAGCATCTGAGTATCTTCCAGCAGTACATTAAGCCATGTGATTAAAAATCTGCCATGTTTTCTGTTGGGATAAGTAAAAATGAATAGGGGTCTGGGATAGTGGTAAGGGGTCAGCCACAGCAGGCATTGCTCTTTAAGCATGTTTTTTTCCTTTGTCCTTGCAGCCTAGAAAGATAGTTACACTAAACAGTGTCTTGTTTTGATTTCTCACTTGCTCTGTAAAAATACTTTCAGGGTCAGAGCTCTTTCCCCTTCCCACTAAGCTGCTGATTAAGACAGTATGTCATGCTGATTCAACTAAAAACCAGTAAACCACAAACAGGAGCAGGTATAATTGTATTCATCACCTGCTTATTAATATTTATTGTGTGGGAGTTACTTTGCTAAATAAGGGTTTGTGGAAAGAAGTGATAGACGTTAACATAGCAAAATGGATAAAAGAGCGTAACTAGTGCCAAATCACTGCCACTCGGAACGTTGTGTTGAGGGTCTGAGGTTAACATGCATCAGCAAAAAAATAGTCCATTTACCCTATCCACTCCTGGGTTGCTTGTATCTTCTCTAACATTTTTGTTATGTCATCCTCTGCCCAAAAGGAAGAAGCATGTTTGGTGGAATGTCTTGTTTTACGCGCGCGCGCGTACACACACACACACACACACACACTTTATTCTTACTGAAGAGAGTTCCACTGTGTCAGAGGAGTATAGCTGTCAATCATGATCTTTGTTTCAGGGCTTTAGATGATCTTTTAAGTATTCTGGGCCTAGACTATGGAGTGCTTTGAAGATAAGGACTAAGATCTTGAACTTGATTTCATATACCACAGGAAGCCAACATAAATGCTGAAGGCTTTATATCCAAATATATTGCCTTGCTGTTATCCAGCAGAGAGTTGATGAACGCATGAATAACTAAGGCCAAGTTCTGGTCTGCCAAGCTGAGACAGGGTCCTCTAGCCAAGCTGAAATAGTAGAATGCATTGCTTGTGGATGCTGCCAAGGCTGTCTCTATCAGTGCTGGTGCCCAGCATTGATAACCACCCTATGAGGGAAGCAGCTGCTCTGTAGGGGGACAAAGGAGAAGACGGGTTGCCAACTCTCCCGGGTGGACTGGACATAATTCGTTGTAATGGCTTCCAGTTCATCCAGTTTGTGAGAGTTGGCAACCCTGGAGTAGGGCAGGAAGGGAGGCTCATCTAAGCCTTTGGAGAGCAGGCAGGATGTGCAGGTGGCAGCAAGCATGGGCCAGAGAACTCAGTAGGAGCGGTGGGTGGGCTGCACGGTCAGCTGAAGAGCAGCACTTTGAAGGGGAAATTGCCGTTGCTCTCCAGCCAATAGCTGCACACAGGCCCTATCAGAGGTGGGGGACAGGAGAGCCGTTTGGCTCAAGCCTCAGGAGACAAAGGGGCCTCACATTTATTATATACCTTGCAGTTATAACAGAGACAACAAATGAAGTTCTATAGACCTGCACAAAATTGATTTAAATCATTGTGGGACCTCGTACCTTCACCATTTTTTCAGTCACATCCGAGTTTTCATCTGCGTGACTGGAGACTGGAGAAGCTTCTGTGATTAGAGAGTCTACATTATAGAATCATAGAATCATAGAGCTGGAAGAGACCTCAGGAGGTCATCAAGTCCAGCCCCCTGCCCAAGGCAGGACCAATCCCAACTAAATCAACCCAGCCAGGGCTTTGTCAAGCCGAGACTTAAAAACCTCTAGGGATGGAGATTCCACCACCTCCCTAGGTAACCCATTCCAGTGCTTCACCACCCTCCTAGGGAAATAGTTTTTCCTAATATCCAACCTAGATCTCTCCCACTGTAACTTGAGACCATTGTTCCTTATTCTGCCATCTGTCACTACTGTGAACAGCCTTTCTCCATTCTCTTTGGAACCTCCCTTCAGGAAGCTGAAGCCTGCTATCAAATCCCTCTTCACTCTTCTCTTCTGCAGACTAAACAAACCCAAATCCCTCAGTCTCTCCTCATAGGTCATGTGCTCCAGCCCCCTAATCATTTTGGTTGACCTCCGCTGGACCCTCTCCAATGCGTCCACAACCTTTCTATAGTGGGGGGCCCAGAACTGGACACAATACTCCAGATGTGGCCTGAATAAAGAGCTGCTGGCAATGCTCCTCCTAATGCACCCTAATATGCCATTAGCCTTCTTGGCTAAAAGGACACACTGTTGACTGATATCCAGCTTCTCATCCACTGTAATCCCCAGGTTTTCTGCAGAACTGCTACTTAGCCTTTTCTGCAGAACTGCTACTGAGCCTTTTCTGCAGAACTGCTACTGAGCCTTTTGGTCCCCAGCCAGTAACAATGCTTGGGATTCTTTTGTCCCAAGTGCAGGATTCTACACTTGCCCTTGTTGAACCTCATCAGATTTCTTTTGACCAAATCCTTTAATCTGTCCAGGTCACTCTAAACCCTATCCCTGCCCTCCAGTGTATCTACCTCTCCCCATAGCTTAGTGTCATGTGTGAACTTGCTGAGGTGCAATCCATCCCCTCATCCAGGTCATTAATAAAGATATTGAACAAAACCGGTTCTAGAACAGATTCTTGGGGCACTCCGCTGGAAACCGACCGCCAACCTGACATCAAGATGTTGATCACTACCTGTTGGGCCCAACAGTCTAGCCAGTTTTCTATCCATCTTACAGTCCATGTTCTCTTAACTTGCTGGCAAGAATATTGTGGGAGACTTTACCAAAAGCTTTGCTAAAGTCAAGCTATATCACATCCACTGACTTTTCCATATCCACAGAGCCAGTTACCTCATCATAGAAGTTAATCAGATTGGTCAGGCATGACTTGCCCTTCGTGAATCCATGTTGACTATTCCTGATCACTTTCCCCTCTTCTAAGTGCTTCAAAATGGATTCCTTGAGAATCCTCTCCATGATTTTTTCTGAGGACTCAGGTAAGGCTGACTGGTCTGTAGTTCCCTGGATTGTCCTTCTTCCCTTTTTAAAAGATGGGCACTACATTTGCCTTTTTCCAATCATCTGGGATCTCTCCCGATCTCCACGAGTTTTCAAAGAAAATGGCCAAAGGCTCCGCAATGACATTTGCTAACTCCCTCAGTACCCTTGGATGCATTAAATCCGGGTCCATGGATTTGTGTACATTTAGCTTTTCTAAATAGTACCTAACTTTTTCTTTCCCCACCAAGGGCTGTCCACTTCCTTCCCATACTGCATTGCCTAGTGCATTTGTCTGGGAAGACACAGGCAAATAAAGCATTGAGTACTTCAGCTTTTCCCACATCATCTGTCACTAGGTTACCTCCTTCATCCAGTAAGGGACCCACACCCTCTCTGATCACCCTCTTATTGCTTACATGCCTGTAGAAACCTTTCTTGTTATCCTTCACATCCCTTGCTAGCTGCAATTCCAACTGCGCTATCACCTTCCTGATAACTCCCCTGCATTCTTGAGCAATATATTTATATTCCTCCCTAGTCATCTGTCCAAGTTTCCACTTCTTGTAAGCTTCCTTTTTGTGTTTAAGCTCACAAAGAATGTCACCGGTAAGCCAATCTGGTTGCCTACCATATTTGCTTTTTTTGCTGCGCATCGGGATGGTTTCTTCCTGTGCCTTTAATAAGGTTTCTTTATATAAAATACTGCCAGCTCTCCTGAACGCCTTTCCCCTTCATGTAAGCATCTCAGGGAATCCTGCCCATCAGTTCTCTAAGGGAGTCAAAGTCTGCTTTTCTGAAGTCCAGGGTGTGTATTTTGTTACTCTCCTTTCTTCCTTTGGTCAGGATCCTGAAATCTACCATGTCATGATCACTTCTTCCCAGGTTGTTACCCACCTCTACTTCCCCTACTAGTTCCTCCCTGTTTGTGAGCAGCAGGTCAAGCTGTGCATGGCCCCTGGTCAGTTCCTTCAGCACTTGTACCAAGAAGTTATCCCCAACATTCTCCAAAAACTTCCTGGATTGTCTGTGTACTGCTGTATTGGTCTCCCAACAGACGTCAGGGTGATTAAAGTCCCCCATGAGAACCAGGACCTGCAATCTGGAAGCTTCTCTCAGTTGTCCGAAGAAAGCCTCATCTACCTCTGGTGGTCTATAGCAGACATGAACCACAACATCACCCCTGTTGCTCTAAACCTCTAAACTTAACACAAAGACTCTTAACAGTCTTTTCTCCCTCTAAATACTGGAGCACTGAGCAATCATACTGCTCTCTTACATACAGTGCTACTCCTCCTCCTTTTCTCCCTCGTCTGTTCTTCCTGAACAGTTTATACTCTTTCATGACAGTGCTCCTGTCATGCGAGTCATCCCACCTAGTCTCCATTATTCCAATCAAATCATAGTTCTTTGACTGAGCCAGGGCTTCTAATTCTTCCTGTTTGTTTCCCAGGCTTCTCACATTTGTGTACAAACACTTCAGATAACCAGTTGATCACCCTATCTTCTCCATCCGAATCAGGGGTCGTCCTTTGTTTCTCGTTCCTCCTTGTGTTTCTTCCTGGTATCCGACTTCCTCACTTACCTCAGGGCTTTCATCACTGTCTCTCAACGAACCTAGTTTAAAGCCATCCTCACTAGGTTTGCAAGCCTGCCCGTGAAGATGCTCTTTCCTCTCTTGGTTAGGTGGATATCATCTCTTCCTAAGAATCCTTGTGCCCGGGACAGAGTCCCATTGTTGAAGAAACCACAGCCTTCGCTCTGACACCACCTGCGCAACCATGCATTTTACTTCCTCATTCGATGATCCCTACCTGAATCTTTTCCTTCGGCCGGAAGGATGGACGAGAACACCACTTGCACTTCAAATTCCTTGATTCTTCTTCCCAGCTCTACATGAATGGGGGATACCTGAGTTGGCCTTCTTCTTCTTCTAGGGGTTACATGCTGTCAATTTTCTTCCTTGTCCTGTATTGCCCTCACTGGCTTTTCAGCCTGCTATGCCTGCAGGATTAAATGCTGCCTTCTATCAAGGAAATCTTTATCCTCTTTGATGAAATTTAGGGTCGATACTTGGGCCTCAAGTCCTCTCATTTTTTCTCCCAAAATGGTGACCAGCTTGCACTTAGTGCAGATGAAATCCCTTCTTTCCTCTGGGAGGAAGAAAAACATGGCACATGCTGTGCAGGTAACAACAGCAGATCGATCACTATCCATACCTGCATTCCTTCCAGGAGATTACTCAGTTGTTATTAAATGTCTTCTTGAAGGGCAGTAGTGTAGTGAAAAGATTTTAAAGAATGGCAAGTGTATCTCGCCCGCTTCCCCACTCCCCAACTCCCTCTCCAAACTCCCTGTTAGCAGCGCCTGTTCACAAGCTCCCTGGTCGCTGACTCACTCCTTTATAAAGCCCTGGACTGCCTGATAGTCCCTCCCCCTGATTAAGGCTCAACCAATAAGCAGAGGCTTCTAGATTTCAAACCCTGATTAGAAGCTCACAGTTTCAACCTGCCAGCCGCAGCACACACTCCGTAGGGCGGAGGTGGGGGGAGAAGGGAAAAGGGAAGAAAAACCCAAACAGCCAAACACAAGCTCAGCACACGTGAAACGCTGTTTACAGTCTTTGCATAGTTTAGAGCAGGGGTCTGTAACCTACACCACAGGTGGCATGTGAGCCGATTTTCAGTGGCACGTGGGGTGGGAGTTCAGCCCCGCCTCTCCTCCTCTGAACAGCTTCTGGAGTGCCCTCCCTCTTCCCTGCAGTAGGTTAGGCTGCGGTGGGAGGAGGCAGCACTGGGGCTGAGGCTCCTCAGCAGCGCCTCCGGGGCCAGCCCAGGACTGCGTGGCCATGGCAGTGGCACTTCCAGGGCCAGCCTGGAACTGCGTGGCCATGGCAGTGGCACCTCCAGCCTCCAGAGATGGCCCCAGACTGCGTGGCAGTTGCTTAAAGGGGGTGCAAAGCCAGGTAAGCAGGCCACCTCATGCCCAGACCCCCAAAGCACAATCCCCCTCACTCACTCTCCTCCCCATGGCAAAACCCCCAACCCCCCTTGTTCCTGCGTCCTCCCACTTGGCCAGACACCCTAGCCCAGGCAAAGAGCCAAGATAGCAGTGGATCTAGCATGAAGAACTGGAGCAAAGCTGTCAACCAAAAAAAAAAAAAAAAAAAGAAAAGAAAAAAGCTCTAATAAAAAAAAAAAGAAAGGCTCTCCCCCTTTAAGAAACTGCAGTTAAATGCATTTTGAGGCTTTTGGGCCAGAGCAGGCTCCCGCCGCCTGCCACCATCTTTATTTATGCAGCTTTCATGGTCATGCTGGAGAGCTCCCCTGCCCAGGCCAGCACAGGGAGCCGGGAGGAGAGGGCCATTTTGGGGGGCACGGGGGCAGTTTTCAAGCCACAGGGGGGGACTTCGTGAGCCGCACCCAGGGGAGGAGGGGTAAAGAGCCGCATGCGGCTCACGAGGCTCGGATTGGCCACCCCTGCCCTAGCCCCATCCTGCTCCTGCACAGTTCCACCCTGGCCTGCCCAGACACCTACTCCCACCCTGCTCCTGTATCCACTGTGGTTCCTGCACCCTCCCTTCCTCTCGCCCTGTGAGGCTGGAGCACAAGAGGAGTGAGGTGTCTCAGCTGGGGGCCACATTAGTGAGGGCTGGGGGGTTTTGGAGTTTAAAGCCAATAACATCATTTCTCATAGAAAAGATACCTCAGCTATTAGACAGTGATGATAATGACAGTGACACTTCCTGTTCTAATGAAAACTTTGTACCCACAAATGACATTTCAATGCCAGTGCCTCAAAATGAGGTAATTCATTAAGACACGGAAATGCCAACAGTAGCGATAGATGCAGAATCTATTCTCAAATTAGAAGCTTCAGAGGAGTAGCTGAGTTAGTCTGTAACAGGAAAAACTTAAAAAACAATAAATAGACTAGTATCACCTTAAAGACCAATAAAACATGTAGATGGCATCATGAGCTTTAATGGGTGCAACCCACTTCATCAGAAGAAGTGGGTTGCACCCACGAAAGTTCATGATGCCATCTGCATGTTTTGTTAGTCTTTAAGGTACTATTAGACTATTTGTTTTTTAATTTTTTGCTTTATTTAGAGACTGTAAAGGCAGAAAATGAAAATCTCGGAGATGCTATGCGGCAAGAGCAATAACTTATGACTAGCGCAGTATAACTACAGTGGCATCAGAAGCTGATATTGGACTTCTTGATAAGAACAATGTTGCTCAAATGCGGTTGTTTCTCAATGTTAGTTGTTTTCAGATTCCAAGTAATATACCGAAAGATGCTAAAAATCATGCTTTTCCCACTTGTCTGCTGACAAAAACTCTTCCAGATGAAGAGATCTACACAAGAGACTGGTGCTGCTAGAGCATGAAAAAGCAGGCTCTGTACTGTGTACCCTGTTTCATTTTTAAACGGTAATACTTCAAATGCATGAATACTGTCTAATCCATCCAGTTGGAGCATCAGTAAAGGCTGGAAGAAGTTGAAAGACCAAATACCTGCACATGAAACTTCAATATTGCATAAAGGTAACTATGCAACATGGAAATCAGCTAGTAGAGCAGCACTAGCTGACAGTTCAACTGAAAACTTATTTCTGAGTGAAATAAACACAAAAACTGATAACTGGAGAAAAACTCCTTGAGCACATATTGAATGTCACTTATTTTCTTGGCTTTGTTTGGGATTGGCTTTGTTTGGTTCCAGTCAGCGTATTAGTGACCCTACAAAAAGAAACTTTCTTGGTATATTTGAGCTTCTTAGCATATACGACCCACTTTTACCAGGCCATTTTAAGCGTGTTCATGAATCACAAGAGAGTAGAAAATGTATGCAAGTCCATTATCTGTCTACCAGAATACAAAATGAGTTTATCAAGCTGTGAGGGACATTTTTGCAAACAATAGTTCTTGAAGAGATACGACATGTGAAATCCTTTTCAATTATATTGATGAAACTCCAGACTATTCTCATAAAGAACAGATGAACTTGGTTGTTCGATATGTTAAAATTGCAGGAAGTTTAAAGGTTTCAATTGAAGAATGATTCATTTTGTTTGATAATTTCATGAAAAAACGGAAAAGAAATCGTTATCATGTATTAGAAATTCTGGAAGGCTTCAAATTAAATTTTCATGTCTGCATTGGCCAAACCTATAGGAATGGAACCAATATGGCTGGGAAGTACAACGGAGTACACGCAGTCCTTCTTGAGCAAAATCCCAACTGTATTTTCTCTAGTTGTGGCAACCACACACTAAATCTAGTCAACACTGATTGCACTGAATCGTGCAAGGAAGCAATCACATACTCTGGAACAATCCAGCAATTGCAGAACCTCATCAGTAGCAGTACTCAAAAGTGAAAAATTCTGAAGCAGCATCTGCCTGTTTCCCTTCACAGCATGTCAACACAATTGATTGTGTTAAACCAGTTAAGTGAGCTTGAATCTTTTACTCTCACAGCACAGGCTTGCACCGAGCTTAAGTCAATTCAGAAGTACACATCCACATTTGAATGCATTTTAATGTCATCTATGTGGATGAAGCTGCTAAAAATGATCCATGAAAAACACCTTGTAACTGAAGCATGGAATGCTACATTAGATGTTGAGAGGGATAACACTGAAGGACTTCTTAAAGATATTCAAAAGATTCGTGATCAATGGGATGCAATCCTTTCCGAGGCCAAATCAGTAGCACAGGGTATTGACTTTTCCACCAATCGCAACCTAATATCTCAATCTGATGCAGAAAGGCACTATCGAGTAAATTTTGTTGTTGTTATTATTGACTTAATTAAATCTGGTCTTGCACGTTGATTTGAGTCACTGCAACAAATGTGTATCCTTTTTGGATTCCTTTGGGAGTTCAAAGAACTAAGTGATAAAGATCAATATTCAGCAGCTGAACAGTTTCAACAAAGGCACAACGACGAAATTTCAAGAGATCTCTGTGATGAGATCATCTTTCTGAAACATATACATTCTATCAACTTTAAATTGGACTGCAAGCCGAAAGAACTGATTTAAGAAATATTCAATCTCAGCCTGTTGACTGTTTCCAAATATCATAATTGCATTACATATATTTGCCAGCCTCCCTGCATTAGTGGCTTCAGGTGAATGCACACTCAATGTGTTAAAACAAGTAAAGAACTATCATCTTTCTACAGTGGGACAAGAGCTTTTGAATGAGCACGCAATGCTTAACGTTAACAGTGATGTTGCACGTAAATTAGATTTTTTCCCCCCAATTATAAATGAGTTTGCACACAACAAAGCCAGAAAAACATTCTTAAAATGAAGAGTTTTGCTTGCAGTGGAAACACACAATTAAAGTTACATTTTTAATAAACATGCTATTGGTATAATGACTTAATTGTTAATAAATGTCTCAAATGTTCATTTTCATATGTACTTTTGGTTTTAGTATGACCCTGTGGATAAGAAGTTAGATATGTTGGGGGCCTGGGGCTGAGCTGGAACCTCTAAACTCAAAGTGGCCTGGGCCTTTGTCATTCTCTGAGAGGGCCTGGCTGCGCAGCTGCCACCTGCTCCTGGGCTGTCCCTACCCTATGCAAACTATGCAGGTGTGTGGAACCCCTGGGCATTTGGCAGCAGTTTACAGTGTTGCCATTGTTCAGCTCTGAGCATGAACATGTTGTTAGCAATAAGACATTATTATCCAGGGTTGCCAGATGGTTTCAACAAAAATACTGGACACACTTGACATTACAGGCAGTCCCCGAGTTACGCGGATCCGACTTATGTCGGATCCGCAGTTACGAACGGGGCTTTTCTCGCCCTGGAGGACGGGAGCGGCAGGACGCCCAGATGAGCCGCGGTCCCGCCGCCCGCGTTCTCCGGGGCAAGAAAAGCTGTTCCCCGTCTCCCTGGTCAGACCAGGTAGATGGGGAGCAAGGCCTCGGAGGAGGCCCGCAGCGGGACACCCGCTGCATGCCTGGGCTGTCCCGCTGCGGGCGTCCTCCGTGGCTTTGCTCTGCGTCTCCCTGGTCTGCTGGGGGGGGGGGGGGGGGCGCAGCTAGTGCCCCTCCCCCCCAGCAGACCAGGCTTTTCTGCCCACGACGCCTGCGGTAGAGCAGCTGAGGCGCTGCTGGGTTGGTCCCGCAGCGCTGCTCCTTGGCGCTACTGGACCAACCCGACAGCACCCCAGCTGCTCTGCCCCACGTGTCCTGATTCAGCCGCTGCTGGTCAGTTTCAGCAGCGGCTGAATCAGGACGCCTGGGGCAGAGCAGCTGGGGTGCTGCTGGGTTGCTCCAGTAGCGCTGAGGAGTGGCGCTACTGGAGCAACCCAGCAGCACCCCAGCTGTTCTGCCCCAGGCGTCCCCAAGTCAGCTGCTGCTGAAACTGACCAGCGGCTGACTACAGTAAGCCCAAGGCAGAGTTGCTCTGCCACCGGCTTCCTGGAATCAGCTGCTGATCAGTTTCAGCAGCAGCTGACTTGGGGACGCCTGGGGTTCTTAAGTTGAATCTGTATGTAAGTCAGAACTGGCATCCAGATTCAGCCGCTGTTGAAACTGATCAGTTTCAGCAGCAGCTGAATCTGGACGCCAGTTCCGACTTACATACAGATTCAACTTAAGAACAAACCTACAGTCCCTATCTTATACATAACCCGGGGACTGCCTGTACATCATAATCTACGTTACATCTTATTTAGAAAATATCGGACATTTATATTTTCTTAATTTGTTTCCCAATCAGAAAGCTCAAATCCTGGACTGTCCGCTTCAAAACTGGACACATGGAAACCCTATTATTATCAGATCAGAGCTGTTTTTTATTGCAGATTATTTTCTCTTCTTTACATTTTTTCATATATTTTGCATAGGGTTCAAAATGGACCTTTTCTCCTTTTTTGCCACAGTCTTGGTGACATTTTAAATACCATTATCAAAATCACATGATGTTGTTATTTAACAATTTGGTTGCCAAAAATATTTGCTTACAAGGTAAATAGATAAGATAGACAGGCTATCAATGCTTAAGCCAAAAATAGAAAATTACGTTGGCAGTTATTTGCGACAAGTTTGGTTTAGGGGAGAGAGTGGATCAGTTTTCATCAGAGAAACAAAAAAATGTTTACAGGCTTCCCCATAACCTGTTACTGCTAAATAGAGTGCTTAATCCATCAGCATTACAGTGTGTTCATTTGTTTAAACTGGTTTGAATAAAGTGCAAGAGACAAATTTTCCAATTATGTTTGTTTTGCTAAGAGCAAGTTAGGCATAGAGGCACCAGTTTATTAGTACTGTACTGCGTAGGGCACCAGAAATCCTAAGGATGGCCCTGCCTGCTCCTCCTGAGTCCTCTGGTCAATTCCCCTCCCTTAGCTTGTTCTCCCATCTGTAAAATGAGGTAAATAATATTTTACTTTGTAATGCCCTTGAAAATGTAGAGATGAAAACTGCTGCGTAAGTGCTAAATATTGTTATGATTACATAGTACTTTACACATTCAAATGAGAAGACTGGGCATGTGAATAAGGGTTTACTGATCTTTGTTTTATATCATTAACTTTTGAATTGACTGCACTTAGCATTTTAGCACAGTCTGGCCCACTTTAAGGAATACAACTATTAAAGGCCCAATTTTATTGAAAAGAGTTGTTTTCTCTACATTCCCTCAAACACGGAAGACTTTTATTTATAATAAGATTTGGCTAAGTAACACCAGAAATTTCCCACTAAAATTTTTCTGAAATTTTAAATGTCTACTTTGACTATATTGGCTTACTATTTATTAGACAGAAAACCTTTTAGAGTGGCTATTGATTTTAGAAGCCTAGTTTGAGAAACTTAGACCTGATTTTCAGAACATTAAAAAAATTATAAAGGCACAATTCTGAAGTTAGTGGGATCTGCAGGTTCCCAGCATCTCTGAAAAATCAATTAGAAGATTCATATCTAATATCAACCATTCATTTAAACTTGAAGCATCAAGAAGTGATGGATATTTTTGAAAGTTTTTTCCCTATGGCACTTTCACAAAATATGAATTAGCATCCTCATTTTAATCCTCATTTTATAGCTGGAGAAACTGAGGCATGGAGCACTTAAGTGAAGTTACTCAGTGAGAGGGTAGTTCACCTGGGACTAGCTCTTGTTTCTCATGGTTTCAGTCCTGTTCTTTAGCCACCTGGTCGACCTTCCATCTTAATTATAGATTTTTAATGGGAACTCCTCTGCATTTGCACTCTACATGATGGCTGACTGAGGCAACAGTACAAAACTCCACTACCCTTTTTTAAATTTTTGCTGATGTTTGGAGATTTCATCAAGGTCTCAGTTCAGGAGACAAGGATTCATGGGCTAAACAATGGCATTAGTATTTATGTGATGGGGACAGAATGTTTTTCACTAGAAAATGTATCACTAGAACTCTGAATATTAGAACTTGGATAATATACATTTAATAGTCTCACCATTAAAGTTTCTGATAGAGATGCAGCCGTGTTAGTCTGGTGTAGCTGAAACAAAAGACAGAACTATGTAGCACTTTAAAGACTAACAAGATGGTTTATTAGGTGATGAGCTTTCGTGGGCCAGACCCACTTCCACAGATCAATATGTGGAAGAAAATTGGCACAATGGTTGTGCCGATTTTCTTCCACATATTGATCTGAGGAAGTGGGTCTGGCCCACGAAAGCTCATCACCTAATAAACCATCTTGTTAGTCTTTAAAGTGCTACATAGTTCTGTCTTTCATTAAAGTTTCTGTTTGTCTTTCTTAGGAGTCACAGTTAACTGTCAATCAAATATATACGAAGATGCAGTATATTTCTGCTTATGTCTGAGATCAAGAAAAATTTCTATTCAACTGTCAGCAATGCTTTCTAACCCCCACCCCCCACAGACAATTCCTCTGAAAGTCTGACCTCTTCTGCTTCAGACCAAATAAAAAACAAAGGCCAAGCCAAACTCTGACAAGAATCTGCACCAAATAAAGTTGATTGTTAGGGTTGAAGGATCATAGCTAAGTCATGCACCATAGCAGCCACTGAAGTAACATTTGGATAAACATAGGCAACTGTTGCTTTAGCACAGAAGATTCTGAAAAAAATATAATTTTTCCACATTACCACTGTTTTCTTTTCACAAGCTTGATGAGATCATGACAGCACCAATCCACATGTGCTTCTTACTCACTTCTGACAGGAGTAAGAACTGGCCAACAGAAGTTTAAAAGAACAATGTACATAAAACAGCAGGAGTTTGTGGAAAAGAATAAATGTTCTTCATTTTACCACTCAGGGATGCGTATACCTTTTCTCACTGAAAGGCAGATACTGAATGTTGCTGCTTTCTCAAGAGGTTGGAATGTCTTCTACAGAGAGACAACAGAGCAGGCCAGATGTTGATAGAACCCAATGAAGATATTTGGGTTCCAACTGGTGTCTGAGGCTTCAAAAGCAATTGATGGACATCTGGATCATTTGGATGTTGTTTATTCATACATCAAGAGTACGTGTGTGCATGTTTATTCTACTTTGTATGTGGAATAGCTCAGCACTGCTTGCTACACTGCACCGCACCTCATTATTACCTGAAAATTAGATTTAGGTCTGAACCAACCCTCTGCAGATTTGGGGAAAGCTGAAGAAATGGTTGCCAAATCTCTTTGTACCTGTGCTGTATACGACCATTCCACTGTCGGGGTGGGCATGCCTCGTGCATTGTTGTCAGGCAACTATTCCTTCTGCGGTTCCCACCTGGGTAGCTTGTGTGCCAGCTGCCATAACATGCCACTACACGCAGGTAGAAGAGAGCAGAATTGCACCTGACACCCCCCTCTCCAGTTTCTGACCAGACAGACTCAGCTAGAGATGGGAAGGGGAGCAGATCATGGAATGGACAAATGCAACACACCCCAAAGAATAATAGTTATGGAAAGGCAGGTAACCATTTCTTCTATGTACAGTGAATGCACATGTGCATTCCACTGTAGGTGTCCCACAAGCAGATTAACATGGAGACAAGTCCAGAGTCTACCTGAACAGTGAACAACCTGTCCAAAACAAGCATAATTACTGGACTGAGGGGAAATGTCATAATGAGCAGAAAAAGTGTAGACTGGACTGATGAAGCTCCCTGTGTTCTGATTGAAAGGGCCAATACACTGAGTGGTGATGTGAATTTAGCCGACTACAGGTTGAACCTCTCTAGTTCAGCACCCTTGGGACCTGACTGGTGCCGAACCAGAGAATTTGCCAGACCACGGGAGGCCAATATTGTCTAACAACATTGCCAACACTTCCACTGCTCACTGGGCTCTTAAAAGACATTTAGGGGTAAATTAATGCTAAATAACAGCACAGAACACTGAAAGCCAGGAATAGTGGCTGTAAACAGACTTTATGGGACCACAGGTGGAATTTAGATATCAACATCACACTTGTCAGAAACTGGATGTGGTCAGAGGTAAATTTTATCCTTATGGAGAGTTCTCAGGGAAGGTTCTAACATCAGGGCAATCAACTGACCTGTTCTTCTTGCTGAAGTTATTGAAACCAAAAATACCACTTCCATAGTAAGGCGGAACAAATTGTGAGAGGTTCAAAGAGTGGCTCAATTAGTTTTATCAATACCAGATTTAGATTCTATGGAGGAACAAAGTTTTGTACCTATGGCTATAATATGTCCGATCTTCAGAAATCTGAGGGTATGTCTACGCTTGCAGCCTATTTCGGAATAGGGCTGCAAATGTAGGCATTCAGAATTGCAAACCAAGCCCAGGATTTAAATATCCTATGCTTGATTTGCATCTTCCCGGCCTGGAGCCATTTTTTAAATTTACAAACCCAGAATAACTGCCCGCGTCTACACGCGGCAGTGAAACGGGCATTCGAAATAAAGCCATATTTTGAACTACCTGTTAAACCTCATTGCAGGAGGAATAACAGGTAGTTCGAACGCCCGTTTCACTGCCGCGTGTAGACGCGGGCAGTTATTCCGGGATTGTAAATTTAAAAATAGGCTCCAAGCCGGGAAGATGCAAATCAAGCATAGGATATTTAAATCCTGGGCTTGGTTTGCAATTCTGTATGCCTACAGTTGTAGCCCTATTCCGAAATAGGCTGCAAGTGTAGACATACCCTGATAGTGATGGGGGTTGGAAAAAAGATCTATTATTCACCAAGAATAGGGTGGAAAGCTGAAACAGCTGCAATGTACTTTAATAGAGCTAAGTGTCATGGTTTCTGGAAGCTTGCACTGGAGAAACACATTTCTGTTGAGAACAGAGTAAAAAACAGTTTCCATTTAGTCAGGTAAATATATCTAGTTGAAGGCTTTCTACTATTCACAAATATTTCCTGAAAATCTTTGGGGCAGTCACTTTCCATGGAGCATCCCTACCATTAAATGGAGAGCTTGTACTTTGGGATGGAGCAGACAGCTGTGGTCCTAAAAAGTCACATCTGGATCTAATAGAAGAGATAGTGAAGGTCTGACTGCTGAGGTTAGTAGGGTGAGACCACCCCACAGTTATAAATATTACGTAAACATGGTCCTGTCTGGTTTGGGACAAGACTTCAAGCAGTAACAAAAATCAGAGGAAATGGCACACTGCTTTCTCACATGGTAGCAGAAAAGTATCTGTCAACAATCTAGGGATGTACCCTCTCTGGGAATAGAACTGATGACACTTTCCATTGGTTCTTGTTGTGAACAGCTCTACTTGGATCCGGCTACGTCTACACTGCAGGCTTTTTGCGCAAGAATGGCCGTTCTTGAGCAAAAACTTGCAGAGCATCTACACTGCACGTATGTTCTTGCACAAGTAAATTTACAATACAGCGTTGGAAAACAGGGCTTCTTCCAGAAGAGTTATTCCTCTCTCCATGAGGAATAAGCCCTCTTGCGCAAGAGCTGTTCCACAAGAAGGCAGTATAGACCGGCAACATGAATTTCTTTAGCCCCTATGGGCTTTCTTGCACAAGACAGCATCCACACTGCCATGGACGCTCTTGCGCAAAAGCACATCTCTTGCGCAAAAGCTCATGGCAGTGTGGACGTGCTCGTGTGGAAGACCTTTTGCACAAGAACTCTTGCACAAAACAGTTCTTGCACAAGAAGCCTGCAGTGTAGACATAGCCGGGGAGTCCCCCACAGCTGGAAGATGGACCTGCCCAGGTGATCTATCAATATGTTGCACACCCCTGGAAAGTAACCAAACAATAACAGATATCTTCCCACAGTATGTGGACAGAAGGCTGGACAAGCTAGATGGATAACACATAAGTCCCTGACATCTATATGAGCCCTCTGTTCTTGAGAAAACCACAAACCTTGGATTGGCAGAGTTCCATTGTGTGTCCCCCCTAAAGCAAGAATGAGGCATCTGTGATTAATATGTTGGTTGTGGGAAACAAAGGCAATTACCATACAGACATTCAGTGAGTATGTCCATCAATCCATGTAAACCACTGTGTCTAGTAGATGATGACCGGCTGATGCTAGCCATTCTCGAAGCTTCCTGAGATGTTACCTGGAGTTCTGTAACATAAGTACATGCTGCGATGTACCTCAGGAGTCTGAGATTAGCTGTGCACTGTGGTAATAGGATGTGCTTTTAGTTCCATGACAAGCCTCACAGTGTTTTTAACCCTGACTGGGGTAAAGATTCTTGGGTATTAGTATAATCCAGGAACTCCAGCGGAGTGCTTAGTTCGAACTAGGAAAACCTCATTTTACGAGGATTAAGCCTAGTTTGAACTAGCTAGTTTGAATTAAGGGGTGTGTAGCCCCTTAATTCGAACTAGTGGGAGGCTAGCCCTCCCCAGGTTTCCCTGGTGGCCACTCTGGCCAACACCAGGGAAACTCGTCTGCCCTCCTACCGGCCACGGACCCCTTAAAAGGGCACGGGTTGGCTACGGTGCCCGTGCCAGGTGCAAGCCTGCCAGCACCCAGCCAGCAGACCCTGCACCTGGCACGGATCGAGCCACCCACCCGATGCCCCCCAGCCCTCCCCCTCTTCCCGGGGGCGGCTCCCGGGAGCTTGCCCGGGACCGCAAGAGGCGGGCACCCGCCTGGGCTAGTGCAGACATCATGGACCTCGTCCACGATCTCCGCACTAGGCACAGGAAAGTGGCCGGCTAGGGCAGGAGAGCTGCCAGCCTGGCCACCGAGGAGCAGGTGTGCAAGAGAATCAAGGGGGTCCACTGAGACCCCCGACCCTGAGCCCTAAGCTTAGAATGGCCGTCCTGGGTCAGACCAAAGGTCCATCTAGCCCAGTAGCCTGTCTGCCGACAGCGGCCAACCCTAGGGACCCTGGAGGGGATGGACCGAAGACAGTGACCAAGCCATTTGTCTCGTGCCATCCCTCTCCAGCCTTCCACAAACCTTGGGCAGGGACACCACTCCTACCCCCTGGCTAATAGCACTCCATGGACCCAACCTCCATGACTTGATCTCACTTCCCTTTAAACTCTGTTCTAGTTGTAGCCTTCACAGCCTCCTGCAGCAAGGAGTTCCACAGGTTGACTCTTTGATTTGTGAAGAACAACTTTCTGTTATTAGTTTGAAGCCTGCTACCCATTCCTTTCCTTTGGTGTCCTCTAGTCCTTCCTTATGGGAACTAATGAAGAACTTTTCTGTATGCACCCTCTCCACCCAACTCCTGCTTTTAGAGACCTCTATCCTGTCCCCGCTCCATCTCCTCTTTTCTAAGCTGAAAAGTCCCAGTCTCTGTAGCCTGTCTTCATCTGGGACCTGTTTCCAACCCCTGATCATTGTAGTTGCCCTCCCCTCTCCCAGCCTATCTCTTCCCCTCTCCCACCTCCTTTTCCCAGTCTCCCCCAGTTTTGTTCAATAAAGACAGATTCCATTTTGGAAGACACGTTATCTTTATTTTGTACATCAAGAAGAGGGGCTAGGGAAGGGTAAGTGGAAGGAGGTGAGGGAGGAATGGGGCACGAGCCCCTAATGGGGAGGACTGGGCTGGCTCTGTGGGCTTCTGGGGTGGAAGCTCTCCTGCAGCCCCCCAATTGCCCCCTCTCCCCAGATGGCAGCCTGCGGCAAGTGCAGCCGGGCTGATGGCCGAGTGCTGTGATGTGCCCAGTGTGGGCACTCCGGGCAATCCAAGCCAGGACTGCTTTGCAAGCGGGGCACCCCTGAGAACTGTCTGTCCAGGGTGGGGGTCGGGACCCTTTAAGCACAGCCCTCGGCTAGCCTGACACAGCATCTCCATGCTCTAAGTCCTCCTCTGATGCCCTGCCGGCACTGCTTCCAGCCATCCTTAACGCCGCTTCAGGGTCCACTTAATGTGGACATGCTAGTTCGAATTAGCAAAATGCTAATTCGAACTAGTTTTTTAGTCTGGATCCGTCAGTTCGAATTAGCTTAGTTCAAATTAACGTTGTAGTGTAGACATACCCTATGAGAGTGGTTCCTGAAGAGGGAGGTGGTCGCTACCTGAAATTTCTACCCTTTTTTCTCAGAATGTCTTACAACTGAGGTATACATTTTTGAGCAACTTTGGGGTCATCCCAAAGAGAATCTTTTTGGTTATGTAGCTATTGTCTGTCTTCCAAAAAGATGGGCAGGCCTTGAATGGTGTACTGCACTTCTGGAGGGAAACCAGGAGACTGCAGCTATGAATATCTTTTCATAGTTATGGCAGATACCATGGTTTGAACTTCTGTGCTGTCCACATCCAGCTTGTCCTGGGGAGCTTTCCTGGACACCAGCTTACTCTCCTTCATCATTATAATGAAATCCTGCCTGCAGTTGGCTGGTACTCTTGTGTTTAAACTTCATCATGTTCTTCCAGAGAGTAAAGTTATAATGACTTAGAACTGCTAACCAACAAGGTATTCCAAGTTGTCTGCTCCCATCAGATAAAGCTTACAATCAAACAAATCCAACCACTTCATCTAATATCTCCCATGCATTAGTTGCTGCCACAATCAAACAGCCCTGATGTGGGCTACGTCTGTACTACAAGTTTTCTTGGTAAAAAATGCTAATGAGGGACTCATTTGCATGAGTTGTGATCTCATTTGCATATATTCTGCTGATCTGGTTTTGCACTAGGGGTTTTTGTACAAAAACAAGCATTGTGGACGTTTTCTTTTTGCGCAAAAACTCCTTTTTCCGCAAGACCTTTATGCCCCCAAAAAGGACGTATACCAGAAAAAGTTTTTTTGTGCAGAAAGAAAACATCCGCACTGCTTGTTTTTGTGCAAAAACCCCTAGTGCAAAAACGGATTGGCAGAATATATGAAAATGAGATAGCAGCTCATGCAAATGAGTCCCTCATTAGCATATTTTTTGCTGAGAAAACTCATAGTGTAGACGTAGCCTGAGAGTAGAAATACTCAAAACCCATAGAAGGGATGTAGTATTTCCTTTTGCCTGTTTTGCTGTGGGAGAGAAGAAAGAATGACTCTGCCAGAAGTCGGAAGCATTACCCTGGAGAGTTCCTGCTAAAAGTAATATGTCCACTAGCTTGAGATTTCTTGCTAATCTCTTCTATCTGAATGTCAAGTACACACGCAATCCTTTTAGTAACTTTTGGTGAGCCTTGTGATCCTCTGGAAGCAGTAAATCACTTACCATCTCCCTAGTTTCATCTGGTGCTGAAGAAGATGCACTGAGATGCTGAGGCAATATCTGGTATTGCAGTGGAGGAGCTGTTTGAGCACCATCCAGTTTCTCAGAATCAATTCCAGTAGTGAGTGCCAAAAAATATTGCAAGTGGTGTTGATGTTCTCAGTGGGGACACGCATGGGTTCAGAAAGGCCAGTGACATGTGGCTGAGCACATTCTTGCATGAGGCATTGCCTCTTGAGTTGGACCTAGTACTGAGAGTGCTGCAAGACCCCTTGGCACCAAACACTCTAGTGGAGGACGTATGTCCTATCTTCACTGGGACACAAAAGACTTCATTTCTGAGTCTGAGTCCAATAGTAGAGTAGATCCTGTTTGAAATGGGGATAGGTAACCCAAGCCCAGGGATGGTAGTACAAGGGATATCATTGGCAGTTTGCCCCTTGATTGTATTGGTTTCTGAGGTACTGAAAGTGCAGAAGGGACATCGATGATGCCTGATTTTGGGGAACTAGTACAGGAACTGTAAGCATTAGAATCAACTGAAAACCTTCCTGATCACTGAAAGGTTAATCAGTTCTCTGGCAGTTGTGAAGGTCTTTAGTCGGTACTGGTATTGAGTCCGGAGTTTGATGTCTTTCTATGGAAATGTCAGGAGTTGGCCTCAACAGACCTGGCATAGGTCAAATGTAACATCTGTCACTGATGTGAGACTCCACCAAACATTTTTGACAGTTGGCTTTGGGTCACTGGCTATCAGTGACCTGTACATGACTGACAGGAAAAACCCCAGAGAGTGTGGTGTGGCTCCAGTCCCAGGCCCGTGATTACAAAATAGTCACTCTAAAAAAAAATCCCTATAACTGAAGGCTATTACTAACTCTAATAATACTTTATATCTGACTAATAGTAAGAGAATAAAATAAATTAGATTAGAGGGGGGCAAAATATTGCCTGCAGAACACATCCAGCTCATGAGACCTTTCAGTTTGGCCCCCAACTTCCCACTCGGAAGTGGGATCAGGACAGCCTTGTTGAGAGGAGCCAGTCCAATTCCTGGGTAGTGTTGCAAACATGGGTGACCAGTCTCTGGCTCCTCCCCTTCTGTCCCTTCTCCTCTGCAGCCTCAGCTCCCTCAGTGCTTAGGCAGCACTGTTGCCACACTGCCAGCCCCAATGCTCTGGGTGTTGTGGTCAGGGAGTGGGGAGCATGGTGATTTGATAGGGGGGCAGAGGTTTCAAAGGGACAGTCAGGACATAGAGAGCTCAGGGTTTGGATAGGGGGTGGGAGGTTCCAGAGGCACAGTCCAGGGGTTAGGGAACAGTGTTGGATAAGGGCAGAAATCCTGGGGCTTTGGGGGTGGTTGGATGCCAGTATGGGGTGGATTGCATAGGAGGTGGCCTCCCCCAGCCTTCTCAACCCAGCCCTCCTTACAATTTTCATTCCCAATGTGGCCGTCAACTCTGTTTCCCACTCTGGCACTTCAAGTGCAGAAGGTGGGTCCCCACAAGAGACTTCAAAATACTCTGCCACTAAAGGCTTCTGTTTAAAAGCTCCCCCCAAAACCACAGATTCCCTGACCTTGGGTGGTACATTGTCACCACCCAAATGCAAAAAAACCCTTTGACAACCTAGGAAGATACACTTGGGAATTTCTTCCTCAAGCTCTTTAACCTTTTCTCTGTAGAGAGCTTGAAAACAAACTGTAATTTCTTAGTAGCTAATTTTTCAGTTTTTGTGCACACAAAACCTCCTGCCTTCTAGGACACAGAAATCAGATCATAGTCTTAAAAAGGAGATTTTATTAACAAAACAAAGAAGCCATAAATTGGTAAGCATATTGAGTTACAGAGCAACTGAAAAAAGACAGCTAAAAACAGAGAATTGCTTCCCTGGGATTCATTTTAAAAGATACAGTGTACGGGAAGGAGGAATACATGGACTCAGCACACAAGAGTCCAACAAGCCTCAAAATAAAGAAAATAACCTGATTGCATCTGCCTAAACATCCCCTGTTCTACTTACATATCTGTTGTTCCAAGATTTAATCCTTCCCAAGGCATAGATATCACTGGAAACTCCACGGCTTGTTCCTGGCTTAACTCATCTCCAATCACTCAAAGACTGCAGCATGAGGGTTATGCTTCAGTTTAAAAACTCACACTTACTTTTCATTGGCTCTCTGCCAACACTTCCTGGAGACTCTTAAGGACCTGCTCTCTCTGGATTTAACCCATATAGGCAATTTAGTTATCAGAATGGCTGGGATGTCCAGAAAAGATAGCACCTCTCCCATTCAGGCCAAAATATTGTTCACTGCTGAACTAGGTGCAAGGATGGGATGAACTTGTGATATCAAGACTGGAAGAGCACCAAACATGGTCATTGGCAATAAGGAGGAACTGAGGAGAGCTGGGAGCTGCTCAGCTCTCTTATATCTGCCAATAAGTAACATGTAATGGTAGAGCACACTTGAGATGCTCCCCACCAATACCACTGAGGAAAGAAATTCTCTGACAACTGTGCACAAGGTGTGCACACACCTGCAGTGGAAAGAATATGTTCTATCATTTGAAGAAAAAGGTTAAAATACTAAGATGAACTTTTGGGAGGATCTGTCAGAGCAAGATACTGGCTCCTGGGAGCGGTAGCACCATGGTTCCCCCCCCCCCCCCCCCCCCTTTGATAATTGCATTTCCCAGGAGTAGAGTCCTGTGGATCAGTGGATACTGATTTCTATTCTCAGATACCTGCATGCACAGATAGAAATTTGTATCTTCACAGAACTCTATTAATAAGTAGTTTCAGATCTTGACTGCTGCTCTGAATGGCCTACTGTAAGAACATCCTTACAATATACTTGCATACTTGCATGGCGCTTTTTTATAAGACTGTGTATTGTTTAGAATATTGGTGTGACCAATAGACATGCACTTTGTATGGTGTTTGTGATGGGCTGTCCATTTCAATAACAGTTCAACATGGTCCAGGTAATTATGCACCAACCCTTTAAGGCTGGTTTTCCAGTTAATTATATTAACAATGAATGATGATGATAAATCAAATCACAAGACAAAGAACATTCCAAAACACCAGGTACATTATTTTCACATGGGACTTTAAAATACATATTACAGGAGATTAACCATCTTAATAGCATTTATATATTTAGAGTGATGAAACATTGTGAGCAAAAATTGCAAAGCCATAAATGTCTGTTTAAATCTCCCTCAAGCTTATGAGCTCCAAAGGTCACAGATGATTAGTGCTTAGAAACTAACTCCATTATTTGAAGATTTATTATCATTATTAAGCATCAGGTTAAATCATAACACAGTTTGGACCTCCCTGTTCTGGCACCCTCAAGACCTGACTAATCCTGAATAGGGGATTTTGCTTGACCAGGGGAAATCCCCATCACTGGCCTCTCTAGCCCACCACCCCTCTCCACCTCCAGGGCTTCTGGTCCCACTATCGCCAGCTCCAACCTTCCTACACCAGCTGGGTAGGCTGCCAGTCTGTACCCCGGATGCCAGCCCCTGCTGGGCTGCCACCGGTAATGCTGTCTCCAGCCCTGCTGCCGTTGGTGGCTCCCACCCAGCAGACCTACCCACTGTCAGCCACTGGACCCTCTGCCACCAAGCTCCTGGCCTGGGCTCTCTGGTTCAGGAACATTCGTGGTCCTGGCAGACCACGAATGTTGCTGGACCAGAAAGTCCCGGTTTAGGGAGGTACAACCTGTATTAAATGTTTTCTAACTTTTTACAAAGCTTAGTTTAGTTGCACTGTACTGAGTGAGAAACAGGCAGTCTACATGGCCAACTAGATTTCAGAAAGGCACTTCCTAGCCTGACTAGGCTGATTATAACTTAAGAGCCACTATACAATTAATGTTAAATCAGTCAAATAGATCAGCTTGCTTTATGTTAAATAACAGTTAGAATGAATAATAGTAATATACTCTAACAATTGTACCATTTGTGGATTGAACCTCTTGTTACCTTTTCAGTTTGGTGTTAATGATTTGGCAAAAAATGAGTTTTTAAACAAACAAATTTTTTCAATAAAGGCATGCACTTCCTACGGAAAATTTTGAACGTTTAATCCAAAAAATTGAAAGTTTTGTTTTTTCAACAAAAAGTTGAAATTTTCCAAGGGAAAAATAACCTCATTTTCAATAACCTCTATATTTTACTACAGTTATTTTCTAGTTCTAAAATCGCGAGTGCAATTTGTCTATTCAAAATGACATGTGCTCATTTAAGCAAGGCACCAAAAGTGCTTTACTTTAATGTCAATGGGACTTAAGTACATGTTTGGAGTTAAGCAAATATTTAAGAACTTTGGGAAATAGGGTAATTTATGGAATTTGTTTCTTAAAGAATGCTGTATAAAGAACTTATTGGGCAATAACCAGTCTTAAGAGATTCAGAGATTCCAAGGCCAGAAGGCACTATTGTGATCGTCTGCGATTTCCTGTGTAACACAGGACATAAAACTTGCCCAAAATAATTCCTGAAGCTGATCATTTAGAAAAACAGCTAATCCTGCTTTTAAAAAGAATCCATCACTGTTGTTCCAATGGTTACTCTCTCTTTATTCTGACACTTGAAGATTTACATTTAGCTATCTTAAAACTCATGTTGTTTGCTTGTACATCATCACTACAATCTTTATCAGCCAGACTTGTACTCTCATAAAAAAGGATATAAATTGATTTGACAGGATCCATTTTCCATAAACCCAGGTTGATTTGCAACCATTACATTACTCTTCTTTAATTCTTTATAAATCCCATATCAGCCACTCCATTATCTTAACCAGGATAGATGTCATGCTGATAGGACTACAATTAGCTGGATCATCCTACTTAAATTTTTAAAAATTGTCACATTAGTCTTTCCTGGATTCTGGAACTTTCCCGATTCAAGACTTATTGAAAATCAACATTAATGGTCCAATGAGCTCCTCTGCCAGCTCTTTAAAAACTCTTGTATGTAAGCAATCTTGTATGTAAATTTCTGTTTAACAACCCCTAGGAACACTTGTGGAATGGCAAGATTTACGAGGAAATTACATCATTTGTTTTTTCCCCACAGTATCTCTAACCATATGGACCTAATTAGGAGCTCATTTACACTGGTGTAAATCTGGAAATCAATGGGATTACACTGATGTAAGAATGATCAGAGTCAACCCCTCACCGTGGTCCTACTGATATTTAATTTCCTTTAATTTATCTCTACTGTGTAGCACATGTTCTAAGTTTATAGATTCTCATATTTTTCTAGATAATGAAAATGTTATTACTCCTGGCCATGAGCAGTAGGTTAATGCTAGCTGCATCCACTTCCTCCCTCCTCCAGAAGACTTCAAAGTACACTTTCAGCTAATGTTCCCTCTAAGCTTTTCCATCAATGTGCAGAGTAAATGTTGTGCACCAAAGCACATGCAGATGTACACCACCAGTAGAAACACATGGTTCTGGCTGAGGGCACTGTGGGTGCTCTGCTTATCAGCTGGGTGGCATTTGAATCTCTCCTGGGCACCCGCACAAGCACTCTTCTTACAGGGAACACTGCTCTCAGCCATCCTTTGCTATCCCCTTATGGAAAGAAAGTTCTGGGGCTCAAGGACCTTACATTCTGATTATATAGTTGGTTACATTATGTGGTGAGCTGTCAGGGTAGCTTTGGATGTTTCTCAGGCTAAACTGCATGCAGATTGCACATCCAACCAGCTGTGTAAAGGGATCATGGAAAACCACAGAAACGCCCATACATGAACACTAGCAGTGAATAGGCCCTAAAGGATTTGATGAATGAAAAATACTCAGAGTTGTAAATTCACATCTGAGTCCCATTGCTTGGGGAATAGGGCTGACCTTTTGGTTACCATGGAACTTAGGAAAATGGGAACTGGGAAAGTGTTCATCATCCCAAAGAAGCGTTTGAGTCAGCTATTGCTCAGCATCTTATGGACCGTCTAGTACGTGCTGTTTGGATGCATGTCCTCATTTTACAGTGGTCCTTAGCCAAGAAAACATAACAAAGAAACCTGATTATTCCGTCCTGAAATTATAATTAAGGAAAGAAAGGAAATATTATATCATCCTGAGACACCCCAAAGACACAATACAAATTATTTGTTGCTTTGTTTTAGATAAATAAGAAGGATCCATGACGGAGTCTGACTTCTTCACCAGCTGAACAATCATTTCCTGCCAAATCTCAGGAATCCTTTAGGTACTTCCACCTCCAAGTAAAATCAGTGAACGAGAGAGAGACAAATGCTGCTGCAATTGCTGATGCCAATTAAATCCAAGAAAGCTAAAACTGAGGAGTTTCATCAATATCAAAAGCTACGTTTTTTTTAAATACTGTAAAGCGACAGACAGTCTCATTAAATCCATGAAGCCCTACATGCTGGACCATCTTCATTGTCCTTTATGATGTCACTAGGATGAATGGATCTACCTTACAGGCAAATGCCAGAGACTTCAGAGTGAATAATAAAACCAGGCAGAGGCTTAATGTGGTGAAGAAGTGATGCAATAGGATAGACGTAATATTCAGATTTTCAACAGGGGTTTAATCTGATCCTGTGTGTGAATTTTGGTGTAGGGAATTTTTCAATATTAATTTTGTGCACACAAACACTTGTAATCATGTGCACACATTGCATCTGCAAATTGAGAGGCCAAGAGCAGTGCTACGTATTAATTTATGTGTAACATACTTGCCAAGTGTATGTTACATTTCTGCCTGTGGTGAATCCACAGAGGATAATAGCCTAGCACTGCTGAAAGTTAATGCAGTTACTCCTTTAGCTCATGTCATATAACAATGATCTGCGCTGAAGGTGTTGGGTTTAAACACTGCTGATGACTTATGGCAGTGGTCGTGATTTGAGTAAACAACTTCTGAATGTATGTAAAAAACTCATACATGAAAAATTTCACTCAAATGTACAAATCACTTAGGAAAATGTGTTTTTCAATTAATGTCAAAAAGCATTTTGGTGTTTTTTGGGAGTACATAATATTCAGTTCTTCTGGACTGTGACTTACACAGTGAAAAATCAGCAACCATCTTCTCTTGTATGCTTGTTAACTTTCTCACCCATTCAAAATTGGGCAAGGAATAGTCTATTCACTCATTTCTAATTTATTCATCTGCATGAAATCAGGGTGTTCTCTAGCTCTGAATCTATGAAGATTCCCAAAAGTAACTCCCTTTCAGGCTTCATAGCATATAAACACTGGTGACAGGTGCTAAAGAAATACATGGATAGAAATACTGTAAGAATGACTGATGCCAGGGTGAAAATTTCATAATATGAATGAAACTGTTAACATAAATTTAGGCAAGAACCTAGAATTTGTGCCAATTTAATATTTACAATTAATCAAAATTTCACACTGAAATTAAACATTACATTCTTCCTATATCAGAATAAAAGTACACGCCAAGTAACAAAAAGATGGCAAGATTCTATTATATATTACCTTTTTCATTACAACTAATTTGCATTGGTGCAACATAAATCCCATTAAAAATAGTTATGTCTCTTTTCGCATACCTGCAAAATTCTGATTATGTAAAGCAGGGTTTGTGAAACAAGATGCCAAAAGGTTCTACCTTTCATCAAGGAATTTGAGATGAAATAATAACATTTTAAGTCTTACAAAAGGTATTTATAAAGGTGAAAGGTGAAAAAGTGTTTTTCTTTAACACACAATAAAAAGTTAGTGACAGGTGAACCCTAAAGGATATAAGGGTTGGATTCAGTGTAGTGAAGATATTTAGGGGATAATCCTAATTTGATGGTGCAATCTTGTATCCTGCAAATCTAGTTTACAGGATGCTGACAGCTGCCTTTCAGGGATGATATATCACAACAATGTTGTAGGATGATACTGAAATATTAATAAGCTGCTAGAAGTTGTAGAACTGAGCATCTGAACAGCCTCTTTGAGGGAGCCAAATGCCAATATTAAAAGAAATCTTTCCTGTAGCACTCCTTGGAGTTCCCTCACCCGATTAATTTAAGTATCAAAGGTGAAAGGATTTGAGAAACCCAGAGGTCTAGATTTGATTTAGCAATAGCAAAGATTACTTTCCAATTTTCTTCTGAATCAGTTTTTCCATTCCTAATTTCATTTTCCCATTTCCTCTGAGCATTCTTCAGGAAACCATATTGAACTCAGGGGGCATGGAGAAGAGGAGAGAAGATACATTATCTAAGGAAGATGCTAATCAGAACTGCAGAAGTCACTAAGGTTACGTCTATGCTGCAGTGCTATTTTGGGATACCAGAAGGCTTAAACACTATCCCACATCTTAACAGCAAGCCCATTATTTCAAAACATAATGGGCTTGCTATTCTAATATCCCTGTAAACTTCATTCCACGAGGAGTAACGAATGTTTCAGAATAGCAAATTATTTCAAAATTTGGTGCTGTGTAGACAGTGTCAAATTACAAAATAAGCATTTCAAAATTGACTCAAAATAAGGTACACAATTTGGATAGCTCAAATTGTATACTTTGTTTCGAGCTACAGGTGCAGTGTAGACGCACCCTAACAGATTATCATAAAGCAAACTGCACTGCTTTTGTACTTCAGGTCTACACTATGGGGACAAGTCGATCCGAGCTACACAATTTGAGTTACATTAATAGCATAACTCAAATCAACAGTGGTTAAATCTACTTACTGCAGGGTCCACCCTGTGCTGTGTTGACAGAAGAAATGCTCCCGTCGACTCCCCTTATTCATCTCATTCCGCTGGAGTACCAGAGTCAACAGGAGACTGATTGGCAGTTGATTTAGCAAGTCTTCCCTAATCCCGCTCAATCAAACCCTGGTGGATCGATTGCTGAAGCATCAATCCACTCTGTAGTGCAGACATACCCTTAGTAAATCTAAACTCTGCTTAGAGTTAGACCCTTAATGAACACTGCATATAAATGGGGAGCGGAGGGGGGGGGAGGAGGGAGAAATGAATGGAAAAGTTATATTTACCTGTATCACCTTTGCTGGCAGACCAGTTTTTCATAATCTTTTATGCACTACAATCACTGCTTCCATCACACCACAGTTTTATAGTGCTGCAGTCTAAGCCTCATGAGCCCAAGTCGGCTGATATGAGACAGATGCTGGGTTTTTTTTATTGCAGTTTAGACATATTCATAAAGCGATTGAAAGACTGTAACGAAGTATGAAAGAGTAAAGCCTATAATAATTTCTGGTGGATCTCTCAGAGTATGATTTTTCCAGAACCCTAATATTAATTTGGTCGTTTACATTCATTATTCTTTTCTTTTTTAAATAATCTGAAAGAGCTGGAGAAGGGGCTTGAAAATATAACAAAGATATTTTTTTCAAACAATTTTTTTTCATTTTCCCAGAGGAAAATTAATACACTCTTGTCTCCCCCTGCTGGACCAAGTTTAGAAATATTTGTCTACTTATAAAACAGCCAGACGAGAAAACTGAAAAGCCTCATGGAAAACCATCATTGTTCTGAACACAGACAGAAAGATTATGATTAGTTGATAGCTATAGCGAATTGCAACTTTTTATGTTATTTAACTGCAGGAGTACAGAAATAATTTTTAAAATGAGCTGCAGTAAGAACAGGATGATCCGGGGGAAAAACAACACAACATATAAATTTAAGATAGTTATTACAAAATCAGGCATGAGAAAGATAATTTAAAATAAAATATGTATAAAAGTAGGAGGTGGGGAACCTTTTTTAGGTTGGGGGCCACTAACCCACAGTGGCCCCTGACTAAGGAGCAGACATACTCCTCACATTCCCTTCGCACACAAGAACCTGGGTGGGAGGGGTAGGCTAGTAGATTGTGAACTCCAGCCCCATGGGGAATGGGAGGGGAGCTGGAGCACCAGTGCAGACTCCCCAATGCTGGGTGGGGGGAGCCCTGAGCCTTAGGGGGGCAGATCCAGGCAAACCGGGGGTCTGAGGTTCCCCACCCCCGATTTAGACACTGCCATTACTCTGACCTTGGATTTGGCTGACCACTGCTCAGTACTCAATCAGGAGAGGGGAAGAAAAGTTGCTTTATGCAAATGAGGTCCACAGTATAAATTCAAACAGCATCTAATTTCATATCTTTTCTCATTCCTTTCTTCTTCCCCTTTATCTCCCTTTATTCTGGCTAGACTTCATGGCTCACCGCTCCTTTTGTTATTTAGGGACTTTTGTGGTCCCTTTGCTGAATAAGCACTTTGCACTTGTTATAGATTTTATCTTCACAACACCATGCCCCGATAAGAAAATCTATCTGCCTTTTGTACACAAGGACCTGAGACGGAGAGGAATTTATACCTCAGCAGAGCACTTAAAGGGATCAGTCTACCATGTTGTGTGTTTAAGAGGAAATTGGCTCAGTCCACCTTTCAGCGGGATCTGATATAGGGCAGATAGGCTCAATAAAGAACCGGAGGCGAGCAGGAAACACGAAGAGGAAGTTGTGGCAGAGAGGTTCTGCAGTGAGCAGAGGTTTCTACAGAGGCTCTGGCTTGGAAAAGGGTTTAGGCCTTGTAACCAGGCTCCGCACAATAGAGGTTTTCAACTGCTGATCTCTCAACGGAGAAGAGACAGCAATAGGAGAAGACTGGAAATTTTCCTGGAGAAAAAAAGGACTCTAGACAGGAAGACTGGGGAGTCACTGCTGGGAAGAGCAGGGAAGGACACTGGCTACAAGAGGCTGGATTAGCTATTCTATAAATAAGGAGCCTGGACTGAAGAATAACCCTAGAACTAGCAGAGCTGAATAGGTCAACTATATTCTGTGGTGATGAACTACATTTGGGGACTTTGAAGATAGTTGGAATGATTTATATTAATAAATCCAGACCCTAAGGAGGGGCATTATTGTCCACAAAAAACAGGTATATAGGTAGGGTTGCCAGGAAACAAATTGAGAAAATATAAATGAGAAAATATGAATGTCTGGTATTTTCTTAATAAGATGTAATGTAGATTGTGATGTAATGTCAAGTGTGTCCAGTATTTTTTTAAACCATCTGGCAATCCTATATGTTGGTTATTTAATCTAGTGCTGTAGCCATTCGTTGTCTCCTGCTTTTTTCTTCATGATTTCATTCACTGTCCCTTGTGCTTGGAGCAGTTTCCCACTTTGTCCACCAACCACCTTCCCTTCATACAAATTTCTCCTTAAAGCCAACTTCTTCCAATAATCTTTACCATGATAACTTACTACAAACATGTTTGGAGGAGCACTAGTACCAGTTGATCTGTCTGTCCAACATTATCTCACCTATTAAAATGGGAGCAGAAATCACATCTTCTATGTTTACATTGCACCAAGCACAGTGTTACCACACCACTCAGCAAATACTAATGTAACAAATCTGCAGCCAGATAGAGCTTCACAAGCCTCTGGACCTGCCAAATGTAATGAAGTGGAGGATTTTAGCCTTTTCGGTTTGTCTTCAAAATCACTTGATTCCAGGGAGGATTTGACTAGCATTCAATATGCCATGCAACAGGGTAATTCTGAATCTGTCCAGTAACAAGTAGAGGTGAACATGAATATTAGCCAGATGAGTGTGTTACTTTGTCTGTTTTTTTCACTACCATTTTAACTCTCCAGATCTGAGTTCATCAATGTGTTTTGCTTTTGCATTTCTTTGCATTTTGTGCTGACTTCTTTCACTGTATGCATGAGACTCCATTTCTTGAGATATGCACCTTTGCAAGATGCTGTGATTGCCTTCTGATTTATTGCTATGAAATCCATTTTTGCATTTTGGTTACTTGCATTCCGATTGTATTCCTTGGTATGCATTTTTAATTAGATGCACTTCAGTATTTTTCATTTTTTGCTAACACACTCATGTGGGAAGCAGAAGTTTCACGAGCACTGCAAATGTCCACTAGTCTAGTCTCTTCAGAGTCAAATACATTTCTTGCAATAACCTTACTTTAACCTATTTATTAGTTATATCACAAATAATTCCATCTTTAATTACTCCATCGGTTAACATAAAAACCACCATACTGGGTCAGACCAACGGACCATCTAGCGCGGTATCCTGTCTGCCAACAGTGGCCAATACCAGATGCCCCAGAGGGAGGGAACACAACAGGTAATGCTCATGTGATCCCTCCCATCACCCATTTCCAGACAAACAGAAAGAAATGGTTAGGAATGGTGCCTACCCATTCTGGTTAATAGCCATTGATACACCAAACCTCCATGGATCTATATAGTTTTTTTGAACGCTGTTAAAGTCCTAGCCTTCACCACATCCTCTGGCAAGGAGTTCCAGAGGTTGACTGTGCATTGGGTGAAGAAAAACTTCCGTCTGTTTGTTTTAAACCTGCTTAACTGTTCAAATTCACATAGTTTAGCTTTATGAAGTTAGTTTTGTAACTTAATGGTGCAATAGTCTTACCTGGCATCTAGTCTGTTTTAAAGAAAATGTACTTTCCCCAAGTGACATTTTTACATGTAACAATTGTTAAATTGTTAAGTGTTAAATTTCTTGATTAATTCTGCACTCCCCATCATGCTACCAAGAATGTACTGTATATCACAGTGCCTCTTGGCCTGCCACATGTAACAGATTGGAGGTTTTCAGATTTTCTGATTTGTCTTCAAAACCACTTGCTTCCAGGAAGATTTGACAGTATACCACTCCCCTCCCCCTCCACAACTCTCCAGTTCTCTGCCAGGTTCTCTCCCAAGAAAATTTCAGGAAATAGCTTCATTTGTTCAATGTTTTCCAAAGATTCAGTTTTCTTCTAATACCATGCAGTAAAGTGTAATACACAAGTATACTGGTTCTTTTTTCCTGGTCCAGTCACATCAAGTCAGGGTCACAGAAGATTATAAGCCCTGTCAGTTAATCAGGTTCAATATCCACTGATTCCAAGGGTACTGTTACAACAAACTTGGCAGTTCTCTAAAAACAGCTGAGTTTTAAACTAACTCAAAACCTAATGATAGACTGTTGAAAAAATCAATGACAAACTCCTGCTGAATTCCATCGCCAATGGATTTTTCAGAAAGATAGCATTAATTTTTAACCCAGATGGGATTAGCTCTGTGAAAGCCACCATGTAATCCCAGTGTTCTGATACTACATCAGTTCAGAGACAGAGCTGACAACTTTGGAAAGATCTGATACCTAGTTCCTCAAACAGCTCCACAACACACTGAAATCCAGGCAATATAAATCACAAATAACTGACAGTATTTCTGCTTTACTCTTTTCCCAGGATTATTCTTAACTGGCCTGATCATATTTATGTATGTTTTAAATACATAAGTTCCTTTCAGATAGAAGCTATATTTAAGGACTCATATTGCTCCCTTTGTTTAGCAGAATTGCTAGAATTGGGGTCTGCTTGATGAGCAAGAATGTTGACAAGTTAAACAATAGCAGAAATCAACACAAATGGACTTTGCAAGCTGTTTACAGTGATTCCACAATGCACAAGAACTAGTCTGGAGGATGAGGCAACAGCTGATAGCCAATGCCAAATGTAGCCAATGTAATCCAATAAAAAAAAGATGAGGGTAACACACCACTTGGAATATCAACTCATAACTCATGGTATTAAAATATAATTTTTAATAGCTAGGGGTATGTCTACACTGCCACCCTAATTCGAACTAGGGTGGCTAATGTAGTCATTCAAACTTGCAAATGAAGCCTGAGATTAAAATATCCCGGGCTTTATTTGCATGTTCCTGGGTGCCGACATTTTTAAATGCCCAGTAGTTCGAACTCCCTGCCCGCAGATACTCTTCATTGCAGGGGAGTAATGGTAGTCCGAATTACGGGCTTTAATTTGAACTGCTTACCCCGTGCCGCGTGTAGCCGCGGGCAGGGAATTCGAACTACCGGGCATTTAAAAATGGCAGCGCCTGGGAACACACAAATAAAGCCCGGGATATTTTGAGTGACTACACTAGCCGTCCTAGTTTGAACTAAGGTGGCTAGTGTAGACATACCCTAGTTTTCCTTTTTTTGCCAGTTTAACTTTTTTTTCAAAACAATGAGAATGAGCCCAGTCCTGCAACAAGATCTGCTAGTGTGTGTTTTACTGAAGGCTGGTATAGGCACTGGGATTAGCTGACTGAAATGCTGGCTCACGGAAAACTATCTATTCAATGACTTTTCAGAGATGTTCTATATGCTATCTGTGCTTGGACTTTCAGTTTATGGTTCTTATAGGCTAAGTCATTAGGACAGGCATTGTAGGATACTGGCAGAAGGCAGTTCCTTGGTAAAAACAGAGTCCACACTGGCTCTTTGTTGTCAATAAAGGGAGGGGAAAAAACAAAAATCTCAGAGCTGGATTTTTTTTGTCCACAAAACTGGGTATTTTTCCCAACAAAAGTGGCATTATAGTGTAAATGCTTTCACTGTTTTGTTGTCAAAAGGCAGGTTTTGGTGACAAAATATGCCAGTGTAGACAAGGTCTTATTTTCTTCTGTCCCTCTGTTTTTACCTGATGGGCTAAATGTGGAAGTGTTAATATAATCACAATTGTAAGCAATATATTACTTTAATAAGACAACAAAATCCAAGCCAGGAGCTTCTTAGTAGTACACACACTGGTGTGCTTTTTATAAGACAGGTAAAGACCTAAATTATGTTATTAATTTTATATTTCCCCTGGCTACCCAAAAACGTGGAGCTGTTCAACATTCTCCAAATGGTGTTAATAACATACCTGAATTCTTGGCAAAAACAAGACAAGCCAGAATAGTTGAGGTTATACTTTCTGTAATGCACACACAGAAAAGGAGAGAAAACATAAATAAAGGATGTCAAATTCAAGGCAGGTGCATATTTGCTAAAAAAACAAACCAAAAAAAGGGGTGTGTGAAAATGAAACAGTTAATACAGCTAATGAACAACAGCAGCTAAACATGAATAAGGAAAATGACATTTTTTGCCAATATTAGTATTGCATGACAGACACAAAAAAGAAAAGTTTAGTGACATTAAAAAGAGCAGTAACTCACTTTAAAAGATAACAAAGTAGGAATAAGAGCCTCCGGAAAAGGGCGCTTTTTCCGGAGGATCGGGGCCAGTGTAGATGCTCTTTTCCGGCTTTTTTAAAAGCCGGAAAAAAGCGGCGGACATTTTTATTTAAATGCCGCGGGGGATATTTAAATCCCCCGCGCATTTCCCTACTACGACTCATGAAATTTACATGCCCCTTCCGGAAAAGGGGTCAGTGTAGACAAGCCCATGGAGAAATGACAACAAAAACACTTTTGTTGGAAAGCAGATCAAGATATAGAAAATACAATTCAATATTTAATTACTTGTAAAGGCTCAAAATTGCTGTAAAGTAAGTCCTCTACCATAAACAATTTTTTATAATTTAAAAGTAATTTAATTATTCAATTATTTTGTGCAGCTGGAAAAACCAAGGATTGAACAACACTGAGCAACTGGCAGAAATGTAAGATCCTTCCCTGAATTAAAAGCAAAAAGGACTGCATTTAATAAAACAAAGAAAATATTAAAGGCTTTAGTCTTGTCCCATTTAAACTGGTTTTAAACTTGTGTAACCTCCATTGAATCACAGGTATTACTCCTGATTTAGACCCCCCCCTACACACACATCTACCTGGCAAGTTATAGCATGGCAAGCCAATGTGCACATCTACGGTACAGCAGCCACTGCAGACACTACTTAGAGCTTAGTAGATATCCCAGAACATGCCATAGCACAGAGGTCCCCAAACTAAGGGGTACATCCCTCAAGGGTTTACGGAGGAATGTTTTGGGGGAGAAGCAAGGCCTCTGTCAGTCCCCATAAGGGGCAGCACAGAAGTGCCACCCAACCCTTGTCTGCCCTCAGCTCTGCCCCAGCCACCCGCCCCCCCAGCTCTCTTCTGGTCACCACCCTGGCTCCAAACCACAGTTCCTGGCCCAAGCCTCACTCCCAGCCCTAACGCCCGACCATAGCTTCTGCTTTTAGTCCCATCCCCAGCCTCAGTCCCTGGGTGCAGCTCTGCTCCCACCTCCAGTCTTGGCTTCCAGTTTCAGCTTTGCTGCTGGCCCCAGTCCTACCTCTAGCTGCAGCTCAGTCCAAGCCCTGGACCTGCTCCACCCTTGGCCCACATGCTCCTGTTTGCACCTCCTCCAACTCTTCCCCATTTAGGGTATGTCTACACTACAAAGTTAGTTCGAACTAACGAATGTTAGTTCGAACTAACTTTCATAGGCGCTACACTAGCGGTCCGTTAGTTCGAATTTAATTCGAACTAACGGAGCGCTTAGTTCGAACTAGGTAAACCTCATTCCACGAGGATTAAGCCTAGTTCGAACTAGCTAGTTCGAATTAAGGGGTGTGTAGCCCCTTAATTCGAACTAGTGGGAGGCTAGCCCTCCCCAGGTTTCCCTGGTGACCACTCTGGCCAACACCAGGGAAACTCGTCTGCCCCCCTCCCGGCCCCGGACCCCTTAAAGGGGCACGGGCTGGCTACAGTGCACGTGCCAGGTGCAAGCCTGCCAGCACCCAGCCAGCAGACCCTGCACCTGGCACGGATCGAGCCACCCACCCGATGCCCCCCAGCCCTCCCCCTCTTCCCGGGACCAGGCTGGCAGCTCCCGGGAGCTTGCCCGGGACCGCAAGAGGCGGGCACCCGCCTGGGCTAGTGCGGACATCGTGGATCTCGTCCACGATCTCCGCACTAGGGACAGGAAAGTGGACGGCTTGGGCAGGAGAGCTGCCAGCTGGCCACCCAGGAGCAGGTGTGCAAGACAATCAAGGGGGTCCACTGAGACCCCCAACCCTGAGCCCTGAGCTTACAATGGCTGTCCTGGGTCAGACCAAAGGTCTATCTAGCCCAGTAGCCTGTCTGCCAACAGCGGCCAACCCTAGGAACCCTGGAGGGAATGAACCGAAAACAGTGACCAAGCCATTTGTCTCGTGCCATCCCTCTCCAGCCTTCCACAAACCTTGGGCAGGGACACCACTCCTACCCCCTGGCTAATAGCACTCCATGGACCCAACCTCCATGACTTGATCTCACTTCCCTTTAAACTCTTTTCTAGTTGTAGCCTTCACAGCCTCCTGCAGCAAGGAGTTCCACAGGTTGACTCTTTGCTTTGTGAAGAACAACTTTCTGTTACTACTTTGAAGCCTGCTACCCATTCCTTTCCTTTAGTGTCCTCTAGTCCTTCCTTATGGGAACTAATGAAGAACTTTTCTTTATGCACCCTCTCCACCCAACTCCTGCTTTTAGAGACCTCTATCCTGTCCCCCCTCTGTGTCCTCTTTTCTAAGCTGAAAAGTCCCAGTTTCTTTAGCCTCTCTTCATATGGGACCTGTTCCCAACCCCTGATCATTGTAGTTGCCCTCCCCTCTCCCAGCCTCTCTCTTCCCCTCTCCCACCTCCTTTTCCCAGTCTCCCCCAGTTTTGTTCAATAAAGACAGATTCCATTTTGGAAGACACGTTATCTATATTTTGTACATCAAGAAGAGGGGCTAGGGAAGGGTAAGTGGAAGGAGGTGAGGGAGGAATGGGGCATGAGCCCCCGATGGGGAGGACTGGGCTGGCTCTGTGGGGTTCTGGGGGTGGAAGCTCTCCTGCAGCCCCCCAATTGCCCCCTCTCCCCAGATGGCAGCCTGCGGCAAGTGCAGCCGGGCTGATGGCCGAGTGCTGTGATGTGCCCAGTGTGGGTAGTCCGGGCAATGCAAGCCAGGACTGCTTTGCAAGCGGGGCACCCCTGAGAACTGTCTGTCCGGGGTGGGGGTCGGGACCCTTTAAGCACAGCCCTCGGCTAGCCTGACACAGCATCTCCACGCTCTAAGTCCTCCTCTGATGCCCTGCCGGCACTGCTTCCGGCCATCCTTAACCCCGCTTCAGGGTCCACTTAATGTGGACATGCTAGTTCGAATTAGCAAAACGCTAATTCGAACTAGTTTTTTAGTCTGGATCCGTTAGTTCGAATTAGCTTAGTTCGAATTAACATTGTAGTGTAGACGTACCCTCAGTGTCCATTTAATGGATTTAAAAGTAGCCATTCTTCTATAAAGGAATTTCACAATCCAGCTACAGAGAGAGTATGGAATTGATTTTCATATGCAAATTTGACACTGTTTTCCTCAGGCTTAACAAAGGCTATGTCTAGACTGTAGGCTTCTTTTGGAAGAAACTTTTCTGGAAGAGATCTTCTGAAAAAACTTGTTCCGAAAGAGTCTACACAGCAAAAGTGCATCGAAAAAGTTATCTGCTCTTTCGAAAGATAGCGTCCACACTGAATAGACACTATCTCGCATTTAAGCTGTGATTACTATGGACGGAGTGGCCACCAGGGCCCCTGTGCTTTTTCTTCTTTCCTCTTCTTTCGAAAGAACTTGTTCTTCCCTGTCCACACAAGCCTTTTTCCAAAAGAGCTCTTTCAGAAAAAGGCTTCTTCCTCATAGAAAGAGCTTTCCCAATGTCAGAACACACTCCCTGTTCTTTCAAAAGAATGCGATTGTAGTGTGGACGTAAGTGAAACTTTTTTGGAAAAACACGTTTTTCCAAAAAAACTCTGCAGTGTAGACATGCCTAAAGACACTAATTGGATGGCCCATCATAAAACCAGTTTTCCTTACATTTAACACTGACATCGAAAGCTGAGTATGGGACACTTCCAGTCCACTCTATTAGCCTCATTAGCACCTGTACTACTATTGACAGGTACATTTTTTTTCTTTTCTGATTCTGATAGTCCTCCTTATTCCCCACTCAAGCTCATCTGAAGAAGTGGGTTTTTCCCACAAAGGCTCGTGATACTATATATATATATATTTTGTTAGTCTCTAAGGTGCCACAGGACTACTTTTTGTTTTTAAAATTACAGAGTAACACAGCTACCCCTCTGAGTCAAGACCCAATATAAGAAACTGGCCCAACTGTTATCTCTCTAATTAATCTATTCTAGAGTCTTTCTTCTTCAGATAGGGAACTGTATTCTTCGATTCACTATAATTTGCTGTTATTTTACAGGTTCTTTGTTCAAGCTCCAAATGCAATAATTGCAGTATTAATAGCACACAGCCAAACCACAGGTGTTTAAAGATGTGAACAGCCATGTGAGGTAGACCTTTTTTGTCATGTTGTGTCTGAAGTTTATATTCTAATGGGAAAAAATTGTCAATTAAAAACACAAAACTGCTTTATGGTCCCTAAAGAAATGGAAATAAATGTGCAAGCATACAACACATTTGCAGCTATTTCCTGTCCATGATCTGTTACATTGCAACGCCAGTCTGGGTTTGAGGAAAGCATGTTCTCGTGCCAAAACTGTTTGGAATGTACAAAAAAGGTCAAGACTAGGAATTTATATGTTTCACAGTTATTTGGGAATTACGGGAAAGGAACTTGGCTACTCATGGCATTGAGTCAAGCATACTGGTCACACAGGTGTAATAACCCTGGAGTGCTCTGTGCACAGAGACTTTCAATCCCAATTGCATTTTAGTAGAAGGAAGGAGCATTGTCTGTGTGATCACTGGAACTAGACAGATGAATTGGTTTTAAAAGAAAAAACAAGAATCAGTTCTAAAACTCTTCTCTTTTTGGAGCTATGCCTGACAATATCAATTATTTAGCAATGTAACTTCTATGCCTATATCTTACATGAATGTGTACTTAAATCTTGCCATTTTCTGTGCAATACACTTCAGACAGCATATTAGAGTTACACACAGCGTGTGATCTGTGATGAAACTGTTTTTTTTGTTGTTTGTTTTTTGCTATTGTCCCTAAAAAATGAGAATAACCTAGACTGAAAGGTTTGTTTACTTGGCATGCATGAGAAAATCGAATAATCACATGTGGATTTAGCCCTTAACCTTCCATTTTTGTGGTCTTCAGTGAACTAAAACAGCCAAAATATTGCAAGGATGGCAATATGAATTGTTTCTAACTGGACCATCAATCAAAACTTCTAGAACTTATATGAAGGAGAAGGTTTCTTGACATTTCTAGTCATATTTTGCAAATTCTGGAGGTCCAGATAACCATGCAAACTGTCAAGTGTTAATATGAACCCAAACCTGAATTTCCAAACTTATGAAATGTACATTACTATTCATATTATTTGTTGCATGCTAACAATAGTTTTGCCCTGAGAAAGGCATGACACAGTGATTAAAGCTTCAGGGGGTAGCCGAGTTAGTCTCTAAAGTGCTACCAGACTATTTGTTGTTTTTTAAGTTTATCCTGTACAGACTAAAAAAACATGTAGATGGTATCATGAGCTTTCGTGGGTACAGCCCACTTCTTCAGATGACTGGTCATCTAAAGAAGTGGGATGTGCCCATGAAAGCTCATGATACCAGCTACGTGCTACTCGACTATTTATTGATTAAAGCATGTAGGCCTTCAATTCATATAATATTTTTTTTTATCCAGAGTGTGTTGGGAGCTGCAAATAGGAACAAAGAAGAGAAAGGGGCTAGAGGTCAGACATCAGTGCAGAAAGAACATAGCTTAGAGATGGTAAGCTTAAGAAAGGTGCAACTTGCAGCACTGGAACATTATTTATCGCAGCTAATGCACCAGTGCAGGCTCAGAGATCCAGCAACAGTTATGTGCTGAGACAGCCAGCCCACTAGAAAGAAGTTGAAACCCACATTTACTTTTATATGAGCTCGAGTGAATTATAAAGGATAAAGAAAGGACCATGACATCTACTATGGAAGGTCTTTGATGGATAAATGGAACAGTGGCCCTCCAAGTGGCATTCATCAGACACACACATGATAACACATGATAGATCCAGATAAAGACCAAACTTTAAATATTAATGTATTTGAAAAGACAAACTTGTCCAACTATAAGAGGCCACCAAGAATAAGTTATGAAGACAAGAGTGAAGAAGGATAAAAAGAAAGTTAGGCAGGTGGTGTAGGTGGACTGCAGGAAAAGAGAGGCATGGAGAAGCTACAAAATGTGATCAGAAAGAACAGAAATGCAAGGAGAAAAAAGATGTGTGCAGACCTGACCAGTCCCAAACCAGGGAATTTCCCAGATTAGGGGAGATCAATGCTTGTCCTTCCACTTCCAGCCACCAGCTCCCCTGCTCCTCCCCACTGCTGCCAAGGCTCTGCTGATTTGCTGTTCCTCCCCACAGGGCACTGTAGATGCAATCTGGTATCTCCCATGGGATCACCGACAATGCTGGACCAGAGGTGTTGCCAGACCAGGGAAAATCCAGATTAGAGAGGTTCAATCTATAGTAAGTACTTTAACGCTGGCTGTGAAGTGCAGAATTTTTGGGAAAAAATGTCCTCTGAGCTAGCACTATTTCCTGACAAAAGCTTCCCATAATAATTTACAATTGCATTGTAATCAGCTTGTTTGTGGAGAAAGGTATCTTCCCATAATACACAGTTTGAGGTCCCAAGACATGATGCTTTTATTCAAGCCAGTAAACAGTGAATAAATTGAAAGATAAGAGCAGCTGAAGAGCTCAGGGTGCTGGTAATACAATGTAATGGATTTTCTTGCCACCTGAATTTTTATTATTTGTAGTACAGAAACCCCCGAGAGCCGAAGTAAGACCAGGACTTCTCCCAAGGTCTGGTTTATTTTGTTTCGGATGGGGTCAGGAATTCAGTCCACTTAAAGAAACACAGGGGAACAGGTTATCTTAAAAATGTGGCTTTATGTATGAGTTCTTGAAACGGTTGTACACAAAGCCATACTTTGGGACTTTCACAGAGTTATGGCAGTGTCCACATGACATATTACTTGGCACAACCATGCAGTTTACATTGACAACCAGATTTGCTACTTATGCACTATCTAGAGAAGCCCTAAAAGGTCCACATTCATGCCTAGGTTAAGAGCACTGCTGAAGCACTATGTTCACCTGCCAGGAGAGAGCACCCAGGGTGATTTACAGCCATTCCCACCACTGCCACATTGCTGATCAGGGACAGGACTGAGTGGTCTAAAGCTGCTTCCAGAAGACAAGTTGAGTTGTCTTCAGATGAAGGATTTTCAAAGGGGTAGGAAAAAAAAATGGATGGAATCCAGAGGAACCATCACACCAAAGCAAAGTTCTGGTCTTATAAGTGCTGAGATGTGGCAAATCTCAGTCTCAGTAAACCCCTGCATGCTCCTCCTTTACTTTGTATTGCATCATGTACTGCAAAGCTAATTTAAAAATCACATGAAAATAGCATCACAAGTGTCTTCACAAGAAGCAGGGGCCTCTCAAAGATGTTCTTTCCTTACTCCTGATAGCTACTGAACACAAACAAGTGCAGGAAATGCATCCTGCTGGACTATTAAAGAGACAAGCCAGCACTTAATCTATTAGGTTACCTCATTATCCAGTGCCTAGTGCCACAAGCAAAACAGGTGCAAGGATGCCAAAGAAAGAGGAAAGCAGGGCCTGTTAATGGGTTGGGTTTCCACACTTTTAAAGGTATTAAAAATACCTTGCTGTGTTTAGAGAACAGCTACATAGAGTAGACATTAAGTAGAAGAAAAATATAAATGGCTGGAGGGAGACATTACTGCTGTAGATGTAGTTTCTTCTCTTTCTTAGTACAATTATTAGTATTTAAAATATTATTATTAATTATTTGCATTATTATTATAGCATTGATTTAAGGTTTTTAAAGTATACAGCACACATAAGAGAACAGCAGCTATCCTTGGTTTTACTGCCACACTAATAAATTTAGCATTTCAATGGGACTGAACAAAACATTATCTTCCTTGAGATAGACTAAACAAGGCTGCCCTATAGTACCACTCTAGGGGCACTCTGTTTCCCATCTTCCACATGGGAATCTGAGTTCAAGTTATTCTCACCTGAGTTCAAGTCCCTTATATTAGAGAGAGTAGAATGTTCTGGGGAGGGAAAAAGGCACAAACTCCAGCTGATGTAGTTCTCTACCTCCAATTGACAACGGGAACAGTTTTGGCAGAGGTCGATTTTTCTAAGTGTAGAGGAGACAGTACTTTAGTACAGTGACCCCAAGTGGAATTCTTTATTTAGCCAACTGGGCACAATCTTTGAACTAAATTGATCTCAATGTTTACAATGTTCTTAATTATTCTCAGCTGTTTAGAAATTGTTTGTGAGAACAAATTTTGGTTATGATGACTCACAATCTGCTTACTGCTGGTATTCATGTGCGATTTCATGCAGTGTGATTAGTTACTCAAGTCAAATTATTTGCCCTTCTAGGCATTCAGCCTTGAACCTATTTGAGTGGGCATCTGGAAATAACTAAAGTAAACAACATTGCTGGGTCCAGTGATTTATTTATGTTGTTTTGTTTTTTGATAAGATCTTGTGGGGGCTGAGAGATATTTATGTTGCAAAGATTGGCTGTTCTGTTCCTGGATGAAGGGGGATTGGCCTCTTCTCTACAACTAGGCTATGTCTAGACTGGCATGATTTTCTGCAAATGCTTTTAATGGAAAAGTTTTTCAGTTAAAAGCATTTGCGGAAAAGAGCATCTAGATTGGCACGGATGCTTTTCCACAAAAGCACTTTTTGCGGAAAAGCGTCTGTAACAATCTAGACCCGGTTTTGTGCAAGAAAGCCCCCATCGCCATTTTTGCCATCGGGGCTTTTTTGCGCAAAACAGTTTTTAGCTGTCTACACTGGCCCTCTTGCGCAAAAACATTTCCGGAAAAGGGCTTTTGCCTTAATGGGAATGTCAAAGCATTTGCGCAAGAAGCACTGATTTCAGACAGTAGAACGTCAGTGCTTTTGCGCAAAATCAAGCAGCCAGTGTAGACAGCTGGCAAGTTTTTGCGCAAAAGTGGTCGCAGCCCTACTGTTTTTTTAATGGCGATTTTAATTACTCGTCAGGGCAGTAAGAGCTGTTGGATAGGTGTCTTTTTGGTGTTCAAGTGAAAACAAACCAATTTCTATCCTTAAGTATAAGGGGCTGTTGGGATGAAGGCAGAGCAGGATGGATTTTCAATAAGATGGTAAACAGAGAACTAAAGCAGAAAATTAAGCTGGTCAATTAAACCATGGGGTTTAAGTATTAGCCTTTTTCTATCCAATCCTGCTACTTGCTACTTAGAAAGCACCCTTCTACAGAGAAGAGGTCTTACTGAAACCCAAAAAAATCAAATACATTTACAAAGACAAGATGCATGAGGTACAATATTTTATAGGACCACTTTCTGTTGGAGAAAGAGACATGCTTTCATTCGTACACTGAGCTCTCCTTCAAGTCAGAAAGCTTATAGTTAATCTGGTTTCTTTCTTCACCCTCATTGCTCACTCACTTTGTGCCTACAGTTGGCAGAGGTCTCCACATGGTGGGCGATCCATCACAAGTACCATATGTTCTTCAATCCCCACATGGTCTTCTCTTCAACCAAGAGCATTGCCAATGTAGCAACAAGTCCCAGGTGCACACCACATAAGCACATAAGAAACAGGTGTGTGAAGGAGGTAATGACAGTTTTGTATCCATAACACATTCACTCCAAGGTGTACTTGTGCATCTGTTAGTTATTTATGAATCCCTTCCCCATTCCCTGATACCCCCCCCCCCAGTAGATTTACTAACAATCAGGCAGGTGAGTAAGCTTCCTTCTTAAATAAAATAAATGTGGGTGTACTTGTGATGGAGGGGAGATTGAAATAGACCCCCAGGGAGGAGGTGATGTATGGGTGACAAGCAATGCTGGAGGTATACTGCGTCAACTGGGAGCACAGCTTAGGTTTGCAAAAATCAGAAGCAGTCAAGAATTAGTACCTTACATTTAAATCTCACTTTTCCAGGTCCAAAGCATTTTACTAACATTAATTAATTTTCAACAGGCCTGTCAGATAACCATAATAACCTGCCTATCTGTGCTTTATATATGGGGGACATGAAATATAGATTGAACCTCTCTAGTTTGGTACTTTCTGGTAACACCTTCAGGCAGCATCCGTAATCCGATATGATTTTAGTTATCTCAGTGTTTCTCAAAGTGGGCTGCAAAACCACTCTGAGAAACCTGCTAACTAGCTGCTCCAGTGTGTTTACTGGCTCCCATTAGCTCCAGTTTGCCATTTAGATGATGGCATAGAGAGTACACTTATTAATTTTGCAGATGATACCAAGGTGGGAGCGGCTGCAACTGCTTTGGAGGACAGGGTCATAATTCAAAATGATCTGAACAAACTGGAGAAATGATCTGAGGTAAATAGGATGAAGTTTAAGAAGGACAAATGCAAAGTATTCCACTTGGAAAGGAATAATCAGTTTCACACATACAGAATGGGAAGTGACTGTCTAGGAAGGAGTACTGCCAAAAGGGATCTAGGGGTCATAGTGGACCACAAGCTAAATAAGAATCAACAGTGTGACACTGTTGCAAAAAAAGCAAACATGATTCTGGGACGCATTAACAGGGGCATTGTGAGCAAAACACAAAAAGTTATTCTTCTGCTCTACTCTGTGCTGATTAGGCCTCAGTTGGAGTATTGTGTCCAGTTCTGGGCACCACATTTCAAGAAAGCTGTGGAGAAACTGGAGAACGTCCAGAGTAGAACAAAAATGATTAAAGGTCTAGAAAACAAGAGCTATAAGGCAGGCAGAAGGAACTGGGCTTGTTTAGTTTGGGAAAGAGAAGATTAAGAGGGGACAGGATAACATTTTTAAGGTATCTAAAAGGATGTCACGAGGAGGAGGGGAAAATTGTTCTCCTTGGCCTCTGATGATAGGACAAGAAGCAATGGGCTTAAACTGCAGCAAGGGAGGTTTAGGTTGGACATTAGGAAAATCTTCCTGTCTGTCTCAGGGTGGTTAAACACTGGAATAAATTGCCTAGGGAGGTTGTGGAATCTCCATCACTGAAGGTATTTAAGAGCAGGTTAGACAGACACATATCAGGAATGATCTAGACAGTGTTTGGTCCTGCCGTGAGGGCAGGGGACTGGACTTGATGATTTCCTGAGGTCCCTTCCAGTTCTGGTATTCTATGATTCACAGCCAAGGGGAGCGATGAGAAGTGGCATCCCAGCCCATGGTGCTTCCTACAATTCGTCTTGGCTGCATATGTGAACTGGAGCCAATGGGAGCTGCAAGGATCCATGGGTATGGAGCCAGTAAATAAACACACCAGAGTGGCAAGTTGACAGGTTTCTCAGAGTGGTTTCACGGACCACTTTGAGAAACACTAAGTTAGTTGGATGTCCACTTATGGGTGTAGCCAAGTTTCCTGCAGTCCCATGAAGTTTGTTTACAGCCATGAGTCCTGGCTCAGTGTTCTGTGTTATTTAGCTCTAATTTACCCTCTAAATGTCTTCTGAGAGCTCAGTAAACAGTGGAAATGTTGGTATGGCTGCTAGACAACTTCCCGGTGTTGAGCAAATTCACTTTAGTAGATTTGCTGAAATCTTTGAGAGCATCCCATAACCCCAGTGTGGCAAAACAATGAGTACACAGCACAGAATTGCATGCAGAGTTGGAGGAAAAGCAAGAAGGGTCTCATTTCTGAAAAACATGTATTCATTAAAAGGGGGAAAAGTATAGAAATGTGGCACAAACAGTTGTGTTTAAATTAAAGTTGTCTGAAGAGGTAGCCCTAACTTGCACTCTTACTGTTTGGATGAATCTGATACGACTATTTGCAAGTATTACATACCGTGCAAAAAAATCTCTGAGAAACCTCAGCAGCATATGATCCTGTATGCAACTTGGAGAAGAAATAAAGTATCTTCTGAAGGGAAATTTTATTTGGTTCTAGATGGATGTACAGTATGCATACAATTACAAAACAGTATATAGGCTCAAACTAAAACTTCATATGCAAAAACCTTTGAGCTTTGGATGTATTCTAAACTCCAGATCTACATTTAGTGAATAGATAAAAAGTATCAAACCAAAATCTGAATCTAGAAGTTGGTTCTTTGAAATCTGAATTTCACACACATGCTTAGCTCCCTCTCCATTTTTCAAAGATAGATGTCCCAGTTAGGATCCTGTTACAGGGCAAGTGGCCCCTTTAAGGGGAGTCAGGGCCCAAGATGCCCAAAGCAGTCTTCTGAAGTCCCTCCTAGGAGTAACAGGCTGCCCCAGCTGGCCTATTAACAGCTAACTAGTAAACAAGCAGCTGGACTTAAAGGTTACCCAATCTCAATTAGAGGAAGCACTTCCAAGGAACAGGACGTTCCAGTGGAGAAGAGCTCTCAAGAGAGCTCACTAGAGCCGAAAGATAGAAGATATGCCCCTCGAGATGGAAAAACAGCAGCTGGCAGATATCCACCAGGACCTGGTCTCAGCCAGAGGGTCTCCAAGACAGTGGCAGGAAGCCCAGCCTGACAGGAAACATATACTACCTTGGGGAAGAACTGCAGATGGTGATTCTCCCTGGACCCAGACTCTGGAGAAGGACCCTATCCAGTTTAGCAGCAAGAGACCCAAATCCAGCAGTAGGGACATGAGTCAAGAGAGGCATAGGGGAGTGGAATAGGTCAGCAGTGGTCTCAGATGGACTTGGTCTTCCAGGCTGGGATGAAGATTTTGCTTACATTTTGTATTAGTTTTTCTTCTTTATTATTGAGACCCTTCAAAGGGGGCACTTCTTCCTACCTAAAGTTCTTTGTGGAATTGTTTATACCCCAACTGAAGAGAAGTCAAAGCAGGATTCAATCATACATCATGCCCAACCAAGAGAGAGTGCATTAAGGGTGAAAGATCTCATAACATGTCCTCATTTCAGTGCTAAGATATCTAAAAGGAATATTTGGGGTGTTCAAATGCCAGTCTGAGGCTACATCTAGACTATGTAGGAAGGAACGCATTTGCTCTTCCGCTTTTTTTTGTGTAAGAGCAAACACGTTCTTTCGGGGATCCCTGTATACCTCTTTTATATATATATATGTATAATGGCCGAAAGGAGGCTTTTCCACCATTTGGCCCCAACTAGATGGGGTCAAATGGCAGAAAAGCCTCTTCCAAAAAAAAAGTGGAAAAAGCTAAGCAAAATGAGAGCGGATTTTGTGTAGCTTTTTCTGCAAAAAACATTGCAGCCTAGACCTATTCTGAGTGTTCAGATGCAGCATTAGGTGCTTTAGTTTGATGATAGGTCCATAATTACACACCGGTGACAGACTCAGTACACCTGTAATTTTCCAAACCACAATTATCTAAAATTAGTTTTGATCCAAAACTCGGTTGTATCCTTCAGCATTACTGAAAATTATCTTCATGTCCTGAGTGCTCATTGTTCCTCATGATATGAATGACTCAGGTTGTGCTGTCTATATCTAGTATACATTTGAGAGAGTTTGTCTATCTCTGTTTATTTGTTCAAGAACTCCTCCTAAGCGATAAGAGCTAGGACCACCAGATTCGGTATACAGCTTCCTCTTAGAACTTAAAGCAAGGTCAGGGTTTGGTTGTGCCAGTGAAATGGGATGCACTTGGAATGGGATTGCTTCTCATAAAACCACACAGTAAAGAGAAAGAATCGCCAGGCAAGTGAAAGGGGCTGGCTGGAGGCACGTCCCCCTGTCTGGGACTGTCCCAGCTATGAGCCTCACACTCCCCTCCAGATTCCCTTTAGGGAGTATGACTGGGGATGGAAGCTCCACCCCCTATTTCTATAGGAACACTGCTGGCTGTTCTCTTTCATCAGGGACCAAGAGGAAAGTGCAGCTTGCTGCACTACTCACACAGGCTGGGGAGTGTCAGGGCGCACAAATATGGACTTGCCCCAGCCAGAGGATGTGCACACCTCCCCTGGCTGTGCCACTAGATCTGCAGCAGGCATGGATTGGTGCTTTTCATCTAGCCCCAAGCTGTGGTGGTCAGAGAAGACTGGAGTAGTCTTCTCTTCCTGGGCCAGTCTGCATACTGAACCCCTCATCCCTAGCCCCACTCTAGAGCAGTGATTTAAATGAGGAAGAACAACAATTAATTGAAAAGGAACTGAGCAATGCAGGGTAAATCTTCTAGTATAAGCTTTCAAATAAAGATCTCTTACATATCATATACAAATAGAGCTGAGTATACATTTTACATAATTATCAATTGAAATGTTTAAATTATTTTTAGCAGCATTTTGTTTTCCATAATTTCTTCTTTTCTCCATTTATTTCAGTAGGTCCCTGAGCTAAAAGAAAGTAACCATGTGAATTATAGTCAAGAGGCTAAATTCATCCCAGAGTAAGAACTTTAAATCTGATTGTATAGAAGACAAATCAAGTGAACCCTTCTAAATGTGTATTAGACATCATGTTTAACAATGTGCCCTTCTCTTCCATAGTCTTACTCCAACATGATGTGCCTGCGTACACCCAGATAGCAACCATTATGAGCAGGTATCACAATCCATTTTCACCAAAGCTTTTTTCTGGTCTTCAAGGACAAGGGTTCTCTATGATGTTGCCAAACAAATTAATCATATGAGCTTATAGATATAAGCTTGGCAGGAACTAGCTTCATAATTGGCACTGCTTTTTGTACCTATATTGCCATGCATTGATCTATAGGAGCTTGAGAGCAGTTCACCCAACTTTCATCTCTTCTTGCAACAAGGCCAGCCTATTGTCACGTCAGTTTAAATCTTCAGGATGTGCTTCAGCTAGATCCTCAGATGTCACCTCTTTCCGTGACATGGATCAGGCATGTAGCTATAAACACCTACCACCACAATTTTTAGGCTCTGAACATTGTAGAAGAGGCATAAATCACCCATCAGGCTTTTGCCTTCTCTTTTACCTCCTCAAAAGTAGCAATACACCCCAAAGTATAAACTGACTGCTAGTAGCACACCACTTACTGTATCAGCAAGGAATATTTAAGCTTAAATGATTCCTGGAAAATATGGACCAAACATTTGTGAGGGTTTATATTTTTAACACATATAGCAATAGGTTCAGATAGCCTAGTACAGATATGTTTTAAATAGAGGTGGCCTTGAATCAAACTCTTCATCTAAACATCCAAATTCTGGGAAAGTTCATGTCCGGATCTGAACTTTGTGGCTCAGGCCCAACTCTAGTTTTAAAATTCCTATTACACTTGGGAGTACCATAGAGAGAAACATGGCTGGCCACTGGAAAAGGGAGCATTTTGCATAGTCTGTTGCTTGAACCCTCTAGCTGGCATAGGATCATAGTAGAAAGCTCCGAAATGGAAAAATCACAATGTGGGTCTTGGCATGAGGTTTCTCTTAGATCTGAGCCCATGCTTTTCACTTTAGACATTCAACTGTGCTAATCAGTAATTAGTATAGGGCTGCTTTTCAAACATTAAATTAAGCAAGATAAGCTAAGGCAAATACTATATTGCATTGCAATTCATGCCTCTATAAAATCCTGTGTTTTCTTTTTTAAATGCTTACAAGTAGATCATTTATATTGGTTCAGTTTTCTTTAAAATCTTATTAATGCATATTTTTCATGATCTATTTCCCCATCAAAGCTCATTTCATATGCAGCATCTGGTGTTTGATGAAGTATTGCTTTTATTTAATTTTACAGCTCAGTTGACTAAAACAAAAGGCGGTTGAGTGACTTACCCAAGGTCATTGGATGAGTCAGTGTCTCAAACAGGATAGCAATCAGTAACACTCTTGGCTTCTAGTTTCAGTCCTTGTCCTCATTATATGATCTAGACTGCCTTTTATTTTCTTTCTTGCGTAATGTCAGTGCTTGAGAAAATGAAAGACTGATTAGAGCCAGACACAGTGTGAGCAGAAGATGGGCAATTTTCACTGCACACAGCTGTGCCAATCCACTCAGTCTTGACTGTAAACAATCTTGAGCCCCAAGACAGCTTTGCCAATATATTTCAGTTCTGGCCTAGAATACTATTGATATTCCCACTCTGGGCCTCTGCCGAGTAGAGACTGCCAGTTGGGCCAGATTGAGCACTGGTTGTGCAATGTACACAAAAAAGGTCAAAGAACTCATTTTCACTTGTGACCCAAGCCCGTCAGCTCATTAACACTGTAGAAAATTGAAAAAGGATGATCAGAGCAAGAAAGATTCAAACCAGCATCTGGGACATACTAATATTACACAGGATTAATTCAGATAATATTTAGAGAACAATTCAAATGGATGTTACTTTGTCCATATAAAATCATATTGCTTGATACAGAATGGATTGCCTGCCACATTATATTTGAGCCAAAACTGAGGCATAGGGCCTTCCCATACTGTGTGTATGGTGACATTAGACTGTAAATGTACTGTACAAGGAACTGTACAGAGAACATGATACACAGGGACTCAAGTTACATTCTCAGGTGGAAATATAGCTCCTTCAGAATAAAGCTTTGTCCGATGTTTGGGACTTGAATCAATAAGTTACTACACTGAAGCAAATAAAAATACACAAAAAGTTACCTTAACTGACACTAAGGCTGTATTTACGCAACAGGGACAATCGTGACATAGCAATGGTGTTGTAGCTAATACAACCTGGAATTTTAGATGCAGCCTACAGCAACAGAAAGGGATTTTCTGGAACTGCAGGAACACCACTTACTTGAGTGATGGTAGCTAGGCCAACAGAAACATTCTTCTATCCACTTAGCTGTGTCTATAACAGGGATAAGGTCAACCTAGGTACAGTGCTCAGGAGCAGTGGCAGCCTGTCAATACAGGTGAACTAGGCGGTCAGCTAGGGCACCAAGATAAACGGCTGTTCAGGGCTTTGTAGGCGGGGGTGCCGATCGTGCGCTTTGCCTAGGGCGCCAGTTGCCGGCAGCTCGTCTAGGGCCGCTCCTGCTCAGGAGTGTGGATTTTTCACACCCTCAAGCATAGTAGCTATGCTGACCTAAATTTTAAGGATACACCAGGTCTGGGACCTTGACCCTCAAAAGTCTGTTAAATTCAGGATCACTGGAACTGAGGGTTACCACGTTAGTTTGGAAATACTGAATCAGTCACTGACCTGGTCTACATTTAAACTTTAGGTGGACAGTGAGTGCTCAGTTGGGAAAAATCCACAGTGCTCAGTGTTATAGCTATGCCAGCCTATCCTCTGGTGCAGATACAGATAGGTCATCAGAAGAATACTCCCATTTACCTAGACCATTGCTCAGAGAGGAGGGGTCTCTACAGTGATGGAAAAATCCCTGGTCACTGTAGGCTGTGTCTATGCTGCCGGGTTATTCCAGTGAAGTTACACCACTGTAGCCATGCTACTCTAGTGCCTGTAACACAGACTCATATCTTTCCCATCCTGTTCACTGCAGATGTCACAGACTCCATGGGGTGTACTCTCAGTGAATTGATTCCCCTTCATGATTATTATCACAGCCTCCTGTGCATCCACCTATTCGCATTATTTTCTGAGCTTCGGACCCTGATAGCAGAACCAGAAAGGAACAGATGTCCTCTTACTCTGAGACCCCTGTATGACTAGACTCAACTGGCTATGTTCCTCTCCCTCCCTGCACTTCCTTCCTATGCCTCTTTTAAAAGCCCTGGGTTGATGTGGGGCCAATTATGTTTTTACTTCCCTCTCCCAAGCTTGATCAGCCCAATCAGCTTTTCCTGGGGTACTAATTAGCATCAAAGTGATTAGGTGTGGGATCATCTACTCACTCTCTGCATACTTTTACGGTCCCCATACTGCAGACATGGCCTTATTTCACAGTGGGTTGTGTCTATTCAAAGCAGAGCTGAAACAGGAATGTCTGTACTGTGTGTAAGGGTGGCCCCACTCCTGGGTCCTGACACGCCGCTCAGGCCTACCTCAAGTAGCCTCAGTCCTGCATGATTTGCCCTTGGCAGGATTTCAGCTCCAGTCTCTCAGCCACAAAGGTTTTGGGCCAATGTCCCAGGGTCAGCCTGGGCTGTGAAAACAGTCCTGTCCAGCTCTCCAGCTGGGCTCTCAGGCTGCCAGCAGAGGGAGGGACTAACGACTCTGGTCTGAGGCACCTCACCCTCCACCACTTAGCTATCTCTGGCTGGGCTGGGCTGTCTTACTCTCCTCTCCTCTTCTCTTCCTGCCAGGAGGAAGTCCTTTAAACAGGTTCAATGGCAGCCTCAGGTGAGATCAGCTGCCTTTGCTTAATTTGCAGCAGCCCTATCTCTGTTGCCCCTAATTGCTCAGGGCTGTTGCTGTCTTTCACTCCATCTGCTGTAGTCCTCCAGCCTGACTCTGTCACAACAGATTTAGCCATTGTTACATATTAGTCTCTGAGACATAGCAATATGATATTTTTATGTATTTATTTAGATAAACCTTTTGTATAGCAATGGCTCCCATCTTTCCTAACTAAGCAGGCAGGCAGAGACCTATATAGGGGATATGGTAATAAATCTGTGGCCATCTACAAATATGTTTGTTGTCTTGTGGCACTTCACACCCTCCTAGGATTTCACAATGACTCTTGGGGGTTGGGAGAAAAATTAAGATTATTTTATTCCACAAACACAGCCCTAGATCCCTTGATCTAAAAGGGAACTTGCAATATAAAGCACATCAAGTTATTAAAATGAGCAATAGCAAACTATCACATGAAAGGTTCGTGATAGATCGAGTTCAGGGGGAAGAAATACTACAAATCTTGTAAAAGTCTGTGCTTCATAAAATTCCTAATCTGATTTTACATATCCAAGAACAATGGACAAGCCTGGAATCATCATCAGTTACTTTGGATACTTTTCTAAAACAAGACTCTAAATATTCTGCATTAATTACACCCAACACTAAAACCCTTCCTCCCTGAAAACCCGAATTGACCTCACTTTACTGATTCTCTGCCAAAACTCTTCAGCTGGTCTCAAGGGTCAGTGACACTTGTCAAGCAACAGCACTCTGTGTACGGTGCATGGCATTCACAGTAAACTGACTCAGTACATCACTCCATGGTATGGAATTGTGCACAGAGATCCAGAAACCAAAAACAGATGTTAAAAAAATGATCTAGTTCTTGAACTGATAACTGTTATTTTAACTTATACTATTTCTTAAATCTCATGCAAGAGGCTTTATTTTATTTTATTATGTGCATTAACAGATATAATTTGGAATAAAATATAAAAGCATAGAAATAAATCTAGGAAACCTAATCTTTAGCAACAACAATGTTACAAATGAGGACATTTTATAGAGTAACTTAATCACACATGCACACACTACAGCAGGATTTTATATCCATTGAGATTTGGGTTTGATATGGCAGAGAGAGAATGTGCTAAATAAACTGAACACAATGTATATTGGAAACCAATGGGATTAGAATACAGTCATTGGAGAATATATTGTCCCACATGGTAGAGGACATAACTTAGTAGAAAGGAAGACAAAAGTGATTCTCCTGAGGCTTCAGTACACAAATTGACCTGCAGTTGTATCTAACTCTCTAGATTCCAGACCTGCTAAGCACAGCCTGTGCTGCCAAAAGCTCTCTCAAATTTGGCAGACACGAAGCTGACTGCACTTCAGAGGGGTCCAATAGGGGAATGCCAATACAGCAAACTATCTTACCTGCAGTTATTTCCAAGAGTAAGGGCTGCTGTTTGATTCTCTTCCACCTAGATGTACTGGCTCCAGAAGGCAGTGCTTTGCAAAATGATATCAACCTCAAGGGCTAGCACAGAGATGCCATTCCTGCCATTGCTATTTCCAGAAGGGTCCAAGCCTACTCAGCAATACTCATGCATAGCTGAGAATATAAACACCAACACCAATGCATTTTATAAAACACTGTCTATAGTGAGATCCTTTGTCTCCCAAAATCCAGTAAAACAGAGGTACATTTAATTATTTCAACTAGATCAAGAACACAAGACAAACAAAAACAAATCAAGTTAAAACAATGGCTGGGTATATTAACAAGACACAGCTGTCACTCTCAGGCTATGTCTAGACTGCATTGCTTTTTCAAGATACCGGAGGTATCCTGGAAAAGCAATGCCATGTCCAAGGAATGCGTCCGTTTTTTTTAAAAAAAAAATTCAAAAAAAGTGGACGCGCTCTTTTGCCATCCCTGTAAACCTCGTTTTACAAGGAATAAGTGATGTGTCGAAAGAGCACTTTCTTTCAACATTTGGCACCTTGTAGACACATCAAATTTTGAAAGAGCCTCTTTCAAAAGTAAATCCAACTGAAACTACAGGCAGTCCCCAACTTACGCGGATCTGACTTATGTCGGATCCGCAGTTACGAACGCAGCTTTTCTCGCCCTGGAGGACACGGACTGCGGGACCTCGCGGTCCCGCCGCCCGTGTACTCCGGGGAGAGAAAAGCTGCTCTGTGTCTCCCTGGTCTGCAGACCAGGAAGACGCAGAGCAAAGCAACGGAGGGGCTGGGGCTCCGGGGCAGCCCAGGCACGTCCCACCGCCGGCTTCCCCCGCTGCTTTGCAAAGCCGCGGAGGGGCTGGGGCTCCGGCTTTGCAAAGCCGTGGGGGAAGCCGGCAGCGGGACAGCCCAGGCGCGCCTGGGCTGTCCCACTGCAGGCGTGCTCCAAGGCTTTGCTCCCCGTCTCCCTGCAGACCAGGGAGACGGGGAGCAAAGCCTTGGAGCACGCCAGCAGTGGGACAGCGCGGCGCGCCTGGACTGCCCCGCTGCCCGCGTGCTCTGCGGCTTTGCTCCATGTCTCCCAGGTCAGCAGACCAGGGAGACGGAGCAAAGCTGTGGAGGACTTGGGCGTCCCCACCCCTGTCTCCCTGGTCTGCGGGGGGGGGGGGGAGGTTGCAGCTAGTGCCCCCCCAGCAGACCAGGCTTTTCTTGCCTACCCCTGGGGTAGAGCAGCTGGGGGCTGCCGGGTTGGTCCCGCAGCGCTGCTCCGGACCAACCCGGCAGCACCCCAGCTGCTCTGCCCCAGGAGTCCTGATTCAGCCGCTGCTGGTCAGTTTCAGCAGCGGCTGAATCAGGACGCCTTAGGCAGAGCAGCTGGGGTGCTGCTGGGTTGCTCCAGTAGCGCCGAGGAGCCGCGCTACTGGAGCAACCCAGCAGCACCCCAGCTGCTCTGCCCCGCCCCAGGCGTCCCCAAGTCAGCCGCTGCTGAAACTGACCAGCGGCTGACTACAGGAAGCCCGAGGCAGAGTTGCTCTGCCCCAGGCTTCCTGGAATCAGCCGCTGATCAGTTTCAGCAGCAGCTGACTTGGGGACGCCTGGGTTTCTTAAGTTGAATCTGTATGTAAGTCAGAACTGGCGTCCAGATTCAGCCGCGGTTGAAACTGATCAGTTTCAGCAGCGGCTGACGCCAGTTCCGACTTACATACAGATTCAACTTAAGAACAAACCTACAGTCCCTATCTTGTACGTAACCCGGGGACTGCCTGTACTGGAGGACTTTCAGAAAGACAATACCTACCTGAAAATTGAGATACAGGCATGGCATCTTTAGACAAAGTAGGATAAGTAAGAAAAAACAGCCAACTTATTTGATGTTAACTCTCTGACATAAACCTGTTCTTCAACAACAGATAGTAAGGCTGTTCATTGTTAGTAGGCAACTACTTATTTATTTAGTATGTGCAGTCAAGTACTTACAGATGATATCTACATACTCTAGTAGAAGCAGCGGCTGTGTATAAGCTCCAGAGCTTGAACTTTCCTTAACTCCTTTCCTACACTCTATTATGACCACTGTTTTAATTGTTTTGATTGTTGTACTCCTTTTCTGCATAACCCTATGTATTGTGCAATGCCTAGATAATGTAGCTATCTCTTGTGTGCACATTTGATACACAGCACCAGGAAAGATCCCTAATCAATTCCTAGATCCTAAACCCTCTAATCAGGCCATTGGGTACTTTTAAATTCCTCCAAGGTGGGCAAGAGGCACTGGCAAGCCACCATCTTGCATTCCTGGGATGTGGTGTGTCGTATCAGGGGGTGGAATGTGGCCAGACAGCCTGCCTCCATATTATCCATCTTATTTGCCTCTCTGAAGCACAGGGCAGAGAAGGAGCAATAATATCAGCATAGTCTATGCTGGCTCATCTGATCCTGAGAAGCTGAAACACAGATATGTGGATAGAGAGTAGCTAAGTCAATAAGCTGGCCTCGAGGCTGCGGCTGGCACCTATGTTGATTCGAACACACACAGTCCCAGGAAGAGGAATTTCCCACTGAGAAAACAATGTCCAGTACTTCAAAATTTAATCATCTCAATTCTCTCTTACAAGTGTAAATTAAGTTCACAACTCCCTTGTAAGAACTGGTCTCACAGCAGACAAACCAGCATCAATTGGCATGACAGATAAGAAAGAGAAATACGTGACCCCATGATTATATAAAATGGGCCCAGCACACACTCACTTGGAGTGTCATTCTACCCTCTACCTGCTGGTCGGGTTAGGTGTTTGACCTCCCGAGGTTCTATGGGGACGCCCACCTCGTATTTTCGTCTTTCCTAGGAATTGAGGGACCGGCCCTGGCCTGACATGCTGGAGTCGAGAGGCACAGAAGGGGGTAAAAATGGTACCTGGATGTGGTCCTCTGTCTTAAGTGTACACATAGAAAGAGTAAGCTGTTACTTGGTACCATTATTTCTATTTTTCTATCTTTATCTTCTTTGTAACCATTTTTAAGACCTATATTTTGCTAATAGTTAAGAAATAGAGCAATAGCCATTGTAACCATATGATTTATAAGCTTCCTCAATAAACCTGTAACTGTTTAAGCTTTAACCTGACTCCTTCAGTTGCTGTAACAGAACCAAGCACAATTTAAAAGAACTTCAGCCGGTCTAAAGGGACAGTTATAGGAAGAGCTTGGGCGTTTGGATCTGTGTCACTCCCAGGTGACAGGACCCACTGGGGCATCTTTCAGTCTTTCCTCAAGGCTGCCCGCTGCGAAGGAATTATGAAATTCTAGCAGCTGAAATCTAAGATGTAATAAGCTCTTCCTATATAACGGGGCGTCTGTTGGCCTGCTGGCCACCCTCTGCGATGGGACCCCGGTCCTAGCAGTAAAGGCACGGACGTTAAACCTTTTCTCGGAAACATACACACACACACTGCCCTGACCGTCGGCTGACAAGGAGCCCGCAGAGCCACCCCAGTCCTCCCCATTGGGGGCTCGTACCCCATTCCTCCCTCACTTCCTTCCACTTACCACTCCCTAGCCCCCCTTCCTGATGTACAAAATAAAGGACACGTGTGTTCAAAAATAGAAACTCTCTTTATTGGACAAAACTCGGGGAGACTGGGAAAAGGACGTGGAAGAGAGGAAGAGAGAGGGTGGGAGAGAGGAGGGCAACTAAAATGATCAGGGGTTTGGAACAGGTCCCGTATGAAGAGAGGCTAAAGAGACTGAGACTTCTCAGCTTAGAAAAGAGGAGACCAAGGGGGGATATGATAGAGGTCTATAAAAGCTTGAATGGTGTGGAGAGGGTGCATAAAGAAAAGTTCTTCATTAGTTCCCATAAAGAAGGACTAGAGGACACCAAATGAAATGAATGGGTAGCAGGCTTCAAAGTAGTAACAGAAAGTTGTTCTTCACAAAGCAAATAGTCAACCTGTGGAACTCCTTGCTGCAGGAGGCTGTGAAGGCTAGAACTAGAACAGAGTTTAAAGAGAAGTTAGATAAAGTCATGGAGGTTGGGTCCATGGAGTGCTATTAGCCGGGGTAGAAATGGTGTCCGTGGCCTCTGTTTGTGGAAGGCTGGAGAGGGATGGCACGAGACAAATGGTTTGGTCATTGTTTCGGTCCATCCCCTCCAGGGTCCCTAGTGTTGGCCACTGTCGGAAGACAGGCTACTAGGCTAGATGAACCTTTGGTCTGACCCAGTACGGCCATTCTAAGCTCAGGGCTCAGGTTCGGGGGTCTCACTGGACCACCCTGATTTTCATGCACACCTGCTCCTGGGTGGCCAGGCTGGCAGCTCTCCTGCCCTAGACGTCCACTTTCCTGTGCCTAGGGCGGTGGTCGTGGATGAGGTCCACGATCTCCACACTAGACCTGGTGGGCGCCCACCTCTTGCGGACCTGGGCAGGCTCCCAGGAGCCGCCAGCCTGGTCCCGGGAAGAGGCGGAGGGCTGGGTGGCAGCGGGTGGCTGGTTCGTGTCGTGCCAGGTGCAGGGTCTGCTGGCTGGGTTCTGGCAGGCTTGCGCCTGGCACAGGCACCGTAGCCAGACCGTGCCCCTTTAAGGGCTCCGGGGCCGGGAGGGCGGCAGACGAGTTTCCCTGGTGTTGGCCAGAGTGGCCACCAGGGAAACCTGGGGAGGGCTAGCCTCCCACTAGTTCGAATTAAGTGGCTACACAGCCCTTAATTCGAACTACTTAATTTGAACTAGGCGTTAGTCCTCGTAGAATGAGGTTTACCTAGTTCGAATTAAGCGCTCCGCTAGTTCGAATTAAGTTCGAACTAGCGGTTTGCCTGTGTAGCGCCTATCAAAGTTAATTCAAACTAACGTCTGTTAGTTCGAATTAACTTTGTAGTGTAAACATACCCTTACAGTTAAGCTGTGATTACTATGGACGGAGAGGCCACCAGGGCACCTGTGCTTTTTCCTCTTCTTTCAAAAGAACCCCCTCTTCCCCGTCCACACACGCCTTTTTCTGAAAGAGATATTTCGGAAAAAGGCTTCTTCCTCATAGAAAGAGGTTTACCAATGTTTGAAAAATCCCTCTGTTCTTTTGATTTTTTTTTCCAGAAAGAATGTGATTGCAGTGTGGATGTAACTGAAGTTTTTTTCAGAAAAACAGCTGTAGTGTAGACATAGCCCAGGAGATCTTGGACCTCATCGAAGTGTGGAGAGATGAAGCCATCCTCAATGAGCTTCAAACCAGAAAGTGGAACGCTGAGATCTACACAGGACTGCAAGATGCTTTGGGGGCAAAAAGCTATTCCAGAGACGCCCAGAAGTGCAGGGTTAAAAAAATCAAGGAGATCAGGCACTTGTATCATCAGGCCAATGAGGAGAGCAGACATTCTGGGGCAACACTTCACACCGCTTCTACGAGCAGATGGATGCCAATGAGGTGGAGGGTGCAGCCAGCCAGCCAGCTACCCCAGTGTGGTTATCAAGTCCAGCTAAGATGTGTGTGGCGTAAGCCAGAAGGTGAGGTGGGTGGTGAAGGGGCAGGAGGAGGAGGAGTAGACTAGACAGCTGCCAATGCCTGAGAGCCAGGAGCTGGTCATGACAGTGAACCAGGTCCCCCTCCCAGGGCCTCTCCCAGGCCAATGACAACCCCAGGAAGGGCACTTCCAGTGAGTTCACAAACTTTGTCTAACTATAAGCAGGTTAAGGCAATGGGATGTGAGGTGAGGCACTCTCTCTGCCTACAAAATGCTGGGCTATGGAAAAGCTTGTTAACATGTCTGCAGATGGAGTGCGAGTCTTGTCTGCACAGCTCCATGAAGCTCTCACATAAGAACTTCTTTGATCCTTCTCACAAGGTTTTTGGGGAGGCCAGCCTTATTCCATCCTCTGTGGTAGGACTCCTTCCTACATCAAGCCACCAATAAGTGGTCTGACATAACTGAACCACAAAGCAGTGCAGCATAAGGCCTAGATTTACGGCTAAAGTCAGCATTCACTCCTGATCACTTGCTGTGATTTGGGGAAGACTGATAACTCACATGGCAATCTGGAGGAAGGGAACCTATTAATACTCTCTCTGGCTAGCCTTGTCTGCCACTCACACCCCTTCCTCTCCTGCAGGCAGGAAAAGAAGCAATGTCCCTGGGAAGCCCTGTGTTCTGGACCCAGCATGCGTTGGACAGGGCAGGAAGCTGACCTCTGCTGCCCTCGCTCCCACCTGCAGGCTCCTGGCTTGGCAAGCCACTTACCATGACTGCCTGCCTCTGGATTGAGAGTGTCCCAATGCTTCTCCGTGCCAATCTAGACGCTCTTTTCCTAAAATGCTTTTAACGGAAATTTTTTCCATTAAAAGTATTTCTGGAAAATCATGTCAGTTTAGACGTAGCCCCTATGTAATTAATCTAGATATATGAAGTGAGGCACTGATGCCTGTATTTTTTGGCCTGGGAAATACCATATTCATCTTTGCAATTTACATTAACTTTGAACTGGTAAAGAAAATAGATGACAAGTAGAAACAAATGGTTAAAATGTTCCTTCCACTACAATACACACTCTCTTATTCCATTGGACTGTGATGCAATAATCCAAGGTTGATCAGTGCATGTGCTTTTGAATTTTTCTCCAAAAGAAATGTTCGATTTTTATATAAATTGTCAGTAAACAAGGTCAAATATTTACCTGTTTTCTGCAGTGATTTCATTATCATTCTTCAATTTTTAGCTTTTTTATAATGTCAGTAAATGAAAGGCACAGCATTGGGTAGTGAGTGTGACAGATGGAATGGTAGTGAATAGGATCTATTAAAATCACACAGAGTTCCAAAAGAAAACCCTGATGGCAAATATAAAAGCTTAGTTTTGCCGACCCAAAATTTTGTTGCCCATCATACAGGCAAGTAATTTATATGGATTATACCACTTTCCTTATTTTGGAAGTTGCTCGGATAAAAAAAGAAATCATTTTATAATTTACATTAATAGCAATATTACATTGTGGAAAATATTTAAAAACAGACTTTATAATTTTGGCACCCTGAGCTATGAAGGGCTGTGAACATTCAATACTCTCCTGAATTGTGCCAAGTGGTTTGGCAATAATTTGAGGTACATCCAAAATAACATGAGAGATTTTGCATCAGGTCTTAAGCAAGGCTGATCATTCAGGTCTAGCTCAGTATTTTCCTTAGGCCCAGGAGGGCAGCATTTGTCTGCAGGTAAAATTTTAAAAATTAAAAAAAGGAATAAATTTTTTCTAACCATATTATTTTATTACTTTAAATTACTGTAGTCTTTTAAAGTAATCTTTTAAACAAAAAAGACCAGTCTCCCTAGAAAATGGATTCCATGCTAGTGAATAGTTCCTCAGTGTCATGGGGCGAACTCACCACCACAGCACCCCCTTCCGGTAGCACTGGGAATTAGCTCACATACTCACAGGGCACCTTCCTGTGCCAGTGTCTCACTTCACGCACTCCCTTCTGGCTTCCAGCCTGAGGCGTCCTCTTCAGGACACTGCCCTCCAGCAGTGCCCACTCTAGTGTCTCTCAACCCCCTTATGGGGGAAGAGGGAGTTATCAGTCTCTGCACTCCATGGAACACCCAGTTCCCCTGTACTCTCCTTGCCTCAGTGACCTACTGCCAGTCTTCATCTAGCCCTAGGGTTGCCAGGGGTAGGGCAAAAGTTGTTGAGAAAAAAAAAAAACCTCTACAAAAAAAGGGTTACTGCACCTTTAAATCCCCCCCGCTCTCCCTGGTTTTTTTTTTTTTTTTTTTTTTTTAAACCAGAGAGGCCACAGATACTGGACCAATACCAGACACCTGGCAACCTTATCTAGCCCCTGCCTCAGAGGCAAACTGTGGTCTGTAATGGTCACTCATCATTGGCAAGAGGGGTGTGGACCTGCTGCCTTTTCATATCCTGCCTCCCCTTGCAGCCCTAGGACTCTTAGGCCTTGCTTCAGGCCCTGCAGCCTGGGAGCTTGCCTGGCCAGAGCTTCTCCAGTCCTGCCTGCCTTTCCTCAGCACTGCCCTACCTCCAGGAAGCATCCTGATTCCCAGGCAACCAGGTCCCTCTTACACTCCAACCAGAACACGAGTGAGTTTCTTCTCTCCCGCCAGGAGCCCTTCTTTATATAGCCCCCATCTAGGCCCTAATTAGCAATTAGGGTTGCCAGATGGTTTCAACAAAAATACTGGACACACTTGACATTACATCACAAACTACATTACATCTGATTTAGAAAATACCGGACATTTATATTTTCTCAATTATATTTTCTCAATTTGTTTCCTGAACAGAGTACTCAAATACTGGACTGTCCGGTTCAAAACCGGACACCTGGCAACCCTATTAGCAATAACTGCCTTAGCTAGGGCTTCACTCTCAGCCCTCAGTCAGGACTGGGTTTTTGGCCTTAAAGTGCCAGTGCAGGACACACGGCCTGTCACACTGACAATTACAGGATATGATTTCATAAGGTGCCAAAGAAAATCAGTAAAAACAAGGGTACAAGGATGATTACAACATGTGTTACTTTGCTGACAGCAGAAATAAAATGAAACTTACAATAAAGTAGTGGAGTACTCCAGTGATCTGAAAACTGCAAACCAGGAACGAATTTTTTGTTTCTTTTTTAAGGTTTTGACCATTAACTATTTCTCTGATTTTGGACAAGTCCCTTCACTTCTATGACTTAGTCTCCCTATCTATAAAATAAGGACAGTAAAAAAGTTCCTATTTCACTGTAATGATGAAGATGAATTAATGCTTGAAAGGAAAAATGCTACATAAAATAAATGCTAAGAAGTATTCAGGAATTTATTACTTAAAGCTGACACATGGAAGACCCAGGTTTATTAGAACACTTCTGTAACACAAAAAAATTGCTCAAGCTGCTGGAAATCAATCCTATCATAAAAATGCTATTAAGCTATGTGTGACAGAGGACTGAAAAGAGAATTAAGAACTGGATGGTGTTAATGCCTGCAATCTACTAATTCATAAAGTGGTGCTTAATAAAGGTGCCCCAAAAGGATAAAACCTAAAAAGCAAGATGAAATCTGTTCTGACTGGTGATGAGCAATAAGCAAAGTACAGTTCAGACACCTCATCATAAATCTTTACCCAAAATTCCAGCTGAACATAAACAAAACCTTCTCCAAACTTCCCCACCATTATTAATCATTTTTACCACATTTGGATTTTGTTCTGGAGCAGAGGCATTAAAATTCTCCTAGAACTATCACTATATTCCTCACCTAATGGGAAGATATTTTCAGAAATGTCATGAGAAAGCCTGTTCAAAGATGTTCAGCCCGGTTTTCAGACATTCAGGATTCAGTTATGCTCTGAAATGGAGTGTTTATCTAACATGAATCACACCTGAACTCTGAACCTTTTGAGGCTCCAACATAAGCCTGAACATCAAAGAAATCATTGACGCATATTTGCCAAACTGGGATTGTGCAGGAGGAAAAATCTTTGTTTTCTTCACCCAGATTTAGTCTTCTCCTCTGCCCTGTTCATGAACTTTGGGGAAGTTTGGATACAAGGCTGGATCTCTTCATGGCTTTGGCCCATACCTAATAAACAAGATATTGAGTACACAAATGCTGTATATTGCAACTTGGAAATGTGCCTAACAAGTTTTGAAATCTTGTGGATCTTCTTCTAACAAAAATAAGAAACATTTTAAGGTGAATCACTAAGGCAACAACTATAGTGAAAAATCATGGAAAGGGCCAGATTCTATCCTGCCTCACAACACACACATCCCTGAAAGGGACTGTGAGGGGGCTAATAACATCTAATTTGGGACAGCTGGTTATAGTCAGCCCCTGAAGGGCCAGAGGTGATAAGACTTGACAGAGAAGTGGCTTCCTGTCTCTCAAATTGATCTATGACAGTGTAAGTGAGCACACGAGTGGATGTTCTAATACATGACAACTGACTACGGATCATCTTAGTGGCTGAGAACTGTCCTGGAGAGCTCTACTCCACTCTGACCCCTCACACTTCCTTTCTGGATGAAAGTGGGAGGCTGGAGTAGTCAGCACCACCAACTTTACAATATATTTGAGAAGTCCCATCTACTAGGGTGCTAACAAGCCACAAAGGGGATGGAGTGGGACTGAGAGTCTGGCTCTCATATTTATTATACGTATAGGTTGCGCTTCTGAAAACTAGCACTCTCTGGTCTGGCATAATCCATGGTCCAGCAGGACCCTGGATGCTCCTGGACCGGAGAGCCCAGGAGCCTAATGGAAGGAGGGCCAAACAGGGCTGGGGCCAGCAAGACTGAGCCCTATAGCAGTGCTGGGGCCAGGGCTGGAAAACTCCAGTAGCCTGCAGCAATGTGGGGCTGGGAATCTTGGCCACCCATGGTAGCACTGGGCTGGGGGCCAGAGAACCCTGACCACCTGTGGCAGTGTGGGGTAGGGGTCCAGGGAACCCTGGCCACACATAGTAGCAGAGGATCAGGGACCATATAAGGTTGTCCACAGCAGCTCAAGGCTAGGGCTAGGGGCCAGCAGCAGCAGGGTAGACAACCTGGCTGGAGAATTGGTAAGGAGGCTAGAGGCATGGAGCTTGGTCTGGTGGCAGAGGACACCACCCATGGTTCAGCAAATTCTCTCATTCCGGACCAGTAAAGTCCTGATGGTGTCGCACCAGGGAGGTCCAACCTATACTACAATAGGCTTTTAGACTGCATGAAACCCGTGACTGTGAGCTCCCTAATTTGGAAGAGCTAAAAATATAAAGGAGAATTCAACTTTCATTGTTATGCCTCTAGCCCTGAATAGCATTTCCTTGTAAGGGTCTTTGAAAAATCTATGTAATCAGATCTCTAATACTGAAAGGAATAAGTGGGTGGACAGCTTGTATTTCTACAGCAGAAAGCTGAAGGGCTCCTAAAGATTTCACTGACACATACTCACTCCCCTTTTATGTATTCAACTAGAAGACTTACCTGGCGTTGCCCAGATCTGGGCTGTGCACCCCACTTGCTGCCTCTCCCCAGGGTCCTCCCAAGCTGAGGGGAGAGCCATGCACCACACCTGAGGAGGGGCCATACACTCCATCCGCTGGCTGCTCCCTGGGGCCATTCTGGGGTGGGGGTGGGCACTTCACACGTTGCCTGCTGGCTGCTCTTGGGGCCAGTCTGGAGTGGGAGTGGGGGCCTCGCACCCCACCCACTAGCTGCTTCCCGGGGCCAGCCTGAGACAGAAGGGGCCATGCGGTGGCCAACAGCTGCTCCCTGAGATAGGCCAGAATGGCTGAGGCCATGGTGCTGTACAGAAACTGCACACTGGGAAGCTTGTTGCCCTCCTGTGGTCAGGTGTGAGTATAACTGTCCCTACTAGCACACCCCATCTCTTTCCATTTGATATGAAACAATCACATTCCATGCACATCACATATCCTGGCAAAACCAAACCCTGACCTTGCTTTAAGTTATGATAAGAGGAAGCTGCATACCCAATTTGGTGGTCCTAACTGTTAGGGTTTAGGAGTTCTTGAACAAATGGACTCACAGACCTAAACACATTTCTAAAACATATAGTAAAGATAAGCCTTCTTAAATATGCCTCCCTAAAATTCTTAGACTGTCTCTCTGTATGGTGATGTGATAATGGTAGACCAGAGTAAGTTGCATTTGAGGAGGTGGGAACACTGGAATAGCAACAATTTTTAATGGGTCTCGCAAGAAATGAGAAGACCCCCATTAGTAGGAAAAAAAATAACACATAGAATACCTTCATGGATGGTTACTTTTTTTGTATATCTGATAAAATAAATGAATATCTCATACAAGAATAAATCTTTCAATTTAAAAATAAAAACCACACACATCAGTTGTTGATGTACAGTTCTGATCATACTTATTAAGTAAATATACCAGTTAAGGACATGATGGACTGACACAGAAGGGACAGGCTGTGAGTTTTCTCAGGATCCCACTCTGAGTCTTTATGGTTACAGGAGTTAGCTAACAAGCAATTATGGTTAAACAAGTATTTAGTTCCAAAATTTTGCAACTGTTAAAATACCATTTTGCATTAACATCTGGATCAGTCCACATCCAGAATCTATCCAAGCCTGAAGTTGATTTAGTATTTAATCATATTAATTCTAATCTCAACAGTGACAATAAATATTGTCCACATGCTGAACAAGGAGAAGGAAAGCCAGCAACTTATCTGTTAAATAAAATACCAAGGATTAATAAATCACATGTTTTTATCTCTTTAGGGGAATGCTTCTAATACAAAGCAATTCCTGTAAGAGCATTCTGTGCCAAATCAAATACTAGTAATAGCAGGGAAAGAAAATTCCTGCCAGTTCCAATGTCCAAAAAAGCTTTAAAAAAAATTGGAAAAATGAAAATGCTTGCCCTCTTTCCATGAAACTAAGGGTGTTAGGCATCATGAAACATGATGTTCCCACTGATCTCCAACAACAAAGATGAATAATAGTAATTTCAAAGCATGAGAAGTCACTTGATGCATTTCACAGGGTGAAAAAATTAGCAGCGCCTTTGGTGTTGTACAGCCTGCCCTGATAGATAACCAAGTAAACATTTTATAAGAATTTATAAGATTTTGCCTATTGTCCAACTGAGGATAAAGCAACATCTTCCTTAGTAGCGCTGCCCTGCACAAGCTGTTTTAAAATACAGAGCTTACGCTATACCTTCTGGACATTAAAACACCCACAGCTGGCCTATGTCAACTGATTCAGGCTCAGGAGGCTCAAGCTGCAGGGCTATATAACTGAAGCTTAGATGTTTGGGCTCAGGCTGGGTCCCAAAGCTTGGGCAAGTCTACATTGCAATTTTATAACCCCCATAGCCCTGCTTCAAGACCCCAGTTCAGCTGACACAGTCCAGTCATGGGTGTTTCATTGCAGTATAGACAAACCTTGACAGATTTTTAATGTTTTTGACTCAGATAGTACCCATCATCAGTTATTGATGAGAGAATGTCAGCTTATCTAGGGCTATTTTAAAAAGGTAGATTCCAGAGAGTGAAGCTAACCAGGTTCATAGATACAAGATAAAAGTAAAATCTACAATAAAATTGTGAGCCAAAGCTGAAACCATCAATTACTGAAAGGAATACTGCAGTTTTCTATTTTATATCTACTGTATAGCTATAGAAACTTTAGAAAACTTGGAAATTTAAAGTTAACTTTAAGCTTAGAGCAAACAATACAACAACAACAAACCCTGCCACAAACAGAAAATATGGAAATGCATAGTAAGGGGCAACTAGCTAATCTTAATTTTATTTCCATAACAATGAGAAGTCCTGTGGGATCCTTAGAGACTTACAAATATATTAGGTCATGAGATTTTGTAGTTAAAACCCACTTCATTAGATGAGTTGAAATGGAAATTACAGAATCCAGGGTATATATAACAGCAAAAGCAGTTACCTTTCAGTTGCAGGACCCGTGTTAATGACGCTAATTTTGTGTCCCATTCGTAGCATTTGATGTGGAAAGATGAATATAAAAGGCGGAGGAAATTGCCTTTGTAGTGCATTAACTAATTAATATCTTTATCCAAGTCCAAGTTGACACTGGTCCTACAACTGACAGATAACTGCTTTTGCGGTTATATATTCCCTGGATTCTCACTAGAACTTTCTGAGTGACACCAGATTGGCTCAAGTGGAGTAAATCAAGGGAACTACTTTAAGATACACAATATAATACTAACATAAAATCAGTATGCATTTCGGAAATGTCCCGAATTATTGTACTGAACATGGTCACTTCTGATGAAGAGATGTAAGATACTATCTTTTCCTGGCTTTAAAGAAAAGAAAAGTTTCTCCCAAGATGTTGCTTCTACTGTCCTGCTTCTCCATCTGCCCTCACCAATCATGGGAGCCAGTTACATGGGCTCGCGGATATTTAAAGTTGAATTGTTTTTGGACAGCTGGATGGTTCTTCTTTCCTCCCAAGACCAAATCCAATTGATGTGCTCTTTACCCCTCCCCACTTCACTATAGACCAGAACTTTCACCAGCATCCCCAAACAACCCCTCACCACTCAAGTGGTTCCCGACCTGCTACTCCGCCATTGTGGCTTTCTGCATCAGAGGTCACATGGAGTTTATAAACTATAAACTTTTAACAGAAGCAAAGACTGCTTTTAATAATTAATAATTCCCCCAAATTAGTCTAAGGCTGAGTCCTTGCCAAGACCAACAGATTAAAACAAATTTGGTATTTTTAGGTTAAGCCATTTTGAAGAAATGACAAGCCAAAAAAATCATTAGGGAAATGTTTAAATGTGAGATCATTCTGTCTCCCAAATTCCACACAATTTCAGAAAAATTCTACCTTGGCATAAGATCCATCATGTGAGATATCATGCAAACTGGTTTAGTTTTGGCAAAGTTGATGATGGGACTCAAAATTAAGCTTATAATGGAAGACTAACTTCAGACTTGCTTATGGAGAAACTAGAAACTCTTCATCATAGACTAAAAGTGTTAACAGTCATCACCTTGTTAAGCAGAGTGAGGAATCCAGAATAAACTGGTAAAAAACTTGTGATTTTCTCCTTTTATCTCATTTTTCTTCAAATTTTGTTGTAAATTTGGAAAATTTTCTGTAGTGAAGCATTCAGATGTATCTGCCATATGTCTTCAAGCAGTACACCATGACTCACAGAAACGATGCAGTATAAATCCTGTACCTTTGTGAGGTTCCAGTCATAACACAAGAATTACGATGTAAACTGCCTTTTCTTTTTACAAAACATGTACCTCCCGCAGACATTACCTATATGAAGAAGCATGCGTATCTATATGGGAAGTATATAGGCCTATTTGCCCTGACACCTTATGTGGTTATTTAAACTTATGTGAAGCAATTCATACATACTACCATTCTGATATGACAATATTTTACACCTACTTTACATAGTTGTAAGTGACCCAAGAAGCAAGCTAGTAGAGAATCAGGGACAATTATCTATGTATATTTATGGAAATACTGTCTTACAGTATTCATATTGTAAATAACAGTGTGCATGATAGGTAAGTTAGTCTTGAGTTATTCACGGATCCAATTTATCTGGGGATTATTTGAAAATATTTTCACGAAGATGCCTACTTTGATTATACAATACAGGGAATCAAAATTCATTTCTGAGCACCATTATATAAATACAGGTTAGTTCCCAAAAGTACAAAGACAGATTTTCTCCCTTTCCTTCATATTAAACCTGATTACAAAGAAAAGACCAATGTAGGTAGCTTGCATCCAGGAATACATTTTCAGGACCACTCTGCAATTCTGAGATGGGACTTTCACTGTGGCTTGAAAATGACAACTTTCTAGCTCATTCTGGTAATGAAATCCATAGCTGAGGACTGTTTCTCAAAACAACTTGTCCGTCAGTCACTGTGAATTAAAGTCTCAGTTCCATCACATACACATTTGTCTAGAACACAGCTACTGTGTTGCGGTGTGGAAAGGGGTGATCATTTTTATGGTAAACGCCTCCTCCATTTAGGACTTTAAAGCTATAGATCACCTTGAGGTGGATCCTGTGTTAGACTGCCAATAAATACAGAGCATGAAGCAACTCAGTTCATTTTGGAGTAAACAGTTATTTTGGAAATGGCAAGTCCAGACATGTTACTAACCTCTTTACAAATCACACTGCTTTGGATTGTGTCATGATAACACAATGTAGCAAGCCCTGAGTAACGGAAAAATCATTTTTAGTACATCCTCCAAAAAAGTTGGCCACATGTCTCTATGCCAACAGATCAAGTGGTTTTGGCTTCACTAGTCACATATCTTCCTTCTCGTTTTTTCATTTCATTGGCTTCTTATCTTGCTTTGACGCTTTAAAATTCTTGATCTTACATTTAATGCTGTCACCCAAACCCGTACTACCCTTCGTACTCAACTATTCTCCATATTCTCACATTCACTTTTGCTCTCTTAGTTCATCTTTTCATGACATTTTTTCCTTCTGTTTCCATTTTAAGTGCCAAAATACTGGATTTTTGCATCTTCTAAACACAATTCTTTGAAAATCTCCTTTAAAAAATACTTTTTCACATTTTAAATTTTTGTAAACCTTTCTTTTCCTCCTCCTAATGCCACTTCTAATGACATTAGTTCCTTGTTCTTTGCAATATTTTGTTTTTCTCACAAGTTACGGATATATATTGTATTGTTCATTATATTATTCGGTTCTATTGTTTGAAGGTACAGGTTTGATGTTCTAGTTCTGGTTCAACTCAAAATATAAATAATAGCATGACTTTTAATGTGGCAGCATAACTATAAACCTAGTTTGTGTCCATATTTGTTATAATTTCATGTAGAAATTAGGTATTTGTCCATGGAAATGGACAATTGGATACATAATTGGCTATTTAACACAGACACAGATACCCTATTAAAATCATTGGCTATGTCTAGACTGGCATGATTTTCCGCAAATGCTTTTAACGGAAAAGTTTTCCGTTAAAAGTAATTGCGGAAAAGAGCATCTAGATTGGCACGGATGCTTTTCCGCAAAAGCACTTTTTGCGGAAAAGCATCCGTGCCAATCTAGACACACTTTTGCTCAAAAAAGCCATTTTCGTGATCGGGGCTTTTTTGTGCAAAACAAATCTGAGCTGTCTACACTGACCCTTTTGTGCAAAAGATTTTGCACAAAAGGACTTTGCCCAAACGGGAGCAGCATAGTATTTCCGCAAGAAGCACTGATTCCTTACATGAGATTGTCAGTGTTCTTGCGGAAATTCAAGCGGCCAGTGTAGACAGCTGGCAAGTTTTTCTGCAAAAGCACCTGCTTTTGCAGAAAAACTTGCCAGTCTAGAGACAACCATTATGTGTATATACCATACCCATTTATGTATTTTTTTACACAGGTACTTTTTTGAAAATTGGGTAATGGAATGTTCCAAACAACAGTAATAAGAACAAAAGAGGGTTTCTTCTTTCATCACAATGAGCAACTCCATATGGAATATTCTGTTCCCTGAGGTGCCAGTAGATTTCCCTTCCCTAGGACTTGAGAAAAAACGGACATTTACTTAGGTTCCTCTATATGCCACGGGATAAACAAGATTAAATTTTTTACTATGAAGATGCTTTACCACAAAAAGACACTGTTAGGATCAGGTTGGACAGTATTATTTACTAGTGGTTAGGGAAGAAAACCAGCATAAAAAAGCATGAGTTGTATTCCCAGTTCTGCCACTGATTGACTATGTGATTTTTGGTGGACAAGTCATTTAACTTTTCAGTGTCTAAATTTTCACGTCTGCCACATGGTAATAACATTTACCACCCCTTTAAAACACTTTATGATTCAAACAGGAAACATACCTATACAGAAATAAGTTATCTATTTTGTGTATTTGCTAGGTGAGGTTTATACCAGTCAACCTATCTTCTTCTAGGTTTTTCTGTACCGTCTCTGAAAGTCTGATTGTTAACATTTTTGGAGCCATCTTGTAGCAGCTGTGTCTTGACCATACACCTGTGCTTGACTTGAAGTGGGAATACATTCAATGAAGTTTATATTGTAGATGCCAGAAATTAAAGTATCATTTGTTCGAAGACTTTTTTCCCCCACCCTTTCTTTTTACTTGTTTATGCCGTACTCAGGATGCACAGATTACAAAGACACAGCATATTCTAAAGAGCACAAAGCCCTAACTGCTAGGCATATAGCAAAAGTTTCCATGAATCCATGTTGATCCTGGACCTGCACTTGCAAAACTATATTGATTCAAGACAAAAATAGGCCTTTGGCTGTGCACTATGGCTTTCCATAGATATCTACTCATAAGTAAGCCAAAGCAAACTGTACTAATATTGAAAAGATGCCATTTTGAGCAACTAGGCAATACTAAGCTTGGAAATGACTGCAGTTTCAGGGTGAACATACTGTCAACTACAATTAGGACATACGCATGGAGCAGGGAATTCTCCTTTCCAATTAAACAACAACAACTACAAAGTTACATATCTGGGATTTAGAAAATGGGGAAGTATAAAGTAATCACCAAGCAGAAACTGACATGGATATTAATGCAATCAGTCATTTCTGTTCAACAACCAGAAGTCAGGGGATGAACCAGTGAACCAAGTCACCAATGACTTCTTAGAATGTACTGCTGGGCCATTTACTGCTGCCAGCTGGCCCACTCACCTGATTCCTTGGCTTTCTTGGTTCCACAAGTTCTCTTTCTAAAACTACAACACTGAGAAATGTGGGCCATCTGTAATACATCATCCTGTTCCCTAAGCAATCTTCCACACTTCAATCTTGTGGGGTGCATTTTTACTACTATGTTGGTGCTGTTTGCCCCAATCTACTAGTGGCCTCATCCTAGAGAATTTTATCTATATCCTTCCCCACAGTAGCTCCCTAATTCTATGCTCACTTTCCCTTAATATACATAATGCCCTTCTATTTGTCTCAGTTTGAAGCCAATACTTGAGCACAGTGTTAAGCAAGTGTGTTTTAAACAAGTTGACGTTTGACTGACACACAGCCCTGAAGACCTATCCCCAGATATGAAATGCAAACAAACAAACTTGCAGGCAAATCAGCAAGGACTATAGCCAGTCTCCGAGTTGCGAACGGTTGGCTTACGACCGTTCGCAGTTACGACCAAAGCTGTCGTAAATGGAGGACCCTGAGTTACGAACACGATCAGCACTTACCAACAGTGTAGTTGTGTGTAACTCTATGGGGTCCGACTTACAAACGAACTGAGTTACGACCAATTGCTTGGTCCGTAACCGGTTCGTAAATCAGGAAGAGGCTATAGTTCATTTTCATTCCCTGTAAATCAAAGTAAAAGTTTCTTCTGTTCATGAACCACATACCCCATTCACAGAGTATATCCTGCAAGAGGAGCACATCCTTCATTTTACATGGAGATGGGCCTGGTGTGAAGCCATGCATCCCAACACCTCTGGTTCATGGGAATGTTTTAAATCCCGTATCTACATCAACATTTTGCACGCTGCCTCTTTCTTTAATTGGCCGACTCTGGATCTGAACAATTCGAAACTTTAGGGTGTTTGACAACTGTACTGATTTAAAAAAATATATATAATTATTGAGGAAGGAGAATGAAGACTACCATGAACAGTCCTAAATTCAAACTCCCCCATTTTGATCAGTGTACCCTAGAGCTTCCTGAAGTTACCAGAGTACAGATCCATTCTCTATTGATTCTAACACATGACACAGAGAAAGACTAAAAAGATTCATTGCCTAAGATAATAGTTCTAACACAAAAATTCTGGAACTGGATAGAGTGAACTTTTCACGTGGTGTGATGTGGTGAGGTGAATAAGTCTGACCTGCCGTTATGATTCGTTTTCTTGTCTGACATAGCAGACCTGGCTGCTGTGAAGAAAAGCAGTTTTAATGTGCAACTTGCTGTAGCTGTGCTGGGTTATTCCAAAAATCACACATTCTGTTATGAGACAACTTAGCTTCTAACATGCCATGCAGACCTATTTCATAATCCTCCCTGGCCTGACTTGAACCAAGGATGGGGGCAGAAGGAATGGAGAGTAGAGTACTCTCATGTGCTTGCATTTGGCTGGTATTGCTCCTTGCTGGCACTTCTTGTTCACAGGGCTGGTCCCTGACTGACTTAAGGCTGCAGCTGGGAGACCACATTTAATTGGCTATTCTTTTTACTGTGGGTGTGCCAGGAAAGAAAAGCTGCTTAGAAGCTGGAAGATGATTTTCCAAGTGCCAGGGTGCCATCTTAACTATTCAAAACTTAATAATTTGTTTTCAAGTACCCGAGCCTTAGGAATTAAAAACCACAGAACATTGCACAGGCTGGGAATTTTTTTATTTACTAATTACTCTCCCAACCCCACTCCCACCCTCCTAATAGCTCTCTGGCTTATTTACAAATTAATGGGGAATTCCTCCCATTTTACTCCACATACCTCTTCAGGGATCCATGATTCTAGGCAAATGAACTAGATGGAAATCTCTTTTTGAGCCAATACAGTTCTTTAACGGACTGCTGTTCACTTCCATTATTATTATTTTTACAGTAGCCCACACAGACTTCAGCCAGGACTGGTGTCTATTATGTTGGATGGAATGCAAACACACAGGAAGACATGGTCCCTAACCTAGTTTATTTCAAAAGAATTGTCTCTTTACCACAAGTTGTTACATAGCCACCACAGCAATCTCAAGCCCTCACTGGTTCAGCAGAAGTACCTAGGAATCCATCCTTCCATTCCCCTCAGACCATGGTGAGGGCATTACCAATTGCTTATCATAGATAAGTACCCAATTGCTTATCATAGATTAGTCAATATCCTAATTATTGTCTGACATAGCAAACCTGAAGGATCCAGCTTGGCCATGAAGTTTTTAATGTTTAGTAATGTGCTGAAGCAGAAATACCTGTAAGTTACATACCCAATTGCTTATCATAGATTAGTCAATATCCTAATTATTTCAGTGATTCAAGGAGTGGACGAATAGTCTACAGCAGTGGTCCCCAACCTTTTCAGGTTGTCGGGCACCAGGGGGCGTGGCCAGTCGCCCGCCAGGCGCCAGGGGGCGGGGACACTTGCCCGCCCGGGGGCGGCCCCCCCCCAGCCGCATGCCCGGGGGCGGGGCCCCCGCCATAGCCACGCGCCCGGGGCCAGCACTCCCCCCGTAAGCGCCGCGCGCCTGGGGGCAGGGCCAAGGCCGGGGCCGGCGCCGGGGCCAGGGCACGCACGGCGCCCCCGGCGCCGGGGCCAAGGCCGGCGCCGGAGCTGGCAAGGGCACGCGCGGTGCCCCTGGGGGCGGGGCCGGGGCACCCGGGTTGGGGACCATGGCTCCGCGGGTGCATGTAAAGAGCCCGGCGGGCGCCATGGCGCCCGCGGGCACCGGGTTGGGGACCACAGGTCTACAGATTACTATGAATTATATTTCCTATCTGTCTTAAGTGTTTGTAATATGCTCACCACTGTAGTATATAGGCAACCTACAATTTATACAGGTTGGACCTCCATAGTCTAGCACCCTTGGGACCTGACTGGTCCTAGATGAGGGATTTTGCCAGACCAAAGGAGGTCATTTCTGGACCCCTGGCTGTTAGCCCTCCTGACCGGTCACTGGCCTCACAGCCAACTCCCCACCTCCTGCTGGCCCTGCTGCCTTGCTGACCCTCTGGGCATGTGGCTCTGAATCCCACAGGCAGCTGTGTGCGCCATGCTGGGGCTCTGGGACCCGCTGTGCAGCCACATGCCATGGATCCCAGATCCACCAAGCAACCATGGCTCTCTGTCCCACTAGGCAGACTCTCGCCAGGTCTCCCAATGCCTCTGGGCAGCCCTGCTGCCATGCACTGGGCAGCCCCTCCGTCAGCTCACTGCAGGCAGCCCACTACCCTGCTGGCCCCACAGGAATCCTTGCTGCTGGCCCTCCACTGGGACTTTCTAGTCCTGCAACATCTGTGCTGGACTATGGATGTTACCAGACCAAAGAATCCTAGTTAAGAGAGTTTCAAACTGTAGTAAATATCACCTTCCATCAGAGGGTCTCAAAGTACTTAATAAACATTAATTAATTCTTTTCTATTTAGATTTTTATATATTCAGGCACTGCATATAATACTTGATTAGGGAGGGCAGATTAATTGTGATACAATTCAAACCAACCTCAAACTGCCAAGCTCTCACCCAACCAGAGATGCAGCGATGAGGTTCCAAAAAGTTATGTTAATTGTATCCACTTGATTCAGCAGCTTCTGGCTCTGGCAGAGCCAATGTGTGGAAGTACAAAATACTGTGAGGAAGACTATAGAAACAACGAGCAGTCCTGTAGCACCTTAGAGACTAACAAATATATTAGGTCATGAACTTTTATGGATAAAACCCACTTCATCAGATGAGCTGGAGTGGAAATTACAGAATCCAGAGTATATATACCAGCAAAAGCTGTTACTTATCAATTGTAGGACCAGTGTAAATGATGCTAATTGAGTCAGGCTGGATGTGTCCCATTCATAGCTTTTGATATGTAAATGTGAATATAAAAGGCAGCGAAAATTGCCTCTAGTTAATATCTTCATTCAAACCCAAGGGCTGTGTCTACATTGGCACCCTTTTCCGGAAAAGGGATGCTAATGAGACACTTCGGAATCGCAAATGCTGCGGGGGATTTAAATATCCCCCGCAGCCGCGGCATTCCTGATTTTAAGAGGAATAAGGGATCTTCCGGAAAAGGCTTTATTTTCCGAAAGATCCCGTCTAGACTGGCGCTTTTCTCCGGCAAAGCCCGAGCCAGAAAAAAGCGGCAGCCATGTTCATGCAAATGCCACGGGGGATATTTAAATCCCCTGCGGCATTTGCAATTCCGAAGTGTCTCATTAGCATCCCTTTTCTGGAAAAGGGTGCCAATGTAGACACAGCCAAGCTGATAGTGTTAAATTTGTAAATGAATTCCAGTTCAGTAGTTTCTCTCTGTAACTGGGTGATAAAATTCCTTTGTAGAAGAATGGCTACTTTTAAATCCATTATTGAATGTCCAGGGAGGCTAAAAAATTCCCCTACAGGTTTATATGTGTTACCATTCTTGATGTCTGATTTGTGTCCTTTAGTCCTTTGTTGCAGACACTGTCCAGTTTGGCGAATATACATGGCAGAGGGGCATTATTGGCATTTGATGTCATGGATCACATTAGAAGATGTGCAGTTATATGAGCCCCTGTTATTGTGGCTTATGTGGTTAGATCTTGTGATGGTGTCACTTGTATAGCTATATGGACTGAGTTTGCAATGGGGTTTGTCACAGAAGTAGGTTCCTGGGTGAGTGAATGTGAGGAAGACTGTACTTGTTAGATTTGTACTTTAATTTTGCAAACTCAAGATATTAGCTTTCAGATTCTTAGGTATTTATCTTAACTGAAGTTTTGCAGCCCATTTCTCCTCTCATTTATACCGTTTTTGAATTAAGGGAACTACCCTGATCTCTTCATTTACACTAATATTAGCGAGAGGAGAATCAGACCCTTTAGATTCAACTTATCACTACTCTCTACTTGTAAATGCTACATCTCTCTCTAGTTACTATTTCTGGAGTCTTGAATTTCACTCTGAATTCTCCCAAATTCTATCACATTTGGGGGGAGAACCGGGATCAGAGCTTCACCCTTCAGCTACATTCCATAGCAGTTTGTGAAGAACAAGTTTCATTCACCAACAATCAATTATCCTTAGTACATGTACTAGGCTTTTATTGACAGTCTCAACCAATCCCTTTAGGATCAGGCAGGACAGAAATTACAGGTATAAATATTTAGGGAGGTTGCAATAAGAGTTGCAAGTTATATTGTTGTAATGATTGGAAACACTAGATGGCACTCTGGCATTCAGGTATTAAAATTCTCATAAGGAAGATCATGCATTTCTTTACAATGACATTTTCTCAGTCTGATATTCAAGTTTGATAGTCACCTGTATTTGATGCAGATGTTGAATTGGGATTTTCATTTAAGCATTTGTTTAAAAAAGTAACATCTAATAATAAAGACACCTAAAAAGTGTCACCTAATAATATAGTGATTGTTCCTGTAAAAGACAGTAGTTAGATAAACTATTGCATAAGCCACATGTAGGAAGTTACTCTTTCATTCAACCTTCACTACTGTACATAATATAAAAGCTGTCGCTACGACAAAATATTATTCTGAAGTCTTTTTCCTTCTTGCCTCTAAACATGATGTATGCTGAAATTAAAATTAGATTTATGAAAATCCTCTTCACCATATTTTACTGTTCTACTCTGTCAGCTGAACATATGAATATCCCGAATATGGTATTCAAATAAATCAAGAGAGTGGTAAGGGGCCATAAAATCAGAGCACACTTCATACATTAATGTAGCCTTTGTATTGTTAGGAGTTAGAGAAATATTATTATCCATGATTTCTCCATTGGAAAATTAAGAAAGTAAATTACTTGCTGTGAGCCGCTAGGGCTCTGGGAGGGACACCTCCCCATGAGGGTTAGAGGGCACTCCGTCCCACAACACCCTGTTTAGTCTTTTGGGGAATTAACAATGGTTTTGGTCTAGAGCCCAGGCCCTTGCTCAGGGCAGACAGTAACAAATAGTTCAGAGCCCCAGGCCTCAGTTCGGAGCAGGGCAGCAAAATAAACAATTCAGAGGCCCAAGCCTTGCTTCAGGGTGGGGTGGCATTCAACAGTCAAAGTGATTCGGGCCCAGCCAAGGGGGGATACTGCCACCCAAGAGTAGGGTAGCAGGTGGGACCCAGGCCCACCCACTCCACTGCGTCCCAGCCCAGGGCCCTGGTCGCAGCAGAGCAGTCCCGCTGCTGGGTCAGTGGGGATCTGCTCTGCAATGCGCTGACCTGGCTCTGTCTCAGCCAAAAGGCAGTCGGCTTTCCTTGGGCTCTTTCCACACTCCCCCTTGGGCTGTACCTGGGTCCACTGTAAGGCCTCGTGGCTCCGTCACTCAGGAACCTCTAGCCAGATATGCAGTCCTTCTACGCAGTCTGTGAGTTGTGGGTCCAGCAGCCTAGGCCAGTCCTCAGTTTCTCCTGGGTCCAGCTCCTCCTCTGGGTGTGCAGGGGAGGCTTCTGGCTCCTTCAGCAGCTGGGACTTCACTGGCCTCTCTGGCAGGCCTTTTATATCTTTGGCCCCGCCTCCTGGTTTCTGGTCTGGTGGGTCGTTAGGGCCAGGTGTTACCCACCGAGGCTCAGAGAGGGGCGCCTTCCCCTCGGGGTCAGTGGGCTGCCATTCCACACCACTACAGTCACATATTAAAGTTGTGTCAGAGCCAAGCTAGAACCCACATACTTTGCATTCCAGTCCAGTGCCTTAATCATAAGATTTTTTTTCTCTCACGCTCAGGAGCATGTCAACAAGAGACTGTTATAAAACAAATTCCACTCAAGATTTATTCAGAACATCAAAAGATTTTGAATAAGGTAGTGGCAATGTTACTTGTAGAAGACAATGAGAAAATTTACTTCTGTTTCTGAAAAAATGGGAAATCTAGCATCTTTCTAGCCAAAAATCCTCACAAAGTCCCCAAAAAACCATGACAATAGAAGTCCTTCAAGAGAAGGCTAATGGCATATTAGGTTGCATTAAGAGGAGCATTGCCAGCAGATCCAGAGATGTCATTATTCCCCTTTATTCGGCTTTGGTGAGGCCACATCTGGAGTATTGTATCCAGTTCTGGGCCCTCCACTACAAAAAGGATGTGGATGCATTGGAGAGGGTCCAGCGGAGGGCAACCAAAATGATTAGGGGGCTGTAGCATATGACTTATGAGGAGAGGCTGAGGGAGTTGGGTCTGTTTAGTATGCAGAAGCGAAGAGTGAGGGGTGATTTGATAGCAGCCTTCAACTTCCTGAAGGGAGGTTCCAAAGAGGATGGAGAGAGGCTGTTCTCAGTAGTGACAGATGGCAGAACAAGGAGCAATGGTCTCAAGTTGTGGTGGGAGAGGTCCAGGTTGGATATTAGGAAAAACTATTTCACTAAGAGGGTAGTGAAGCACTGGAATGGGTTACCTAGGCAAGTAGTGGAGTCTCCATCCCTAGAGGTGTTTAAGTCTCGGCTTGACAAAGCCCTGGCCGGGTTGATTTAATTGGGATTGGTCCTGCCTAGAGCAGGGGGCTGGACTTGATGACCTTCTGAGGTCTCTTCCAGCTCTATGGTTCTATGAGAACAGCATTATACAGATGACTGTGCATGAAAATCTGGAGGTTTTTCAGGTCATTTAAAGAAACCAAAACTATAGTAGAGTTTTCAATAAGAAAAGACATAGATAACTGTGATAAAGTAGCAATATAAAACAGAGCACATGACTAATAGATAAGGTGTGGATGAGGAAGTTCAGAAGAAAGAGAAATGAAACCTTTATACTCAAGCAAAGACAAATATGCTAGGGTATAATGTCAAATAATAAAATGCAAAGAGACGTGAATAAAGTTTTAATTAGTTAACGGGGACTTCAAGTTGATCTTATTCAAAAATAGTTCTACTGTCATCAATCAAATTACACCATTGTATGTAAGATCAAACGAAGGACCAAAAATTCTAATAATTTCTGACACCAACAGATTAGCAAGCGCTCAAGAGAGTCCATATGGAAAATGGGCTCAAATTTTCATTGAGATAGAGCACTGATCTTTCACTTCTGCAGACCTGGATTCAGGTCTTGTTTTAGCTCATAAACTAAAATTGATTTGGTGGTTTCATTCTAGTCTCTATGGCTATGTCTAGACTGCAAGGCTCTTTCGAAAGATACTTTCGAAAGAGCCTCTTTCGAAAGAGAGCGTCTAGACTGCACGCGGAATTTCAAAAAAGCAAGCCGCTTTTTTGAAAGAAAGCACCCAGTGAGTCTGGATGCTCTCTTTCTAAAAAGCCTGTTTGCTTTCAAGAACGCCTTCTTTCGAAAGAGCACTTTCGAAAGAAGGCGTTCTTCCTCGTGGAATTAGGTTTACCACCGTTGAAAGAAAAGCCGCATTCTTTCGATTTAATTTCAAAAGAGCGCGGCTGCAGTCTAGACGCAGGTGAAGTTTTTTCGAAAAAAGGCTACTTTTTTCGGAAAAACCCCTGAGTCTGGACACAGCCTATATGTGCACATCACAAAACCACTATAGAAGTTATCATGATTAGCAGTCTGTTTAAAACAAGACCAGTTCTAGACTAGCAGGAAATGTTATAAGTTAGGATTGAGGCATCCTAGCACAACTGTGTATGGAATTTTACTGTCTCTGTCCACATTATGGCTGGCTGAAGCCGAACATTATTAGGTTCTCACATTTACAAGTACCAAATACATATAAAAATAAAAATAAATACAGAATGAATGATTAAAGGCTTAATTCATACTGCCATGATTCCCCTGTGGGATTCCAGTGAAGTCAATGGGGCTAACAGAATTTAGTTATACCACCCAGTTGGTTTTTTTGACAGCCTATATGCTGTCTCATAATGATTCACTCACCCATGACCTTTTAATATGGATCAGTTAAGTCTAGGGGTATGTCTAGACTACAGGGTTTTGTCGACAGAAGTTTTGTCGACAGATACTGTCGACAAAGCTTCTGTCGACAAAGAGCGTCTAGACTACATTCAGTTCTGTCGACAAAGCAAGGTGCTTTGTCGACAAAACCCTGTAGTCTAGACACAACCCTACATGCAATAACACCTTCTGTCGACAGAACTCTCTCGACAGAAGGCGTTATGCCTCGTAAAATGAGGTTTACCAGTGTCGACAAAACTGCTGAGTTCTATCGACGTTATGTCAACAGAACTCAGTGGTAGCGTAGACGCAGGTATAGATTTGTCGACAAAAGTCCAAAAACTCTGTAGTCTAGACACACCCTAGATGTCATTGAGCCTGATCCTACTTCCATTTATGCCAGCTGAACAGGGTTGAACCTCTGGTGACAAAGTTTCGAATTGTGCTTGAATGCATCATTACTACACAATAATATAATGTCTCTCCAAGGCAAAGGTTCACTGGACAACCTTCAATGAGATACAAAGTAGATGGTCTACCACGTGACAATAAATGAAAGCCCATCCAACTCAAGAGTGCTTCATCAATGTAAGATGTCACATTAAGTGAAACCAAAATCTAAAATAACGGCGCCTGGACTAAACACCCAAAAATTTTAGGGCTGATGGGTTGGGAAACAAATGTGGTTTTGTGAGTAAGACTTATTCATCCTAGCATCTTCTGCCAGGATGCACAGCTAAGACAGGCCTCAGCAACAAAATTGGGTCTTGCAAGACTTTGAAACATTGTGACATTTTAGAGACAGAAATGGAAAGGTGTCAGGAAATTGAATTAAAAAAAAAGGGCATCAGCAGACAGAACAGTTTAATGAATTTTCTATTTGATAGGTAATGGCCATAAATAACATGGCTCCAAAGTTGTGGAGAATTGAATAAGACTGAGTGGAATTAAACAAAAACAGGAGTAAATATTTTGCCAACAAGGACACAAAAGCCAGTTAACAGTAGCAGCAGCATTCATTCTCAATCCCAGCAATAAAAATTATCCTCCCTTCTGCAAAGCTGCCAATCTCCTTGAGAGTGATTCTCACTCCTAGGCAACACTGATGTTCAAATACAGCAGACAACAGCCTTCTGCCCTACCAGGTTACCAGCCTCTATTCTAAACTCTCAAAAGTGTTCAAAAAATTAAGGGCTTTACCTATTTGGGAGAGTTAGTCTGTACTAATTTGAGTTTTAGGATATAAAATGCCTGCAAACAAACCCATACATGCACTGACTCTCTACACTGTGCAAATTCTGGAATCCTCTGTCAAAGTGTAATAAGTTTGATTTGAATTGATATAGCCCTTTTTGGTGGAAGTGAACTAGAAGAATTTCTGAGACTCCAGCCCCCACTGCCTTCTCTTTCTCCATTGTTCAATACTGCCCATCTTCATTCTGCCCCAAGACACATTTTCAAAATGGTGACTGCTTTTGTCTCATGCTGAAGACCCAGCCATTGGCTGTTTACAAATGCATGCCATGTAGTGTACTGATCCATCCACTAACTTCCCATATCTCTCCAACCCAGAGCACTCCCCACTCTCTGATCCCATGTGGATGCTCAAAATGGTGGACACACGGAACACTCACTGCACACAGCAGATTCAAATAATGATACTATTTTGTTATATGAAATTCAAAAATTATTGGAACAGTTGCTACAGAAAAAAAAGTTTGGTTAGTGTTCAGTTTCCAGGAGGTATATGTAGGCAGGTGCGCTACAAGTCAGTTAAACAGTAACGTTACTTCTCCCAGCTGAGGTATATATGCTTGGTAAGAGAGAAATATAGGTTGGGGTTGGAATAACTATACAGCTCTTAATGGCTTTTCACAGGCTTACACATTTTCTAGAAAAAATGGTTAAGGTTAAGGTTTCAAACAATCAGGACAAAATCCAATCTGTTTGTCCAATCTATTTGTCTCTGTACTTTTAGCATGTCTGCAGGGAGATAAAACAGAATCAAAGACTGAAAAAATGCTTGATTTTAGTTTGGATATTGTGGTCCAGCTTGCCATTCTGGCCCAGTCCTGCTCACATTGCTCTTTTCCGGGGTCCTCAAAAAGAGACTCTATGGAAAAAAGCTGGCCACCATCATGGTGTGTACCATGACACTGGCTGACAAAGAGAAGGGGAGACTATCACTATCTTGGCTACTGTGATACCATTTTTCAGAACCCATGCGTCAACCATAACATTGTTCTACCTTTAGCATCATAACCCTAAGAGCTGTCCTGACCAAACCAGGCCAGAAAGAGGAGCCTCCACCAACTCCAGTTGCATCCCAGCCACCAACTGGAGATGTGGGACTGTCATCCAGCCCTGTGTTCTTTTTTCTTCCTCATTTCATTTATTTTCATTTTTTTCTCTCTCCTTTTGTATTCTGTCAGTCTGGCATAGCTGTCCAAGACTGCATATTTTGTAACACTGCTGTGAACCTGTGATTAGAAAGGTAGTTAAATGTAATGCCCTAAAGAGCTGTAGATGGGCACAAGTTTGCCAGGTCTTAAGAGGGTCTGATGAAGCCATGCCTGTGTTTTTCCAGTAATGGGTCTGCAAACGAAAGTCAACACCAGAGACAGAAGCTGCATTTTCTATCTTTGCTGGTCTTTTCTTTCTGCTTTTGTGTGTTTGTCTTGTTTTGCCTTTTAGAAAAAGGCACGGAATTCTAACAACAGCAGCAACAGTGACAGTTCAAGGCCATCTAAATTAACTTTCATTTTCCTTACAAATAACAGTTATTACCATCTTTAATATCATTTCAGAGACTGTTGGACATATTTATTTTTTTCTTCCTAAAGATTCTCTTCAGTGAAAGGAAAAAAGAGCAAGGGAGGTTGTGGAAATAAAAGCCTTTTTTAATACTTTACATTACAAATCCTTTAATTTATTTTCCTTTTTTTCCTGTACTATTAATAAAAAGTTAAAATGACATTTAATGATGTGTTTGCCATGGTACTTGTCACTCTGCCTGGAATGGTTTGTGACCATGAATACCAACCTCAGGGCAGACTCTCAGGAAGCAGGACAGAGGCCTCAAAGCAGGCAAACATATATGCACAAATGATGACTTTTAGTCTATGGTTTTAAAGTGACAGAGTTGTAGTAATCTATCAGATCTAAATGTCTGATATGGCTAACCCAAGCTGATCTTGGGGATCTCTGCTTCTGTTTCACAGCTCCAGTCCTGTAAGAATGCTAACAGCAAAAAAAGATGAAAAATTTTCTATTTCATCTATTCTTAATTCCATCTTCCAGAATTCAAGCTCTTGGATTGAACCTTTTGCAGATAGTGTCTTCCCGGTGTGAAGGGGCAATTAATACAGCCTTTGTAATTTGTGAGTGATACTCCACACTGGCCTACTTAGTTTGGATAGCTCTTTTTGATGTTTTGGAGATGATCCTTCCAATTGGGTTCAAGTTTCAGAGCAAACATTTTTGTTGCAATTATAAAACATAAACTTAAATGTTACCTTATGTTTTGTGACAAAGATATAATAAATGACTGCCAACAGGAGCACCCTCTCAGTTTGAATTAGCGGGTCTTCACTAGACCCACTAATTCGAACCCTAGAACATCAACTGTGGCAGCACGGATCTTCTATATAGCGTGGACAAGCTCTCGGAGATTTTGAGTTCATTTGAAACTGAAACTCAGAAGATTAAATCTCCTACCAGCAAAATGTTTATCTATATTTAAAGTACTCCAAAGAATCAATGTACAGAGACTGATGACAATCCCTCCAAAGTTTGGTGTTGCTTTGTTCCACTGTTTTTATCTATGCCACTACAATAAACTTCTATGACTTGAGACAAAAAGAAAAAGGTCCATACAAAGTTCCCAAGAATGAAACTGAGGGTATGTCTATGCTACAGGACAAAGTCAAATTAAGATATAAAACTTCAGCTATGTTAATTGCGTAGCTGAAGTCAAAGTAGCTTAACTCAGTTTTTGGCACTGTGTACACTGAAGGAAGTCGAAGGAAGAGCACTCTTCCTTCAACTTCCCTTACTCCTTGTGAAATGAGGGTTACTGGCATCAACAGGAGTGCCCCTCTCAGTTTGAATTAGCTGTCTTAACTGCTAATTCAAACCCCAAAAGATTAACAGCAGCAGGTTTGATCTTCTTCTGCAGCATAGACATACCCTGAGACATTCTACTGGGGTCTTTTAAACATTTAAAAAGTCCTGTGTGACTCACTCTCTGAGAAAGCTTCTGGTATGCAATAACCTGGCATGAAATAAAAATTGGAGACCTTCTGGTTTCATAGGTTTGGTTTTTCTTTTTAATATTTTGAGATTATATACACTTTACAAGACCAGCAGACGCTCCATCCTCAGTCACCTCAAAGAAGAACAGTTTACATTGAGATCTGTAGGTTTTGGCTAATTCACACCATTCTACCTCAAATGCTTACACAAGTGTGAGCCATTGAACCTGGCTCTTTTGCAGACGGTTTCAACAGCTGTGGGAGAAAAACGCAACATACTCAGACCACAGAGCAAGAGCAAAGGCAAAGCAGGCAAGAAAAGAAAAAAATTCAATTTACTTCTGCTACTGAAAAAAAACTTTACAGATGTTTTAAAAGAGTATTGAGCTACCAATTTGCTTTTCTATCATGCCAATTATTAGGCATGCTTTGGCTTTAACTGCTCCATTCATTTGTATAATGCAGAAAGGAATGTTGGATATGTGAAAATATAGGATATGAATAAAATTATAATGTATACATGTATAAATATGACTAATCCATTCATCTGGTATTAATATAAAGCTAGGTGAGTATTTAAAAAATATTTTAAAAAAAGACGTTAGCAGTTCAGATGGGAAAAAAGGAGAAAATGGTTTCTCTACATCACCTCTTCCTTCCCCCACCCCCAAAGTTAATTGAAGCTCCTAAAAAAAATTCTTCCCACAGTTTTATTATGTGAATCTGTTTTCCTCTTGATATTACACTGGATATTTCCTGGTAGATTTAATCACATGAATAACAGGATAAAGCCTTTCAGGAATGCTCCAGATACAGTAGACTTCCGATAATTCGGAACCTATGGGACCTAGATGGTGCCGGATTATCAGATATGCCGGACTATCAGGAGGTACTATAAGCTGGTTATATATATACTGTATACATTATATACTGTATATAAAGTGCTCTTAACCCTTTTTATTGTACATACTGTATACAGTATACTGTAATGTTTTAGTTTTTTTAAGCCTTTTTTACCCTTTTCGCTCTGTTCAGCTGCTGCCGCTGTTACCTTGTGACTCATTTTTTGCCGAAGCTCACTCACTAGGCTCTTGCCGTTTTGATGCCGGACTATCAGGAGTGCCGGATTATTGGAGTTTTACTGTAGTGACATATTTGTGTCTTCTACAATTTTAATGACAAATGTGTCTTTTTAGTATGAAGAATTAGTAAACAGCCCTCAAAACTCTTATTAAGCTTCAGAGAAATTCCATGAATATATTGAAAGGAATTAAGATGAACATTTTTATATATACATTTCCATTATCCTATAAAACATGCAAACTGATCCTTAGGAGAACAGACTAAACCCATTTCTCTTTTAAAGAAAATTAAGGACATCAAGTTTTAGGTGCTAACAATATGATTGTTCAAGAGACTTAAAGTACCTGGAGGAATATAAAATATGTTTATATTGTTGCCCCTTTGCCAACAAGTCCAACATCCTTAAAAAGAGTTAATGGCAAACTTCATTAAAGCAACTCTTTGAAGAAGTTTCAGCAAAAACACCCCTGCATTGCTCTGTCACTGAGGCCATTTTTACACTACAGATAAGACTGAAGCAGCTGCAGTTGATCTTCCAGGGTTCAAATTAGCAGGTCTACTTGAAGACATGCTAATTCAAACTGAGAGGATGCTCCCATCGATGCAGGTAGTGTTTTCCCTTTGACTTCCTGCAGTGTGGACAGCACCAAAATTCAAGTTAAAATACTTCAACTTAAGCTAGGCAATTAATGTTACTGATGTTCTTAATTCAAACTTATTCCCTAGTGTAGACCAGGCCTAAACAAGCAGTACACCTCTTAGACCTCTATCTTTAATATACCCTTCTCAAATGGAACTGCTAAAACACTGAACACTTAAATCCTGTCCTTATTTAAATCAATAGTTCTGCCACTGACTTCATTGGGGACAGGATTTCACATATAGGCTATGTCTAGACTACATGGCTCCATCGATGGAGCCATGTAAAATAGTTTATTCGGCATAGGCAAAGAAGCAGGGATTTAAATAATCCCTGCTTCATTAAAATAAACATGGCCGCCATGCTGTGCCGGATCAGCTGATCGGCAGCACAGCGCGGCGGCCATGTTTATTTTAATGAAGCGGGGATTATTTAAATCCCTGCTTCTTTTCCTATGCTAAATAAACTATTTTACATGGCTCCATCGACGGAGCTATGTAGTCTAGACATAACCATAGTTACTTGTTCCTGCCTCCACCATGGGCTTTCTATGTGGGAAATCTTTAGCCAAGATTCTGACCTAGGACTATGTGGTTTGGAAAGGTGACCTAACCATTAAGTCTTCTTTTGTAAAGCAGCTCTACAACCTCAGAAAAGGTTTTGCTGCCCAAACAAAAGGTGCTTTACCTCACACATTCTCTTTAACAACTGCAGTAATTAATTTATCCTAGTTACTTATACATCATTTACTCATAATGTACATGATATTAGCACATGGTGACACAGTAACAATATACATACATTAACACAACAAAAAACAGAAAGTGAGAATATTTCTGTAAGTATATTTACAGACATGTAAGATGAGATTTTCAAAGCAGTTTAGGAGATTTAGACACATTTTGTATTATAGCTAATAAAAAGCAGATGTCTAAATCCCCTAGACTATTTTGAAAATCTCAACTACTACCATTTTTCCCTACATGTGTAACAAAAATAACTATTTTTGGATAAAAGTCAAATAATAATGATAGTACTTCCTTGAGGACTGAATTGAATGACGTCTTGTAACTTTTGATGTCATCTATGTAACTATATACAAAGTCTTCAGAGCAAGACATCTGATCACAACTTAAGTAATAAGAAGAGTGTTACCCCTTTTTGACCTGAGCAGCTTGCCAAAATTCAGGGCCCTCTGAGTTGTTTCAGTTAAAAGGAATTTGTCCTGTTTCTCCCTGCACAGCAGAAATCACATACCATGAGACAGGGTTTTTTTGCTCAAAGCTCCAAACCCCTTTCTAGCCAGCATTTGACCCAAAAACTCTCTCTCTCTCTCTCTCTCTCTGCTTTTAATCAGAGCTACACTACTAGTGCTTTGGTGATGGTGTGTTACTTCCTTGTTGCTCTGCTTCTCTGGTCTTTCTCTTTTCACAAATACACAAACCTGCACAAAATGGTACCCAACAAAATCCTTCTGGCCCACATGTGCCTTTTTTTTTTTTATTTGGCTGAGAGACTGCTAGGCTGTGTTTAGACTGGCAAGTTTTTCCGCAAAAGCAGAAAAACTTCCCAGCTGTCTACACTGGCCGCTTGAATTTCCGCAAGAACACTGACTTCCTACTGTCTGAAATCAGTGCTTCTTGCGGAAATACTATGCTGCTCCCATTCGGGCAAAAGTCCTTTTGCGCAAAGCTTTTGCGCAAAAGGGCCAGTGTAGACAGCTCAGATTTGTTTTGCGCAAAAAAGCCCCGATCGCGAAAATGGCGATTGGGGCTTTTTTGCGCAAAAGCGCGTCTAGATTGGCACGGACGCTTTTCCACAAAAAGTGTTTTTGCAGAAAAGCGTCCATACCAATCTAGATGCTCTTTTCCGCAAATGCTTTTAACGGAAAACTTTTCATCATGCCAGTCTAAACGTAGCCCTATTGTTTCAGCTATATGGTTCCACAAAAGAACTTAACTTTTTACACTTATCTCTGATGCAGGGCAACTGCTACACCCACCAGTTTAAATTATATTTAACTTATATTTTTTCTGTCACTTTATTTGGAATGTGCTCAAGATTTTACAATATCAACATAGTTTGCTGAGAGCTTTATGCATTGGACCATTATTCTGTACTCACATACCTGTGAACAAACTAACATTGATGAAAGTTGTTCCTTAGATTCTTGAGAAGAGAATTCAGATCCTTATAATTAACAAAAAACTATTTTCAAATTAGTGTTACAATTATTGGTAAGTAGCAGAGATCAAGTCACAGGAGATTTTATGATTTAGCAAATTAGCAAGACAAACTTTATATATTCAAGACACCGGTTCCAATTTGGTTCAGCTGTTTAGTGCAACAGCTAAAAATTGTTCTCATGATAGCTGATGAGTAGCATGTAAGAAATAAATGAGGGATTTCAATCCAGTCCCTTGTGGATAATCTATTCATATCCCAAAAAGTGCCATTCAGTGTTACCCTTGCAAGTAGTTCCAACACAGAAGTACTGTACTGAGATGGTACAGAGATTGAGCCATTAACTATCAGCCATCTACTCCAGTTCTTGCATACACATGCTCATATTACAAAAGCCACACATCTGCTTAGCATTACTCGGTCCTGTTGCTGACTGCCTCTGTAGAGAGGCCAAGAACTGAATGCCAGTTAGATGGCACTTCTGTCTAACTCTGTCATGGTTGAGGCACATTGCCAGGAAACATACACTCCCCTGGCATATACTCTTTCATCTTAGCACCTTGTCCTCGGATTATGGTCTTGTAGGGTTTCGTTAGTGCACAGAGACTGTTGCACTGGGCTTAATTTCACCTTAAAAGAACACTAATAATGATGGAGAGTAATACTACCTCCTAAAAGTATACAGGTTGAACCTCTCTGCACTTTCTGGTCCAGCAACATCTAAGATCCAGCATGATTTTAATTAGCCAGATGTTCACTTATCATAGGTGTGGCCAGATTTCCTGTGTTCCCATAAAGTTTGTAGCCACCACTCCAGCTCTCAGTGTTCTGTGTTGCTATTTAGCTCTGATTTACCTTTAAATGTCTTCCAGGTGCCCAGCAAGCAATGAAAGTGTTGGTAATGCTGATAGACAATATTGACCTCCCCTGGTCTGGTAAATTCTCTGGTTCAGCACCAGTCATGTCCCAAGGGTACCAGACCAGAGAGGTTCAATCTGTACTATTTTTCGAAGTGTTTGAGCTTTTCATGTCTTGGGGTGTATTTGTTAGACTTTCCTTCTATGGGTTTCCTGAGCCCACTCACAGATTAATTAAAATGTGCTGGAAAAATAGAAAAAAATCATGGATTTTTTCACTTTAATTATAATGTGATGCAGTGCTTGAAAAACAAGCATTATCAAAGAACTACTATAAAATGACAAATATAAATATGATATTCCATAGAATGATTTTATAACTATTTTCCAGCTGAAACTTGTCCAGTTTTTCTACTAAGTTTTAGTCCAGGAAAATTAATGATGAAAATCTAGACATTGTGTGAACTATTACATACATGTTGATGATTCTCCAGTTGATGCTGCTTTTGGCTTAGCCCGTTCATAGGATTTAAATTATCTGAATTCTGGCTAGCATCTACTATTGAACACATAAAACAGTAAATCAAACTATCTAATATTTCTTTAGATAGTTGAAAGTCTGTTTTCCAGCAAAATTGGTATAACACACAATGCAATCGTACAAATTATTTTTTAATCAAGCACCTAGCAGTGTGCTAGAAACAGCACTAATAGAGGTCTATGAATAATGTGATTTTTTTGATTGGCTGGCAAGTCCACATTTTTTTAAAAAAATAAAGTTTTATTTTTGTTTTAGGTGGAACTGAGAAACAAATTGTGTTGAAAAGTTTAGCAAATGAAAAAGTAAAAAATATATTCTTCTGAACAAATCATTTAGCTCAAATTCTTTTAAAGTGTTTTAATGGAAATTTTAACATAGGTCCTTTTGAACTAAAAAATTTAAATGTTTCCCCTTGAAACTTCATAACAATTTTTTTCAGATTTTATTTTGTTTGTTTGTTCAACACGAACACTTTAGCAAAACAGACATGAATTTGTGAAAAAGTTGTGTGTTACTAATTGGCATTTTTCACTGAAAATTATTTTGACCAAAAATACTTTGCCTACCTCTATTCGCAAAGCCAACAAAAAGTCTTTGCCCCTGCAATAGCTTACGTTGTAAAATTAAAACAAGACAAGGGCGTGAAAGTCTACATGAGAAATAGTACTGGACAGCCCAAGGCATACACAACAAGGACATGTGGTGGCTTCATGGTTCCGGCCAATGAGAGCTGAGAAACTGTGCTCAGTGTAGGGGGCAGTGAGCAAAACCTCTTCCAACCCTGACACATGGTAAAGAGAGACACATGAAGCGCCCAGCCACTTTGAGCAACATGGGGCTGCTCCCTGCCTGAGGTTCCAATGGACCAGGCTACAGGCTGGTTTCAAAGGTTTGTCAGACTGGATCCAGCCCATGGGCTGTATCTTGCTTGCCCCATGTTAGAGGCACGCAGTGCAACAGTGAAACACTCACTGGTTGAAAAAGTGAAGGACTCACTCATCACATTCAGAAAATGTGCACACATGGCTTATGAATGAACTGATGCAAATAGGTGTCAAGTATTAAATCACTGTTATCTTAATGTCAGTTGTAGGCCAGTAGATGAATTTGTGGATGTTCAGGTAACAGAAGACACATTGGCTGTATCTCTAACAATTCACGTCTTAGATGAGTTAAATGCTTATATATTTAACCCCAAGGAGATGGCTGCTTGCTTATTTGATGGATCTGCAAACTTATCTGGAAGACATAGAGAAGTACAAACTTTGCTCAGAGAAAAAAGTGTAATTCTACATTCTCTTATATATATACTGCAGATGCCATCTACTCCAACAAGCACTATTACAAGCTGCAGAATCTTTAAAAGGCACTTATAAAGTTACAATCTCAATTGTCTACATTATACTCTTTTGTTCAGCAAGAGTCCAAAAAGACTAAATCTCTTGGAAAACATAGAAGATAAATAGAGACTGAAGTTCAAATTAGTCCAACCTGGGAAAACCTACTGGCTTTCTCATGAGTGATCCTTGGCTATAGTCTTAAAATTACTGTACCCATTATTATTGGCTTTGGAAACTATCTACCAAAATGGGATGAATCTAAATAGTAAGGCTGGCAGACTAATTTTGCTACTAAGTTAAAGAACACAATTGTTATTCTCCCTTGTAAGTCTATTGTAACTCTATTGTTGAAACCACTAGGGTCATTTAACAATACAACCCAGGCATCTGCTACAACAGTATTAGATCTCTATCTAGTAATGGAAACTACACGTGAGTAAATTAGAGAGATACCCATTGAAAATGTACTGGACTTAGCAAAGATTTCAGTTCAGATGAATATTAATTAGGGCACTTAATATTAATTCCTTAAATGACGAAGACAAAAAGTGTTTGAGAAGCCAGCTGAAAAAGTTCACAGACTTGATTCTCACAAATCTAGACCACCAATTTCTGCATTCTGTCAACCTCTACATAGCTTTTACAGATGCCTCTCTTATAAAACACTGATGGTTGACTGGAGCAGAGCTATTTCATCTATAGGAAGAATCGGGGTGGCCACTCAGGCAGGCCCTGCATTTTGGCTGCCTTGCAGTGGATGCCCCCAGCATGCTACGGACAGTAGGGCCCCAGGGGATTATGGGGCCTGGCACAATGGCAGCAGGGATCATCTCCCTCTTCCGTCCCCCTCCCCCTCCACACACTCACCATGCAGGTGGCGGGAGCTGGAGCAGTGACAGAGAAGTGAGGCACAGCAGGCTGAGAGGATGGTGCAAAAGGGTTGGTTTTTTGTTGTAATTTTGCACAGGCTGCCTGGCCACTCTGGCTCCTGCTGCCTGCATGGTGAGTGGTAGGGAAGGTGAACCCTGCTACCCCCATGCCCCAATCCACTGGGTGGTATTACTGGGAGATGGGAGTCAGGGGCTGGGGGTGAAGCAGGGGCTTGCAGAAGGAGTGGAGTAGGGACAAGGGAGGGATGGGGCCTGTGGAGGGTGGGTTGCCCTGGGCCCTGAACCTCGGATACTGGGGGGGGTTACCCCAGTCTCTGTGTCCCCCCTTGGGAAGGCTCTAGACTGCAGTAAGGCACCACCTGCAGTGGGGCTGCCATGTGATCAGCACAGACTAAAAAATTAGAACACAGAGTGGAATATAATATGATCAACAAATGAAAATGTGACTTCAACTTCTTCTTTACTGTAACTTGGTTCAATCTATTTTTTTTGCTATGTTTTCTGGGATGAAGGCAGCAGAAATATGTTTCTTGCTATTCCTAGTCATGACAGCTACAGACATTCTTTTTTCTCATTCAGTAGAATTTTGTGTCCTAAAAGACATCACCTTCCATGGGATCATGAACATAATTTATAGGACTGGAAGTTTCAGATACATGAGAAGCCAGCAAAATGAATGCATTGCATGTGAAAAGCTCATTAACAGAGTTGTGCAAAATTACAACAAGAAACCAAGCAGGGTATAGATGGAATGCACCATAGTAGCCAACTTTAATTTCTGTGATAATTTAAAAACACAAGTTCAATATACTGAAATAAAATTGTCCTGAAATATTTTTTCAGTTTTTACTATGGTACCATACAGCCCACCTAACAGTTTCACCCCTCATAAGTCCTCCCTCCCAAGTATTTTGAAGCACATACCCCCAATTTCAATTCCTGGGGAAAACACTGGCTCCACACATGCCCAGAGGGAAAGATGCTTGGCAAGAGGGGAACCTGTGGCTGGGATCTGAGGAGAAAAAGTGTTTACCTGGGCTGGGGTGAGCCTGCAACTGATCTCTGGGAGGGAGAAGCTTTGGGTGTATTAGCCAGGGGAGGCACTGTGATTGGGCTCATGGGAGAGGGAGAATAGGGGTTGTGGTTGTTTTGCCCCCAGGATGAGCTCTGGTGGGGGAAAGAGAGCAGAGAAACATGAACTGAATTGTCACAGGGGTCTCATTAAGTCTCTGCACCAGTGGGAATTTTCGTGTGCGTCTATATTATTATTAGCAGGGGCGGATGAGAGTGCCGCAGAGCTCAGGGCAGCACCGCAGGGCCCCGGGCAGCGAAATTTTGTGGGGCCCCGCCTTTGACACGGCGCATGCACCGTGGTGCCACGGTGCATGCGCGGGGCCTCGGGAAGTGCGGGGCCCGGGGCAGCCGCCCCACTTGCCCTGCCCTAAATCCGCCACTGATTATTAGAAATGTCATCTTCCATGATACACAGAAAAGCGACCAAATGGCCATGTTGGGAGGGGTCTTCATGAGTGGGGTAGATCTTTTCCAATCCCTTGAGAAAATGTCGTGATTACATAGTGTTATTTTGACAAATAAAATCTGCAGGGATTTTGCAGAATTTTAAAATACTATGCACAGAATTTTTCATTTTTTAGTGCAGATTTTTTTTTTTTTTTTTTGGGCACAGAGTGCACCCAGATACATGTAATGCCTTTCTTTAGTTTCCCTTTTTTTTTTCTCATTTTATGGAAATAGTTAAAAGTGAGGGACAAATTGCCCCTCTTTGATGTCTTTAGCGCTAACTGAACAAAATAGGAACAAGTAGGGTTACTGTACTTCAGGTTCTCAAAAGGATGACGCTCCCATAGAGTGTGGGAGGTGGAGAAGAGGCACAGGTGGGGGTGCTGATGGGAGTACTCGCTGCAGATTGAAGGCAGTTTTGCTCCTTGTCAAGGTGGCAGGGTTGTTGGCACAAGTCCAGGATGCAGCAACAACTGTCAGCCAGCACCTTCCAGGACTCCCTCCCCTGGTCTGAAAGAAGGGGACTGGATGGGTGGGATATAGAAGATGTATAAAGAAGAATGGATCAATCTGCTGCAGATGCAGGGAACCAATCAGGAAGCGGATCAATCAGGGCTCTTTCTAAACTGTAAGGTCTGCTCTGCAAAAATTCCAGGCATTTCCTGTTATTTGAAAAATGTACCCAAACAGAAGATAGATCCTCAAAAAAGAGGCAGTTCCAGGATAAATTGGATTAATGGTAACCCTAGGAATGAGCAAGGCAATACATACTTGAGAACATTAGACAGCTTCAGGAAGGAGTCAGGTGGAAAGGGAAAAATCCTGTATGGGGAGATGATATGTTTCTGAGAGTCTGCTTAAACAAAAAATCCAGTTTATTATTATGGACCACTTCCTTGCCTTCAAATCAAGAGCATCACTTCCCTCTGTATTAAAGCTTCATAGAATTCCTATGTTTAAACCATCTAAAGTATGAGTTATTAGAACACAATCGTATGTATATGTTATTAGAGAGATATTTGGGGGAATATTGTGTGGATTATTTGTCTAAGTAGGGATTTATCGGATGATGTGAAAAGGAAATCACAGTAATTGAAGCTAAAGTAGTCATAGCATTTAACATTACTTTGAGCTGGATTCTCATAGGTAGGTTTAACATAAAGAAGGTTATTGTTACTATAGCAAAACAGTTGTCAGATGTTCACAACATTCTAAAGTTGACTATGTGTAAAAAGTTTGAAGAAATAGAATTAATATGCTTTTGAGATTTAAATGGGTAAAACAATAGACTGTTTCCCCACTTTCGGACCAAGCCAATAGTCAATATTTGGGGGTTTGCCTGGTTGTTTCTGTTAGGAGGAGAAATTGATTATGCAAGTTGGGTATTTCTTTGGCATCCCCACAAAAAAACCAAAACAGTATTCACTTCTTGTAGTTGTTGTTCTTCAAATGAGTTGTACAAATCCATTACAATCAGGTGGGTATATGCCACTTTCACAGACATAGGAAACTTTTCTCCTAGCACTACCCATTAGGTTGGCTGTGGAGTCCCCTGGAGTGGCACCAAAATGGTGCACTATGTATGACCCTGCCGACCCAACCACTCCTTGGTTCCTTCTTGCTGGTTACTCCAAGAGAGGGGAAGGAGAGTGGGTATTGGAATGGATGTGAACAACACATCTCAGGCTATGTCAACACTACAAAGAAAAGTCAGAAAAAGATACACAAATTGCAACCGGCAATTTTCATATCTTTTTCTGCTTTTCTTCCAAAAAAAAAACCAAACGTTTCTGACATTTGGCCCATCTACATGGGCCAAATGTCAGGAAAAAAACTCTTTCGAAATATCCCTTCTTCCTCGTAAAACGAGGTTTACAGAAATGCCGACAAAACGTGTCTGCTTTTCTGACTTTTTGGGGGAAAAGCAGATGCGTTCCTTAGATGTGGCAGAGCTTTTCTGGGATACCTCTCGTATCCCAGAAAAACTCTGTAGTTTAGACATACCCTCTAGAGAAAAACAGTTCTGAGAGGTGAGTAACCGTTTTTTATTCTTCAAATGTTTGTTTATGTTGATTATAGTCAGGTGACTCCCAGGCTGCTCTCAAGGAGGAAGGTCGAAGCTAGTGTGTTATGAATTGGGATGTCCACTCTGCTGACAACTACATCCTTCCTGGCCTGCTGGTTAATGGCATAGTAGGCTGTAAAGGTATGGATCAAGGACCAGACTGCTGCTTTTCATATGTCCTGGATAGGACCCTGATTGAGGACAGCAGCCAAGAGGATTGTGCTCTTGTTGTGTGTAAAATGATCACCAAGATGAGGATCTTGGCCAGCTCATAACAGGTACAGCAACCGTCTGTAATACAAGATGAGATATACTGGGATGAGACTGGAAGACCCTTCATGTGATTGGTGATAGCCACAAATAGCTGGCTCAATCTTCTGAATGACTTCATGGGGTCAATATTGAAAGCAAGCACCCTTTGGACATCCAGGGAGCATAGCTGTTGCTGGCGTGTGTTAAGATACCAGGTTGGGAGGGGTGATCATGAATGAGGGCAGATCTTTCCAAATCCTTGAGAAAAAGTGCATAACCATGGGGTTGGCAAATATCAGTTGACCTTTCTCCCTAGGGTGGAATGCAGTTATGGCCGCTAGATAAACCCTGATGGACGACAGGGCTAACCTTGGCTCCTTAAGGTGAAGCAAATAGTCCAGGATAGTTGGTATGGGTTTCTGGGCTGTAGCTAGTTGACACTGTGTGCACCAGCATGAGAAGCTCTTCCAGGGTGGAAGAGGAAGAGGAAGACATAGTAGTAGTAGTACCAGACAGAGCATGTGCTCAGGAAGTGTGCTTGAGAGGGGCCAGAGACCGTAGCTGGAGCATGCCCAGACCCAGAAGAGCTCAGAAACTCATAGATGTGGAGGCTACATCTAGAGATCGTCCAGAAAAACTTTTTTCAAACGAGAGCATCTATACAGCAAATGCACATTGAAAAAGTGATATACTTTCGAACTAGCGGGGTAATGTAGGCATACCGCACTTGCAAATGAAGCCCGGGATTTGAATTTCCCGGGCTTCATTTGCATAAACTGGACGTCGCCATTTTTAAATCCCTGCTCGTTCCAAACCCGTGCCGCGCGGCTACACGCGACACGAACTAGGTAGTTCGGACTAGGCTTCCTAGTCCGAACTACCGTTACTCCTCGTGCAAGTGCGGTATGCCTACATTACCCTCCTAGTTCGAACTAGGAGGGTAGTGTAGACATACCCCTAGATATTTGCCTACTTTTACAACAGGCTACATAAAAGCACTAGCAAAGTCAATATAATCTAAAATTTCATAGAGACAGTGGCTTATTTATACTACTCTACATACTATATGCTGAAATGTAAATACAATAATTTACATTCCAATTGATTTATTTTGTAATTATATGGTAAAAAAATGAAAAAGTAAGCAATTTTTCAGTAATAGTGTGCAGTGACACTTTTGTAGTTTTATGTCTGATTTCATAAGCAAGTGGTTTCTAAGTGAGGTATAACTTAGAGGTTAGACAAACAAGACAAATCAGACTCCTGAAAGGAGCACAGCAGTCTGGAAAAGTTGACTGCCACTAATCTAGTTCAGTCTCCTGAACTGAGGCAGGACTAAATATTCTCTAGACCATCCCTGATAGATGTTTGTCTAACCTGTCTTCAAAAACTTCAAATGGAAGAGATTTCACAACCTCTCTGTGTAATTTGTTCCATGGCTGAGATATGTTTACAATTAAGAAATTTTTCCTAATGTCTAACCTACATCTCCTTGATGCAGTTTAAGCCCATTGCTGCTTGTCCCGCCCTCAATGGATATGCATTGTGCAGACTTTAATTACGTGATCACTTACTACTTTTTCAACAGGACTTCTACCTCATTCAGCATACAGAGTGAACCATGCATGACTCATGCCTAAAGGGACTAGCTCCATAGGCAGCCTTAAATCTGGCAGATCCTAAATCTCAGTTGGTTGATTTTGCAAACTTAATGTGTGTAATTGTGTGTAAGTGTAATTACCTAGGTTTGTTTTTTTAAAAGCAAAGCAAAACAAGCAAATACCATCAAATTGACCCCCACATAATTGATCAGTAGAGTGGAACCTTTAGATCCCCCACAAAGACCTCTGTCACTTGGACAAATTTAGTATCTGGGGCTAGGTCTACACTACAGAGTTTTTGCACAAAATCTGCTGGTTGTGCACAAAAACTCATGGAGTGTCCACACCTCAAGCATGTTTTTGCACAAATAAAATGAAAGAACAGAGATGTTTTTACAGTGTAGGTATTCTTCCTTCTACGAGGAATAACTCCTTTTTACACAAGAGTTCAAAAAGGTGTGTGTGGATGGGCAACAAGGTTTTTTTGTGCAAAAACAAGAAAGAAGAAAAAGCACAGGTGGCCTAGTGGCCAGGGGCGGATATAGGGCAGAGCGAACGGGGCGGCTGCCCCGAGCCCCGCGCTTCAGAAAGCACCGCGCATGCGCCGTGGCGCCGCTGCGCATGCGAATGGCGTCACTGCGCATGCGCCGTGGCAAAGGGGGGGCCCCGTGGAATTATGCTGCCCAGGGCCCCGCAAAACGGCCATCTGCCCCTGCTGGTGGCCATTCTGTGGATAGCTATCAGTGCTTTCTTTTGAGAGAGCGTCCATGCACTGTGGACTCTCTCTTGCGCAAAAGCCCATTGCTTTTTCAATGTGCTTTTGCAGTGTGGACACACTCTTACGCAAAAAGTTTTTGCAGAAGATCTCTTCCTCAAAAAGCTTCTTGTGCAAGAAGCCTGTAGTGTAGACATAGCCTGACAGAGAATGACAATCTACCTTGCTATGTGGAACAGTGCTAGAGAGGAGAGAAACAGACATTCACTTTGCCAGTAGCTATCTAGGATACCAAAGTGAGTCTTAAGAATCTTGGGTTCCATTCCTGACTCTGTAGGAGAATGTGCTCTAGTGGTCAGAGAATGTTGTGCCTGTTTATATCTCCCCCCCGCCCAAACCCAATCCATTATATGCCATTCCAACCTACCTAATCCTCTTATGGTCTCGTCTTTTTGGCTATATCTATACTACAGCCCTTACACCAGTGGTTCTCAAACTTTTTGGGCTCCAGAGCCCTTTACATGCATAAAAATTTATGCAGAGCCCCAGCGGTTCACTGATCGTATGTGTTGTACCTATTGATGTTTGTTAACCTCGCGGAGTTCCTGGAGATGTCTTGCGGAGCCCTGGAGCTCCATGGAGCACTGTTTGAGAAACACTGCCTTACACCATTGTAAGGGCTCCTGGGTAGCCTTTTTATGCCGGCAAGAGAGAGCTCTCCTGCCAGCATAATTAAACAACCCCAACAGAATTGTCCACATGAGTGCTTATGTTGGTGAAACTTATGTCTGTCTGGGGGTGTTTTTTTACACCCCTGACAAAAGTTTTACTGAAAAAAATGCTAATGTAGGTAGACAAAGCTACTGGTTCCTTGTACCAGTCTCCATTCCAGTGGCTTCTTACAAATCTTCTTGTCCAGGCAATCCCAGATTCCCTCTTCTGGCACCTCATCCTTGCCTGATTTGTCTCTCTCTTCATCTCGTCTTTCTTCCCAATGCAGCTACTTGCATCATCCCACTCCCCTCTCTAGCTTCTTGTCCCATTTTCTTTGCCGCCCAAACTCAGTTCCCCACCTCCCGCAATCCAGTTCCTCATGAGATCTGTCTCCATTGGCCCCCTCACACATGCTAGATCCATCCCCACTGGTTCCCAGACTTAATCCCCTTATTCAGATAGTCCTAACTCACCGACCCCAGCTCTACACCAGATCCCAATACCATTCTTCCTATCTAGTCAGTCCAGGCTTCTTCTTCTCAGTTCTCACCCGCAGCCTCCCCCAATATTCAACTCCTCCCCTCAGTTCCAATCTCCTTCCCCCACCCAGTCTTAGGCTCTCTCAAGTTCCTATTCCACATCCAAAATCCTGTTATAATTTCTCTCTTCCTACCCATCTTCCCTCCATCCCCATCTCAACAGGCTCTTTGTCCCCATCTACTCTTTTCGTTTTTTTCCCCCGGATCCAACAGGAGAGAGCACATGAGACATGATTCTTTTCTTAAATTTCTTTTCCCAGCCTCACTGCATCCCAGGACCTGCAATTACAGGAAAATTACAGGCTTTGCCCTTGCATGATCAACTGCTTTATGGAAATGGTGCAGGAACAGTCGGATGAGGCCTAGGAGCTATGTGGCATTGGAGCATGCTCAGTGATAACAGACAAGACTTAGGGTATGTCTACACTGACACCCTAGTTCGAACTAGGGTGGCTAATACAGTCATTCGAACTTGCAAATGAAGCCCGGGATTTAAATATCCCGGTCTTCATTTGCATGTTCCCGGGCGCCGCCATTTTTAAATGCCCGGTAGTTCGAGCTACCTGCCTGCGGCTACACACGTCACGAGCTAGGTAGTTTGAATTAAAGCTCCTAATTTGAACTACCATTACTCCTCCTTGAATTAGGAGCTTTAATTCAAACTACCTAGCCCGTGCCGCGTGTAGCCGCAGGCAGGTAGTTCAAACTACCAGGCATTTAAAATGGCGGCACCCGGGAACATGCAAATGAAGACCGGGATATTTAAATCCCGGGCTTCATTTGCAAGTTCGAATGACTACATTAGCCACCCTAATTCGAACTAGGGTGGCTAGTGTAGACATACCCTCAGATTCTAGCCATTAAACTCTAAAAAGTCTCTTCTGAGCATGTATGAACTTATTTTTTCCAAAGCCTTATGTAACCAAGCCAATTTTGGATGGATTTTCAGAGGAATAGCAAATGGAAATCCCAGACACAAAAGCACTCACCCTCCAAATTTAAAGTCCCTGGTCCAAATCATAAGAGTACTACACCGTCTCACTTAGAATAGCTATCCTTCCAATGTTCCACAGAGACAGCAGGATTTGCCCCACGTAGAAATTTCTAAAATACTGTTTTCTGCATTGAGATAAATTTGTCTTCAAAAACACAGGGCATTAGAGGATGTTACTGTAAAAGTTACAATGGCAACTTAGCTTAGATCCAGCAAATAAGATGTCTTAATAAAGATAAGATTTTACACAACCTAATGTTTAATGAATTTCCTTTCTAAATATTTTATTCCAAGATGCTTTTCTGGTGGATTTAAACATCCCCCAGCAGCACTGTAAATTGTAATATAATAGCCGAATGTTAGAGCCCAAGAAGAAGAAATAAAATCAACTAGACACAGAAAGAATTATTCTGTAAAATTCTTCTGAAGACCAAAAAGCACTATTTAAGTAGTAGTTTTATTGGAAACAGAAGTTAGTCAACAGGCTATTGTATTTTTATAGTCACCATGAGTGAAATGCAGAAATGAACCAATACAAATAGTAAATTTAATTTTGTATTTTTTTTCAAATGTAATAATCATAAGGCCTGACTGTGCCTCCTTACTTCAGCAGTCAAACTGAATTCATCCTGCCTAAAGGTTTAGTAACACAGATAACTAATTTTATTTGGACTTTTTTTTATTACCAAAGGCCATGTTTACACTAAACAATTATTTCAAATTTACTAAGTTTGACTTCTGGGCACCCAATTTTGCAAATTCAAAAGTCCATGTCTTCACTATGGGGAAGAATCAAACATAGTCCGAGGTAGCACATCCAAATTAATGGAACCTGCCTCAGATTCAGAGCCCCAGGAAGCACTCTGGGAAGCTGTGGAAGGCCTCCCAGAGGCCAACTGGTTTGAATTAGCAGCACCAGAGCGTCTACACTAATGTTATTTCAGACTTAGAAGTTTGGGAATAGCGTTACGCCTCGTGAAAAGCAGGACTAGAGTTCAAATTCTGTGGCCCCTTATTCCAGGTAATTTCGGAATAAGGGCCTAGTATAGACCAGGCCAAAAAGAAAGAGCATGGAAATCAAATGTAAAGCATGGAATGGAATAGCCTCTTAACAGAATTTTGGGACTGATCCTAAAAAATGTGTTTGGAAACTCAGTAAGATTTTTACTCTAATCGCATTAATGTAAATACCAAGTAGTGCCAAAGAAGTCAACAAAGTTACTTCAGAATCTGGCCCCCTGCATTCTTTGCTACCTATTTTGTTCTTTTAATTTTTGTTTTAAATCCCAATACCATGAAACTGGGCTCAATAGTCAGGACAAGGAGTAGAGTCGCTGGTATCAAAACTGTGCTGATTTTAAAAGGTAGCAAGCAGAAACAATGACTGGTAGCAAATATAAATAACGATCCACTTTCTAGCCTACCTATGAATCAAATGTACCAATTATAAACTGGATATTTCTTACACCTTATAAAGATCACCTAACTCATATTCACTCTTTGATCATTTCAGTGGAATCAGATCCTTTCACTTAATACTTTCAATGTCAAAGGTATCTGCAGATTACCAAGGGTTTGGACTGGAATTAATGTATTTCAGATGTGAGAATCAGCTTTTCCCCTGGCAAAAATGAACACGTTCACAAAACAGCTGCTACTCTGCGTATCTATTGACACACTATTGCCAAGCATGTGTGAAAAAATAGCAAGGAACTGTCACACACAGGTTAGTGGCAGTGTGTCAGAAAAGCAAAAAAAGTAATGCTTCTTATAAAGCTGATCTTTGTATTATCATTTCCTAGAAGTTTACTAAAGGAGGCAAGCAACACACAATGACGACAATCATTGCTCCTTTATCAATTCAAGAGATGGGCCCAGATGATAAATGCTATGCATGAGATCAAAAAGATTGTTTTAAATATATATTATAAAAAAATAAAGCCCTCTGGGTCCCATGTTTGAAAGTGTGCATGGTTTATTACCACCAAATGATGTGTAAAAAAGCACAGATCTTGTTTGGCTAAAGTTGAGAGGGACACTAAGTGCCCTTAGACTTGGCTTGCCTCGAGAAATCAGTTCCCGCTGTAAAATAACAGACTTTAACACATTCTGCAGGATGACATCATCCAATGCAGCCTGCCAAAAATGTTACTTTTACATTTGTGCAGCAACAGAAGATTTCCTTTCACCACTTTGCATTTTTTTTAAATTAAGGAGTCAGTCAATCGTTCAAAAATATGAAGGTCTTTAAGTACTTCCAGGCCTATATATTTGCAATTGTTCATAGAAGCAAGTGAAAAATAGGGAGGTGAGGGAGAGAAGGTTAGTGAATGTGTATCTTTTTTCTGGTTCTTTTAAGAAAGCTTATATTTTTGACCATGCTGAACTAAAATAATACAAGTTGATGCAATTACCACACTGAAGTGGATTTTTTCCCCTTATGATTTATCATTAACCCCACAGATGAATCTGCGTGGTGAAAGTATATCTATCAGTTTAGGAAAATATATGTAATCCACTGGAATTTACTGAGCATATACAATAAATGAACGTGCAGCCAATGCAACCTGTGGATTTCTGCATTGTCAAGGAAGCAATGGTGTCAGTCCCTTAAGCTTTGGATGAATCAGGAGGTTGCAATTTATCTCAAGGAACTAAATTTGAAAACTACAAACTAAAAAACCCAAAAAGGTATTCAATTTAGCCTATCCTGAGTGTCTGAAGCAGATAAACACTGTCTCTGTCACTGACCTCTTCGCTTTGAATTTTACATATCTAACCCCAACTTTTTTACTTTTGACTAAAGTTTTACATCTTACTTTTGAACTTGTCAGTGCTGGAGTGCTTCAGAGCTCCATCTTTAACCCACTGTTTTATGTGAGCGGTCCTGCTGCCAGCTTTAATCATGATAATTTCTATGCTGACAACTGCCAGCACTAAAACTACAGGTTGAACCTCTCTAATCCAGTACTCACTGGACCAGGAACATCCATGGGTCAGCATGATTTTAGTTAGCTGGATGTCCACTTATCATAGATGTGGCCAAGTTTCCCATGGCCCCATAAAGTTTGTTTACAGCCATCAGTCCTGGCTCTCAGTGTTCCATGCTGTTATTAGCAGTGTTCCATGCTAATTTACTCCTAAATGTCTTCTAATAGCCCTGTAAACAGGGGAAGTGTTGGTAATGCTCCTAAAAAATATTGACCTCCTGTGGTTCAGCAAATTCTCTGGTTTGGCATCAGTCAGGTCCAGAGAGTGCCGGATTAGAGAAGTTACATATTTTGTTATGTCTGCCTCTTCACATACCAGACTTCAGTACAAGCAAATGTAGCATAGATAAGTGTTCTGTGGACTAATATTGGAACTGGGAATCAAGTACTCTGGATTCAAATCCCAGATCCTTCAGGGTATGTCTACACTACAAAGTTAATTCAAACTAACGGACGTTAGTTCGAATTAACTTTGATAGGCGCTACACTAGCGCTCCGCTAGTTTGAACTTAATTCGAACTAGCGGAGCGCTTAGTTCGAACTAGGTAAACCTCATTCTACGAGGACTAAGCTTAGTTCGAACTTACTAGTTCGAATTAAGGGGTGTGTAGCCCCTTAATTCGAACTAGTGGGAGGCTAGCCCTCCCCAGCTTTCCCTGGTGGCCACTCTGGCCAACACCAGGGAAACTCTATTGCCCCCCTCCCGGCCCCGGACCTCTTAAAGGGGCACGGGCTGGCTACGATGCCCGTGCCAGGTGCAAGCCTGCCAGCACCCAGCTAGCAGACCCTACACCTGGCACGGCTCGAGCCAGCCACCCGATGCCCCCCAGCCCTCCCCCTCTTCCTGGGACCAGGCTGATGGCTCCTGGGAGCTTGCCCGGGACCGCAAGAGGCAGGCACCCGCCTGGTCTAGTGCGGACATCGTGGACCTCGTCCACGACCTCCGCACTAGGCACAGGAAAGTGGATGTCTAGGGCAGGAGAGCTGCCAGCCTGGCCACCCAGGAGCAGGTGTGCATGAAAATCAAGGTGGCCCACTGAGACCCCCGACCCTGAGCCCTGAACTTACAATGGCCGTACTGGGTCAGACCAAAGGTCCGTCTAGCCCAGTAGCCTGTCTGCCAACAGTGGCCAACCCTAGGGACCCTGGAGGGGATGGACCGAAAACAGTGACCAAGCCATTTGTCTCGTGCCATCCCTCTCTAGCCTTCCACAAACTTTGGGCAGGGACACCACTCCTACCCCCTGGCTAATATCACTCCATGGACCCAACCTCCATGACTTTATGTAACTTCTCTTTAAACTCTGTTCTAGTTCTAGCCTTCACAGCCTCCTGCAGCAAGGAGTTCCACAGGTTGACTCTTTGCTTTGTGAAGATCAACTTTCTGTTACTAGTTTGAAGCCTGCTACCCATTCCTTTCCTTTGGTGTCCTCTAGTCCTTCTATTATGGGAACTAATGAAGAACTTTTCTTTATGCACCCTCTCCACCCCACTCATGCTTTTATAGACCTCTATCCTATCCCCCCGCAGTCTCCTCTTTTCTAAACTGAAAAGTCCCAGTCTCTTTAGCCTCTCTTCCTATGGGACCTGTTCCAAACCTCTAATCATTTTAGTTGCCCTCCCCTCTCCCATCCTCTCTCTTCCCCTCTCCCACTTCCTTTTCCCAGTCTCCCCGAGTTTTGTTCAATAAAGAGAGATTCTGTTTTTGACCACACGTTTTCTTTATTTTGTACATCAGGAAGGGGGGCTAGGGAAGGGTAAGTGGAAGGAGGTGAGGGAGGAATGGAGTACGAGCCCCCGATGGGGAGGACTGGGCTGGCTCTGCGGGCTTCTGGGGGTGGAAACTCTCCTGCAGCCCCCCAATTGCCTCCTCTCCCCAGATGGCAGCCTGTGGCAGTGCAGCCGGTCTGATGGCTGAGTGCTGTGATGTGCCCAGTGTGGGCACTTAGGGCACTCCAAGACAGGACTGCTTTGCAAGCGGGGCACCCCTGAGAACTGTCTGTCCGGGGTGGGGGTCGGGTCCCTTTAAGCACAGCCCTCGGCTAGCCTGAGGCAGCAGCTCCATGCTCTAAGTCCTTATCTGATGCCCTGCCGGCACTGCTTCTGGCCATCCTTAACCCCGGTTCAGGGTCCACTTAATGTGGACATGCTAGTTCGAATTAGCAAAACGCTAATTCGAACTAGTTTTTTAGTCTGGATGCGTTAGTTCGAATTAGCTTAGTTCGATTTAAGTAATTCGAACTAAGTTAGTTCGAATTAGCGCTGTAGTGTAGACATACCCTCACTGTCCAGCTGTTTAATCTTGAGCAACTACAATCTGTCTCATTTTTCCATAGGTTCAAATTGGAAATAATATCAATTCCCCAACATTGAAAGTGTAAGGACTGATGATCCACCGCCTGACTGTATTTTCTCCTTGGCACTTAACTTTCCAGAGTCAATAGTTATCACTTGCAGGTATCCTGTGCTCTAGTCTCCGCTCCTACAACTGTGAGATCCTCACCTGAGAACATGGTGATATAGTTAATCTTTTGTTACATCCCACTATGTGTAACTTTTTGGGTCCTTGTCTTATGGCCTTTTGCTAGTTCAATGATTGAGGGTATGACTACACTTGCAGCCTATTTCGGAATTGCAAATCAAGCCTGGGATTTAAATATCCCACGCTTGATTTGCATCTTCCTGGCCAGGAGCCATTTCTGAAATTTACAAGCCCGGAATAACTGCCCGCGTCTACTCGCAGCAGTGAAATGGGCGTTCGAAATAAAGCCCTATTTTGAACTACCTGTTATTCCTCCTGCAATGAGGTTTAACAGGCAGTATGAAATAGGGTTTTATTTCGAACACCCGTTTCACTGCCGCGTTTAGACGCAGGCAGTTATTCCGGGCTTGTAAATTTAAAAAAAAAAAAATGGCACCCAGCCGGGAAGATGCAAATCAAGTGTGGGATATTTAAGTCCCGGGCTTGATTTGCAATTCCAAATGCCTACATTTGCAGCCGTATTCCAAAATAGGCTGCAAGTGTAGACACACCCTAAGTGGTTTGTTTATCCTTTTACTAGTTTGGGGGTCCTTGGTCTTTAATAAAATCTTTGTGTTCGCACTTTACCTGTGTGGCAGTTTTCTATTAAGCCCCGATGACAAATGTGGAATGGGGGTTCATACTTATAATATCTTGGGGATTTCTTTGCCAATGAGCCTACCCTAAGAAAACACTTCCAACAATCTAGTTTTTAAAAATATTTAAGAAACTGGTCATTTATTACTGTTATCTTTCATAATTGAAAGTTTAGCTGTTGGAGGAAGTCGGAATACATTTTTCCTGCTAAACTCACAAAGATTTGCTCACTTTCAAAACTGCTGCCATCAATTATTGCTCTGATTAGGCCTGATGCCCAAAATCTACCCTCAGTTAAAATATACTCTTTATTTTAAAAAGCCACCATTTCCGTTGTTTCCAACATAAGTGAAGCCAAACTGCCTTAAAGGATAATGGCAGCTCTTTATGAAGGCAGGAGGTGGAGCAGTGCACTGTGAAGAGCAGATGAATGAAGGAAGTGGCCATCTTTGCTAAGCACAGTTTGTAACTTATTGCAAATAATGGAAAATAGTAGCCATTTCTAAAACCGCTAGGGAGATCTTGAAAGACACTTTGGGGCTTTTGTCTTATTAAGGACAAAGGGGATGGCAGCTGTTTTGAAGGGAAATAGTGGAATTTTCTGAAAAACATTATTATTTAACCTCTGCTGAAGGTGAAACGTTCATTTGCGTGGACTAATGGAAAAAAAGGACCACAGATCCTTAAAATAAAAAAATCAAATCCTGCCTATGCACACTATTACGGTGAGTTTTACTTCCAAAAAAAGTTTGAAAAGTCTGCCTCATTCCATTATTAAGATAACTTGGGATTTAAAAAAAAAAATGGTTACCAGGTGGTACATTTCTTCAAGGGCCTATTTAAAAATTAAACTGATCACTAATTAAATTACTGTACACTCTCAGAAAATTCACTAGCACTAAAATAGCTATTGTTATGATTTTGGGGAGTACATGTTATATTCTTGATACATAGCAGAGATTAACTATGTGCTATAAGTGAAAACACTACATAGTCTCCACTACGGTTCCATGACTGGCATCTTTCTAATACTGAGTTCAATGTATCACTCAAGTGTGTGCACAACAAAAAGAACTGATTACTTCATAAGTGTGACTTTTCTGAGAAATTACTAGCTTTCGTAATCAAACTCAAGAATAATTTTGGGTTACAACAGACCTTTAGTGGGCTACTGTAGTTCTTCCCACTTCACTGTGGATTACTGCATTAATATAGCATTGTAAATCAGCAGAAAGAAGCAAGCAAAACAATATCTGTACAGACTTCCACTAAAGCAAACCTCCCCTATAAAACCCAAGTTATAGCCGCCTTGAAAAAATACTTCTCTTTTATAGACAGCACACTTAGCCTTAGTCTACACTAGGACTTTATTTTGAAATTATATGAAATTAATGGGCAGCAGGTTTAAAACAAATAAAAGGAAGTTCTTCTTTACACAGCGCATAGTCAATCTGTGGAACTCCTTGCCTGAGGAGGCTGTGAAGGCTAGGACTATAACAGGGTTTAAAAGAGAAGAAGATAAATTCAGGGAGGTTAAGTCCATAAATGGCTATTAGCCAGTATGGTAAGGAATGGTGTCCCCAGCCTCTGTTTGTCAGAGGGTGGAGATGGATGTCAGGAGAGAGATCATTTGATCATTGCCTGTTTGATTCATTCCCTCTGGCGCACCTGGCATTGGCCACTGTTGGCAGACGGTACTGGGCTGGATGGACCTTTGGTCTGACCCAGTATGGCGATTCTTATGTGCTTATGCTCTTATTTTGAAACAACCCTGCTAAGGCCAAATTTATAAGCGGAGCATTCACAATACTAAGCCCCTTATTTCAAAATACCAGGCTGCTTAATTTGAAATCTGTGCTCCTGCTTTTCATCAGGAGTAATGCTAATTCTGAAATAGTAATTTCGAAATAATGTTAGTGTGGATGCACCAATGCTGCTATTTTGAAATAATTGGCCTCTGGTGGCCTCTTATAGCTGCAGTTCTGACTGTCTCTGGCCACACCAGGCATCTCCACTGCTCTCCTCCTTCTGCGGAGTGCTAAAAGTCCTGGGAGCAGGAGAAGGGCTTCTCGTATGAGTCCAGCTTTGTAAGCCCTGTGTGAGAGATCAGGACGCAAGGCAGAGATGAGCAATCCCAATGCTCCCTCGGAGCCTCCAACAGCTGCCAGCCCTTCTGCTGCTCCCACAGCCTCCACTGCCCAGGGACACAGGAGAGCTCTGTCCTGGACTGGTGTGGCAATCCTGGACCTCATTGAGGTCTGAAGGGAGGAGTCCAACCTCCAGGATCGCCGTACCAGGAAAGGGAACATGGATATCTATGGCTGGATCACCAGGACAGGCCCAGTGTCAGCTTGCAGGAGGGCAGGGTGGCATAGGAGGATTATGAGGAGGAAGCCATCCAGGCATCCATGCCCACCAGCCTGCTCCTCACTTTAGAGCCAGTTTCCCCCTCCAAGGATGTTTCCCAAGCTTCTGAAGAACCAGGAGAGGATACTTCAGGTGAGTTCTCTAACTTTCCCTATCTACACATGGGGTCAGGCAATGGGCTGCAAGAGGCTGCACACTCCTCTCTCGGCCTACTGGATCTGGGGGTTTCACAACAGCCTGTTTACATGTGTGCACATAGAGTGCCAGTCTGGAGCACTCCGTTCCATTATGCTCTCACATAGGAACCGCTCGATCCTTCTCACTAGGTTCCTAGACAGGCCTGCTTTACTCCCACCTCTGTGGTGGGACAACTTCCCATGACAAGCTAACACTAAGTAATATGGGGTTATGTAACCACACAGCAGTGCTGTACATGGCCTAGGATCATGCCCGGACCCAACATGTCCAGGACACAGAAGGAAGCCAAACCACTCCATCACTCCTCCAACCCTCTAGCTCCTGGCCTGGCCAACATATTCCCATGCCTGCTTGTCCACAGCCCATGGGTGTTGCAATGCTACCATGGGACATCTTTGTCCCTGCTGAAATGTGCTCACTGTCTAAGCAACATATGGCCTTGCTCAAGATCTTTGGTGCTAAGATGTCAGCTCAGAGATTAGGGCTAGGCTAGGCTTCATATGTGATGACTGCCCTTGTAACTTTTTTTCACAGCTGGGTCAGCTGCAAGTTTGGTGCGTCCCCCACCTCCCACTTCATCCATCCAATTGAGCAGGATCCAAAGGCGGAAACATGCCTGAGAGCAGCTCATGCAGGAGCAGATGGCCTACCTGCAGTCCCTCGCCCAGCGACTCAAGGACAAGCACCAGGAGTGGGATGCTGACCGGGAGGAGCACTTTATTGTTTGGTCTGCAGGGGGAGGGGGAAGGTGGGAAGGCGGGGCAGGGGAAAGGAGGGTTGGGGGATGAAAGGCACACAGGCAATGCAGGGGCCCTTTGTGGAGAGCCATGGGGGAGAGCCTCAGAACTGGGATTGCATGAAACTGTCCTTCAAAGCCTCTCTGATGAGCACAGCTCCCTTGCCCCCTCCTGATGGAACTTGTGTCCGGCCACTCAAACTCTCTGGCCAGACATTTGGTCTCAGTCCGCTTTCTGGCAGAAAAGCTTCCCCCTTGCTTTCACACAGGTTGTGGAGCACACAGCAGGCCACCACCATGAAGGGGGTGTTGTGCTCGCTGAGGTCCGGACAGGTGAGAAGACTCCCAAACCTCCCTTTTAAGCAGCCAAATGCACATTCCACGACCATGCGGCACCTGCCTGGCCTGGTATTGAACTCTTCCTTTCTGGTTTCCAGGCTGTCCATGTCAGGTTTCATGAGCAATGGGAGCAAGGGGTACGCTGTATCATCCAGGATCACAATGAGCATGTCCACCACCCCACTCTGATGGCATGGTCAGGGAAAAAAGTGCCAGTGTGCATCTTTCAGAAGGAGGAAGTAGTTCCGGAAGATGTTGTGCACCTTTCCCAGCCATCTAACACTGATATTGGTGAAGCATCCTTTGTGATCCATGAGGGCCTGCAGCACTATGGAGAAGTACTTCTTCCTGTTTATAAAGTCCAAGGCAAAGTGGTCGGGGACCAGGACTGGGGTGTGAGTACAATCTATGGCTCTCACACAGTTGGGGAAGCCCATGGCAGTAAAGCTGTTGATGATGCTGTCCACGTTGCTCAGAGTGACAACCCTCTATAGGTTCACATGGTTGATGGCATTGGCTATCTGAATGAGGATGGTCCTGACTGTGGGTTTTCCCACGCCGAACTGGTTCCTGACTTCTAGAGGGTGATGGCCACGTGCTTTTTCATGGGGATGGTGGGTCTCAAGTGGGTGTACTGTCACCTGAGGGCAAGGGCAAGCCACTTGCAGAGCTCCAGGAAGGTGTTCTGCAGCCACTGCTGATTGTCCCATCCTTGCAAGATGACATAGTTCCACTAGTCCAAGCTCACCTCCCTCTGCCAGAAGCGGTGTATAATGGTATCCAGAGGACTGAGTGGCATGTGCAGCAGCAGGAGTGCCAGGTCCTGAGTGAACAGGGCCTACTGTCCACATTGGGGTTCATCCTTCTTGTCCTCATCCTCATCCTGCTGGAGCAACATGCAGGTAGTTTGGAAGTACTGTGAGCCTGGCACTGCTTTGCATTAGCTCTGGCACCATGGTGTGAATTCTGTGACATCCATGCAGGCAACCAGAGCACAAGAAGGCATGTGCCCACTGTCTTCCTTTTGTGTCCCACGAAGGGGGAGGCAGTGAAGGAATGGCTTGTGAGACATGGCCATAGAGAGAAGCCCCTGAAAGCACATGTTGTAGCTTGCCAGACCAAGCAGCCACAGGAAGTATCTGCCCTCCTGGCGCCCTCCCCAGCATGCTTTCAGGGCTCTAAGTCCAAGGCAGGCTCCGTTCAATGTGGACACACTATTTCGGACTAATTCAAACTAATTTTGATGCTTTCCAGTTGTGAGGACTTGTTAGTTTGAATTTGTTAAATCGGGAATTAAGTCAAATTTAGTAATTTTGAAATAGTTTCCTAATATAGACATGGCCTTAGTGCTTTATTAGCATTTAATTAGTACATTCACATGTAAGATGTTACAGAGAGTAACAAGTCACAAACTAGCTTATCAACAGTGCTCATGTCATAGAAGTAATTAATGTTCTGATCCTGCAAGCATTAAGCATGTGAAGCAATCCAATTAATTTAAATAGAATTAACCCCTGTGAGAGCTCTTAAACACATATGTAAATGTTTTCAGGATCTGGGCCTAAATCATCTACACAATTTACTGGACATTAAACAGTTTTGTTTTTTAAAAAAAGTCATTACACTGAGATAAAATTTCATTTTTTTTAAATAAACAATTCTGTGAAAAGTGTCCAGTATAGGCAATTAAAGAAAGACAAATATTTTGGGAAGCCACTGGAATACCATCCCTTCTTAAATTATTTCACATATATGGGTATGAGAAGTTGGGGTGGGGGAAAATACTCTTTTAACCAAACATACAAGCAAGATAAAGTTGCTTGATTTTGCTGAGAAGATGCCCTGGAGATTTGGAGCAAATGCAGGAGGGTTGGGGCATCAACTGTTTGGAGCTCTGTGTGTGTGTGTGTGTGTGTGTGTGTGTGTGTGTGTGTGTGTGTGTGTGCGCGCGCGCGCATCTGAAGCAAAAAGCAGTTAGAAAGCAAAGAGAGAGCCCAAGGATTAGTCAAGATCATGGCCCAGAGATAAAGCACAGAGCCATAGTTTTGGCTGGACACACAGGCTTGGAACTTGTGAGAAAATAAACAGCCTACTGTGTTCAAGAAAACAAAACTTTGTGTACATCCCTTGTAAATAAATAAAATTGCACCAATAAAATACCTGATTCATAGTAGCAATTTTTCTCCTAATAGAAACAACCTGTGGAGGCCCCAAATATTGTCTCAGGCAAAAGGGCAACAAAAAGTAGGGAGTCATCATGTTTTACTAGATCATCTGATCTCCCTCATAATTAAGCCAGAAGTGTTTCCTTCTACTATAAATCATTAACTCACCAGGTGGTCAGCCTTCCTGTAGGCAGCAATCTTCTTAAAAGCTTGCTTTGCCAAAAATATCAGGGTTTTGATCTAGAATTTCATGTGTGCAAGTCCCTCCCTCTTGATGAATGTGCAGTTTGGGCAGGGACTTATTTCTACCTGTAATAAAAAAGTACAGAGAAAACATAAATTTCTGAGAACCATAATTCAGTGCCATCTGAAGCAGTTTTCAGTTCTTAAGATCCTTCAACCATTTATCTCTTTAGCCCATAACACACCATGAGGACACATACTACACAAAAGCTATTACATAAATTTTCTGGCTTCCCCTCTGACTGACGTGCCAAAATATGTATTATTATTTGAATTACAGTGGCATCTACAAGTCAAATATGGACTGAGACTCCCTTGTTCACAGTGTAGGGCAAAAAAAAAAAACAGGTAATTTATTAAATATCTCCCTCATGAAAGTTGGAAGCAAAAGTGTTCATTATCAAATGACGTCCATCTAGAAAAAGGGTTTTATAAGTTAACATATTCACTCACCCACAAACAAACAAAATGCCATAAATGGAAAGATATTCACCTCTGCTATAACTCCACTGAGTACATCAGATATCAGCATGACTCAATGTATAAAGATAAAGAGAAAACATATCCTTGAAAGCAAAGAGATTCCATTTTTGTTTTTTCTTATTTATATTAGAAAATAACAAGCTTAAGTTGTGATATTAGATTAATTTATAAAAACTTAACAATGGCCCCAAGAGTCTAGCCGTGTATCCTGTCTTTTGAAGTGGCCAGTGCCAGATACTTCAGAGGGAATGAACAGAACAGCTTTGAGTGATCCATCCTCTGTCTCCCAAACCTAGCTTCTAGCAGTGAAAAGTTCAGAGACATTCAAAAATAGAGGTTAGATCCTGGATCATCTTGGTTAATAGGCATTGATGAATCTATCCTCCATGAATATACATGATTCATTTTTTTAACCCAGTTAAACTTTTGGCCTTCGTGACATCCCATGGCAATGAGTTCCGCAGTTTGATGGTGTTTTTGTGAAGGTGTATTTTGTTTGGTTTGTTTTAAAATTCCAAAGTGCAAGATGCATAAATATTATGGCAATGGCTAGCATTGTAAGAAAGCTAATCAATGATTTTCACAGTCACAGATTAGAGAATGAGGTTTATAATATACATGAAGCCACAAATACAGCAATTCCACACCACTACATTCCCACAAAATTGAGTCCCTCCACCAACTAACTAAAGAAAGCTAATGGAATAGAGAGACCAGACAAAAGAATGGAAGTACAGCCATATTTATTTTTTGGTAGAATAGGAGACTGGAGCTGCTCTGATAGAGACTGTAATAGAAGTTGATATTTTGAAGTTGGGGGGGGGAGATAGATGATGACAGAAGGTAGAAATTCCCTTCCCCCAATATTGGCAGGTGGATGTTAAACCTGAACACAATGGTGATGCACCTGTTGCAAACTGAAAGCTTTTCTAGAGGTTTTGGCACTAATTCTCCTTTCACAGCTGGGGGATTATATGTAATCTGAGCTGTCAGCACTGAAGTTCTTACGGCAGCATTGAAAAAGATTTGGCTTTCCCTTCTTCTAGAGTTAACACTACAAAGTGGTCTTTTATGAGGTTTGTCTTTCATCTCACCCTGCTGCAGTATCCTTTCAAGAAGTGTCATCATGAAGCAAAAGAGCAAAAAAGTTACTGCAAATGCAGAGATGTTTTTGCTTAGAAAAATATCTGTGTTTACTGAATTTTGCACAAAAGTGTATGTGATGGCATCTTAATTAGTATTTTTTCCTATAACAAGCCTGACTTTTAGTTTTCATTTCTATATATCCCAGCATTGTATTAATTTACTTTAATTTGATTCATTAACATCACCTGAAATAGCTCATTATCAATATTTAATAATAGGAATTATTTCTATAACTGACAGCGTGCAGCATTCCATTCAATTCAATGAGGCTCTATCTACATTCATGTCTATCTATATACTATCAACTTCAGAAGTGGTGCCTTTAGTGAACAGTGTTCATTGAAAAAAATTATTAACACAAGAAAAATAGAATGCCAAGTTCACACTATGACCCTGGGATCCTTTGGTGCCACCAATCAGCTGGTTCAGGGGGTTGCATAGGGTTTTACAGGGACCCCTTGAGTCAGTGAAATGTATAATAGTCAGGGTCGGATTATGACATTTTGAGGCCCTAAGAGGCACTCCATACTGTTAAAATGAACTTCTTATTTTCACAAAAAGGACAATAACTATATAAACATGACAAGTTATGTTCTCACAGGAAAACAAGAGAGGATATATAATTTTTACATTGATGAATAAGGAAAAGTATCCTTTTCATATGAATAAATGAAAAAAATGATTAATTTTGTTAGGGAAATACAAAGTTTATCCAGACTATATATAAATATATGTACAAATGTTTATTCCAATTTAATTTTTGTCTACAAAACAATGAGCTATTAGGATTTATCTTTTGCCATACTAGAAAAAAATACAGTGAAGGTTCCCAAAACTGATGGATGGAACCCAATACAAATTTATCCTTCTTGAGATCCACTCAACCTAAGTCTGTAAGACAATCACCTGCGAACTCAATCATATGAAGCATGGAGAGCACATGAAGCAGAAAGTGGTGTGAGCACTAATCTACTCAGTTGTACTTATGTACAGTTCAAAAGAAGAAAGAACACATTAACACCCAAGAAAATGAATTAAGACAGGAGTGAAAGCACTGTATGACTGAGCGTGATGGACCATAAACAAAAGATGGCATCCTTCCAGCTATTAGCAGCCAATGCGGAAGCTTTACATGACGTCACTCTGAGGATGAGACCCATACGAATATGAGCTTGGCAGGATTGCTTCACAAAACCGTGGTCTCCATCCTCACATTTTTCTCAATTTTATCGGCAGTGAGAATATTTATTTATTTATTTATGTATTTATTTAAATAAGTTATGAAGGCATGGTCAGAATTTTACTAGTAGCAGCTGGCCAACAAAACACTGCTTTAGGAGACTGACAACAGACTTACTCATAAAAATACTAGTTTTACAAGAGCAATTATCTTTTTTCTCAGCCCTGGCCTCCTGCCTGTCAATAATGAGCCATTAGTGAAGGGTAAGAGTAGGGGAGGGTGTTTATATAGCCAGATGTGTATATTTTTGTCATAATTGAATGAAAATGTCTATATTCAGAGAGAATCTTGTTTCTCCCATATTTCCTTTATTTGTCAACCAATTTTGATAACATTTTAAATAGACTCTTTTTTTTAGGCCCCTCATATGTTGAAGTCCTAAATTGTATCTTAGTTAGCTTATGCCTTAATCCAGCAGAAATCACAGTTAGCCAAAGGATAGCATGCAAAGCAAATTATCTGGTTCAGAACCAGTCAAGTCAAGAGAGGTTCAACCTGTACTTGATTTCACTGTAAACATATCTAAGTACAGCATGTTAATGAGAAGGGTAATCTGAGGTGAAACCGCTAAACTGGGGTATTCAGTTTCTTTGGAATCAGCAAATCTGTGGCTGGACATGCCAGGGACAAACTCAAGAGCTGTGTCTAGACTGGCAAGTTTTTCCTTGCGGAAAAACTTGCCAACTGTCTACACTGGCCGCTTGAATTTCCGCAAGAACACTGACGGTCTCATGTAAGAAATCAGTGCTTCTTGCGGAAATACTATGCTGCTCCCATTCGGGCAAAAGTCCTTTTGCGCAAAAGGGACAGCATAGACAGCTCAGATTTGTTTTGCGCAAAAAAGCCCGGATCGCAAAAATGGCGATCGGGGCTTTTTTGTGGAAAAGGGCATCTAGATTGGCAAGGACGCTTTTCCGCAAAAAGTGCTTTTGTGGAAAAGCGTCCGGGCCAATCTAGACGCTCTTTTCCACAAATGCTTTTAATGGAAAACTTTTCCGTTAAAAGCATTTGCGGAAAATCATGCCAGTCTAGACGTAGCCAAGGGGTGTAGTGTGCCTATCACTAACCAGTAAAGAGACAGCAAGCCCAAGAGGCCTAGAGAGGTGTGCTAGGATTGCCTGTACAGCTGGAATGCTGGCCTGCAGCAGGCATAGATCTCATAGTAAGGTCTGCTGATAAGGATGTGACTCGCAATACAGGAGGTCCAGAGGAAACATCAAATATGGCTTTCCTCACCTTTTATTGATAACCTCAAGGCACTTTGCAGACAGCATCACTCGTTACCCTAATTAGGTGATATACAGAAATTAGAGCATGGAACATAGAAATGGGATTTTTGGAGACCTGATTCCCTTTTCACTTACACAGGTGTAAATGAAAAATAACTTCTTTGAAGATAGTGGATATTTACATCATTATACAACTGGTATAAGTGACAGAAGAATCAGGTCTATGAATTGTTTCTGGGGCTTTGTGCCTTGGTGTGCCTGTGTTGAAAGGAAGATCCTATTTCCTTGCCTTAGCAGTCTTGATGAATATTATATGTAACCCTTCTGCCAGGCTGAGTTAATATCAGCAAGGGCCAGGTTCAGTATCTAGGGGTCTCCTCCCAACAAAGTAATACAACACCGGCTTGAGCCCCCACCCAGTGACCTGGGAAATCTTACATACACCTCTGGGTGCCTCAAAGAGGCAATTCTTCCCCTCTTGAAAGCACAGAGCCTCAGTATAGCAGCAAACCTTTAATAACGTGAGGTAACCAACATCAGCATTAACTTGGGAATACACCACAACTCGGATTCATAGACCAAACATGAGCAAAGACCCACCCCCCAGCCACGAATCACCCAAAGTCCCAAAAGTCCAACACCCCAAGAGTCTCTGCCCCGGGTCACTGCCGCCCCAGGGTTCAAAAGTCCACCCAGCAGGGTATTACCATCCCAACCTGGAGGAGGCGGGGATTTATACACCTTACGTGGTCCACCAATGGCTCCGCCTTTCTGTAGGGTTCTGCCACCACTGTCAACGCGGGTCACTCCGCCACACTCCACCTGTTGTCCAGTGAGCCGCTTCAGCTGTCCCATGAACTGTCTGGTTCCGCCAGCCGTGTTGGTCCACGCCCCTGGCCGCCAGCTGGTTGCTCCTGCAGCTGTTCCACTGGCTATCTGCTGCCGCTCCTACCAGCTGCAGGTCGTCCCCGCCAGCCGTTCTGCTGGGCGCCTGCACCCGCAGGTCACCCCGCAAAGCGCTCTGCTGTCCACCTGCACCCACCGGTTGTCCCCGCAAATCGCTTGGCTGTCCGCCTGCGCTTGCTGGTTGTCCCTGCAAGCTGCTCTGCTAGTAGCTCAGCAGCATAGCGCCAGGCTCCCCACAGCAATAGTGATTTCAGCTCTTCCACAGCATAGCGCCAGGCTCTCCACAGCACACAGTGATTTCAGCTGTTCAGCAAGTTCAGCTCATAACAGAAAAGCCTCAGTGCTAGTGCTCTACTGGCCCACAGTAAAGTCAACTCAGCAGCTCACAACTAGACTCCTCATGGAATCCAAATTAGTTCTGATATTCCACAGTGGAGAGAGGAGGGGGTACAATCAGTGTTGTTTTGGCCCTCAGAAAGGGCACCACCACCAAGTACAAAGACCTGTCCCCAATCTCTTTCCACTTGACTGGGTTTAGAACCCATGCCCCTTGTCTAGTGAGTGCTACTTAGTTTATGGCAAATCCCTCTGTCATAAACAGTTCCACCATTCCATTGTCCTTGATTCACATAATCAGGGTAACAACACTTGTATCCCCCCTGCCTCAATAACAGAGAGACTCGGGATCCCACAGTGGCCAAAGTGACCATTTGGGCTGCTGTGAGCACATACTAGATGGGGTGGCTGTGTCTATGCAAATTGGGTGTATCTATGCAAATGAGATCAGCCCCTGAAGTCTCTTTGCACCACTTGCCACAGTTCACCACCAGATGTCAGGGTAGAGCTTATCCTGACCCTGCTTACATATAGGCTATGTCTAGACTACATCCTTTTTTCGTAAAAGGGATGTAAATTAGACATATCGCAATTGCTAATGAAGTGGGGATTTAAATCTCCCCCACTTCATTAGCATAAAAATGGCTGCCGCTTTTTTTCTGCACGGAGCTTTGTTGGAAAAAAGCGCCAGTATAGACGCTGATCTTGCGGAAAATAAAGCCCTTTCCAAAAGATCCCTTATCCCTTATTTCATAGATTTAAATCCCCGCTTCATTAGCAATTGTGATACGTCTAATTTACATCCCTTTTATGAAAAAGGGATGTAGTCTAGATGTAGCCATATAGTTATATACAATCATATAAAATGTTATAGATATTACAAGAAATTCAGTTACTGGAAAGTGCTGGATTGTCACATTCAAAGTCTCTTTCTCAGTACAGTTTTATTCCCCAAAACCATAAAATAATTACTCACTCCACCCTTGGCTAGAGCGCTCATGAGATTTTCCCTTGGCGTATCTCATTCCCACCTGCTTCAGGGCCTACTGCAGGGCTCTTCCTTGCTCTCTTAGCTGAGCAACACCTCCTAAGGCAGTGGTCTCCAACCTTTCGGGGCTGCCAGGCGACCGGGGGCGGGCCTGCGCCGGGGGTGGAGCCACCCATACGCCACGTGCCCGGTGCTAGCACCGGTGCCACCCATGCGCCGCACTCCCGGTGCCGGCGCTGGTCCTGTGCCACATGCCCAGGGGTGGGGCTGCCCATATGCCATGGGGCCGGTGCCGCTCCTGTGCCACGTGCCCAGGGGCGGGGATGCCTATACACCGCACGCCCAGGAGCTGGCAGCGCCCATGCGCCATGCGCCCGGGGGCGGGGCCAGCCCCGATCACTTGGCGGGCGCCCAGAAATGACCTGGCGGGCACCACATTGGGGACCACTGTCCTAAGGCTTTCTCCTGAGAGACCCTATTGTCCCAGCAAATTCCCACAGCCTCCCCTTCCAGGGAACAACTTGCTCCTGCTCCCTGTTCCTTACTGACACTGCATTTCTTTCTATGCAACACCTGTCCCCTTCTCATTTACAGCTTCTACATCTTATCAGCTGCAAAACTTGCCAAACCAATTTGCACCAGCCTCAGACCACTGTCAAATATGGTCAGAGGACAGCTGTCTGTGAGGTTGACATTGTCTATCTTTGGCCAAACTTGCATGTGAGATCCTCTTGTTGCCCCCAGGTATGAAACCTGGCTGCACATTCAACCTGTCCCATTCAAAATCAATTCAGATGAGCCCATGAGAAACATGGCAAATCAAAGCCAGGTATGTGCATGGTTGGGTTAATTATAAGAGACTGGTTTCTGACATTCGCTGCAGACCATTCCTCATGATACATTAATGTCGATGATGTTACTTAACACAGGAAGCCACAGTACTACTTTGGGTCAAACTGTCTCAGTTGCGATACACGTGATTGAGTGTAGTTATGTGTCAACCAATTTGACATAAGATGAATGGAGCCAAACCAGAGCAGTATTCTGCTGTAGAGTGACAGATGGCTAACCTGCATGGTTGGAGAATCTGAGCATTTCCTCCCCATGCTTAGAAGGTTATTTCACACCCTCACCTTAGCCACAATTTTCTTCAGGTGGTTAAGACACATGAGCAGTCTCTCTAGAGTTACTCTGAGATACACAGGATGGAATTCATGTTTCAAGTATTGAAAAAAATTGAGTTCTTTGTCTACTCTGCAGTGGAACACACTCAAAACTGTTTTGGTCACACTTGGTTGTACTTGCCATCTACTGCAGGACTCAGCCACCTTAATCAAGTCAGCATTTAGGACATCTTCAAGTTCTGGGAATGACCATGCTCGGATGCCTGAACATATGTAATCCACATATATGAAGTTCATGGGACAGGGAGAGCAGAAAGTCATTGTGTACAGATTGAAAAGTATCAGTGGCAGTACAGAGCCTTGGGGGAGAAGTTGGTTTATTTTTTCCACATACTAACTCCGTTTCCCATGTGCATTCAGAAACATCGGCTGCGGAGGAGAAGGACAATGATGTTTGCTGCCTATGCTGAGAGTGCTCTTGACAATTTGACTAAAAATCCCATGTGCCAGACCATGTCATGTGCTGCTGTTAGATCCAGAAATACAGCTCCTATTTTTCTGAAAAAACCCTTTCAATTAATGTTGTCAAAGCTAACATTAAATTGGAGATGCTCCAACGTCGCCGAAAGCCTGCTTGCTTGATACCAAATATTGACTTTACTTCAGGGGAGATATGCTAAAAAATGTGATGCTCCAGCACCTTGACTGGCACAGATAACAGCGATAGCAGTCAACGTATTGCAACATTACATGAATCTTTCTCTTGTTTCAAGAAAGCAGTGACTTTTGACATTCGCTGTGCCTTTGGAAGTCACTCTTCACTGCACCTGCCATTGGTGAGCTAGAATCACAAGGCGCTTCAAGAACTCTGGCAATAAGCTGTAATAGCCAACACCAATGCAACTTCTAATACTATTTAGTGGTTGCGAAAAGCTGTATTGCCAATGGACCTGATGCTATGATCATAGATTGGTCATCTGACATGCTTCTCATCTGGAGGCTAGCCCTTCCCAGCTTGCCCTGGTGGCCACTCTGGGCTAAACCAGGGAAACTCTTCTGCACCCCTCCCGGCCCCGGAGCCCTTAAAGGGGCATGGTCTGGCTATGGTGCCCGTGCCAGTTGCAAGCCTGCCAGCACCCAGCCAGCAGACCCTGCACCTGGCACAAGATGAGCCAGCCACCCGCTGCCACCCAGCCCTCCGTCTCTTCCCAGGACCAGGCTGGCAGCTCCCAGGAGCCTGCCCAGGGCTGCAAGAGGTGGGCGCCCACCTGGTCTAGTGCACAGATCGTGGACCTCATCGAGGTTTGGGGGGAGGCCTCCAATGTCCACAATCTCTGCACTAGCCACAGGAACACGGCCATCTACAGCCGCATGGCTGCCAGCCTGGCCACCAGAGGCCATATGCAGACCCGGGAGCAGGTCCACTGCAAAATAAAGGACCTGCGGCAGGCCTACTCCAGGGCCTCCCAGCCAGAGGCCAGCCCGGAAGCATGCCCTCACTTTGAGGCCCTGGTCCGCATCCTGAGGGCTCACACAGTCCATGACCCCTGTGTGGTGATCGACCCCGGGGCAGAGGGACCCGTCCCTGACACGGAGGAGGTGGAGGAAGACGCCAAGAGCCAGGAGCCTGCAGGGAGCCTTCCCAGGACCCCCGAGGCATCCCACAGAGCACATTGGCTGTGTCGTACAAGGTCGGGGAGGGCTCCACGTGTGAATGCCATCATGATCCCCTTATGGGTATGGTGGACGTGGGGGGAGAGGGAGCCCAGGGACTGTGCACCTGGGTCTTGCCCACCATGGAGCAGCATCTGGGTGTCATGCAGGGGCCTTGGCCCGTTCCCCACACTCCGACCTCGCCTTGCAGCGGGGGGCTGGGTTTCACTCACCATGTCCCCAGGGAGAACTGACCACTGCTCTTGTTTCACCACAGCCGCAGCACCTGGGACTGCAGGGCGCACCACCCCGCCTGTAACAGCCACCTGTACCTGGGCCAGCAGGCGCACCCGCAACCTGGAAGACTACCGCCGGCTGCACCTGCGGCTACTGGAGGACCAGGTCTGCATCCAGGATCACTGGGTCTGGGAGGATCTGTGGCTGCGGCAGCGGAGCTTGGAGGTGCTAGAGGAGCAGAGACGTGCCCTCAGAGGTCACCCCCAGACCCTGATGGACAGGTTCCTGCCTCCTCCTGCTGCAGCCCCTGCTGCCGCCCCAGCTCTCGCTCCTCCTCCCACCCCTGCTCCCCTTCCCACTTCCTCCGCACCCCCCGTCCCTCCTGCCCCGCTCTCCACACCCACTCCCCCCCGACGCCTCCGCACCCGCAGTGCTGCGGGATGGGAGAGCCAGCAGGACCCGCAAGCCTGAGCTTTACACTAGGAAGGGGGTTTTAGGGAGGGGAAAGGGAAAGGAGGGGAGGGTGGAAGAAGGCCCCAGTGGGGCATGCAGGGAGAGTTCAGTCCTCCTCCTCCACATGGAAGCTCTCCCGCAGGGCTTCCTGGATCCAGACAGCCCCCTGCTGGGCCTCCCAGAGAGCAGCGATGTGGGGCTGCATGTACTGACCAGCCATGCCGCAGCACCAGCTCAGCCTCAGCCATCCAGGCTGGCAGGAAAGCCTCCCCCTTCCGCTCACATAAATTGTGCAGCACACAACATGCTGCCACCACGAGAGGGATATTGTGCTCGGCGAGGTCGAGGCGGGTGAGGAGGCATCTAAATCAGGCTTTCAGGCGTCCGAAGGCCCCCTCGACCACAATGTGAGTCTGGCATTGAAGGCCTGCCGGGAGGGGTTGAGGTGCCCCGTGTACGGCTTCATCAGCCAGGGCTGTAAGGGGTAGGTCGCATCCCCCACCAGGCAGATGGGCATGTCCACATCCCCGACCCTGATGTGGCTGTTGGGGAAGAAGGTCCCGGCCTGCAGCCTCTGGCACACGGAGGAGTTCTGGAACACCCTGGTGTTGTGTGCCTTGTCACACCAGCCCACATTAATGTCCGTGAACTGGCCCCGGTGGTCACACACGACCTGCAGGAGGACAGAGAAGTACTCCTTGTGGTTGATGTACTGGGAGGCTTGGTATTCCGGGGCACGGTTGGGGATATGCATCCCGTCGATGGCCCCCCCACTGTTGGGGAAGCCAGGGGTGCCGAACTCCTGGATGACCACGTCCGGGTCAGCGAGGCGGACCACCCTGTGGAGCAGCACCTGGTTGATGGCCTTGACCACCTGCAGAGAGACACAGCAGACCACAAATCACTGGGGCGCCTGGGTGGCTCGGAGTGTTCATTCCCTGGCACTGCCCCGCACCCCACTCCCGGAAGCAACACTTGCGGGCGGCGTGTAGTACAGCCGGGACAGACCGAACCCTCCCGTGCAGGACACTATTGCCTCCTCCCCCGCCCATTTTCCCTGGGGCGGTCCATCCCCTCCTTGCAGTCCCTTTCCCCCCCGACCCAGCGGCCGGTGAATGCCATACCTGCATGAGCACTGCTCCGACAGTGGACTTTCCCCATGCCAAACTGGTTCTCGATGGATCAGTAGCTGTTCGGCCTGGAGAGCTTCCACAAGGCGATGGCCACACGCTTCTGGAGGGGGATGGCGGGTCTCATGCAAGTGTCCCGTCGCTGCAGAGCAGGGGCGAGCCACTCACAGTGCTCCAGGAAGGTGTCCTTCTTCATCTTGAAGTTCTGGGTCCAATGTTGGTCTCCCCAGTGCTCCAGGATGATGTGGAACTTTTTTTTATATCCAGATGCTCATTGAAATGATTTCCGATGAAGAACTCAGCCCTTCTAACAGGAACGTAGTTGGCAAAGTCCTTTTTAAGACCCATTAACTTGTTCCCGATCCAAAAAACTTCTCTTATTTCCCAAAATTGGTCTGATCTTCTAGTCCCACCACCTTGCTTTCCTCAGATCTAAATGCTCATCTGCTAATCACAACTTCATACTCTTAAGCTCTCACTTATTCAGGATATAAGGTCAGATGCACTGATCAGTAACAACAGTAAAACACCACCAATAGTTGCGTTTTTCCTTGCTTAATCTTCATATGAGGGTTTTTTCTTATACATTACCTGATTATTCCCCTGGATTTTTCTTTCGTGAAGATGAACTGTCTATTCTTATCCAGGGCTCAGGAAAGGGGCAAAATACACACCCCTTCCCAAAATCCAATCAGACTTTCACTCCAATTAAGCTTATTGACACCAGGTTTGATACATTCCTGCACAATGACAGCAACAAGCAGTATCTTAAAGCAAATATACCCTTTGAAATAGGTGCTCAGAGAAAAATAATTCTCAGGAAAGGCTTTAAAAGCTAAGACTGTGAAAAAGACTAAGAAGATTCTAGAGACCAGCACTACAGAGAAACCAAACTCCTTTATATCATTAATTTAATTTAAACCACAGAAAAGGAAGCAATGTTGCAACAACTTTAAAAAACAGAATGCATTTTGTGTTAAAATGTTTTGTAATACAACATAGAATTAATAATTTTGTAACGAGGTGGGCAAAGCCTTGCTGAATTAGAACCCCATTGAGATTAGTAGATGTGGACTCATCCTTTGAATAACATAACTGTAAGTATAAGACCCATCTAAGACAATTGTGTATGAACCCACCAGGGAGTTGGCTGAGTATTGTGGTGGGAGAGGAGATTGTTTTGGAGTTTTATGGGGAGAGGGGGAAAAGAGATCTCACAGAAACTGACTGAGGAAGAGAGGAAGCCAGAAGGAGCAATTAAAAGCATACGTCTGACCCTGGAAGACACTTAGGGAGAGTTTTTGGGGTCAGGAATACAGGCTGAAAATGAATATTCTTGGTATTGAGAGCAAAATAAGCTATTTCCTGCTATTTGATTTCTGCTGCAATAAGAAACACAGGACTTTGTACATTCTTTGTAAATAAATAAAACTGCATCAAAGAAAAATCTGACTACCACGGATTTCTATTCCCCACTAAAACTCCCATACAGCTGCAAATTTAGACTAGGTTTTTGGATCAAAAAGGGGCAACAACATGTATGTAATGCCTTTTATCCAAAATGCAGGAAACTCCTGGGAAGAAAGCAGCAGCTAATTAGTTTATACCGTCTGCTGCTTAATATTGTAGGAAAGGAAAACTACTCAATACGAACCAAGCTTTTTTTAGATTCAAAAATTATTTTTTAAAGATTTTGTTTTATATCTTTCTCCATATGCTTCTGTATCTCATGATATGACCCAAAGTTGAAATGCCAAAGAAGAATTTCATTTATTTGATTTCATTGGATGTTTAGCACCTAGGTACTTTTGAAACCCCCCAGTGGGCATTTATCTGCATCTTTAGACACTTAAATACCTTTACAAATCTAATGCTGGGTGTCCAAGTCACTTTTGAAAGTGCGATGAGCTCCTAAATCACCTGGGTGCTTTTGAAAAATTATACTTATTACCAGTTAGCAAGAGGCACTATAAAATAATGGATTAAGCACAGGACTCAAAGACAGAATTCTCTTAACTTCTGTGCCTGTTTTTCTTTTTATAAATAAAGATAATAATACTTTCCTATTAGAAGAACTAATTGGTTAATATTTCTAAACAGATAAAGTAATTCCTATTTCTGAGGATATTCCTCATTTCAGCCTCTTTTATAAACCTCTTGTACAAATACTTACTGGAGTTTACAAGAACAAGTACAGTGTGCTTGAGGACAACCACTATAATATAGAGGCCCGGTTTTCAGACATTCTGTGCACTGACAATGCTGCTTACATCAATGAGTGTTGCAAGTGCCCAGCATCTTTGAAAATCAGGCTGTGAATGCATCTGTAGTTAAAAAATGGACATCCATTGACTCTGATCCATGCAAGGAGTCAGGGAGGTATTCTTACCTTCTAAGAGTTGCCTATATGCTATTAGGTATGGATCGAGCTTGCATACGAAACAAACACAGCACATGTTTTTCCCCTTCTCCACATAAAGGAAATTCATTTGGCTGGAAGCACTGGAAATGGTCTTTGTACAGAATGTCAAACTGGCTTCCAGTATTGCTCCACTAAGACATAAATTTCAATCTTGTTTGTTCAGAAATGACTCCTGCTCCTCTTGCCAAGAAAACCCAACTTGGTGTGATGGTCAGACTCTATTTACTAGAATTTTTTTTGGCTTCTTTTAAACATTGTATTTTGTTTTCATTTATCAGAATGAACATTGGTTGCCTGTATAGTGAACCATATTGTGACCTCTGATTCACTCTTCCACCAATTCTCTTCTTACCTTTTAATTGTCTTGATTTAACCAGAGTTCTTCATGGTAATTAATACTGATATGAGCTTTTAAATTAGACAACCTAAAAGGACTAGATTTCAGGAGGGTTGAATGAATTAGAATTTACAAAACTAGTTAGATCCAGTATACTATGCACAGATCTGGAAACTATGAACTGCTGACTTCAAATCCTCTCTCTCTTGATATCCTCTGCTTGTACTTTCTTATCCGTAAAATCAGGAACACTATCCTTATTTACCTATCTCCCAGAATAGGTGGGACTGACTGAGTACTTTAAATGTGGTGTAAGAAATGATGAGCAAAAAGTGATTTTTATTTGTTTGTATTTGTAGAATTATCAGGAAAGGTGTTCTCTGTGCATTAATTTCTCTAGATTCAACAGCAAATATTAATCAATAAAGGTTTTTAAAAAGTTGTGATTGAAGGAATTTCTGAAAACAGGAAACAAAATACTGAACAGTATTGAGAGTATGTGCTTCAGCAATACACAAGACTGTATGATTTCTATAATACAACAAGCAAAACTGGAAACTGGAACTTTAGAACTTTTAAATATTTTTATCATAAATAGTAAAAATAGGAATTCCCTGGACACAGTTACCATTCTTCATGTTAAGAAGGTATCAAAGTTACAGGATGGATGCAGATCTTCCTGACTTCAGGCTTTGAGGGATTTCTCAGACCTTCAGGCAAAACAAACCAAGGAGACTGTGTTTGGATTCACACTGGTTAGATTAAGGTTCCAATCCAAACTCTGATTTGGGCTCAATGTTACTAAAGCCTTGCAAGAAGTTCTAAAGAGAATTTGGCCCACAAATGGTAAAATGTTTGCCACCACTTTTAACGGTATTTCTAATTATTGCAAGATAAATTTTGAACTGGTGCCCTAGAAGAAGACAGCAGAGAATTGTCAGCATCCTCATTCTCTGAAAATAATGGAATGACTTATGAATATTGTTCCGTGAAAGACACAGGTAAATCCCAGATGGAAGGAGGACAGACATGAAGCTTTCACATTACTCCAGAATGAATACCTCAAGTTTTGGAAAGAAAATAAACAAACAAACAAAAAAGCAACCATCCACACATTTCCTTCTCATAATGAAGGTGGAATTGTCCAGTTTCAAAAATGTATAAGGATTCCAAAAAGCAGAATGGGAGTTTTGCCACTGGGCCCATTAGAGTTTTCCATTTATAGTCAACTGTAGGACCAGGACCTAAAAATGATACTTGGTTACTCCACAACATACTGCTGTAAGAAAGTATTTTTTTTTTCAATATTTTTCAGAAATTTTTATTTAAAATGTATCATTAGGTTTTATTTTTAAAATAATATAAATGTAATCCTGGATATTGAAACATATTTAAAATATCAATGAATCATGTGTAATACAATTAACCTATGGTAAAGTCAACATTTACTTTGTAATTTGCACCTACATAAATAAAATTAATATGCTATTGTGAAAATGAATTAAGTAGCTATTGACCTCAACTAATGGTGGTGGCTATGGACCAAAATAAATTGGTAGATTTCTTGCTCTTCAACCCTACATTTTTCAGTGCATAGTTGAATTGCACTTTTATATGCTGCAGAAGTCAGCCTCTCTTTCAAAGGCCTGGCAGAGGCTGGGAGCCGAATTGGCTCCCAGCAGGCATTTTTCAAAATATTAGATCCATAAATCCCAGTATCACATCTATAGGGTTACTGATATAGTGTAAAATCCAAATTTTCCATTCATAAAAGAGATCAGTGCCAAATCTTGCCAAAACATTGACTTTCTCTGCATTGGACTGTTAATTGGTGCATGAATGTAGCTTTAAACTCAGAAAGATACATGGAATAAAATTATAAAATGTTTTAGGGTCACCCAAGGAAAATGATAGCAAACATGACTGGAAAGATACAAGCTGATTCAATGAGAAGTGATTATCTGAAGTTAAATCTCCCATAACATTAAAGTGGAAAGAGCTGTTGGCGGACTCAAGCTAAATGGTTTGTCATTATAAGGGATTATGTTGTATATTTCTACTGATGTGAACACCAGGTCTCCAGGAGCCTTTAAGTCTTTTAAGGCAGTGAATATAGAAACTTCATTTTTCTACACTTACATTTTAATTATACAAAGACTACTGTACAACTTTTGTTTAGTATTTATGGGAAGAAAATAATACCAGAGTAAGGCTAGGTCTAGACTGTGGCTTTTTTTTTTTCGGAAAAAGCTACGCAAAATGTGCTCTTCATTTTGCATAGCTTTTTCTGCCTTTTTTTTTTTTTTGGAAGAGGCTTTTTCACCATTTGTCCCCGTCTAGACCAAAGAGCACGAAAAAAAGCGGAAGAGCAAAAGCGTTCCTTGGAGGCGGCAGAGGTATCCCGCAAAAACCCCATAGTCTACGTAGCCTAAATGAGTGAGATTTAAATTGTCTCTTGTGATTTTGGCAAGTAACAGGGCCATACAAAATACTGTATGCAGACTACCGAATTATGTTACCTGATTAATACAGAATCACAGAATACTAGAACTGGAAGAGACCTCGAGAGGTCATCAAGTGCATTCCCCTGCCCTCACCGCAGGAACAAGCACCATCTGGATCATCCCTGACAGATGTCTGTCTAACTTGCCCTTAAATAGCTCCAGTGATGGAGATTCCACAACCTCCCTAGGGTGAGCAAATATTTCCTAAGCTTTTGCAAGTCAGATACACATTTGTAGAATAATTTCACTTTTAATTTGTTTTATTATGTCAGTACACCCTTATTGTGTGAAGTAATTTGGTTACATTATGTAGCGTGATACAAAAGGCAGTTAAAGATCCTTTCAGTTGTCCTTGATATGGCATCCCAATCTACGTCAATCACACACAGACCCACCATTACTTTACTTTTATTGAGATGAATTATGTACTTGATAAATGAGTTAATTAGACACTGTTGTTTTCATTAGAGAAACTGGTTTGCTTTTCATACTTTCTGCATTATTTCATAGAATCTTAGAAATAGAAGAAATCTTGAGAGGTCATCATGTCTAGTCCCCTGCACTCATGGCAGAACCAAGCACCATCTAGACCAGGGGTCAGAAACCTTTCAGAAGTGGTGTGCCAAGTTTTAACATACAGTCGTACACTGTAACAACAAGTGGCCACCAGGAGATAGAGGAGGAGACAGCATGGCGGGACCAGGGCCCCATGCAGCAGCTATTTGTCTAACCTGCTGTTTAAAAATCTTCAGTGATGGAAATTCCACAACCGCCCTGGCAATTTATTCCAGTGCTTAACCACCCTGACAGTTATTTTTCCTTATGTCCAACCTAAACCTCCCCTGTTGCAATTTAAGCCCATTGCTTCTTGTTCTATCATCAGAAGTTAAGAAGAATAATTTTTCTCCCTCCTCCTTATAACAGCCTTTTAGATGCTTGAAAACTGCTATCATGTCCCCTCTCAGTCTTCTCTTTTCCAAATTAAACAAATCCAGTTCTTTCAGTCTTCCCTTATAGCTCATGTTTTCTAGACCTTTAATCATTTTTGTTGCTCTTCTCTGGACTTTCTCCAATTTCTCCACATCTTTCCATATATCAGACCCCAATAGACTCAGCAACTGAGTTCCAATGGGACTTAGGGAAAGGTGCTCAATATTTCTGAGGCTGAGTTTCTCCATTTGTAAAATGGAAAATGGGAACAACACTTACCTTTTTCTGTTTTGGTCATAGTGCACCGTGAGATGCTTGGATGAAAAGAGGTAAAAAGTATTAGGGAAATGGATTATTCAAATGATCAATAATAAGCAATTTGCTCATGCTTGCTGATTTAAATCCACCCCCGTTGAAAAGGGACCAAAATAGTTATACACTTGCAGCTGTTTAGCCTCTGTGAAATTAATCTAGTGATTTCAGATCATTATCTGATGAACAAGTCTCCACGTCACGAAGTTATAACTACCATTGGCACTAACTGGTCTCTTTGTTAACTCTCTTCGCAGAGAGACCTCAGACTGAATGATATCTCCATAGGTGGTGACTTCAGGTCAGGGCTCAGGAATGTTTACAGGGCAGTGTGGCAACCATGTACTTCTGCTCTCATGATATATTTATTGGGTGAATAAAAAGGACCTCCACCTCCAGTGCTCTCAAACCATCTTATTTCAAGAACATTTAATGCTACAAGATATTGTTAAGGCCAAGAACTCGGCAGGATTCAAAAAAAGATTTGAACATTATATGGATAATGAGAATATCCAGCGTTATATTAGTAAGGATTTTAAAAATGTGTAAAAACATATGAGTTTTGGAAGGGATACAAAACTAAGTTCCAGGGCGTAAATCACTCTCAATTTATCAGGAGCTAGGATGAAACATTTCTCATGAGCAGGTTCTTCGATAGTTACCTACTGCAGGATGTCTTGTATCTTTCTCTGGATAATTTACCCTCCAGAGAACATGACTCCGCTGACCCAGTTCAACTGATCAAAAGACACACAGCATTGAAGACAAAATGAAAAAAACCTGAACAATATTTACAATGCACTTTTTATAATCTCAGTGCCATGGGGAACATAGAATACATTTAAACAATCAAGGGAACATTTAATTAATGGACAAAGACTATGACATTTGGATAATTGATATTTGGATAACAAAGATGACACTGCATATAAACCATTATGTAGCAATATCTTTCTGCACATGCATGAGCTAGGGTGGTTCTTTGTTTTCTTTGCATTAAGTAAAGTGCCTATTGCTCATCATGTGAGAAGAGCAATAATTTTGTACTTGGACTTTCAGAAAGCCTTTGACAAGATGCCTCCCCAAAACTCTTAAGCAAACTAAGCAGTCATAGAATCAGAGGGAAGGTCTTCTCATGAATTGCTATCTGGTTAAAATACAAGAAATAAATTATAACTGCTCTTTTCTGTTCAGATGCTTTGAAGCATCTGGCATGGTCATTGTTGAAAGACAGAATATTAGACTAGGTGGACAAATGGTCTGACTCAATGTGGTCATTCTTATAATCTTCTATTATGTTCTTATTTCACTTATTTATTACACTCAGAAACAGTTAGCTTCTTGTTAAATTCTGCTGCTTGCTACCTGCATGGTAACATTCTTGTATTTCCCAGTTCATTCTTATTAATCTCAGGAAAAATAGGTATGCAATTTACCATTCAATGTCACATACACTCTTAGAATGTGGTGACTGATATTCTCAACAGTGTAAGCACTTACTAATTTGTATTTAAACATAGACTTAAGGTGGCTGGCAGTCTAGGTATCTGACTAAGCCAAGAAACAAATAGAAGTCGGCCCTACATTGACCTTGGAAAAAGGAGATAATGATTGTGTACTTAAAACAGAAGTAACAAGTTGATTTCACATATCATCAGTAAGTCATATCATAGTAGTTTAGGTCAAAAATATTGTTTTTTATTTGAATAGTTTGTTGCTGGTTTCTGCTTTAAGTCATACAGATTACTTACATCTGTCTGATATTAGTCCTATTCAAATAAGCAATTCTGTGTGTTTGTATTTTGATGAGAACACCAATTGTCTAATTCAAAATCAGACATTCACAAACAAGAACAGACACAATCATTTTGGATCTGGAAAACTGAAGTGGTGAATAATCTTCTCCTTGTGCATTCTTGTCAAACACTTACTTCACCTCTCACTTTATTCAATTCTCAAAGAACATCTGGCCTACAGCTTTTTGTTTCTACATGTTGGCTAATTTTTTTTGTTAGTCATAAAAAAAGCTAAAACCAATGATGATGTGACTGCTCCAGGTGCCTGATATTACATCACTGTATAGATTATCTTGCAAAACAATCAAACATTTATTTTGACTAGAGTGCCTCTTCCCCTTCTCCCCCAAACACACAACCCTCTCCAAAAGCCATACACCCAGGTCTTCTTTTTTCACCTCTGATTTTATCTTTTTTTTTTTTTTTTTTTTTTTTTTGAAGTTGACATCAAGAGGGAGTGGAGAAGAGAACAACAATCAAATGATAAAGTATGTCCATTAAAAACAAAAGAGCAATTTAATTCTCCAGAAAATGCAATTGTCATCCTTTCTTCTGTTATCTTTATATATCAACATAGTAAGCGGAGTTAAGCGATACATAGCCTTCAATTCATATATACTACTCACATTAACATCATTGCAAATTCTGTATGGCAAGTGAAGTACAAATATTGCTCAATCACCATGAAACAGCAGCCTTTATTCTATTGAACCTATGTTGTAACAACATGATAAGTCTCATCAGGTAGAACAAAGACAAACTAGACATGGAGAAAGAATTACTGATAGCTTGTCAGTGCTCAGAGTAATTGATCCATCCAAGTCAGAGATGAGGGTCTCAATATTTTTAATAATTCTATTGGGAACAATGTTAATCTGTTCTGATCTAAGTTACTATATACATGGGAAAGTTCTACCGTTTATAGCAGTACACTGTAAACCTCCTTGCAGGAGGCATAAGGAATCTGTCGAAAAAGGTTTTCTTTCTCGACAGATCCCCCTCTAGACTACCGCTTTTTGCCGAAAAAGTGCTGAGTCGGCAAAATGCAGCGGCCATTTTTATGCAAATTAGGTGCAGGATATTTAAATCCCTGCCTCATTTGCAATGTCGACATGCCTAATCTGCTTCCCTCTGCCAACAGAGGGATGCAGTCTAGATATACCCTAGAGTCATGACAGACATTACTACATGTGAAGTTCAGCCCTGAGTTCCAATCAAGTCCTGATTAAAACAAATCCTTCCATCGTCTTTTTTCTTCTCTTTTGCAGCTTGCTACTGCCCTACCTTGTACTTGGATATGTGAACTATGCCAATCTTGCAAATGTTGTTAGGTTTGTACTACAGGTTGAACCTCCTTGGTCCGACACTCTTGGGACCTGACACAGTCCCAAACCAGGAAATTTGCCAGATCAGGGGAGATTAATGCCAGCCCTTCTGTTCCCGGCAGATGGCCAGTGCCTCTACCAGCTGTCGATCTCCAGGATTTCACTGCTCCAGTCATTGGGGTGCCACTGATCTGGCACCTGAGGCTCCATTCTTCCCTAGTCTGGCAATGCTATTGGCCCCAACCTGCTGGTTTTCCCTGTGAGTGCTCTAGCCTCAGAGCATTCATGGATTCGACAACGCCAGACCCGGGGTGTCTGGATTACAGAGGTTCTTCCTGTACAGAAACCTTTTGGAAGAGAAAATATCAGTTTAACAATTTTCTGAGCATTTTTTTAAAAATGAAAGGAATCCCAGATTTCCTTTAAAATTAAAAAAAAAACCAACAAAATCCAGTATTTCCAAAATATGATGGTGACATTATCCAGGATATAATCTGGACTGTTCAACAACTGTGTCCTCTCAATGCTACATCTTAGGGTGCTTTTTACACTGCTTTGCTGTGAGAGCAACCACTCCTGGTCTACTCACACACATGTAAATTACTCCTAGATATACTGTATGCCCTGGTCTACAGTAGAGAGTTATTTCAAAATAAGATCCCTTATTTCAAAATAATAAGAGGAGTGTCTACATTACCAAGCCCAGGGGAATAATGCTTATTTCAAAATTGTCATTTTGAAATAACATTAGTGTGGATGATCCGGTGCTTCTAATGAAAAATAATTGGCCTCCAGAAGCTTTCCACAGCTGCACTTGTGGCCTCTCTGGCCACACCTGCAATCTCAACTGCTCCCCTTCTCCTGCAGAGCTTAAAACTCCAGGCTACAGGAGATGGGCTTGTGGCACGAATACAACTTGGCAAGCCCCATGCCATACAGCAGGAGCCAAAAGAGCCATGGCAGACCCCAACGTTCCCTCAGAGCTTCCCATGGCTGCCAGCACTCTTGCAGCACCCTCAGCTGCCCCTGGCCAGGGAAGAAAAAGTTACTCACCTTAGTTCGAACTAGGTAATCCTCATACCTCGAGGATTAAGCCTAGTTCGAATTTACTAGTTCGAATTAAGGGCTGTGTAGCCACTTAATTCGAACTAGTGGGAGGCTAGCCCTCCCCAGGTTTCCCTGGTGGCCACTCTGGCCAACACCAGGGAAACTCGTCTGCCCCCCTCCCGGCCCCGGACCCCTTCAAGGGGCACAGGCTGGCTACGGTGCCCGTGCCAGGTGCAAGCCTGCCAGCACCCAGCCAGCAGACCCTGCATCTGGCACGGATCGAGCCACCCACCCGATGCCCCCCAGCCCTCCCCCTCTTCCCGGGACCAGGCTAGCGGCTCCCGGGAGCTTGCTCGGGACCGCAAGAGGCGGGCACCCGCCTGGGCTAGTGCGGACATCGTGGACCTCATCCACGATCTCCGCACTAGGCACAGGAAAGTGGCCGGCTAGGACAGGAGAGCTGCCAGCCTGGCCACCGAGGAGCAGGTGTGCATGAAAATCAAGGGGGTCCACTGAGACCCCCGACCCTGAGCCCTGAGCTTACAATGGCCGTACTGGGTCAGACCAAAGGTCCATCTAGCCCAGTAGCCTGTCTGCCGACAGCGGCCAACCCTAGGGACCCTGGAGGGGATGGACCGAAGACAGTGACCAAGCCATTTGTCTCGTGCCATCCCTCTCCAGCCTTCCACAAACCTTGGGCAGGGACACCACTCCTACCCCCTGGCTAATACCACTCCATGGACCCAACCTCCATGACTTGATCTCACTTCCCTTTAAACTCTGTTCTAGTTGTAGCCTTCACAGCCTCCTGCAGCAAGGAGTTCCACAGGTTGACTCTTTGATTTGTGAAGAACAACTTTCTGTTACTAGTTTGAGGCCTGCTACCCATTCCTTTCCTTTGGTGTCCTCTAGTCCTTCTTTATGGGAACTAATGAAGAACTTTTCTGTATGCACCGTCTCCACCCAACTCCTGCTTTTAGAGACCGCTATTCTGTCCCCCCTCCGTCTCCTCTTTTCTAAACTGAAAAGTCCCAGTCTCTTTAGCCTCTCTTCATATGGGACCTGTTCCCAACCCCTGATCATTTTAGTTGCCCTCCCCTCTCCCAGCCTCTCTCTTCCCCTCTCCCACCTCCTTTTCCCAGTCTCCCCCAGTTTTGTTCAATAAAGACAGATTCCATTTTTGAACACAATTGTCCTTTATTTTGTACATCAAGAAAAGGGGTTAGGGAAGGGTAAGAGGAAGGAGGTGAGGGAGGAATGGGGTACGAGCCCCCGATGGGGAGGACTGGGCTGGCTCTGCGGGCTTCTGGGGGTGGAAGCTCTCCTGCAGCCCCCCAATTGCTCCCTCTCCCCAGATGGCAGCCTGCGGCAAGTGCAGCCGGGCTGATGGCCGAGTGCTGTGATGTGCCCAGTGTGGGTAGTCCGGGCACTCCAAGACAGGACTGCTTTGCAAGCGGGGCACCCCTGAGAACTGTCTGTCCGGGGTGGGGGTCGGGACCCTTTAAGCGCAGCCCTCGGCTAGCCTGAGACAGCATCTCCACGCTCTAAGTCCTCCTCTGATGCCCTGCCGGCACTGCTTCCGGCCATCCTTAAGCCCAGTTCAGGGTCCACTTAATGTGGACATGCTAGTTCGAATTAGCAAAACGCTAATTCGAACTAGTTTTTAGTTCTAGATGTGTTAGTTCGAATTAGTTTAGTTCGAATTAACTAATTCGAACTAAGTTAGTTCAAATTAACGTTGTAGTGTAGACATACCCTGGGTGATTACACAGCAGTTGTCAGCCCGTGGAAATGGGTTTGGAGCCATGTGGTAGTAACTGTGGGTAACACAGCCTGTCCCACTGCCATGGAGGATGCTATGGAAGCGGAAAGAGCATAATGTTGCGCAAATGAGTGGTCAGATGACCAGGTAGCAGTGCTGCAAATGTCTTGCAGTGGAACGTTATGAAGGAACGTGGTCGTGGAAGCTACCGCCCTGGTGGAATGAGCTGTGATAGTTCCAGGTAAGTGCTTGCTATATAGGGTGTAACAAATTCGAATGCAGGATGTAATCCATTTAGAAATTCTTTGAGATGAGACTGCTTGCCCCTTAGATCTTTCAGCATAAGAGATAAAGAGTCTAGGTGAGGCTCGTCACAGCTTCGTGCGATCTACGTAGAACGCCAGAGCTCGTCAGATGTCAAGTGTATGCCATGCAGTCTGGATTGGGTCAGTGTGAGGCTTCGGAAAGAAGGCAGGTAAGTGTATGGGTTCATTCACGTGGAAGGGGGAGGGTACTTTAGGGAGGAATTTAGGGTGGGGTCGGTGTATCACCCTGTCCTTTGTAAATACAGTGTATGGAGAGTCGGCCATCAAGGCCGCAAGCTCACTCACCCTCCTGCTAGAGGTAATGGCGACGAGAAAGGCTACTTTCACAGACAAATGAGACCAGGAGCAAGTAGCGATAGGTTTGAATGGTGGTTTCGTCAGGCTCTTTAGAATGTGGTTTAAGTCCCAAATGGGACTGGTGGATGGACAGGAGGAAAGGTATTCTGCAGTCCCTTAAAGAAGCATTCAGTCAGTGGGTCAGCGAGAAAAGAAGCGCCATCCCTGGAATGGTGAAAGGCCGCTATGGCGGCGGCATGGACCTTGATACTGCTAAGTGCTAGGCCGGACTGTTTTAGGGATAGTAAGTAGTCCAGTAAGGTATGTACAGGAGCGAGGTGTGGCGGGCTTGCGTGGGTTTGAGCACACCAGTGGGAGAATCGAGTCCATTTGTACAGGTAGGTTTTCCTGGTAGAACGTCTTCTATTTTTAATTAGAATGTCCTTCACTTGTTCCGAGCAGGCACTCTCGGAATTCTGGAGCCATGAAGGAGCCAGGCATAGAGATGGAGCTTGAGAACGTTTGGATGAAGAGTCCGACTGTGGTTCTGCGAGAGGAGGTCGTGGTGGAGAGGAAAGGGATACGGGTCCGTCACCGCCATCTTGACGAGGTAAGGATACCATTTTTGTCTGGGCCACGCAGGTGCCACTAGAATGACTAGCGCCTTGTCCGTTCTGATCTTGTTGAGGACTTTATATAAGAGCAGGAAGAGGGGAAAGGCATTCAGGAGGGAGGCATCCTATATGATGAAAAAGGTGTCTCCGTGGGAACTTTTCCCCAGGGCTCCTCTGGAGCAGTAGAGGTGGCATTTTTGGTTGTTCTTTGTGGTGAAGAGGTCCACCTCTGGTTGGCCCCAATTAAGGAAGAGCGGAGTGAGGGTGCGTCTGTCGATTTCCCATTCATGCTGGTCCATAAGCGTATGGCTTAGAGCATCTGCTGTGATGTTGAGTATCCCGGGAAGGTAAACAGCCAAAGGGGTGACCCCGTGTGATAGGCACCAGTTCCAGAGCTTGATAGCTTCTGAACACAGGGAAAGGTATCAAGCACCACCCAGATGGTTGATGTAGTACATGCAGGTGGTATTGTCCGTCATGATGGTAATGGACTTGTGAGCTATGTACTGAGCGAAATATTGGCATGCATATCTGACCGCCTGTAACTCAAGGAGGTTGATATGGAAAGTTTGCTCCATATTGACCATTTGCCTTGGGCTGTGATGTGTCCCAAGTGGGCTCCCCATCCCATGAGTGAGGCATCTGTTATAAGTGTGAGAGTGGAAGGTGGGTGTTGGAAAGGAACGCCGTGCAGCATGTTTTGAGGAATTGTCCACCAGAGCAAGGAGTTGATGATGCGTGGTGGAATGGCGATGGACTTGGAAAGTTGGTCTCTGGAGGGCCTGTAAACCGTCGCAAGCCAGGACTGGAGAGGTCTCATGTGGAGTCTGGCCAGGCTGATGACATAGGTCGTGGAGGCCATGTGCCCGAGGATTTTGAGGCAGTGGCGGACCGTGACAGTCGGCACCGCTTATGCTGCTCGGATAAGGTTGCATATCGTTGCGAACCTGTGCTTGGGAAGAGTAGCCCTTGCTGTGACTGTGTCGATGAGGGCGCCTATGAATTCCAGCCTCTGCATTGGGCATAGAGTGGATTTTGCGTAATTTACGTGAAACCCGAAGCTGAGTAGAAGGGCTATTGTGGTATCTGTCATGGCCTTCGTCTCATCGAAGGTCGCACCTTTTATGAGGCAATCATCCAAATACGGGAATATTATGATGCCTTGGCGTCGAAAAGAGGCCATTACGACCGTCAGGGTTTTGGAGAACACCCTGGGGGCCGTGGACAGGCCAAACAGGAGCGCCCTGTATTGGTAGTGTTGGGTGCCTACTGTAAACCGTAAGACACATCTGTGAGCGGGATGAATTGTAATGTGGAAATAGGCATCTTGAAGGTCGAGAGCCGAAAGCAAATCGTGTTGATCAAGCGCGGGAATGATAGTTGATAGGGTGACCATCTTGAAACGGTGGTATGCGATGTATTTGTTGAGGCGCCTGAGGTCTAAGATGGGTCACCACCCTCCCGTCTTCTTCTGGGTTAGAAAGTAGGTTGAGTAGAAACCCCGGCCCCGGAATTGTGTTGGTACGTGTTCTACTGTGCCCAGTTGAAGAAGATGTGAAAACCCTTGTAGGAGGATGGTTTTGTGAGAGGAGTCCCTGAAAAGGGACAGGGTAGGAGGGTGGGTGGGGGGAAGGGAGGTAAAGGGGATAATGTAACCAGATTGAATCAGATTCAAGACCCATTTGTCCAAAGGGATGAAGGACCATTGGTGGAAAAAGGCCCGGAGGGGGTGGTGGAACTGAAGGGTATTAGTTGGAAGTTTCAGTGGATTGGCTTCCTGGCTCTCGACCTGACCTTCAAACCTGCTGCTTGCTCGATGGTGAATGGGGTGCGACGTGCTATTGTTGTCACTGTGGTCTAAGGTGCTGAGATCTTTGTTTGCGGAAATCGTACTTGGGTTGTTGCCTGAACGGCTCTCTCGGGCGTTGGTAAGGCTGGTACCTAGTTCTCTTGAATGGAGGAGTGTACATTCCGAGGGTCCTGAGAGTAGTACGAGAGTCCTTCATAGAATGCAACACCTCATCAGTCTTAGCTGCGAAAAGGTTGGTTTGATCGAAGGGTAAGTCCTCAACCTTTTGTTGTAGAACCCTAGGTACTCCAGATGCTTGTAACCAGGAAATGCTGTGGAGCACTATCGCCGAGGCTGTAATTCGAGCTGCGGTGTCTGCCACGTCCATAGCTGACTGCAAGGCTGTGTGGGAGATGGTGTGGCCCTCCTGCATGATATTGAGCAGGGTTGACCGTTTATGCTCCGGAAGGTGTTGGAGGAGATCCTGGAGCTTGGAATAATTAGCGTGGTCATAGTCTGCAAGCATGGCAGTATAGTTCGCAGCCCTGAGGAGTAATGTGGATGAAGAGTAAACCTTTCGGCCCATAATGTCCACTTTCTTGTGGTCCCTGTCCTGTGGGGTTGTTCTTAGATTAGGTTGTTTACCCTTGTGCCGTACCGAATCCACTACTAGGGGGCTCGGAGGTGGATGGGTAAAAAGGAAGTCCATATTTTTTGGAGCGATAAAGTATTTACGGTCTGCTCTCTTATTTGTGGGAGTGACGGATGCTGGGGTCTGCCAGATATTGTCAGCCAGGTCCATAATAGCCTCATCCACGGGGATAGAAATTCTAGAGGCAGTTGGCGGCTGAAGAGTACGAAGAAGGCGATATTGTTTGACCTGTACCTCTTGGAGATCTCTTTCCTGAGCTATAGCAACTCTTTTAAACAATTCCTGAAATTTTTTCGTGTCATCTCCCGACGGTGGGGCTTCGGTGGTGACCGCTTCGTCTGGGGAGGAGGACAAATTGTGTAGAGGAGATCTGGTCTCGCCTTCAGAGAGAGAGTCGTGTGCGTCTGAGGGGGCTGGAGAATTTGGCTCAGTGGCAGATACGGTGGCAGGAGGCAAGGGAGGAGGTGGCCTGGAAATAGTAGAAGAGGGTCGGTGGTGACTCTTCTTTGGACGTGACTCTCAGGGTTGCCATTGAGTGGCATATGGCGGGGGTGGGTAAGCATACTGTTGCGCATACCATGGATGCGGAGGGGGAGGGTATGCATATTGAACTGTAGCTGGATGCCAGGATGGAGGTCTATGTGCTGGGCTACAGTGTTGCGATGAGAACCTGCTCCTTGGTTTGGTGCCAATGTCACTGACTGAGCGAGAAGCGGCCGAGGAGTGCTGAGATCTCACCAAGTGGATAGAGGAACCCAGGGACGGCAGTGCCGAGGAGTTGTGGCTCCGCACTGGGGATCGGTACCACTCACGCCTCTGAGACGGTGTGAGGTGATGCGGTTTCGGTGGTAGCGGCGCCGCCAGCGGGGGGGTTGACGGTGCCGAGGATGGTACCGTTTTGGAATGCTTCAGTACTGTGCGCTCTTTCGATAGCTCAGTTGGTGCCGAGGATGGCTCAGGCGCCGTAGCGGTCGGTGCCGCTGATTTTTGCCTTGGCTCTGAATGAGCTCTTTTGTGCGGTGCCTGTGTCTTAGGCTGCGACACGCTGGAGGTTCCCGGCCTATCCTCGGTGCTAACCTGTAACGCTGATGGTGCCGAGGATAGGGATGGAGTTGGAGAGAGACCAGTTTTTGAGGTTGTGGAAGAAGAGTGGGTAGGGGGTTAATTTTTCTCCATACCCTTACTTAGTTGAGGTGATCTAGACAGAGTAGGAGAGTCCTCTGAGGAGGGACTTCTCGTATAAGAGAGTCTTTAGTCTATTGGCTTGGTCTCGGCGTGCCCTCGCTGTTAGTTTGGAGCAGTGCAGGTACTTCTGAGTCTGGTGCGCCTCCCCAAGGTACTTAATACAGGTGGAGTGCCTGTCGGAAGCAGGCATGGCATCTTGATATGACTTGCAGCGTTCGAAGCCCTGCGAGCTGGGCATGAGGGGTTGGGGAAAAGCAGCAAGCTGCAATGAGAACATTTTTTTTTAAATAACTAGACAGGGGAGGTGAATAGGGCTAAAGAACTTGGATGATGAGGTAACTAGGGAATAAAACGAGGTATTCAACTATTTTTAGAGAGAAGTAAGGAGAACAGAGGGCTCCGTCTGCTGCCGAGGACGGTAGAGAAGGAACTGAGGAGATGCGCGCGCAGGCGCCCTTCAATTCCAACAACACTAGAGGGTACCGTGGCGCCTGCGTGGCGTGGCAGAAACAGCTAGAAAAGTCTCCAGTCGCCGGTGCGAGGACGTACCAGCACTCAGAGTGGAGCACCCACGAGGGCCACTCGAAGGAGAAGCTGGAGAATTCTGGCCTGGACTGGTGCAGAGATCCTGGACCTCATCAAGGTCTGGGGGAAGGAGACCAACCTCCAGGATCTCTGTGCCAGAAAGCAGAATGCCAACGACTATGGCCAGACGGCCACCAGCCTGGCTGACAAAGGCCACAACCAGACCCTGGACCAGGTCCAGATGAAGATTAAAGAGCTCCGGCAGGCCTACCACAATGCCAGGGAACAGAGTGGATGCTCCAGGGCGGTACCACACACATGCCATTACTAGGACTGGCTTGATGCCATCCTGGGAGGGGGCCGGTCACTCCCCCATGGTCATCATGTCCAGCCAGGACACACCTGGTGTCAGCCTCCACAAGGGTGGAGTTGAGGAGGAGGAGGAACAGGAGGCCAGCCAGGCAACCAGGCCCACCAGCCAGGACCTGCTCCTCACCCTGGAGCCAGTCGCTCCACTCCCAGATGTCTCCCAGGCCTCGGATGATTCCAGGGAAGGCACGTCAGGTGAGTTCTATAACTTTCCTTATCTACATGCAGGGGCAGGCATCGGGCTGCAAGGGGCTGCACATTCCTCACTCGGCCTGGGAGAGGGGGAGGTGTCACACAATAGTTTTCACACATTCAGCCTCATGATGTTCTCACACAGGAACCCCTCCGTCCTTTTCACAAGATTCTTGGAGAGGCCTGATTTATTCCGGCCTCCATGGTAGGACACCTTCCCACAACAAGCAACCACTAAGGAATGTAGGGTCATGAAACCACCCAGTCATGCCGCACATGACACATGGTCATGCCTGCACTCAGGCAGCATTCACTCCCAGTTAAGCATGGAGATGCAGAGGAGACTGATCCTGTGCATGGAAACCTGCCAGAGGGAGAAAGAGGAGGAGAATCCAGTAGCATTTTCTCCTGCAAACGGCATCTGCCACTCTCACACACCTCCGCCAACACCCCCTTTCTCCAGTGGGCAAGGATAGAAGTTCTCTCTCTGCAGGATGCCGCCAGTGTTGGACCTGGCATGTGCAGGACATAGAAGGAAGCCAAGTGACGCCCTTCTCCTTCCCACCCGCAGGCTCCTGGCCTGGCCAGCACCTTCCCATGCCTGCATGTGCCTAGGCTGTGGGCATAGCGATGCTCACCTGAGACATCTGTGCCCCTGCTGGAAAGTGCCTGCTTGTCTAGGCAACATATGGCCTTTCTCAAAGCACTTCACCATCATCTGAACCAAGACCTTCTGAGTTGGCTCAAAGATTAGGCACTCAGGCAATTCATACACAGTGTCTCCTGGGATGACTGCCCTTGTAACTTTTCTGGCCCAGCTATGAGCTTGGTGCATCCCACCCCTCCCACATCCTTTACCTGACTGCACAGGATCCACAAGAGGAAGAAAACCTAGGAGGACTTAATGAGGCAGTAGATGGCCTGCCTGCCTCGCCTTAAGGCTCAAAGAGTAGCTCCAGGAGCAGGCCACTGACCGGGAGCTGCAGAAGGATGCCTCAGACCAGCTGGAGTGCCAGCACAAGGCCATGTGCTCCTCCCTCACATTGGTGATAGAACTCATGGCCTCATGCATGGAGTGGGCCAACAGCCACCATGGCTTCCCCTCCTATCCACCTCCAGAGGCCACTGGGACCCCAGAACATGGGGCAGTGGGATCTCTTAGGAAGCCAAAGCTTCCCGAGCTACCTGAGGCAGGTGCCAGTCTCAGCCTCATCCCTGAGCCTTCCTCCTCCCCATCATTCCAGGTTCTTTCCTCAGTCCCTTCCCTTTTGTATATTCCCTCCAATAAACAATCTTGTTTTTTCAGCAAGCAAGGCTTTTTTATTTGCTCTGAAGGGGAGGGAGGGAAGGTGAGAAGGGAGGACAGCAGAAAGGAGAGTGGGGAAGGATAAGCACACACAGGAAATGCACAGGTCCCTTATGGAGAGGCACAGGGGAGAGTCTCCCAGCTGGCCTTATACAAAACTCTCCCTCGAGGCCTCTCTGATGAGCCCAGCCCCTTGCTGTGCTTGCCTAATGGCACTGGTGTCCGGCTACTCATATGCCCTGGCCAGCCATTCAGTCTCTGCCCCCCACCCTGGCAAGACAGTCTGACCCTTGCTCTCACACAGGTTGTAGAGCACATAGCAAGCCACCACTATGAAGGGGATGTTACACTCACTGAGGTCCAGACAGGTGAAGAGACTCCTGAATCTCCCCTTTAAATGGCTGAATGTACACTCCATGACCAATGCAGCACCTGCTCAGCCTGTCATTGAAGTGCTCCTTGGTGGGGTCCAGTCTGCCTGTGTAGGATTTCATGAGACAGGGGAGCAAAGGGTAGGCTGCGTCACCGAAGATGCACATGGGCATGTCCATCTCCCTGACTCTGATGGTAGGGTCAGGGAAAGAAGTGCCAGCATGCAGCTTTCGGAATTGGCAGGAGTTCTGGAAGATGCGGGGGCCATCGTGCACCTTCCCTGACCACCTGATGTTGATGTTGGTGAAGCATCTCTTGTGATTCACAAGGGCCTGCAGCACCACGGAGAAAGACCCCTTTCTGTTTATGTAACCAAAGGCATGGTGGTCAGGGGCCAGGATGGGGATGTGAGTGCCATCTATGACCTCCCCACAATTGAGGCAGCCCAGGGCGGCAAAGCCATCCACAATGCCGTCCATGTTTCCCAGAGAGACGATCCTCCATAGCACCACATGGTTGATAACCTTGGCTACCTGCAGGAGCACAACTGTGGAGTTCCCCACACCGAACTCGTTCCCAACAGAGTGGTAGCTGTCCAGTGTGGTGAACTTCCACAGGGTGATGATGACATGCTCCTTCAGTGGGATTGCGGGTCTCAGTCAGGTGTCCTGTCACCTAAAAGCATGGGTGAGTCACTCTCAGAGCTCCAGGAAGGTGGCCTTTTGCATGCAGAATGTCTGGAGCCACTGCTGGTCATCCCATAGTTGCAAGACAAAGTTGTCTCACCAGCCCAAACTGGTCTCCTGCTGCCAGAAGTGGCATTCCACGGTGTCCAGGGGATTGAGGGGCATTTGCAGCAGCAGGAGCGCCAGGACCTGAGTGTTGAGGGCCTGCAGTCTGAGTTGCTTTTTGTCTTGCTGGAGCAGCATGTAGGCATTGTGGAAGTACTGCACCATGAGATGCAGCATGAGGCCTGTGAGCTTGACACTGCTTTGTAGCAACTCTGGCTCCATGTTGTGAGTGCTGTGGCATCCACAAGGGCAACCAGAGCACATCACAGCTGTTTTGTGTCTCACAAGGGGGGGAGGCAGTGTGGGAATGGCATGAGAGACGTGGCCATACAGAAGAGCACCTGAAAGCACACATCACAGCTTGCCTGCCCAAGCAGCTTCAGGAAGTATCCACCCTTCTGGTGCCCTCCCCAGACCGCTTCCCAAGGCAGGCTACAATCAGTGTAGACACGCTATTTTCAAATAATTCTAATTTTGATGCTTCCCTGTAGTGGGAACACACTATTTTGATTGTTATTTTGGGAGTTGTTATTTCTAGTAATTTTGAAATAATTTCCTAGTGTAGACTACCCTATGAGTACTATGGGCAGCCACTCTTGAATTAGACTCCAGAGCAACACCAACAAATTCTTAGTCCCAGACTTCCCCCTCAGAAATATACTGCCCAGCCCACTCCTGAACAATACAAGCTAATATACAGTCCATCAGTTTATGAATAGAAAATTATATGCATCAATTCAGTTATTGCCAAAGGAATTTCCAAAACACTTCATTCCAATCACACTGGTTTAGATAAAACAAGATTATTAATTACTGTAAGATGTTAAGTGATTACAAGTAATGAAAAATAAAAGTCAGAATTGGTTACAAGAAAATAAATCACAAGTAATGCCTAATTTAACAAGCAAGAGTGAATTCAAAACAAACGTTTCTCTTATCACCTGTTATAATAGTCTTACTAGTTGTATTCCTTTCCATCAGGATCCCTCCCAGTCCAATGATGCTTCCTTTGTTCTTCAAACATTATCAATACCATGGGTAGAGATGAAGGGAAAGATTATTTGGGATCTTTGTTCTTCTTTCTTATATTTTTCCTATTCTTTGAGAATCATCTCCAGCTGAGTTTCAGGAGATAAAAAGTCCATGTGGGTGGGAATCCCTAGGTGCTTTTGATCAAAATGTAAATCTTTCCATATCCTGTATCCTGCCAGAGAATGGCCACTTAACCATGTGGTAGTCCATTTAATTTCACTGACACATAGCTGAGTATTAGCAAGCTAATTTGTGGATGCTTTTAGTAATATTATATCACACAATCTTATAACTTTACATGCAATATTGGCACAATATTTTAACAGGACAGTAATGATCAGCAAATAATGAGTTTTCAAATGATACCTCACAAGGCATACTTTGTACAAGATTTATCAGAGTCCTATAAAAGAGGTGAATATGGGGTACAGGCTGTCACAGTATCGGCTCAGCTATGGGTAAGCAACAATATTTCTAACTCTGTAAATCTGTGCTCTGTTGCTGAAGAACTTTACAGCTATCTAATATTTCAGGAATACAGGCTAGGACAAAGCAGTAGCATAACATATCAATTAATGTCTTACCTTTCCCTCCTACTAATTAAAGACTCAATCGGTCTCTCTGCTATTGATATTTGAAACTCCTCAGAAGGTGAAGATGAAAGTAGCAGAGCTCAAACTTTCAGTGGGTTTTTAAGCCTTTCCTTCCTTGACAAGTCTGAATTCTGTTGAGGTGAAAATACTTTAAAGGATTTCCCATCTCTGTTGCTTTTATTTTCTTTTTATTCACCTTTCTTAGTAAAATAGGTGTCACTACTACAAAGCAAATTCTTTTATAGTCTTCCTAAATCCTTTTCTCAAAAATTCAGACGGTCTAGAACTCTGGGCCCAGACAGCCACACAGCTAAGTCTTGCTCCAGGAAATAGTCGAATCATCTACAGTGTGAATTCTACATTTTCCACCAGCTTTCTGTTCATATTCAGATTAAACTCAAAATTGCCATTCTGATTTTCAGAATAGCAATAGACTTGCTCCATTGCATACACCTCATTTCACATCAATCTATTTATTTCTCCGCTTATGTTTATTGAATTTTGATCTCCCTTCCGTTTTGAAAATTCTATGAACTTGAAGCTCATGCCTACATTTGTGCTGCTCCCCTTCATTTGTCAGTCTCTATTTTCTGTCCTGCGAGCAGCCCCACATTCAAGTCTGACTTTAAAAACTATTCCTTTCAATTCAACCTTAGACTGAGATTATACTACAACTACTCTCTCCATTTTTCCTAATCTATTAGGGTATGTCTACACTACCACCCTAGTTCGAACTAGGGTGGTAATGTAGGCAACCAGAGTTGCAATATGAAGCCCGGGATTTGAATTTCCCGGGCTTCATTTGCATAAAGCCGGGCGCCGCCATTTTTAAATGTCCGCTAGTGCGGACTCCATGCCGCGCGGCTACACATGGCACGGACTAAGTAGTTCGGACTAGGCTTCCTATTCTGAACTACCGTTACTCCTCCTGAAACATAACATTTTCCAGCTCAGACCCATTTCTACTTTAAATTACTATGCAAAATGCTTATATGCCATACATCTATTATATGCCATTATATCTCACTGTAGTGTTCTGAGATGCAGACACTATGTGGAAGATATTGTGTGAAAAGAAATTAAAACTGAAATAAAGTCAAAAGAACCTAAACTGAGGCAAAATCTCAAACTATTTCAGGAAACATCTGACAGACCCATCAACATTTAATTCCCATACCTGTTCCTTTTGAAGCAAACGGTCATTGAACTTGAGTGGAAGCAGAATTGGGTCTCTTAGAAAGGAATAGTACAAACCAAGTTGATTTTTTTTAAGTTCTATGTATACTTTTTTCTTTTCAAGGGGAGGATTTAAATAGACCAATGGTTAAACATGGATGTGCTCTAACCACTGCTTTTCACACCAGTCATATTTTCTTCTATTACCTCATATGATTGTTGTATCCACTTATTGTCTCTTGTTTTACATTTTGCTTTTTAAGTCCTTTATGACATTGGGTGTGTCTAGACTACAGGGTTTTTTCGACAAAACTATACCTGCATCTACACTCCTGCCAAGTTCTGTCGACATAACGTCGACAGAACTCGGCAGTTTTGTCGACAGCCGTAAACCTCATTCTGTGAGGAATAATTCCTTTTGTCGACAGAGTTCTGTCGACAGAAGGCATTATTGCATCTACACTGTCCTTTGCATCTCATGTTGATAAAGCGGCTTGCTTTGTTGACAGAATTGGATGTAGTCTAGATGCTCTTTGTCGACAAGCTTTGATGGTATTTCCACTATGTTTATACACTGTCTGGCTCTGGTCCATGCACTGATGCTTCTAGGCTCTAAGGGTGCATCTACATTGCACCTGTAGCTTAAAATAAACTATGCAATTTGAGCTATGCAAATTGCATAGCTTATTTTGAGTCAATTATGAAATAACCCAGTATTCTAAAACATCCCTTACTCCTCATGGACTGAGGAATAGTGAGCCCATTGTATTTCGAAATAATGGACTTGCTGTTAAGACGCGGGACAGCTATTTCGGGATATAAGTGTAGACGCAGCCTACCACAATAGTACTAGTAGCAGTAATAGCAATAATAACACTTTCCTGAACTCAGCTAGTGCTGGAAACCCAAACACAACAGGTCTATGCTAGTGCTTGAGAACCAGAACGAGAAACTGAGTATACAAAGACCAAGAAGTCAAAACGTATTTTCCTAGCACCAAGTTAATTGTGGCAGTGTGCTCTTTCCCAGCATTCATCTCTAACAGTACATGAATAGTAGTCACATTGACAGGATTTTTAGTTTTGGGTCCTTTGGAGCCATTACTAACAATGGACAATAACTTATTCAGAGGTTTAACCATTTTTGGGGTAAAAAATGGTTTTGTTTAGCAGCATAATGACTTCTTCAGAATAATTATGCTCTGAGTAAATAAAATAACTCCTGAATTAGCAGTCATGGTAAAATCAGTATTTTATTTGGTTGTTGAATAAATAATTTTAATACCAAAATAGATATTTAGCTAGGAAAATAATTATGTCACTTCAATGCCTGCATTTTATTTTCAATGCAAATGTCATATAAAACTTAGTTTACCTTTACATGTGAGAGATCAGAGTGCCTCAGTTACTCTCTCACATGCTCTCTGGTGTTATACAAGAAGAGTAATATAATAGGGGTTATATAATCTTCTATGAAAATTTTCTTCAAACTTAGTAACTACAACATGGCATATTGACTTCTGCCAATTTTTTTGGTGCAGGTCCTGATACCTAGTATCATCTTTCTCCAATATTTACCTACCAGCTGAGTGTGGGAAGTGACATATTTCTTCCAAAACACTAATTAATTTCCCTTATTGCTTTTTCTTTTGGATCATTTATCCATGCTCAGGGCCAAAACCTGACAGCAGCTGTACACCTGCAACTTCCATTGACTGCAATTGGAGTTGCAGGTGTTCAGAAATTCTCCAAATTTGGCCCCTAATGTTCCATCAGCCCTTATTATGGTATTAACCACACAAGGCTTCAGAGGCTTTCAATAACACATTCCAACTGTTCATATTTAATTTAAGTATTTTCCCCTCTGAATCTCAGAAAGAAAAAGTTTAAAGCCAACTCCTAATGCAATGTATTTCAATTACTTCAAAAGGTATATTTCCCTCCAGTATTTACTTTACGTCTCAAATACTGGCAGGTTTGGAAACAGGCCATATATCCCAAAGATTGGATTTCGGACCTGAGAACTGTATGTATACTTACAACACATAAGTAGCAAAGGCTTTTATGCTATAACAGATTTTCTTTCCTCTCTCTCATATTCCTTCAGAAATGCTGGTACTGTCAATGCAACTATATTTTCTAGTGCAGTCAGTGAGTCCTAGATGTATAACAAATGTACTGTATTCAGGATGGTCAAGTTCTCTTTTAACCATTACCCCTCAGTAAATGCAGACAATGTAGATAGTTTACAACCACTAGAGGTCAGACCTGGATATCTATTATTAAGAATTAACCTACCATTTAAGAATAACCACACTGAAGATATGCCAACTAAATCTTCCTCCTATGCATATAAAACTATTTGTCACCTTTAATTTTAAACTTAGAGGCTTTTGCTGGGTGGTGCCATTACCTTAGTGCTACTTGTGTGTTGTGAGGGCAAAGGGAAATGATTGTTCTATCACTGGTTAATTACATATTATCACTGATTTTTGTTTTGACCATCTAAACCATAGGGGTTTGCGCACTTATAAATTATGCCTAAGGATACACATATTTTGCACACACATATTTTACCATCAAGAGCCACTTTGCAACATATACATAACACAGACAGAGCTACAATACTAAAAGACCTCATTAAATAATGAAATTAATGCCCAATAATCAGCCATCCCAATACCCTGCAGCTACCCATTTTGAACATTTTTTTAAAAAGCCATGCCATGAATGTAAATAAATCTGGTCTTTCCTTAGCTCAGGTGTTTCTGAAAATCATAACTGCTTCAGAGCAAATAATGGGAGAATGTTTTAGATTGTCAGGGCCCGAACCATTTGAGGTGTTATAGCATCTTAATTTTAATGAAAAAACCTAACTCTGAATATTATTGGGATTTGACAAGAGCATTATTGATTTGTAGTGACACTGGAGTCATGTGTGACAATGCCTGGTTAGTAAAAATCAGCTAAGACAATCCTCATGGAACAAAAATAGAACTGAGTGTCTTTAAAATGGATTAAAATGCAGCATCACTTAACATTTTAATCAGTGGACTTCCATCTCACTGTTAGTCAACTTGACTCTTGGGCTGAAAGGCAATGGGTACCAGTTTCCAAGCTCAGGCCTGGGTTGTGTGTCAATTAACTTATTACTATCACAGATGCAAAGATTCAGAGAACCATTAACAGAGAAGCAGCTAGCAAAGCTTTTAGGTCCAATTCCAAAAATATAATGCCAAGGTCTTGGATTTAATTGAAGAGGATAAAAGTGACAGAAAAGGGAATGGCACTGACCATCAGCCAAGCAGTATTAGTTTCTAAATCTGTTCTGCTTTTGGCTTGGAATGCGAGGAATTCACCTAGAGAGGCTGCAATTCTCTTAAGAGAAGCAGAGCTGCAGAGGCAGGCATAATAATCAAGTGAGATAGTGCCAGATGGGTCCCAGAATCAGATATGAGAAAAGAAAGAATGAGAAATGATTGTTCCTTTTCTTTTTCTAAAAGTTTGAAAAAGTAATATTTGATGAACAAATGGATAAGATGACAAATGCACTCTGTGCCAAAGAGTGCAAAAATTTCCAATTCAAATATCAGTACTTCTGCCCCTTCTTTCCCCAAACATAAGTGAGAGTGTTTGAGACCTGAATTTGTAGATAGTTTGGGAAGTAATTACCTTTGATTCATCTCTGCCTGCTAATAGATATACAGCCAGTACTATATAGCATAAAGCCCATTTTAACATAAGAGTGTAACATAGGGAGTTAAAGTAAATCTCTCTATATATAAAAAAACTTTAACTACAGGATGATAGAGGGATGTCATCACATTGCTCTTCATTCCACCTGACTCCTCCCTCCCCTTTCCCCACAGCTCAGCTTTCGCACTGAGGCCTCCCTCCTCCTTCGGTCGCTGGGGGGAGAGCATGGGGCCTGGCAAGGCCCAGAAGTGGCTTCCAGTGGTTCTCCCTTCTCCCCCTGGTGGCCTGGAAAGGCCTGGGAGCAATGCCCTCCTGGCCCCCCCCGGTGGCCAGGGGGAGAATCAGACACGATCTCACCCCACCCGCACCCCTCCCTTTTGCGCAAAAGGGCCAGTGTAGACAGCCCAGATTTGTTTTTCGCAAAAAAGCCCCGATCGCGAAAATGGCGATCGGGGCTTTTGTGCGAAAAAGCGCATCTAGATTGGCATGGACGCTTTTCCGCAAAAAGTGCTTTTGCAGAAAATCGTCCGTGCCAATCTAGACGCTCTGTTCCGAAAATGCTTTTAACGGAAAACTTTTCCGTTAAAAGCATTTCCGGAAAATCATGCCAGTCTAGACGTAGTCCAAGAGGATTCCACCAATTAGTACTCATTGTTTTGTGGGTTCTCTGATGTAGTCATCTACTTAAAAATTGCATTCATTTTTACTCATTGCATTAATTATGTTACTCATTCATGTAACATAGCTGTTCAAGATGAAGCACATTGGTGTGGCTGTATGCAGATGTTTGAATTGCTACTATTTTATGCTTTCTAGTGATAACAGAAGAATGCATTTAAGATATATCTTTTTCCAGGAACACTTATATTTGCATACACACATGATCAAAATAAATAGAACAGACTCATACATGCAAGCATGCCAACAAGCATAAGGACTTATTTACACATGAGAATTATACTAAAGTATATGCTAATTACCTTAACCATTACAAAGATAGCTTCCTACTTAGAACCCCTGATTAGCCATTCATTGACTCAAATAGCTATTCCCTCCCTCCCTCACTCTTACCCCACCTTCTGTACTAAATCTGATTTGTCAGTTTAATAATGTGTTTACTTTTTACATTGTATTCCTTTGGTATATATGGTCATGCCTATTCTCTTACAGAATATGATCTGAGGAAGTGGGTCTGGCCCATGAAAGCTCATCACCTATTAAACATCTTGTTAGTCTTTAAAGTGCTACATAGTTTTTCCTTTTGTTTTAGCAAGATCAGACTAACACGACTACCTCTCTATTACTATACTGAAGTAAGGTACAGTTGTCAATTTAAAGTGTAATAGCTATTCTGGAATAATTTTATACATCAACATTGATATACTGGAATAAGAATGTTCACACATGGAGTTATTCCAAATACCTATTCCTGAATAACTATGTACAGATAAGCCCCAAGAGTGCCAGTAGGAAGCTTCAACTCTGAACCCCATAACTTCTGAAAAGTTATGTCAAATCTTTACCATTATTTTAATATACATTATGGGCAATATCCTTGGAGTACATGGGAATCATGGGTGCCCAATAACTTGCAGAATCAAGCCATATATGATTATATATTATCATTATCTCTATATTAAAATATATTGTTTGCATGTAGTAGGTCGAATAACCCACAGAATCTCTGGCATCATACAGTAGGGTGTTTTTTTTAAGACAGTGCTCCTTCAAATCCAATTTTTCATGTCTTGGTAGCAGTCAACCCTTTAGAACCATTTTCAGACATAAGTTAATGTTTTCTTAACCTGAAGGTGCCCTCCTGTAAGCACATTCATCGTGCAGCTGCACTTAGTCAAAGCCTCTTGGGAAGGAGCAGTGACTACTACTCAGTTTCACTAGTGGAACTAATGTTAGTACAGTGCCCCCTGGTGAATTGATGGGAAAATCCCACCTCACCTGTCCCTCTGTCACTGACCTTGACAAATAGCAGAATAAGACAACATAATAAAGTTTCTGTTATAATTAATCAGATAGCACTGCGGCTATGAATAGAGCTCGCTCTTCCAAATCTATATTAATTCTCCCATGCTTACAGTTATACTAAAGTACCATTTTTGCCAAGTTTCTTTCAGATTAACATTTTCTCTCCCTCCCCCAATAGAATTAATTTTCATTGTGAATTTATTTATCTTTGCCTACTTCCACAGGATCACAGTAGTTAAAGATGAAAGCAGCCTAATAGATTGAATCAATCCCTATGGAGTCTGCTTCAGCTTGATTTCTTCCCATACGTCAGATCAGATACTAATTGATAATACATTTAATTCCAGCCAAAACTTTACTCCAGGTAGCCATTCACATAATGGTCCCTCTATTCGTATCTATCTCAAGCATGTCTACTCCTATCTAGAAAACTGATTTTTGGAATCCTGATAATACAGAGTCCATCCTATAGACCAAATTTATGGAATAGTGAGTAAAGGTTCAAGGATTCTGTAATTAAGTATTTAAGATGAATAGTTTAGAGTTTCTCAGTTTGTTTTATAAGTTAATGACATTCAGGTACATAATAAGAAATCCTGAAATAGTTTCCCTAAACAAAACTTCTTAAGTGTATTCTTCAATTATTTTTATTAAAAGGTATGTTTTAATTGTATCTGCATTTTTTCTGCAATGCAATTCTATAGTGACATCTCGAGTCTCACACAAATAGTTAATAAGAAATGAATGACCTAAGCAACCTAATTGTATAAACATATAAAATTCAATTTTCCAAATGACAGGCAAGAAATCCACTTTAGTGGAAAGTTACAAGTAAATGTCTCTAGGGCTGTGTCTATACTACATGCATCTGTCGTCAGAGGCATGTAGATTAGACACATAGGCAATGGCAAATGAAGCCACAATTTAAATGATCGCGGCTTCATTTAAATTTACATGGCTGCCGCGCTGAGCCGACAAACAGCTGATCAGCTGTTTGTCCACTCAGCGCGCTAGTCTGGACGCTCCCCTGTCGACATCAAAGCCCTTTGTCAGTAGCCCCAGTAAACCTCGTGGGATGAGGTGTACCGGGGCTGCCGACGAAGGGCTTTGATGTCGACAGGGGAGCATCCAGACTAGCGCGCTCAGCGGACAAACAGCTGATCAGCTGTTTGTCGGCTCAGCGCGGCAGCCATGTAAATTTAAATGAAGCCGCGATCATTTAAATTGCAGCTTCATTTGCCTTTGCCAAAACAACAAATCTACATGGCTCCGTCAACGGAGCCATGTAGTTTAGACGTACCCTAGCATATAAAATCCTATTCACTGTTATTGATTGCACCAATCATAGACTGGTTCAGCCTGCCTGCTGTTACAGACACTGGGAAAAATTATGAGAACTTCAGGCGGTGGAGTATTTACTTGCTACCAGTGACTGGCACGTTTGGTTTGGCCCCCAAGCTGCAAGTAGGCATTGTAATTGAGTTGTGTGGACTTTAGCACAAAGAAGAATCTCAGTATTTGGTGCAAACAGAAGTAAAAATTATTAGTATATCCCAAACAAACCAGTGGAAATTGAGAAAGGTAAATGTTCAGCTTGGAACATTTTATTTAATGTTTAGATGCTTTCTCAATTGGCTGTGCAATGATTTTGTAAAGTCAATAAAATAAAAATAGTCCACCATCCTCAAATGTAGCTAGAAAGCATATGTGGAATAAATGTCATCAGTTCTTCAGAGACTGGAGGAATAGATAGGACATACTTCCAGTGGTAACCCATTCCACATTCCTGGGAATGACACTGAACATAAGAACATAAGAACGTAAGAATGGCCTTACTGAGTCAGACCAAAGGTCTGTCCAGCCCAGTACCCTGTCTGCCAACAGTAGCCAATGCAAGGTGTCCCAGAGGGAGTGAATCGATCAGGTAATGATCAAGCAATCTCTCTCGTGCCATCTATCTCCACCCTCTGACAAACAGAGGCTAGGGACACCATTCCTTACCCATACTGGCTAATAGCCATTTATAGATTTAACCTCCATGAATTTATCTAGTTCTCTTTTAAATCCTGTTATAGTCCTAGCCTTCACAACCTCCTCAGGTAAGGAGTTCCACAGACTGACTATGTGATGTGTGAAGAAGAACTTCCTTTTATTTGTTTTAAACCTGCTGCCCATTAGTTTCATTTGGTGGCCTCTAGTTCTTATATTATGGGAACAAGAAAATAACTTTTCCTTATTCACCTTCTCCATACCTCTCATGATTTTATATACCTCTATTATATCCCCCCTTAGGGTATGTCTACACTACATGGCTCCATTGATGGAGCCATGTAGATTTGTTTACTGTGCATAGGAAAATGAAGCAGCGATTTAAATAATCGCCGCTTCATCTAAATGTAAATGGCTGCCGCACTGTGCTGATCAGCTGTTTGTCGGCTCAGCGCGCTAGTCTAGACGCTCCGCGGTCAACATCAAAGGTATTTGTCGACCTCCCTGGCAAACCTCATCCCACGAGGCATACCGGGGAGGTTGACAAATGCCTTTGATGTTGACTGCAGAGCGTCCAGACTAGCGCGCTGAGCCGACAAACAGCTGATCGGCACAGTGTGGCAGCCATTTAAATTTAAATAAAGCGGCGATTATTTAAATCGCCACTTCATTTTCCTATTCTGGGTAGCCTAATCTACATGCCTCTGTTGCCAGAGGCATGTAGTCTAGACATACCCTTAGGCTGTGTCTAAACGACATGGCTCCATCGATGGAGCCATGTAGATTAGGATGATCGGCAAAGGGAAATGAAGCCACGATTTCAATAATCGCGGCTTCATTTAAAGTTACATGGCTGCCACGCTGAGCTGACAAACAGCTGACCAGCTGTTTGTCGGCTCAGCGCGATAGTCTGGACACTCCCGCGCCAACCTGAAAGCCCTTTATCAACCTCCGCGTTATGCCTCGTAGGATGAGGTTTACCGGGGAGGTCGATAAAAGGCTTTCATGTTGGCAGGGGAGCGTCCAGACTAGCGTAAATTTAAATGAAGCCATGATTATTTAAATCGCGGCTCCATTTCCCTTTGCCAAACAAACAAATCTACTTGGCTCCGTCGATGGAACCATGTAGTTTAGACGTACCCTTAGTGTCCTCTTTTCCAAGCTGAAAAGTCCCAGTCTCTTTAATCTCTCCTCATATGGCACCTGTTCCAAACCCCTAATCATTTTAGTTGCCCTTCCCTGAACCTTTTCTAATGCCAGTATATCTTTTTTGAGATGAGGAGACCACATCTGTACTCAGTATTCAATATGTGGGCGTACCATGGATTTATATAAGGGCAATAAGATATTCTCCGTCTTATTCTCTATCCCTTTTTTAATGATTTCTAACATCCTGTTTGCTTTTTTGACTGCCGCTGCACGCTGCGTGGATGTCTTCAGAGAACTATCCACGATGACTCCAAGATCTCTTTCCTGATTAGTTGTAGCTAAATTAGCCCCCGTAATATTATATGTATAGTTTGGGTTATTTTTTGCAATATGCATTACTTTACATTTATCCACATTAAATTTCATTTGCCATTTTGTTGCCCAGTCACTTAGTTTGGTGAGATCTTTTTGAAGTTCTTCACAGTCTGCTTTGGTCTTAACTACCTTGAGCAGTTTAGTATCGTCTGCAAACTTTGCCACCTCACTGTTTACCCCTTTCTCCAGATCATTTATGAATAAGTTAAATAGGATTGGTCCTAGGACTGACCGTTGGGGAACACCTCTATAGTTACCCCTCTCCATTCTGAAAATTTACCATTTATTCCTACCCTTTGTTTCCTGTCTTTTAACCAGTTCTCAGTCCATGAAAGGATCTTCCCTCTTATCCCACGACAACTTAATTTACGTAAGAGCCATTGGTGAGGGACCTTGTCAAAGGCTTTCTGGAAATCTAAGTACACTATATCCACCGGATCTCCCCCGTCCACATGTTTGTTGACTCCCTAACAGATTAGTAACACATGATTTCCCTTTACAGAAACCATGTTGATTTTTGCACAACCAATTATGTTCTTCTATGTGTCTGACAATTTTATTCTTTATTATTGTTTCAACTAATTTGCCCGGTACTGACGTTAGACTTACTGGTCTGTAATTGCCGGGATCGCCTCTATAGCCCTTTTAAAATATTGGCATTACATTAGCTATCTTCTAGTCATTGAGTACAGAAGCTGATTTAAAGGATACATTACAAAACACAGTTAATAGTTCCGCAATTTCACATTTGAGTTCTTTCAGAACTCTAGGGTTAATGCCATCTGGTCCCGGTGACTTGTTACTGTTAAGTTTATCAATTAATTCCAAAAGCTCCTCTAATGACACTTCAATCTGTGACAAGTCCTCAGATTTGTCACCTACAAAGGACGGGTCATGTTTGGGAATCTCTCTAACATCCTCAGCCGTGAAGACTAAAGCAAAGAATTCATTTAGTTTTTCTGCAATGACTTTATCGTCTTTAAGTGCTGCTTTTGTATTTCGATCGTCCAATGGCCCCACAGGTTGTTGAGCAGACTTCCTGCTTCTGATGTACTTAAAAAACATTTTGTTATTAACCTTTTGAGTTTTTGGCTAGCTGTTCTTCAAACTCCTTTTTGGCTTTTCTTATTACATTTTTACACTTAATTTGGCAGTGTTTATGCTCCTTTCTATTTACGTCACTAGGATTTGACTTCCACTTTTTAAAAGATGTCTTCTTATCTCTCACTCCTTCTTGTACATGGTTGTTAAGCCACGGTGGCTCTTTTTTAGTTCTTCTACTATGTTTTTTAATTTGGGGTATACATTTAAGTTGGTCCTCTATTATGATGTCTTTCAAAAGTGTCCAGACAGTTTGCAGGGATTCTACTTTAGTCACTGTACCTTTTAATTTCTGTTTAACTAATCTCCTCATTTTTGCATAGTTCCCCTTTTTTAAATTAAATGCCACAGTATGGGGCTGCTGAGGTGTTCTTCCCACCACAGGAATGTTAAATGTTATTATATTATGGTCACTATTTCCAAGCGGATCTGTTATAGTTACCTCTTGGATCAGATCCTGCGCACCACTCAGGACTAAATCGAGAATTGTGACTAAATCCCCTTGAGGGTTCCTGTACCAGCTGCTCCAAGAAGCAGTTGTTGAAGGTATCAAGAAATTTTGTCTCTGCATCTCGTCCTGAGGTGACATGTACTCAGTCAATATGGGGATAGTTGAACTATTATTGAGTTTTTTATTTTGATAGCCTCTCTAATCTCCCTTAGCATTTCATAGTCACTATTACTGTCCTGGTCAGGTAGTCGATAATAGATTCTCTGCTGTTATATTCTTATTAGAGCAGGGAATTACTATCCATAGCGATTTTATGGAAATATGTTGATTCATTTAAGATTTTTTACTTCATTTGATTCTAAATTTTCTTTCACATATAGTGCCACTCCACCACCCGCACGACCTGTTCTGTCCTTCCGATGTATTTTGTACTCCGGAATTATTGTGTCCCATTGACTGTCCTCACTCCACCAGGTTTCTGTGATGCCTATTATATCAGTATCCTCCTTTAACACAAGACACTCTAGTTCACCCATCTTATTTTTTAGACTTCTAGCATTTGTGTACAAGCACTTTAAAAACTTGTCACTGTTTATTTGTCTACCCTTTTCTGATATGTCAAATTCTTTTTTATGTGAATGTTTTTCATCTGATCTGGCCCATACTTTATCCTCCTCCGTCCTCTCCTCCTGACTAAAAGCTAGAGAATCTCCATCAATAGACTCTCCTCTCTGTCCGATCTACATGCTCCTCTGCACCAATCAGCTTTCCCCCATCTCTTAGTTTAAAAATCGCTCTGCAACCTTTTTAATGTTAAGTGCCAGCAGTCTGGATCCACTTTGGTTTAGGTGAAGCCCATCATTCCTGTACAGGCTCCCCCATCCCAAAAGTTTTCCCAGTTCCTTATAAAGCTAAACCCCTTCTCCCTACACCATGTCTCATCCACGCATTGAGACTCTGAAGCTCTGCCTGCCTACCTGGCCCTGCATGTGGAACTGGAAGTATTTCTGAGAATGCTACCATAGAGGTCCTGGATTTCAGTCTCTTTCCTAGCAGCCTAAATTTGGCCTCCAGGAAATCTCTGCTACCCTCCCCTATGTCATTGGTACCTACATTTACCACGACCACCGGCTCCTTCCCAGCACTACACATAAGTCTATCTAGATGCCTCGAGAGATTTGTAGCTTTTGCACCAGGCAGGCAAGTCACCATACGGTTCTCCCGGTCATCGCAAACCCAGCTATCTACATTTCTAATGATTGAATCTCCCATTACTAACAACTGCCTTTTTCTACTGACTGGTGTTCCCTCCCCCGGAGAGGTAACTTCAGTGTGAGAGGATACCCCAACATCTGGAAGGAGGGTCCCAACTATGGGAAGGTTTCCCTCTGCTCCCATTGACTGCTCTCCTTCCTTGAGCCTTTCATCCTCCTAACAGCACAGGGGCTGTCTGACTGGAGGTGGGGCAATTCTACAGTGTCCCAGAAAGCCTCATGTATGTACCTCTCTGCCTCCCTCAGCTCCTCCAGTTCATCCAAAGCCCGTACATGGTCTCTGAGGGCCAGGAGCTCCTTGCACCAAATGCACACATATGCCACCCGCCTATAGGGCAGGTAATCATACATGCTACACTGAGTGCAATAATCAGGATAGCCCCCAATCTGCTGCTGGGCTTCTGCCTGTATTCTCTCCTACAGCTACCTAGGTTATTGATAGGGTTTCTAGTTAAATCAAGAAGTTTTGATTAAAACCTTAAAACTAAACTATAAAAAAAGGCAAGTGTATCTTGGCCCCTTCCCAACTCTCCTTCAAAACTCCCTGTTTGCGGCTCCTGTTTGCAAAGCACCGTGGTCGCTGACTCTCTGCTTTATAATGCCCTGGCCTTCCTTATAGCTCCACTCACTAAGGGTCAGCCAATTAACAGAGGCCTCTAGATTTCAAACCTTTAGAAGCTCACAGCTGCCAACTGCTGGCCACATCACACGCTCCTTCAAACAAACAAACAAAAAAACAACAAACAGACAAACACAAGGTCAGCACACAGCAAGTAACCCCCAAACACACAAACATGCACTACAAAAAGCCACTTATCTCAAGGGTCCCATATTTGCTCCTCCTTTACCTGGAGAACTCCCTCTCAAAACTCCCTGTTTGCTGCTACTGAAAAAAAAAGTCTGACCACTCACTAACTTAGAAAAAGAAACCACTGGGAATCAGGTTGAAAACAAAATTCAATATAATATTCTCTGGCATAAATGATTTTATGCAATTATTCTTTTAATTTCTAAGTTGTTTTGGCAAATTTTAGTGAATTTTTAGCATTAATAAAGATAAAAGGTATTATTAATCATAATGAAATTACTTTTTCCTCACCCTTTGTATTAAAACATATTACATTTATATGGTACTTTTTATCCTGAACAATTACTAAGCTTAAAAAACAATGAATGGCCCTGCAGCACCTTAGAGACTTTGCTAAGTACCTTAGAGACTTTGCTAGTCTCTAAGGTGCTGCAGGACGATTAGTCGTTTTTTATTTATTTTTTTCATTTACAGACTGCGATGGGGTGTATGAGCCCTGCACTGAACTAACAGCGTTTAGCCAGGTTACCCTGGCTGAAGGAGCCCTGCCGCCGCAGCCCTGCCGGTCATGCTCAGACTGTAGCTCAGGTATAAAAGTCTAGGGAGAGGCTCAGTCTGGGCTGGCTGCCAGAGGAGAAGGACCTCAGTTTGGAGCTCCTGAACAGCAGCAGCCAGCTGCCTGAGGGGAGAACAGCAGAGGATCCAATACTGGTTGGGATGTAACCACTGCAGACCGCCAGGGAAAGTGTGGCCCCTGAGGAGTCAGAAGACCCAGCTACCACATTGGAAGTTGGCCCATCTGATCAAGTAGGAAGTGGCCCAGGAAGGGTGTGGGGGTGGCCTCTCCCCCTCAGAGATCCTCAGCGTGTTTTGGTTGGTTTCCCCACCGAGGGAGTGGTGGACTGTTCTGCCACTCACAGGGCCCTGGGCCTGGGCCAGGACCCAGTGGAGTAAGGTGGGCCTGGGTCCCCCTACCAGGGCACAACCTCCTCCCTCGTGACTTGGCTCATTGGGCTGTCCAGCCCTGCCTTAAAGGGCTGGTGATTGACTTTGATACTGACTCTGGCCATTGGGACATCCAGCCCTGCTTTAAAGGGCCAGTGAGCAACTTTGTTTTACTGCCTCTGGCGATTAGGCTATCCAGCTTCAAGGGGAGGGCAAGACTATGGGTGCTTTACGGGTTATGTGGGACATGCCATGGGCTTAGCCCAGGGCCACAGGACTGCCCTGCAACACAGACTAACACGACTCTCCGTCTGGGATTACTAAAATGTTTACAGACGTTCCAAATTTTGCATCATCAGCAACAAAGCTTTGTAAATTAGATATTTTGTAGCCCTTTCATTAGGGATATCCCAGGCAGAATAGACCTCCTCTCTCTCTGACTGAACATTACTAATAAACATACACAGTTGCTTATGTCACTATAATAAGTTAAGACTCAAAGAAGATTTGTCAAGTAAGAAGGTAATCTTTTTTCTAACCACAGCTGCACTTCAGAATGAATTTTGCATTAATTGACTTCTATAGATTTTTTCCTGGAGTTAAAACTGCAGGATTAGCCCCTTTAAACAGTATCTTAATTTCCTGTCTATGAAAAGTTGTGTTAATAGGAAATGAAGAGCAGTGAATTGAAGGAAATGAAAGTTATGTCGACAGAACTCAGTGGCAGTGTAGACGCAGGTATAGTTTTGTCGACAAAAGTCCACTTTTGTCGACAAAACCCTGTAGTCTAGACGCACCCTTCAAGTCAGCAGCACTGTTATGGGTACCCACATGGCCCCATAATATGCCAACATTTTTAAAGATGACCTTGAACAATGTTTCCTCTCATCCTCTTGCATCCTTCCACTACTTATGCTACATTGATGACATTTTCGTCATACAGATCCATGGGAACAAGACCCTTGAAGAATTCCACAGGGATTTCAATAACTTCAAACCTACCATCAACCTTAGCCTGGACCAGTCCACACTGGAGATCCACTTCTTTGACACTACAGTACAATTAAATGATGGCCACATTAATACCACCCTATACCAGAAACCTACTAACCATGGGTATGTCTACACTACAAAGTTAATTCGAACTAACAGACGTTAGTTCGAATTAACTTTGATAGGCGCTACACATACAAACCACTAGTTTGAACTTAATTCGAACTAACGGTGCGCTTAATTCGAACTAGGTAAACCTCATTCCACGAGGACTAACGCCTACTTCGAATTAACTAGTTCGAATTAAAGGCTGTGTAGCCACTTAATTCGAACTAGTGGGAGGCTACCCCTTCCCAGCTTGCCCTGGTGGCCACTCTGGGCACCACCAGGGAAACTCTACTGTCCCCCTCCCGGCCCCGGACCCCTTAAAGGGGCACGGGCTGGCTACGGTGCCCGTGCCAGGTGCAAGCCTGCCAGCACCCAGCCAGCAGACCCTGCACCTGGCACAGCTCGAGCCAGCCACCCGCTGCTACCCAGCCCTCCGCCTCTTCCCAGGACCAGGCTGGCGGCTCCCAGGAGCCTGCCCAGGTCCGCAAGAGGTGGGCGCCTACCTGGTCTAGTGCAGACATCGTGGACCTCATCCACAACCTCCGCACTAGGCACAGGAAAGTGGCCGTCTAGGGCAGGATAGCTGTCAGCCTGGCCACCCAGAATCAGGTTGGCATGAAAATCAAGGTGGTCCACTGAGACCCCCGAGCCTGAGCCCTGAGCTTAGAATGGCCGTACTGGGTCAGACCAAAGGTCCATCTAGCCCAGTAGCCTGTCTGCTGACAGCGGCCAACACTAGGAACCCTGGAGGGGATGGACCGAAGACAATGACCAAGCCATTTGTCTCGTGCCATCCATCTCCAGCCTTCCACAAACAGAGACCAGGGACACCATTCCTACCCCCTGGCTAATACCACTCCATGGACACAACCTCCATGACTTGATTTCACTTCTCTTTAAACTCTGTTCTAGTTGTAGCCTTCACAGCCTCCTGCAGCAAGGAGTTCCACAGGTTGACTATTTGCTTTGTGAAGAAGAACTTTCTGTTGTTAGTTTGAAGCCTGTTACCCATTCATTTCATTTGGTGTCCTCTAGTCCTTCTATTATGGGAACTAATGAAGAACTTTTCTTTATGCATCCTCTCCACACCACTCATGCTTCTATAGACCTCTATCATATCCCCCCTCCGTCTCCTCTTTTCTAAGCTGAGAAGTCCCAGTCTCTTTAGCCTCTCTTCATATGGGACCTGTTCCAAACCCCTAATCATTTTAGTTGGCCTCCTCTCTCTCACCCTCTCTCTTCCCCTCTCCCACCTTCTTTTCCCAGTCTCCCTGAGTTTTGTTCAATAAAGAGAATTTCTATTTTTGAACACACGTGTCCTTTATTTTATACATCAGGAAGGGGGGCTAGGGAGGGGTAAGTGGAAGGAGGTGAGGGAGGAATGGGGTACGAGCCCCCGATGGGGAGGACTGAGCTGGCTCTGCGGGCTCCTCGGGGTGGAAACTCTCCTGAAGCCCCTTGATTGACTCCCCCCCCCTCCGGATGGTAGCCTGTGGCAAGTGCAGCCGGGCTGATGGCCAAGTGCTGTGATGTGCCAGGTGTGGGCACTCAGGGCACTCTAAGCCAGGACTGCTTTGCAAGCGGGGAACCCCTGAGAACTGTCTGTCCGGGGTGGAGGTCGGGTCCCTTTAAGCACAGCCCTCGGCTAGCCTGAGACAGCATCTCCACGCTCTAAGTTCTCCTCTGATGCCCTGCCGACACTGCTTCCGGCCATCCTTAACCTCAGTTCAGGGTCCACTCAGTTTGGACATGCTAGTTCGAATTAGCAAAATGCTAATTCGAACTAGTTTTTAAGTCTAGATGTGCTAATTCGAATTAGCTTAGTTCGAATTAACTAAGTTAGTTCGAATTAGTGCTGTAGTGTAGACATACCCCATTATACTTACCTGCATGCCTCCAGCTTCCATGTAGGACACATCATATGATCCATAGTTTACAGCCAGGTTGGATACAACCAGATTTACTTCAATCCTACAGACAGAGACAAACACCTACAAGATATTTATCAGGCACTCTTAAAACTAAAATATCCACCTGCAGAAGTTAAGAAACAGATCGACAGAGCCAGATGAGTACACAGGAATCTGCTTTTTCAAGACAGGCCCAACAAGGAAAATAACAGAACACCACTAGTCATCACCTACAACCCCCACCTCAAACCCCTCCAGCACATCATTGACAATCTATAACCTACCCTGGAAAACAATCCCTCAATCTCACAGGCCTTGGGAGACAGGCTAGTCCAACATAGGGGCTCATACAATTGCACATTCTCAAATATATGCCAGTAAGTGCCCTTCTGCCATGTATTTTGGCCATACTGGACAGTCTCTACAACAAAAGATAAATAGACGCAAATCAGATATTAGAAATGGTAACACATAAACCAGTAGAGGAACATTTTAACCTGCCTGGGCACTCGTTAATGGATTTAATGAGCCAACTACAGAGACAGTGAAAAATTAACTTTCATATGCAAATTTGACATGAACTGGATGGACCATTATAAAACAAACTTCCCTTGCAATTTAACACTTTATTGACATTAAAAGCTAAGTATGGGACACTTCCTGTCCACTCAATTAGCCTCATTTGCACTGATTCTACAACTGACAGGTACTTCCCCCCTCCCCACCTCTTATTTTTCTGTTATAATTCTGAGAGTCCCCCTTCTTTTCTCCACTTAACCTCATCTGTAGAAGTAGGCTTTGCCCATGAAAGCTCATGATACTACTCATTTTTATATCCATTATGATTACAGATTTGATAGGATGAAGTGTCTATCAATTATTAGGAATCCTGATGAGACAATTCAACAGTTCGATTTATATAGATTCCTTCTTTCTCTTTCCACAATTCAGCCAGAGCTTGGAATTTGTCTGCAAGCACTTCAACATTGATGATTCACTGGTTGAAGGACCTCCAGGGAAGTCCTAAAGTACCTCCAAACAAAGTTCTCTCCCTTTCCTTTTCTTGGCCTGTTTGCAGGCTTATTACCCTCCAGAGAGCTTAGATTTAGAACACATCCAGATTCAAGTGTATTCCAAGGCCCATAATTGTGCTGATGGACCCTGGAGCTCCCAATTGTTATTACATACTCATATCAGATGCTAAATTGCAATCTCGGTCCCACACTATGCCTCTCCACCAAACCACAGCTGATGTTGATTCTCAAGTGCAAGTATGGGAGGGGAACAGGAAGTTCCAGCTGTTGCTCATTTGACGCAAGAAAGAAACCACTTATTTTCTGATATGAAAAATAACTAAATGAATTATAGTGTGCAAAATAACATTTCTCCACCCCTTTATTTATAAATGGTCAATGTTTCCAAATATAGGACCATAATCAAACAGACAATGACACATGCTATTGGGAAACATTTCTATTTAAAATAAAACCTTGTTTTTCTCAATTATTACATATTTTTCCTCCTAGAAAGTTTGGCAGAAAAATCTTCTTAAAGCTAATTTCTCTCAGGAGTAAAGGGGTTGATGCAGCATTACAGTTATGCTCCATTCCAATAAAAAAAGTTGTTACCATAGCAAAAAGCATTGTTGCAAGGACAACATTCACAAGGTACATGAAAAGGCGGGGGGAAGGTCTTTCAAAAATATTTCTGATGCTCAACCACAATGTAGCATTTTTAAATTACATAATAAGAAGAGTTTTGCTGTTTGATAGACACACTGATGACATAGCCTGGTAGCCTATGAAAACGTGGAAAATTTAAAAACATAATTTTTCATGATTCAAACTGAGTGCATTTCTAGACCTTTATCTCTCTCAGATTGGGATAGGTTTCTTCTTTATATAATAACTGTGGCACTGTGCTGTACACATGTACTTAAAAGGCATTCCTGCTCCAAAGTTTTTATAATATTGATCGGAGACAAGAAACAGTTAGATGAAACAACAAGTGAAGGTGAGGGAAGGGAAGTGAAGAACAGTAATGTGAGTACAGCTGAGCACACAGTTTAATGAGTAGGCAGGTGACACTCATTATGACACTCATTGTTCTATAGGCATCATGGCAGCAGATAGTTTTAAAGAAGGTTTTGAATAGAGTAGTAGCTTTATAGGTTTTTCAGCAGGATTATACATACAAGAGGATGGCATGAGAAAGCATGAAGGTGCTTATGGGAGCAGATTAAACAGGTGATAAAAGCTGGCATAATGAGCAAAGCAAACACAGTATCTTTTAATGTAATAACATCATAAAGCTTAGACAGAGCAGGACTAAATAAGAATAAGCCAATGGAAGAATTCAAGAGGTGTGTGTGAAATAGTGAGAATGATAGGCCAGGGAGAAGATATAAACAGAAGAGTTTTGCATGGACTTCAGAAAGGAAAGGTTGCACAAGTCAATGCTGCACAGGAGGAGATGCAGTAGTCAAGATATGAACGACAAAATATGATGTCAGATCTTTGATATGTAATGGAGACAGCATAATTTACACCTGGCCTGGATGTATGGTTCTAAAGAGAGGACCTAGTTAAAGATGAAGGACAAATTATGGGCATGGGCAACTGGGAAACAGAGGTAGTGTTCACAGCAATAGAATAAAGAGGAGGATGCAGAGAAAGGTACAGATTTGTGGGAGGTGGAGATCTGAGAGGGAGAAGAGTATATAGAGCAGGAGGGAACTGAAGGAAGGGGGTAATAGCAAACGGCATATAGAGCAATTCACTGAAGAGGAAGGTGATGAGATTAGGGGGGATGAGGGCAGTCTATGATGCAGAAAGGGGTGTAGTGAGAGGCATAGGGCACATACATGTTTAATAAATAATTAAGAATTTAATTCACGATGCAGTAAAAAGTAAATGAGCAATCAATTAAGTAGCATATTAATTGGCTCAATAGTCATATAAGACCATAAGGGACTATTGTGATCATCTAGTCTGATCTCCTGCATAACACAGGCCATAAGATTTCCCTGGATTCAACAGCAGAAAATAAAATCAGTTGTAACTATTCTATTCATATTACCTTCAACCAAATCCATGAAGTTGGTAGTCATGCTATTATCCACTATACATCACTATTGGACAGTGCAGTCCAGGACTTTTCAATACACTATTCTATGGCATTTTGTACTCTTGGTTGGAGCAGGGAGGCTGCACAATTTACAATGCCAGGCACTTCACTGTGGGATGAACCAATTAAGTTCAGTTCAGTGCTTCTGACTTCCTGTCCACTCTGAGAGAAACCAATGTTTACTGCACTAGTTATGTTACAGACTGGGTGCTACTGCCACCTTTCATTTAAGATAATTGTTAAGAGCCTACTTAAGCAATGAACCAGAGAACAAGGTAAGACAGAACACTCACAACACTTTCTAAACGGTTTGTTAACACATAAGGACTCCAGAGGGGAGAGGTCAAATTATCCCAACTTAAATACAGGCAGTCCCCGGGTTACGTACAAGATAGGGACTGTAGGTTTGTTCTTAAGTTGAATCTGTATGTAAGTCGGAACTGGCGTCCAGATTCAGACACTGCTGAAACTGACCGCCAGTTCTGACTTACATACAGAATCAACTTAAGAACCCCAGGCGTCCCCAAGTCAGCTGCTGCTGAAACTGATCAGCAGCTGATTCCAGGAAGCCCGGGGCAGAGCAACTCTGCCTGGGGCTTCCTGTAGTCAGCGCTGGTCAGTTTCAGCAGAAGCTGACTTGGGGACGCCTGGGGCAGAGCAGCTGGGGTGCTGCTGGGTTGCTCCAGTAGCGCCGCTCCTGGGTGCTACTGGACCAACCTAGCAGCACCCCATCTGCTCTGCCCCAGGCATCCTGATTCAGCCGCTGCTGAAACTGACCAGCAGTGGCTGAATCAGGACCTGGGGCAGAGCAGCTGGGGTGCTGCCGGGTTGGTCCAGTAGTGCCCAGAGCGGGCGCTTTAGGACCAATCGACAGCGCCCCAGCTGCTCTGCCCCAGAGTCCAAAACAAAAGCCTGGTCTGCTGGGGGGGGGGGGGGAGCACACTAGCTGCGCCCCCCCCCCCCCTACCCAGCAGACCAGGGACACGGGGAGCAGAGCCTCTGAGGCTTTGCTCTGGCAAAGCCTCAGAGGGAGGGACCCCACCGCGGCTGCGGCTTCAGTCCGGGAGCCTGTGGTCTGCTGGGGACGGTCCCCAGCAGACCACAGGCACCCAGATTGAAGCGGCAGCAAAGCCTCAGAAGCGCGGGAACCCACCCGGTGCCCCTGGTCTGCTGGAGACGGTCTCCAGCAGACCAGGGGTACCGGAGCAGCTTACGAACGCCAGCTTACGAACGCGAGAAAGCCCCGTTCGTAAGTGCGGATCTGACGTAAGTCGGATCCGCGTAAGTCGGGGACTGCCTGTAATGCAAATACTTGCTAGGAGGCTTATTTGACTCAGTTCAACATCATAGTCCAAGCGAGTGGTTAGGAAGATGGACAGAAAGGGGGAATCCTAGCAGCCAACCTGTGGGCCCAGTTTCAGTGGTGCTACAGAACATATCCCCCAGAAAAGAGACAGAGTTATCCAGAGATGATACAAGCCCTTTATATCTTATATACTGCCAGGTTTTTATTGGTACACCCTTATAAGGACTGTCTGAGAGATGATCAAATCTTTCATACATTTCTTTCTTTGCTGCTGTTGAATAGCAGACAGATTTTGTGAATTCAAGATAAAACAGATGTGATTCCAAGAACTTAAAAAGGGGGCATCGCTGAGTAAGTTGTATAGATCGAGTGAGGAGGAAGCCTTCAGATGAGGATCAGATCAAAGTCAGGTTTTGGTTGAGGCTCAGATTAAGTCATGGGAACAATTTAGATTCAATTAGGCTCAGCATTTTGCAAGCTATTCTTTTGAGACCTTATACACATTTGGACCAAATATCTGGCCCTTTCCAGTTCCAGACTCAATCCAGAAACAAAATCAAAGAGGTAAGATCAAGGAATCTGAAATTAACACTTCACTCATATAAAGCTACCAAAAAATCCTAAAGGTACAGATTAAAGATTCTAGGGCTGGTCTATCTCTAATGTAGAAGCTATTGTTATACTGCTGCAAGCTGATTATAGCTGATTATAGCTTGAAGCCGTGAGGTCCCAGCATTCCCCCCACATGGGGAAAAGACAACTGTGAACTAACACACACTAACTTTAACTCACATAAACCAAATAACTCTATTTACAACTAAATTGAACTATTTACAGATTATTTGAAAAGACAAAGCCAAGAGCATAAACCTCCTTTTTTAAGGAAGAGCGTTTTTTTTTTTTTTTTTTTTTGAAAAAGGAGTTTTTTCCAAAAAAACCCACGTCTAGACTACTTTCACTTTGGAAAGATCCTCTTTCGAAAGGGAGATCGGAAGAAGATATGCATATCCTCTTTAGAAAAAAAACATAGTTTAGACGTGCCCAAGGTGTGCATGCCGCATGCATCAGTTCCAGAAGCTTTTTACCCTTAGCAGTACCTGTTGGGCCAACCAGTTTGCTCCCTGAAGTGGCACTGCTATGTCGGCGCATTTATACCCCTACTGGTTCCCCCACCAGCAGGGAGTTACTTCTTACTGCCCGTGACGGTTGCTGGACCACTTTAGCTTGCAATCTTGGCAAGTACGCTCTTAGCTTTATCTTTTCAAATAATCTGTAAATAGTTCAATTTAGTTGTAAATAGAGTTATTCCATCCTCTTTCGAAAATTCTATGTAGTCTAGACATAGCCCTTAATGGAATATACATGAGCAAGCACTCAAAGAAGAACCATACAGACTCTGCACTGTGAGTCATCTTCAGGGTTGGGATTTTAAAATCCACATTACAGTCTTCTTGAGCTGATGGAGTAACTGATAATAGAAGAAGGCTGCTATCTTCTGTGTGGACCTTTCACTACAGGGGATGGAGAAACACTGTCAGCGGATCTCAAATCTATTTGCTAAACAGCATCTAGCAACCAGGAAGAGCAGTTGCAGGGAAATCCTGATCAGACCCTGCAGTCTTAGATGCAACATGCTCAGTTATGGGGATGGTGCATCTGAAGTCCAGTTGGTACATAAAAGCAGTGAAAAGCAAAAGCATGCCAACTACAGATGGAATCTTGAGAGAAGTTGTTTGCCAGACTTAAGTCTCTGGGCACATGAAAACTGATTTTTTGAAGTTGGCCATGGGTGAATTTATATAGGGGTAGCAAAAGGCACAATCCTTTTAGATCAAGTTCTCTACAAAATTTCATGGAATAGAGGCATTAGTTTCTCAAGGAAACAACTGTAACAATTTTAACATGGTCAAAATATGCAACTATTCCCAACTTCATTCTCACTCTGAGAAATGGTTGAACTGTTCTAGCTAAAACCTCTAAAAAAAATTAGTCTGAGGCAGACACTTGGCATGAAAAATTTCAATCCAAATGGTTTAAGTTTGGCAAAGTTATAAGCAACTAAAACCAGAATCATATAATAGGAAAATGTTGGACAACTTTAGCTATAACCATCACTACCTGTGCTGCCTATAATTCTTTATTCTTTAATAAGAATTGCATTGCAGGGCTGCAGTACCCTGGGGCTTCCTGTCTTTAATCTCTTTCAGATACAGTTTTGGTCTTAAGCCTTCCTTCCTAAATAACCTCTGTCTTTAATTATTTTTTGAACCAAATTACAATTTAACAAGCACACATTCCCATAAGACTGAGTCTTTAATTATCATGATGGCAATGGTTATTAAAACCTGAATTTCACAGTGTTTCAATAACCAATTCTATAGGTCAGCAAATAATTATACACCCATCTTTGCCAAAAATAGTTACATACCATTTTTAATAACTCCTTGTGGATACCTTTTTGTGGTGCTAGTCCTCTCCATCAGTTGGGCAACTGTTATGGTAAGAAGTCTTAGAGGAGTGGTTGTGTTAGTCTGTATCCACAAAAACAACTGAAAGTCCTGTGGCGTCTTAAAGACTAACACATTTATTTGGGCATATGCTTTCATGGGTAATTCTTACATATTCCAACAAAAACCACTTTGTTAGGTGCATTGCATATTGTTATGGTAGGGATATTTATAAAATTAACAACAAGAGAAAGTGACAAAATGCTAGTACAAAGTGAGCTCATGGCTGCCTAAAACATTCAACAGTCATATCAAATTATTTTTATGAAGCTACATTTTGAAGTCATTTCTCAATCCTTATTCAGAAAAAATTGGAAGAGACATCAGGCTATGGATCACAGCTATTGATAGAGCCCTACAAATCCATGGTTATCTGCTTATATCTGCAGGTATTTACATCTGCATATGTGGATATCTGCAGCTCATTTTTGTGGCTACAGAAGCAGATACAAATTTTGTATCTAGAACCCTGCAAATTTATGAATATCTACTTTATATCCATGGGCATCCACATCTGCAGATGGATTATTTTTCCAAATGCTGATGTGGATTTCTATTTTGTATCCCTCAGGACTCTAGCTACTGAATACAAGGACTAAAATATCTCACTGGCAATAATTTCCAGACTTGAATGACACAGACAAGCAGGTTTTAAATATGTTCTTAGGTCATCAGAGAGGATGGTTTCATTTTGTAAGCTCAGGTTTGAGATCCTCAGTCATGGGACTCTGGATAAGTCCTTCATCACCCCCAAGTACATAGATTGAGGTCTATGTATTCTATGCTTATGGTTTGGGTCCTTTGGTAAAGACCTAAACTAAGTTTGCCCACTAACCTCAGTCAAAATCCCATGTTCCATGTCTATTTTGAAGTGGAATTATAGTATATGGGGATATAAGCTGTGGTTGTACTATGTGGTGCTAAACAACAAAGTGCAATATTATTACAACACATTTCTTTACATTAACTATATAATATATCTACAGAGAGTAAAGCTGTGTATTTAAAATGAATATGAGACTCACTCTTAGGTGCTAGTGCTAGCAGTCTACAAGCAAGGATGATGGTAATAATGAAAGAGGCTGGATTAACCTTGAGACTGAAGCCTTCATGATCCCTACAATACAAAGCCTAGAGAGGGGCAGTGCAAGTTCCCCACTCTACTTAGAGAAATGTGCCTCAGTTTTTGCTTACAGGTACCACTATTCTAAATCCACATGTAGCAGATAATTACTATATTAATCACACACTCACTCGTGGTGAGATGAGAGCCAGGGTATGGTCCTTCACATCAGGAAACACAGCCCCATATTATTTGAGCTGCAGGAAATCTCTCAGCTGTTGCTAGTTGCAGAGTCACTTATCTGGGCCAGCCACAGAAATCTTGGTATTTCGCTTTCTTTCATTCTATGGTATTTCCCTCATATCATAGGGACATGCATATGCATGTAAATCTAACACATTACATTCCCTCTATTAAGTAGAGAATAGTTTATTGTAAGTGATTTATTGAGTCCTTGTCTCTCTATTGAAACTACCCAAATGATGCCAGTTGTGGCCATTATTTGTATGTATATGAATCCTTCTCCACTAAGAGCTATTCTGTGACACACAAACTCATTTCACAAAAGTCACTGAAGAGCCTCTGTTCCCCTTTACCAAGCTATCCGTTCAGTTCCTGTACTTTAATTTTTGTATTTTCCATTTGGTATTAAGGGCTACTACAGGTTAAAACATACTGTGGTATGTCTTCCCAGATAGACTAGCAACTTTAACAAAGCAATATTTTTCAAAGCCGCAGAGTAATGTCCTGGGAATAAAGAATTACCAATTATTTCCTCTATAGCGTGTATTCAGATAAAGGAAAAACAAATCCAACACATAAATCTTTCTCTTAATTATCTGTAAAAAATGTACAGTTGTTTTTTTAATCTTCAGATTTGCATATGGATGGAAATTCCTGAAATACTTTAATTACTTAACTCAAGGTAAAGACCTGACTCAAGGAAAACTGATATGTCTTAAAAGCAAAATGAAAAAGGACTACATAAGTTTCCATGCGTGTTAGGCTAGTCTAAATAAAATGATGACTAATATTACCCTAGCTTGAACTTTCCACAGCAATTAGCTAATGTATCTCAATTTATCTTTCCTGACAGTTTATGATTTTAAGGAAATTTGAGATGTTTGTTTTTCAAAATGGACATTTTAGCACCATCTGCTGGTGTTAAAATTAGCTGTTGAAACTAAACACCAGCTACGTACTTCACTTTTACTCTTTCAAAACTTACCTCTGGCTCTTATTAGTAAAGGTTAATTGCTTGCTTTTCTACTATGGATTTGGGGATTGCTCTAATAATTCATTTGAATGAAGCATGCATCCGGATGGAATGATCCTACCAAGGGTCATATGTCAATAGCAACACAATATTAAAGAACTATCTTATCTAAAATTATTTGTTTAAATTTAGGAAACAAAACAAAGGAAACTTTCAGTCTTTTATGAGATAATCAAACTCTTTTCTTCAATTATTTTGAGTCGTTGTTAGTTGGGTTAAGGGTTATTGTATGAAATAGAGGATTTAAAGTCCAATACCCTAAATCCAAAACAGATTTCAAAAAGTAGTTCTCTTGCCTTCCTTATTTAATCCCCTCATTAGTTTCCTCTTCACCACTACATCAGGTTCTTGATCCTATTCTCGGGGGCTACGTCTACACTGGCCCCTTTTCCGGAAGGGGCATGTAAATTTCATGAGTCGTCGTAGGGAAATCCGCGGGGGATTTAAATATCCCCCGCGGCATTTAAATAAAAATGTCCGCCGCTTTTTTCCGGCTTTTAAAAAAGCCGGAAAAGAGCGTCTAGACTGGCCCCGATCCTCCGGAAAAAGCACCCTTTTCCGGAGGCTCTTATTCCTACTTTGAAGTAGGAATAAGAGCCTCCGGAAAAGGGCGCTTTTTCCGGAGGATCGGGGCCAGTCTAGACGCTCTTTTCCGGCTTTTTTAAAAGCCGGAAAAAAGCAGCAGACATTTTTATTTAAATGCCGTGGGGGATATTTAAATCCCCCGCGGATTTCCCTACGACGACTCATGAAATTTACATGCCCCTTCCAGAAAAGGGGCCAGTGTAGACGTAGCCAGGGGGTATGTCTACACTACAAAGTTAGTTCGAACTAACAGACGTTAGTTCGAACTAACTTTAATAGGCGCTACACTAGTGCTCCGCTAGTTCGAATTTGAATCGAACTAGCGGAGCGCTTAGTTCGAACTAGGTAAACCTCATTTTACGAGGATTAAGCCTAGTTCGAACTAGCTAGTTTGAATTAAGGGGTGTGTAGCCCCTTAATTCGAACTAGTGGGAGGCTAGCCCTCCCCAGGTTTCCCTGGTGGCCACTCTGGCCAACACCAGGGAAACTCTATGCCCCTCTCCCGGCCCCGGACCCGTTCAAGGGGCACGGGCTGGCTACGGTGTCCGTGCCAGGTGCAAGCCTGCCAGCACCCAGCCAGCAGACCCTGCACCTGGCACGGCACAGAGCCACCCACCCGATGTCCCCCAGCCCACCCCCTCTTCCCGGGACCAGGCTGGCGGCTCCCGGGAGCTTGCCCTGGACCGCAAGAGGCGGGCATCTTCCTGGGCTAGTGCGGACATCGTGGACCTCGTCCACGATCTCCGCACTAGGCACAGGAAAGTGGCCGGCTAGGGCAGGAGAGCTGCCAGCCTGGCCACCCAGGAGCAGGTGTGCATGAAAATCAAGGGGGTCCACTGAGACCCCCGACCCTGAGACCTGAGCTTACAATGGCCGTCCTGGGTCAGACCAAAGGTCCATCTAGCCCAGTAGCCTGTCTGCCGACAGCGGACAACCCTAGGGACCCTGGAGGGGATGGACCGAAGACAGTGACCAAGCCATTTGTCTCGTGCCATCCCTCTCCAGCCTTCCACAAACTTTGGGCAGGGACACCACTCCTACCCCCTGGCTAAGACTACTCCATGGACCCAACCTCCATGACTTGATCTCACTTTCCTTTAAACTCTGTTCTAGTTGTAGCCTTCACAGCCTCCTGCAGCAAGGAGTTCTGCAGGTTTACTATTTGCTTTGTGAAGAACAACTTTCTCTTACTAGTTTGAAGCCTGCTACCCATTCCTTTCCTTTGGTGTCCTCTAGTCCTTCTTTATGGAAACTAATGAAGAACTTTTCTGAATGCACCCTCTCCACCCCACTCATGCTTTTAGAGACCTCTATCCTGTCCCCCCTCTGTGTCCTCTTTTCTAAGCTGAAAAGTCCCAGTCTCTTTAGCCTCTCTTCATATGGGACCTGTTCCCAACCCCTGATCATTTTAGTTGCCCTCCCCTCTCCCGGCCTCTCTCTTCCCCTCTCTCACCTCCTTTTCCCAGTCTCCCCCAGTTTTGTTCAATAAAGACAGATTCCATTTTGGAAGACACGTTATCTTTATTTTGTACATCAAGAAGAGGGGCTAGGGAAGGGTAAGTGGAAGGAGGTGAGGGAGGAATGGGGCACGAGCGCCCGATGGGAAGGACTGGGCTGGCTCTGCGGGCTTCTGGGGGTGGAAGCTCTCCTGCAGCCCCCCAATTGCACCCTGTCTCCAGATGGCAGCCTGCAGCAAGTGCAGCCGGGCTGATGGCCGAGTGGTGTGATGTGCCCAGTGTGGGTAGTCCGGGCAAATCTAGACTGCAGGCGGATCTTTCGAAAGAGAAATCCGCTTTTTCGAAAGAGAGCACCCAGCGAGTCTGGATGCTCTCTTTCAAAGACGGCCTCTTTACATTGAAGAACGCCTTCTTTCGAAAGAGGAACTTTCGAAAGAAGGCGTTCTTCCTCGTAAATTGAGGTTTACCACCATCAAAAGAAAAGCCGCGTTCTTTCGAAATAATTTCGAAAGAACGCGGCTTGAGTCTGGACGCAGGGGAAGTTTTTTCGGGAAAAGGCTACTTTTCCCGAAAAAAACCCTGAGTCTGGACACGGCCTAAGAGATATCCTCCCCATTCTTATCCACAGTCATTGCTCTCATTTCATTCACATTCCTCTTATAACTTTGCTTCTGGACTCAGCCTTCTCTCTGGGTATAATGATTTCCTCCCCTGACAATGCACCGCTGCCTACTCCCATAGGTTAGATATAGGCTTCATTTGTTTCAGCATGCCCACTGTTTGCACTGCATTAAGATGTAGAGCAGGGGTCTCCAAACTTCGGCCCGCGGGCCGGATGCGGCCCGCGAGGCCCTCTCATCCGGCCCGTGGAGACCTTTTTGTCTACGGAAAAAAAATTACGGAAATTTGAGAACAAACTTGTCCGATGATAATCTCAGGTCACTGTTGATGTTAGGGACAACAAATCTAAAGCCAGAAATGTCTGCTATTTTGGCATCCAGGAAACAATTTCACCATTCACACTAATACAGGTGTTCATGTGTAGTGTATCAATGTGTTATTAAATAATAACTGAATAAAATAATATTAAATAAATAATTAAAAACAACATCCATGTTTTGATTGTTTTTTATTTGGACCTCAAGTGTGTAGTCGGCCCCGAACTGCTGTTTGATAGTTAATGCGGCCCTCGGGCTGAAAAGTTTGGAGACCCCTGATGTAGAGCAATAGACACAGTGGAGCCCAAGGGCAAGATGTGGAGGGCGCCTGGCTCTGCATCCTCAGAAGGGATGGGGCCTGAGGTAGTCAGCCATTAGTGCCACCTAGACCGTGGTACACCTTCCTCCTTTCACCCCCGCGTACTCCCACAGGCCTCAGAGAGAAGTTGAGCGGTGCCTTGGTGCTCTGGTAGCAGTTCAAAGGCAGCAGCAGCAGTGGCTTCCAGGAGCTCCAGGCTGCTTTGAATCTCCAGACCCCAGGACAATTGCCCTCTTTGCCTGTCGCCTGCCTCCATCTCAGTCAGCAGGCCTGGATAGACAATCTCTCCAATATCTTGGGCCTGGATCACTTCGTGTCAGGCTCTCGGACAGATAAAAAAATCTGTGCACAATGCATGTTTAACAGTGTGATCTGTGTGGCCTTAATGTGCTTGCAGCCGGCTTATGAAAATGATGGGAGCTTCTTTCATTGCCAAAGGCCTACATACATTCTTTTTAACTCACAGATGTGAACTAGTTTGGATGCAGTCTCCAGAATTGTAATGTTTTGTCATGGTCAACTTAGGCAGCAGTTGCCCCAAGGGAACAAAATAGCTATGAAACCATTAATTGCCTCTTGCTTTTCCTCCCACCCACCCACACAAAGTAAGCAATGTCTACATCCTGCCTGCCAACAAATTCTGTATCCCGAGGAGTGACGACTGAAGAACATGTTCAGAGGTAAGATTTTAAAGACGCCCAAGTCAGAAATAAATACCATTATTTGTTAAAAAGATTTGTGTGTGTACCTCCCATATTCACTGCTTTGAAATGTACCCCTTAATGTCATGAGGGAGATACAAGGCTGAAGGGTCTTCTAAGGTTTCATGAGGAAGAAAGTCCCTGACCTTTAAGAAAGATAAGTCTATAAAAATAGGACTATTTGCCTTTGTATAATCTTTTACCAAAGCCCGCTGACAAAAGGTGCAACACTTTAACCTAAACCAATTCTTTAAACAAGTGTGGAGAATCAAGTTGCACCTTGGACATCTTTTGTGGGTTGATGAATAAACTAACCTCCAGAGGCTTGGAGGAAATGTGAATCCTGAACGAAAAGATTTATTCCAATACTAGCTTCAGTCATTGAGTGCAAATTACAAATGCACATTTAGCAGCATAAACCAATCTATACTTTGACCAATATTTCATATCAGCTCTAATTTTATCCAAGCCACTTAATCCACTTTAAACAATACTGATAGATCTGCATATTGGTTGCTCATGCACAGCTTACATTAAAATTGAGAATCATGTGGCATTTTTAGATAAAACTGGTTGAGAATTTTTCAATCAACTGCTTCTTTTTAAAATAGGAAATGCCCATTACCAAAACAATAACTGCAAGAAAGTAATTTTTTACTATATTTCCCATTTTGAAAAATGCTGAAAAAAAGGATTTAAATTATAAACATATAGGCTACGTCTACACTGGCACAATTTTGCGCAAATACTTTTAATGCAAGAGTTTTTGCATTAAAAGTATTTGCGCAAGAGAGCGTCTACACTGGCATGTGCCTTTGTGCAAGAGATGTGCTTTTGCGCAAAAGCATCCGTGCCAGTGTAGACCTCTCTTGCACAATAAAGCTTCGATGGGAGCATCAGAGTATTTGCACAAGAAGCCCTGATTTCCTACATTGGAACATCAGTGTTCTTGCGCAAGTACTCACAGCCAGTGTAGACAGGTGGCAAGATTTTGTGCAAAAGCAAGCGCTTTTGCACAAATTCTTGCCAATGTAGACACAGTCAACGGCTATCTCTACACTACATGCTTCTTGCGCAAGAACAACTGTTCTTGCGCAAAAACTTGAGGAGCGTCTACACTGCACGCACATTCTTGTGCAAATAAATTACAGTAAAGCATTGGAACAGAGGGCTTCTTGCACAAGAGTTATTCCTCTCCCTATGAGAAATAAGCCGTCTTGCGCAAGAGCTCTTGAGCAAGAAGGCAGTGTGGATGGGTAACATAGGTTTCTTGCGCAAGAAACCTCTATGGCTAAAATGGCCATCAGCTTTCTTGCACAAGAGAACGTCCACACTGCCATGGAAGCTCTTGCGCAAAAGCATATCTCTTGCGCAAAAGCACATGGCAGTGTGGACGTGCTCTTCTGCAAGACCTTTTGCACAAGAATTCTTGTGCAAAACAGTTCTTGTGCAAGAAGCCTGCAGTGTAGACGTAGCCATAGATTTTGACATTCTCAAAATGAAAAAGTTCAAAATAATTGTTTCAAAATTTAAGTTAGTTTGCAGTAAAAAACCTAGATTTAAAAAAAAAATGTATTAAAACAAAATGTTTCAATTGAGCCAATCCAAATTGTTTTTCAGATTTCTGATTTATGAGTATTTTCAATATTTCAACTTTTTGCCCTGATTTGGTATGGGAAAATGTTTAACATTTATTTCAAGATGGGACAATATTTTCCCCTCCAGCTCTGTTATCAGAATATGATTATATTACACAGATTTTAGCAAGTTGCTGTCATTCTCAAATCCTCTCTTTCCTTATATGTATATATGTACCTTCACACCATCCAAAGAATTCTAACCAGATTTAATAAAACCAAATAAAGAAAAGCAAAGAACTCTTACAAAGAGGGGTTAAACCAACAATTTGAATCCAAGCATTCTGTGTTTGAAACTGGGATTCTGGCTTGGTCCATTACAAAGGCATAGGTGACTATGGGTTTTATTTTATTTTCACACCTCTTGCCCTGTGATATACCAACACAGTTGTGGCTAAGGGAGACCCAGGGCACCATTTATAGAAGGATTGGGGGTTGTAGCCCCCTCTCCCGAGTTTGAACCCTTGGATTTCATGCTTGAGGTCTGCTTAAATATAATGCCCTGACTCGAGAAGCAGTTTTTAAATGCAACAGTTCTGGCTGCTTGAAGCTTTGCCTTTGGGGCAGGGAGTTTGTTATAAAAAGAGGGAGGGGCAGGGGGATTAAGAATAACAAAAGGCTGATCATTCAAGTAATTAAAGGATCCTTAGCTCATAATGAAAACATTTCTGGGTACTCCACTTAAAAGATGAGGGGTGTGGGGAATGTAGGAATGAGTGTTGTGCTGTCAAGATCTCCATTTGGATCACTGCTGTTATATTTCTCATAAATCTTCTTGAAAAAAGGGTAAGCAATGACTAATCCAAAAATGACCACAAAGAGTTACAAAGGGATCTCACAAAACTGGGTGATTGGGCAACATAAAGGCAGATGGAATTCAGAGTTGATATGTGCAAAGTAATGCATATGGGAAAATATAATCCTCACTATAGATATAAAAATGATGAGGTCTAAAATAGCTGTTACCACTTAAAGAGATCTTGGAATCCTTGTGGATAGTTCCCTGAAAACATCTGCTCAATGTGCAGTGGCAGTCTAATAACTAAAAAGCTAACTGAATATTGGGAATAATTAGGAAAGGAATAGATAAGACAAAATACAATATTGCTTTTATATAAACATAATATAATCATATAATATAAAATCATTGTATGTCCACATCTTGAATACTATATGTAGAGCTGATCATCCCATCTAATAAAAGATATATTGGATTTGGAAAAGGTACAGAAAGGGCAACAGAAATGATATGGAGGTAAAGCACAGCTTTCATATGAGAAGAGATTAACAAAACTTGGACTTTTCACCTTAGAAAAGAAATGATTAAAGAGTGGGGAGATATGTTAGAGGTATAGAAAATCATGAATGGTGTAGAAAAATAGAATAAGACAATTCCTTCACTAACAAAACATAAGAAGCTGACCCAATTACATTTATAGGCAGCAGATGTAAAACAAACAAATTATTTTTTCACAGTCAACTTGTGGAACTCTTTGCCAGGAGATGATGGAAAGGCTTAAACTATAGCAGTGTTCCAGTAAGAACACAATAAGTTCAAGGAGCATAGGTCCATCAATGGCTACTAACCAGAATGTGTAGGGATGGTGTCCCTGGCTTCTGTTTGCCAGAAGCTGGGAATGGGCGACAGAGGATGGATCATGATGATTGCCTTTTCTGTTTATTCCTTCCAAAGCACCTGGCATTGGCAACTGTTAGAAGACAGGATACAGGGCCAGAAGGACCTTACGTCTAACCCAGCATTGCCATTCTGATGTTCTTATATAGAACTGAAATGTATCTGCCCCCTGCTGTACTCCCGCTAGACCCCACTCCTCTTTCAGAGCTGAGAGAGGGCCCAAGAGTCTCTTTCTCTCCCCAGAGAGAGGAATTAGATACAGTGCTCCTGTCAACTAACTGCTAAGTTTCTGTCAAAAAAGCAGAGTTTTCCAGTGCCTTGGTAGTCCCAGATAGAGATGATGTGTGTGGGAGGGAAGGGTGGAAATAATTGGTCCCCCCGCATTTGGTGCTTGGTTTGTACTAGGCATGCTCAGTAACACAGCTGAAGTCGCTGTCCTCAGTCTGCCTCCCATGCTTCCATTCCCTCCTCCCCATCACAGCATGCACAGGTTGCCCCCTATGCCAAAATCTGAAATGGCATCCCTGGGGGAGACACCAAAGATGGACCCATTGGTATAAGAGTGGGGCATAGGCAGGCCAGTTTCCATTAAGGCTTTTGGGACTTATTTCTCATCTTGCTCCAGCTTGAAATTGATAATGATCCAGAACGTTGCAAATACAACTCTTTTTCCTGGCCTACAATGAAATGGGGAAGAAAGGATGCAAATAGTGTGGGATTCTGTCAGAGATTTTATGTTTTGTGACATTATTAATATTTACTTTGATCTGATCTTGGGAAAATTAAAGGGACTCTTTGGTGAATGAGAATTTTTAGATAGTAAAGTATTTTTAAAAGTTTGTCAAGGGCACGCAAAGCACTGACTGGCTGTTTTATTTTGTAGAGTTGGATGTTTCCATGTTTAAGAGTAAAATGAGAGAAACTCAGAGACTAGAGTAGAAGAATACAAAGGGTGTGTCTACACAGCAGTTTGGAGGTCTGATTCTGAGCTCAGGTAAACATACACATGCTAGGTCTGCTCATCTTCCCAGTTGTACTACTGCAATGCGCTCTACGTGAGGCTGCCTTTGAAGATTCTTTGAAATGTCAGGTGATCCAGCAGCTGCACTGGCTTCTGGTATGTTCATGGGCACAATTCAAGGTCCTGGTTATGACCTACAAAGCCCTAAGTGGGTTGGGACCGGGGTAAAGGACTGTCTCCTCCCATATGAACCTGCTTGGGAATTGAGGTTAGCTGGGTAGACTCTGCTGTGTTCCTCCACTTCTGGAGATAAGGCTGATGTCTACGTGGAGCAGGGCCTTTTCAGCATTTGCTCCCAGGTTATGAAATTCTCTCCCTTGGGAATTTCAACTGGCACCAATGGTGGCATTGTTTCGGTGCAGACTAAAGCTACCCGTTTTACCCTTGCTTTTATTGGTGCTTGAGAGTATGTATGTCCCTCCTCTCAAGGGCGGGAAGCGGGGGAGAGAAAGATTTTTTTTTTTGTAAGCAGCCTCAAATATTCTAAATAGAGAGACCAGGTAAAAATATTTGTTAAATAAATGAACTTAGCAGACTAAATAAATAAATAAATGAACTTAGACTAAAAAGAGTAGTGCTACTGAACTGGCATGGGCAGAGGCTTTAGTTATCTATCTATCTGAGAACATACCCAGGAATTGGACAGGTTTGAAGGAAGGCAGTCAGGACTGTGGTACTGATGGAGTGTAGGGACACAGGAAGTAATGAAAGATGAGATTTCAGATGCAGGCAACAGCAGAATTATAGCTGATGATCGGGATGAGGGAATTAAAAAGGATATAGGTAAAGGAAAACCTGTGGAGGACCAACAGAGTCAGAGCAGTGACCGTGGTTGATTGTATAAATTGCAGCATTTTGAATAGACCATATAACTAAAGGGGAATGTTGGGATGGCAGGGAGAGAGAGTTTCAGGTGAGCAATGGCCTAAGACTAGGCTGGGGTGTTATCTAAGAGGGAGATGGATATCAGAGGCCATTTTATGGGAAATTGACAAGCTCTAGTAAGTATATTATATTTACTAGCTAAAAAACTTATTCATTTCTAAAATAAAATACTTTGCAAGAGAAAATTGGGACAAATTCATTTGGTTCAATGGGGATACTCATTTAAGGAATAGCAGAATGGATAAATCATCTTTAAAGACAACAATGCATTTCTGCAAACTAACTGACCACTCTATTTTGTTCTCTGCTCCCCTAATCCCTCTGTTCCTGGAATGGTTGAAATAACTTCTACCAAATTTAAAACCTGCACAAAATGTTGGATTCTAGATTCAGAGCAAGCTAAAAATTTTAGGTCAGAATTCCACTCAATCCTGAGGAAATATAAATTGGGTTGAAGATCTAAGGCTAGTGAAGGAGCAGGTCTGACGAGAAAGGCAGAACTAGTAAGGTGGAAAAACTGCATGCATTGTTTCTCCTCATTCCTCCTAACTGTGTGAAAATGCTTAACAGAGTTAACATGCTGACAGGTTGCATCCACTCTACTGCAATCCTCTCTGTGGTGGTGAAAAATACTTTAAATGGATTATAGTAGCAATTTTCATAATTTTAGGCATCATGAGTTTACAATATTGAATCCACCATTGATGATAAAAATAGCTAAGTTCCCAATTTAAACTTTCACAAAATTAGGGGAAAATTAATTCTGGGCATTGGTCACATCTATTGAAAGGGTATTTTCTTTTTCTCCCAAAAATATTAGGGATGCCAGATGGTTTCAACAAAAATACCAGCCACACTTGACATTACATCACAATCAACATTACATCTTATTTAGAAAATACTGGACATTTATATTTTATCATTTATATTTTCTCAATTTGTTGCCCGAACAGAAAGCTCAAATACTGGATTGTCCGGTTCAAAACCAGATACCTGGTAACCCTAGAGCCAACAGTATTGTTCTTAATTAAAGCATATGAAATACGTGAAGCACATTTATCCAAAGTCTGGTGTATTTTCATAATATTTTCCCATTCTGCATTAGTTCTGATAGATGTTTGCTTTTAAAAATGTGTGTAATTCAGCACAAAGTCTTAACAATGGAATATGGTTTGAGTCTGTTCCTTAAAGAAGTAGGCAGCTGAAATAAAGATAAAATTCCCAGTTATTTATCAAGAGAGTTTTGGTTCTGGGTTCATATTGCCTCCAAAGAAAATCCATGATGTAAATTCAAATACTGCGGGTCAGATAATTGAAAAAACCTGTTATTGTATTTGTTTAATCAAACCACCTGACCAGTAAGACCTAGAAAAAGCTTTGCATTTTAAAAGGATTAGCAAAATTTAAAACATGTGATAGGAATAGACTTTCAACACATCTGATTTTTCATCCATTATGTCAACTGGTAACCAAAAATGTGAAATTCAAGACTAAATCTGGACTGAAAACACAAAAAACAACAACATAATTAACTTACAACTTAAATGCTGAGTTACTGTAGCAGTTCCTAGTTACCCCATCTACCCTCAGCTTTGATTTCACCTGATCACATCTGACTAGTGTTTCTGAAGTAGCAGCTTATTTTTCACATTTTGGAAAAGAAAAAAGAAACCATCTCAAGTATAAAATATTTTAGCTTAATGACTAACTCCTGATTTGTCTACAATTTTTCTACTGCAGAAAGTACAAACTCGCAAGGCTTCAGGGCTTTCATAGGCAGTACAAAAGAACTTCAAAGGGAAGGAAAGACAATTTATGAGTTGGATGGGTGCTCTAGTATCCCATACTCTACTTCCTTCTTCTGATCTTTTGTGTTAGTTCATTTGGCCAGGAGAACACCCAACTAATAGTGAGAAATAAAGGTCAGAGGCTGGAGTGCTTAGATTTCCCTCAGTCTTGCCAAGTATTAGTTTCACTGTTGAATGAACAAGGATTGCATCCATCATAATGGATCAATTGCCAGTGAAACTCGGAAGGAATAAAACTCACCATGCTGTAGTTATTCTCTTTTATATTCTGGCTATCAAATATAAGATAACAAATAATTTTCATCCCTACCACATTTACACAACCTTGTACAATTGGGGCATTCATCTTCCACTAAAGTGTCAAGCATTTTTGGCCATGGATGTGTCGAAGCAAAGGCTGGAAGCTAGAAAAATGATCCAGTGGTTATGTCTTGATAATCTCAGTACTTCAAGTACAGCACGCACATTTCTGTAATTTACTATTTTTTAAATTATTTATTCTATGTCTATTGTCATAGAATCCAAAGGTTCCATTCAATCTCTGGCCTAGAGACCTATGCTTTTGTTGATGATGGTCTTGAGTTTGCCCCATGCTAACAAACATGGAATCAACAGACATGGTACATATGCTTGGATAGAAGGTGCTATAGAAGGGCAAAACACTTTTATTTTAGTTTGTACAATTTGGAAAAATTCAGATCTAGGTTTTAAAATCTTTCTAAAATGAGAGATATTTGAAGCCAGAGTTTTGACTCCGGCCCATTTCTGCTGCTGAAGAATGTCCTCTTGCTGCGGATCAGTGGAGAAAAGGCAAGCTCAAGAGTGGCAGGCATATCCAAAAATTAAAAAAGAAACTGAATACTCTGCAATGAAGCCACGCTTAAGGCAACTATACATTTATTATCATCATAGTATGATTTTTAATAATAATTTTGTTTATTAATATGGCACAATCTAAAGGCAAAAAACTGGCACACAAATGCACAGGTGGATGAAAAGAAAATCATTAGGAGTCTCCTTTCAAACCACTATGAAAAGACCCAAGCATATCCTCAACACAGAGCAATAAAATTAAAAAAAAATGTCAGGTAGCCATGTCAGCCACATCTGTGACCCATATGTCTCATGTAATAAGAGCATATGCCTGTACCTGCAGAGAACATTTTTATGTTGTATAAAACTGTGGCAAATGTAAAAGTTAAGTAGAACACCTACACATTACAAACAGTTTATTTTTGTCACCTTAAAGAAAGAGTCTCTGGGAAATATTTAATTGTAATTAAGTGAACTAAGAAAATAGTGTAAATAATATTTTATACCCCTTAAAGTATGCGATCTAGCTGAGGCAAATAAGATTTATGGCCAAAATGCATGCAACCTTACAGTAATTTCATGACACTTTTACTACTAACAGCCGTTAAGGTTTTGAAACAAAAAAAAAGCAAATTATAGTCTTTTGACACTATAAACTATGGCCCGAACAAAGAATAGATTGCTTCTTGACTGATTAATACACTAGATCAGTTCCCTTTCCATTATAAAAGGAACAAAGATAATGCAGGGAAAAAATTACCTTTAAGGTGTGTCATTTTTGTTTTGCTTTTGTGAGTGTGAGAGAGAGAAGTTATCACACAAGGTTATATACAAATCTCTTTCCATGTAAACAAAATTGCCAGAACAAAACTTTCCTGTCATGAGGGGAGAACCTATGGCCACTCCAAACTCCTATCGCTCAGAGAATGTTTGTTGTGCTGAGACCCAAGTCTTGAAGCTGGTTGATCCAGGGGCTCACGTAAAGGACACCACATGAACTTTGTGAACCTTCTAGTTTAAAGAGAGGGGTTCCCAATTATTTGTCTGCAAATCCTCTCTGGATGCTCAATAAATAGATGAATTCAATGTCCACTAATTATTACATTTCACAAATTTTCCACTTGGAAATAAGCTTTTCCAATTACATCTGTTATTTTCTTCCCTTGACTACAAACAAAAGGCTCCAGAAGAGAGAGATCTGAATTTGTACAGACTGCAGTAAACTGCTACTCCAATTAAAGAACAGAAAGCTGGCCAACCAACAGGTGTTTTCTGTTCCCAGAACAAGATGATGAAAGCTCCAGGTGATTGCTGGGAAGGGAATCGGCTGGCAAGAAGACTACAAGTGAATTATGCATGCTTTAAGCTGCACTGTAGACATACTCTTAGGCTATGTCTACACTGAGTTTTCGCTGCAAAAATATGCTAATGAGGGACTCATTTGCATGAGTCATTATCTCATTTGCATATTTTCTGCCAATCCGTTTTTCCGCTGGGGTTTTTGCACAAAAACAAGCAGTGTGGATGTTTTCTTTTTGTGCAAAACCCCCTTTTCCCACAAGATCAGTAAACCTCCTTTTTTGGGGCATAAGGATCTTGCGGAAAAAGGAGGTTTTGCTCAAAAAGAAAACATCCACATTGCTTGTTTTTGCACAAAAACCCCAGGGCAAAAACAGATTGGCAGAAAATATGCAAATGAGATCACAACTCATGCAAATGAGTCCTTCATTAGCATATTTTTTGCTGAGAAAACTCATAGTGTAGATGTAGCCTTATAGATGTTGTATACATGAAAAACTCCATAAAATAATACAATTGTTTAGAACTAACCAATAAAATTGCTTCTTCAGATAAGTCTCATAAAAGGGAATGGTACCTGGAAGTGCTGGATAGAGCTCAGAGTATTGGTACTAGGATACAGAACCTTTCATCTCTAAGACACTGGTTCAAATCCAGGCTACACCAATAGTGACCAAACTTGCACATCATAGGGTTGCTCTTAAGTGAGTGCTCTAACAAGAGTTGGTGGATTATCACTAGACCTCTGTTCAAAACCATCATTATTGCATGGCCTCTGTACTGGTATTACTTAAACCAAGGTTATAGATGCCAAAGCCCCACTGATGTCAGTGGGAGTCTAACAAATTCATTCAATTGCTTTTGATCAGAACTCCCCTTTGTAATACAGGGTTTAGACATGCTATGTGGCAAACCTGCTTTGTCACTGCTCTTACTGAACCTGTTTCTTTAGCCTAATGCTTTATCTATCACTAAACATTACATGTTTTATTGAAGAAAATGTATAAACTGATTTTTATTGTGAAACTTTATCTTTTAAAAGTTTTGCCATTTTGCTAGGAGAGGGAAGAGCAAATTTTAAAGACTATGGCAAGTTACACAAAGTAAAATGGGCCCAGACCTAAACCTTAGATTAAAAAAACAAGTTGGTTAAGTTTAGGTCCTGATTTGAATGTCACAAGTGGGTCAACTGCAAATTTAAAGGATATTAGTTAAGTTTAGTGTAGAAAAGTGTTACTCTGGCACAAAAGACAGTTTTTAATGTCTATATTTCAACAACTCTGAACTGGGTTTAGTAATCATGCAAGGGATGGGAATGTGGACATAGGCATGTATGCTACTACTTACTGCAACAGAAAAGACCACTAGTTAAGATCTAGAATATGTGACAAGAGCCAAATGAGGGACTTGCATTTAGATAAGCAAAGTTTTGTGTACTGCATCTTTAAATGTCTACAGTCTCAAGTGTCTACAAAAACAAGCAGCCATTTTGTGTTTTGTTCAATGCAGACTGTCACATGAAAGAGATGCATACTCTGTAGCTCTCAAGAAAGCTTTGCTTTTGTTCTTTCTTGTTTGCTATTTTACTTAACTACAAATAATTCGTACCAAAAGTATATCATTGTCCTGTTCATGTGGAAACAGAAGGCTGAGAATTTGAAAGTAGAAGGCAGCTTGGGCAAAGTGATTATGAAATGGCAAGAGTTCATAATTCTATGGAATGGTAATTGGGAGAACAGCAAAATAAAGACAATGGATTTCAAAAAGGCAGGTGTTAGCAAACTCAGGGAGTTGGTAGGCAAGATCCCATGAGAGGCAAGTCTAAGAGGAAAAATAACCGAAAACAAGAAGCATGGGAAAAGACCACCCTGACTTAACTAGACGATCTTGAATGATCAGATGTAAGAGGACTGTTGGCTGCTTACTAAAACTCAGGGGAGGTGGGGGAGTTGGCTGGCTAGCTCCCAATATCAAAAGGAAGGGGGAAGGGTTGATGATAAATCAGGACCCTGAGTCTGACAGTTCTCTAGGAACAATGGGAAAAGGACTATGCTCCAGGTCAGCCTGATTGACAGGGCAGTCAGGCTAATGAGGGAGTCAGGAGGCTGGTGAGTTCGATTTGCCTGGGTCACACAGAGTAGGCTGAACTAAGGAGAGATCAAAGACCCAGGGCAGGGAAATGCCACCATACAAGAGGCATTGCAGGCCAGACTTGGATGGGGATCGTGACCCCAACTAGGAAGGCTGATGCTGGGGATAAGGGTCCTGTCATTCAGAGCCTGAAGGTGTGTGGTCACCATCAGAGCAACTGTCCAACCCACAGCATTCTTGCAGCACAGCTAAGGCCTGAGAAGGAGGCCTGGGACCTACAAGGAACAGACAGAGAGCTACCCTTACATTCCATAGACATTGTTTGTGATGTCCTCATGCCGCAGAGTGGGGTTATGTATTTTTCTTTAACCTTTCCCATTTTCTTTTTTCTTTTTAAAATTGGTTGCTGTTTAATAAATTGTATTAGTTTTGAATTGTATGTAATGATCAGAGAAAATACCCAGGAGTGGGGACATCCTATACCTTGCAGTAAGGGACCAGTACAAGTTTGAGGTCATGTAGGGTCCCCCAGGAATCCTGGGTCCAGCCTCATTGACGTTACAAGGACTCTGCTACATAGGAGTGGAAGGGGACCCTTTGAGGTCAGAGAGGCCTCTGGGTAAAGGAAGTGGAGGTGGCAATTTGAATCCTTTCACTTGCCTTTCACTTGAATCCTTTCACTTGCATTTTACTTGCCTTTTCCACTGTCCTGGTAAGTTTCCCTCAATAGTGAGACCATTCCCCCACTAACATAATAATCAAAAAAGAGTCCTACAAAAAGTGGAAACTAAGTCAAATTCATATAGGGGCAAAATTAGAAAAGCCAAGGCACAAACCAAACTCAAACTAGCTAAGGACATTAAGGGTAACAAGAAAACATTCTTCAAATATATTAGAAACAAGAGGAAGACCAAGGACAACGTAGGCCCATTGCTCAAAGAAAAAAAAAAGAACAGAAAATGTGGAAATCGTAGAGGAGCTTATTTACATCTTCTCACCAAGAAAGTTGGTGGTAAATGGACACCTAAAATAGTGAATGCCAGTTAAAATGGGGGTAGGTTCAGAAACTAAAATGGGGGGAAACAAGTTAAAAATTTCTTAGATGAGTTAGATGTCTTCAAGTCACTAAGGCCTAATGAAATGCATCGTAGAATACTCAAGGAACTAACTGAGGAGGTATCTGAAACATTAAGGATTGTCTCTGAAAGGTCATGGAAAATGAGAGAGATTCCAGAAGACTATAAAAGAGCAAATATTCTGCCCATCTATAAAAAAGGGAAATAAGGACAACCCAGGAAATTACAGACCAATCAGCATAACTTCTATACCAAGAAAAATAATTCAGCAAATAATTAAGGAACCAATTTGCAGACATCAAGAAGATAGTAAGATGTTAAATAACATTCAGCATGTATTTGTCAAGAATAAATTGTGTCAAACCCAACCTGACAGCTTTCTTTGACAGGAAAACAAGCCTTGTGCATAAGAGGGAAGCAGTAGATGTGATCTGTCTAGACTTTAGTGAGGCATTTGATACAGTCTCACATGACCTTCTCATTAACAAACTAGGAAAACAATTGGAGGTTAATAATAGGTTGGCGCATAACTGGTTGGATAACAGAGAGTATTTATCAATGGTTCACAGTCACGTTGGAAGGGCATAACAAGTGAGGTTCTACAAGGATCAGTTCTGGGTCCAGTTCTGTTCAATATATTTATCAATGATTTAGATAATGGCATAGAGATTTCATATAAATGATACCAATCTGGGATGATCATAAGAACAGCCATACTGGGTCCATCTTGCCCAGCATCCTGTCTTCCAACAGTGGCCAATGCCAGATGCTCCAGAGGGAGTGAATGGAATAGATAATCATGATGTGATCCTTCTCCTGTTACCCATTCCCAGCCTCTGATAAACAGAGGCTACGGATACCGTTCCTACCCATCCTGGCTAATAAGTATTGATGAACCTAACCTCCATTAATTCATCTGTTTCTTTTTTGAATCCTGTTAAAGTCCTAGTCTTCACCACCTCCCCTGGCCATGAGTTCCACAGGATGACTGGGCACTGTGTGAAGAAAAACTTCCTTTTGTTTGTTTTAAACCTGCTATCTATTCATTTCATTTGGTGAACCCTAGTTCTTATATTCTTATAACCCCCCCCCCCTCCCTTTTTTGCTGCTATTTTTGTTTTTTGGCCTTGGTAAGTTCCTTTTTTTTTTTTTTTTTTTTGATGCTATTGGGTGGGGATGGGTGGCATGAGGGTTTCTCAAAAATCAAAAAGGGGGTGTGATGCCACAAAGTTTGGTAACCACTGATATAGATGATACCAAGTTGGCAGGGGTTGTAAGCAGTGTTCCCTCTAAACTGGGCAGCAGCACAGCTTCACAGGTGATTAATCTGCCCCACCAAGTCAGTGAACTCCTCTGAATGGGCAGGGCTGATTAATCAACGGTGAAGCTGTGCTGCCGCGCAGTTTAGAGGGAACCCTGGTTGCAAGTGATTTGTAGGATAGGATTATAATAGAAAATGATCTGGACAAACTGGAGAAATTATCTGAAGAAACTAGGATGAAATTTAATAAGGACAAATGCAAAGTATTCCACTAACGGAGGAACAATCAGCTGTACACATAAAAAATGGGAAATGACTGTCTAGGAAGGAGTACTGTAGAAAGGGATCAAGAGGTCATAGTGGACCATAAGCTAAATAATGATTCAACAGTGTAACATGGTTGCAAAAAAAGCAAACATAATTCTGTGAAGTATTAGCAGAGTGTTATAAGGAGGACACGAGAAGTCATTCTTCCACTCTACTCCACACTGATTTAGGCCTCAACTGCAATATCGTACCCAGTTGTGGGTGCCACATTTCAGAAAAGATGTGGACAAACTGGAGAAAATCTAGAGAACAGCAACAAAAATCATTGAAGGAGAAGGGAGAAAATTATTCTCCTTAATCTCTGGTGATAGGACAAGAAGCAATGGACTTAAACTGCAGCAAAGGAGTTGGGCATTAGGAAAAACTTCCTAACTGTTAAGGTGGTTAAACACTGGAATAAATTGCCTAGGGACACTGTGAAGTCTCCATCATTGGAGATTTTTAAGAGAAGGTTAGACAAACATCTGTCAGGGATGGTGTAGATGGTGCTTGGCCTGGACTTGATAACCTCTCAATGTTCCTTCCATTTCTATGATTCTATGAAATAATGGAGAAAGCATGAAAGCAAACCAATTTCTCTAATGTAAACAACAGTGTCTGTTTAATTAACTCATTCCTCATGTACATAATTCATCTCAATAAAAGTAAGGAAATTATGGTTCTGTGTGGAATGCAAGTAGATTGGACATGTCATATCAAGGACAATTGAAAGGATCTTTAAAAGCCTGTTGTTCCACACTACATAATGTAACACAATAAGGGTTTGCTGACATAATAAAACATTAAAAGTGAAATTATTCTACAAATATTTATCTGACTTGCAAAAGCTAAGGAAAGGTGAGCTCACCCTATAAATATTCCTGGAGCAAATGCTTCATTCTCAAGACACATTCATAGAGGTATTTTATTGTTGCTGGCATCACTGGCAATGGCTACAAAACAAGAGCAGTAAATTAGATTTTTCTGATGAAGTTCTCCAGGTGCAGTAGCAGCAACTATAAGACTCTTGAGGGTCAGTTTGCCACCTGCCAGTTCATTTGTTGTGTGCTTGCCTGCTTGCTTTGTGCCTGCTTGATTGAAGTTTATAGTGTGATCAAGTGTGTGGGGGGAGAAGAGATGGGATTGTGCTGAGCCTAGCGGTTTGCTAGGCAAAGCTGGGAGCATCCTAATGAAGCTCTAGTCCACCATCTTTTGATCTCTGTTCTGTTTAGGATCCTTAACCAGGGGATGGGGATAACTTAGGTAGAACATAGATTTTAAAAGTCTGCTTGTAAGCAATCCAGTGAGAAAGCAAACAGCAGCAGCAAAAGCGAAATTACTCACCTCGGTGCAGTAACTATCGTTCTTCGAGATGTGTGTCCCCGTGGGTGCTCCACTGTAGGTGCTGGGCTTTCCCTGGCACCACAGAATGGAGATTTTTCCAGTAGCAGTACTCGGCCAGATCGCGCCTGCGCGGTGGTGTCTCGCAGCGTTTGCGCTCTTTTGTGTGAGTGCGCAATCTGGCCCCCGCCAGTTCCTCGAGGCTGCCTCCGAATCTGGAAGACATAAAAGAGAAAGACTCTGAAGTGGGGAGGAGGGCGGGTAGTGGAGCACCCAAGGGGGGACACATCTCAAAGAACAATAGTTACTGCACCGAGGTGAGTAACTTCGCTTTCTTCTTTGAGTGATGTCCCCGTGGGAGCTCCACTGTAGGTGACTGAGCAGCAGTATTCCACTAAGCAGAAAGGTGGGAAAAAAACGGAGTCCCTATTTGTCTGCTGAAGAGAGCACCGCTGATGCCACCGCGGTATCTGAAAACCTCCTCTGATGTATAGCGTAATGTTTTACAAAAGTGTCATGCGAGCACCAGGTGGTTGCTCTGCATAGATCTTTAAGGGAAACACCATTGAGGAAGACCATTGAAGCTGCCATTGCTCTCATGAAATGGGCTTGAGGTTGTGTCAGAAGTGGTATACGCTTGGATGTGTAGGCCTTAGTTATGCATGTGGTTATAAGTTTTGAGATGCGCTGAGATGATATTGGATGTCCTTTCAATCTCTCAGCCAGAGACACAATCAGTCGGTAAGTTTTTCTGAAAGGTCTCGTGCATTCTATATAAAATGCAAAAGCTCTGCGAATATCAAGTGAATGAAAGGATGCTTCACGCAAAGAGGTGTGAGGTTTCGGGGGAAAAAATGGAAGGACAATTGGTTCATTGACGTGAAAAGTCGACGAAACTTTAGGGATAAATGTTGGGTGAAGCCTTAGGACTATGCCATCCTTATTGAAAATGGTATACGGGGTTGTCGCCAACTCTATGTGCTGACGTAATAGCAAGAAGGAAAACCACTTTCATAGTTAATGTCTGAAGTGGTATAGTCGCCAACGGTTCGAATGGTGGAGTAGTTAGAGCTCCAGATAGAAAAAAAAAAATTAAAAAAAAAAACCTTGCGAGGGGCCTTAGGTTAATAAGGCTCCTCATGAATCTCTTGATAGGTGGGTGGGCGAATAGGGAGGTGCCTTTAATTGGTTGTCTGAATGCCGAAATGGCCGCTAGATGAACTCTGAGAGGCTAATGACAGCCCTGTGTGTTTTAGGTATAGCAAGTAGTCGAGGATAATGTGAAGTGGAGTCAACTGAGGAAGCAATTGCTGTGTGTGTAACACCAGGAAATGAACCTGCGCCGCTTTGAGAGGTAAGTTGTTCTGGTTGTTTGACTTCTGCTGTGGATTAGTATTTCTCTAACTTGTGTGGAGCAAAGGGACTCAGAGGGATTCAGGCAGTTAGGAACCATGTGGTGAGCTTCAAAATGTGTATCTGGAGGTGTTGTAATGAGCCTCGGTTCTGGGTGAGAAGGTTCGGAAGGGCTGGAAGTGGATACCATCTGCATGGTGACATGTGTCAGAGGAAGGGAAACCAGTACTGACGCGCCCATGCTGGCGCTATCAGTATGACCGTGGCCCTTTCCATTCTGACCTTCTGCAGAACTTTGGGAATGAGAACTGTAAGTGGGAAGGCATACAGGAGAGGTCCCTTCCAATTGACGAGGAATGCATCGCCTAGAACAGCGGTTCTCAAACTTTTTGGGCTCCAGATCCCTTTACATGCATAAAAATTTATATGGAGCCCCAGCAGTCCACTGATTATATGTGTTGTACCTATCGATGTTTCCAGTTAGTCAACCTTATGGAGCCCCTGGAGATGTCTTGTGGAGCCCCAGGGCTCCGCAGAGCACAGTTTGAGAAATGTGAGAGCCGGAGCCGAGTCCAGCTCTGGAGCTGTACTTTTGACATTTTTTGATGCCATTTTCTGACAAGTGGCAAAGAGATCTATTAGGGGAGTGCCCCAGCATCGGAAGAGAATCAGCTGACTCCGAGCACGTCAGCTGGAGGGCTTTATCAAACAAAATCATCCGCAGCCTCATTTCCCTGTCCCATTGGGCCCTTGTGGTCAATTTTGTGCAGTGTGGGCACTCCTGTGGGACATGAGCTTCCCTGAGGTAGAGGAGGGCATTGCCTCGTGGCAAGTGTTGCACTTCTTAAAGTTGGGCGAGGATGGCATTTCCAATCTTTAAGTGGAAAAGTTCTAATAATTGGGGGTTTTTTTTGGTTGAACCAGAAACTCTCTCATATATATATAAAACACTATGTACATGTAGGGGATCCTACAAAAAACAGACATAGGAATAGGAGAGGAAAAACTAACTTTGGGGTTTTGTTTGTTTGTTTGTTTGTTTGTTTGTTTGTTTGTTTGGGGGTTTTTTGTTTGAAAACTAGGAGGAAAGATAGGAAGAAGTAAAACCAGGAAGAATAGTAACTTTTAACAAGAACAATCTCACAATAAGGAGGGAAGTTGAGGAGACCAGTTCACTCCGTCTGCAGCCTGAGGAGGTTGAGAGGAACTGGCGGGGGCAGGACCGCCGCACTCACACAAAAGAACATGAACGCCGCAAGACACCACCGCGCATGTACGGTCCTCCGGCCGAGTACTGTTACTGGAAAAATCTCCATTCTGTGATGCCGGGGCAAGCCCAGCACCTACAGTAGAGCACCCAGGGGGCATCACTCGAAGAAGAATGAGTGCTTTGCCAGGGAGTTTAAGAAAGTGAGAGAGCCGGAAACACCTAATTAATAGGCTGTAAACTTAGGCCAAGAACTCCTCCCCACCAACCCAGAAACAAACACACACCAAACACACAGGCTACATCTAGACTGGCATGATTTTGTGGAAATACTTTTAACGGAAAAGTTTTTCCGTTAAAAGTACTTCCGCAAAAGAGCGCCTAGATTGGTCCCAGAGTTATCATAACAACGATGCGCTTTTGCGCAAAAGTGCGTCTACATTGGTGAGACGCTTTTGCGCAAAAGCAGAAGCCCGGAACCATTTTGAAGAGGGTAAAAGGGCACCAGCCCTTTCTGGGGGCGGGGGCTGGAGCTCCTTTGAGACACGTGCTTAAAGAGATCTCCCCGGACAGCCGTTTCTCTCCTGATGCATGCTATAGGACCTCTTGCAGGGACTGACAGCCGTAGCAGTTTTGATGGTTGCGTTCTGCCTTTTTGGTCACCACTGCCTTTTGCCTTTTAGTGCCTTTACCTGTTTTTTTTTCATCTTGCTTGTTTTGTCTGCCATGGAGCCAGGGGTGGCCATGTGCCTGCTCTGGCCCCTGCCAGCCATTTTGGAGTGCCTGCAGCTGGTGCTCCAGCCTAGTGCCCTACTGTTCCAGGACCTGGAGGCGCAAGTCGCTCTGGACTCCCTCACCAACCACAGAGGCCATAGCGTCCCTGTGGCATCCCCACCCTCACATGGAGAGGCCACTGTGGAGACTGGACACCAGTACGGACTGGTGGGACCGGCTGATCCTGGGGCAATGGGACGACCTACAATGGCTCCAGAACTTCCGCATGCGAAAGCAGACGTTCCTGGAGCTATGTGCCTGGCTCTCCCCTGCGCTCCAGAGAACCACCACCTGGCTGCAGGCACCCATCCCCATCAACAAGAGGGTCGCCATCACAGTCTGGAAGCTGGCCACCCCGGACAGCTACCGATCGGTGGCACACCAGTTTGGGGTGGGCAGATCCACTGTCAGTGTCATCGTGATGGAGGTAAGTCCCAGGGAGAGTGGGGTAGGGGGAGGGTGCTGCACTCCATGTCCAGGGGCAGCCAAGACTCTAGGCTGGGTAACCCAGGGGTTTGGGCCGTCCCTCCCTTGCACAGGCCTGCTGATGGGGGGGGGGAGCTGTGCGGCGAGGGGGCCCTGGTGTGTGTGTGTGTGTGTGCGTGAGCACAGAGGGCATCACGGGGGGGGGGCCCCAAGGGAGCGCACACTCACCCTGCCTTATGTGATGTGTTCCCCTGTGTTCCTCTGCATCCTTCTGCAGGTCGTCCATACCATCAACAACATCCTGCTCCCGAGAGTCATCCGCATCCGCAACGTGGACGCTATGGTGGCCGGCTTCGCTGCCCTTGGGTTCCCCAACTGCGGGGGAGCCCTGGATGCAACCCACATCCCTGTCCGGGCCACGGAGCATCGAGCGGCCCATTTTATGAACAGGAAGGGGTACTGCTCAGTCGTACTCCAGGCCCTCATGGACCACCGTGGCCGCTTCCTGGACATTTATGCGGGCTGGTCAGGAAGGGCACACAACTCCCGCATCCTCCGGAACTCCGGCCTGTTTCGCAGGCTGGATGTGGGCACTTACTTCCCCCGGTGGGAGTTTACAGTTGGGGATGTGCCTATGCCCATCTGTGTCATGGGGGACGCGGCCTACCCCCTGCTGCCCTGGCTAATGCGGCCCTACACGGGGTGGCCGGACCAGAACTGGGCCCGGTTCAACGACCATCTCAACAGGGCCCAGAACCAAGTGGAGTGCGCCTTTAGGCGCTTGAAAGCCCGCTTCCATTGTTTGCTCACCCGTCTCGAGATGGGTGAGCAGAATGTCACGGAAGTAATGGCCACATACTGCGTGCTCCACAATCTTGTGGAGCGGATGGGGGAGGCCTTCCTCCCCGCATGGATGGCAGGCGAGGGCCAGGCCTACGAACAGCCCAGCACAACTGCCATCCTCCAGGCGCACCAGAATGGGGTGCGCATCCGGGAGGCCCTGACGGACATGTTCTCCCAGGCCCCATAGTAGGGTCACCTCGGTCTCCCTTTACAACTCCCTCCCATCCTCTCCTCTTCCCCCTTCCCTCCCCATTACCTTCCAATAAACCACAAAAACAGGGTTTTTTTTAACACAAAAACTTGTAACTTTTTATTTACAATGGGGAAAGGGGAGATCAAGGATGGGAGGGGGAGGAGACCTTGAATTGGTGGGGGGGAGGAGCTACTCCTGGGAGGGGTGGCCCCTGCGACTGCTTCTGCAGGGGCGGACGTGCACATGGGGGGCAGGCTGTGTCAGAGCAGGCAGCACGGGGAGGTGGGCAGGAGGGGCAGAAGCAGGAGCAGGAGGGGCAGAAGCAGGAGGGCACATTGCAGGAGGGGGCAGGGGCAGTGCTAGGGGAGGGATGGCGGGTGCATGGGGCAAGGCCATGCCATAATGGATGGCATGGCCAATGTGGGCAGTGAGGGTGGCGATTGAATCCGCCATGCGGACGCAATGGGCCTGGAAGGAGCCCCAGGCCTCCTGGCGCCACTGTAGGTCCACCTCCACACGCCGAGTGATGGCTGCCTCGACTCGCTTGACGGCCTGCATGTGGCGCCAAAGGAGCTGGTCCCGCCGTGGTGGTTGGGCAGCTAGGGGTGCTGCAGCTGCCGCTGCTGCAGGGCTAGAGGGTCCCTGGCTTCTGCTTGGTCCCACTGCAGGGAACAGAAGAAAGGATGGGTCAGTCAGGCAGCCCGGCCACTGTCCCCACACCTCATGCCCTCCACCCCTGAGTCCAGGTGACTCCACGTAGTGTGGCTTGGGCCCACTCGGTTACCCCCTTCCCCCCCGTGTTGTATGTTTGCATACATGACCGCTCTTGGAGTAGGGTCCTCCTCCATGTATTAGAATCACCGGCCTGTGTCCTGGCCCCTTGGAGGGTGAGAGGGCGCTTGTGTTGTGTTAACCTGTGGAACTCCCTGCCAGTGGAGGCTGTGAGGCTTTGGGCTAATCAATGGTGTCTGACAGGGAGCGAGATGAATCCCCACACAGTGCCTGGGACCACGTCTAGCAGACAGGATCTGGGCTCTCAGATCCCCATCAAGTGGGATGTCTCCTGGACAGAACCAGGAGAGTGACTGGGGAGTGTACCATCCTTGCAGCAAAACTCAGGTGGCCCTAGGGCCGGCCCAAGAGCTTCCCCTCTCCCCCTCCTGCTAGCCCTCACACACATAGCCCAGGGACATGTGTGGCCGCAGTGGGGACTTCCCTCGGGGGGCCAGCCAAGGCACTGGGAGCAGGCGAGGGGCTCAGTGGGGTCCACGCTCACGGGCTGTGACGCTGCGGCTTTCCCAGGAGCAGCTGGCTGTGCCTCACAGCCAGGCATGGGACAGTGTGCCGTTCTGTGTGCTGCATCCTTGTGGAGGTGCGGGCTCTGGCCTGAACCCCTGGGGCCCTGGCTGGTTCCAGCCGGCATCCACCCTTCCCCCTGGTCCCGCCAGATGTGTGTGAGCAGCCCGGTCACAGACGTGCCCTGGACCTGCCTGCTGCGGCCACATGGTTACACGTGCTGCATACTGCCTAATGCTACACAGCCCGTGCAGCTCACGTGGCCTGAGTGACATGCTCTTCTCCCCCCTCCTGGTGCCTGGCTCTTCCCCCCCCCCTCTCGCCGGCCCTTGTGAGTGCAGAGTGCAACACTTACTGGTGGATTCTTCCCCAGCCTCCGAGGACGCACGGGACACGTCGGGGCTGCCAGAGAGGGCCTGCAAGGTAGCAGTACTGGACTCATCCTCCGACCCACTGCTGCTGTCTCCTTCCCCCGCCTCAATGGTCCTGGTGACAGGGGGGCGTATGCAGGTGTCCATAGGGATGTCTGGTCCCTGCGGTGCTGGCTGGCCCAGGATGGCGTGGAGCTGTCGGTAGTGGGGGCAGGTGTCGGCTCTTGCCTCCTGGCCCGGACGTAGCCCAGGCGCAGCTCTTTAACTTTAGCCCGGACTTGCTCCAGGGTCCGGGCTGGATGTCCCTGCTGGGCGAGCGCCTGGGCCATACGGTGAAATATGTCCGCATTCTGGCACCAGGAGCGGGTGTCATGCAGGGTCTCCTCCTCCTGCCAGAGGTCCAGCAGTGCCTCCAGCTCCCCCGAGGACCAGGATGGGGCCCTTCTTTTTCAGCCCCTTGGGGCCTCCTGTGCTGAGGGTGCGGGTGTTTGATCCCCCCCTGGAGCTGCCATCGTGGTCTGGGTGGCGTTGGGGACAGCAGGGGCTGTGTGGCAGAGAGGTCCCAGAAGGGCTTCTGCCTTGTGGCCTCAGCAGTCTGGTCTACCTTCAAGGGGTCTCAGGTTACCAGGAAGTCAGGAGCAGGCTTGCTGCTACGGAGCGTCCGAACGGCCATTAGGGCTTTTTTCTGTTTAGCCTGCTTTTCTGCAAAACGTCTTAGCTGCCTGTCTACACTGGCCCTCTTGCGCAAAATCATTTCTGCAAGAGGGCTTTTTCCTGAACGGGAGCGTCAAAGTATTTGCGCAAGAAGCACTGATTTTAGACAGTAGACTATCAGTGCTCTTGCGCAAAATCAAGCGGCCAGTGTAGACAGCTGGCAAGTTTTTGCGCAAAAGCAGCAAAATCTTACCAGTCTAGACGCACCCGCAAAGAAACAAATCCCCAGCAAAAAAAAAAACAATGCAGGTACAAGTCCAGCAGCAGAGTGGGCACCATCCAGTTTATTAAACTAAATGCAGCATGTATATTCATTTGGTGCAAGTAATTTATGGTTCTCAGAATATCTTTGAGACCAGAATAGCTGAACTGGAGGAACTAAGGGAGACAGGTAGTACTTTCTGGGACACAGCAAAGCAATTCCACCCCTATTCTGAGAGCCTCTGTGCTGTTTGGGGGGATGAAAGTCTTGGGGAAAGAACATTAAGATGGAGCAGAGGGGAAATGATCCTATAGTTGGGATCTTCCTTCCAGACAATGTCATGGCATCCTCAGCACAGATAATACCACTTCAGAGGCAGGAACCCCTGTTAGGATGAGGTAGTTAATGAGGAGCACAGGATCTTTCGAAAAAGCCTGCCATTTTCGAAAGAACCACATCTAGACCGCAGTTTTACTTTTGAAATGGTGCTTTTTCAAAAGAGCTCCGTGACACAATCATGCAAATGAAGCATGGGATATTTAAATCCCCGCTTCATTTGCAATTTTGAAGTGTCTAATTTACATCCCTCTGTCGAAAGAGGGATGTAGTCTAGACACAGCCTAAGGTACAGAGTCACAGTATGAGCTGAAGAGAAACAGTCATATGACAAAAGAAACACATTCAATTACATTATCTGAAGGCAGAAAATTAAAATATGACAAATTGTATACAAATGCAATAAGCTTAAATATTTGGAGGAACATGAGTTCCTGGTAGACTTGAATAGGAAGAATGTAGCTATGGAAATATGCTAGGACAGTGGTTCCCAGCCTGTGGTCCATGGACCCCTGAGGGTCTGTGGAGGTACTGTAGGGGGTCCCCACGGGGCCTCTCGCAGCCAGCACATCCTTCAACCCTCATTGCTTCCTGTGGCTCAGGAAGCAGTGTGAGCTGAGGGACTTCCTGGCTGCTGGCATGGACTCTCTCAGATCAGCTAAGAGGCTCTATGCTGGCAGCCAGCACGTCTTTCAACCCATGTTGCTTCCCATTGCTCAGGAAGCAGCGTGGGCTAAGGGGCGTGCTGGCTCCTGGCACAGAGCAGCAGCCAGCATATCCTTCAACCCGTGTTGCTTCCCGCAGTTCAGGAAACTTCATGGGCGGAGGGACGTGCAAGCTGCAGGCACAGCTATATTGTTTGTGGGAGGTCTATAAAGTGTTAATAGATTGAAAAGGGGTCTGTATCCTTGAAAAGGTCGGGAGTCACTGTACTAAGATGATGACGGTGACTGTGATGGTGGCATCCATGGTGATTAGCATGGTGACCATGACTGTGAAATGCTCAGCAAGATTACAGAAGCTAAAAAACAACAATAGCAAACTGAATAATAATGAGTGTTTTCCACTATCCCCATATTGACTGGGAACATGCTAACACAGGATGATGTGAAGAGATAAAATTTCTAGACACCATTAAAGACTGTTTCTTGGAGCAGCCAGTCCTGGAACCCACTAGTGGAAAGCCAATTCTTGATTTAGTCATAAGTGGCATACAGGATGTGGTCCAAGAGCTAAACCACTTGGCAATAGTGACCACAATGTAAATACATTAACATAGGTTGAGAAATATCAAAGAAACCCACCATAGTAGAATTTAATTGAAAAAAAAAAAGGAACTACACAAAATTGAGGACGCTAGTTAAACTGAAATTACAAGGATCAATCACAAGAGTTAAATGCCTGCAAGCTGCATGGAAAATGACAGATGCTCAAACTATATATAGATATAGATATAGATATAGATATAGATATAGATATAGATATAGATATAGATATAGATATAGATATAGATATATACACACACACACAAACACACAAATTAAAAAAAAAACAGTAAGAGGATAAAAAACCCCACCATAACTAAACAGAGTAAAAGAGGCAATTAGAGACAAAAACACATATTTTTTAAATTGTAAAGCAAACCCTACTAAGGAATACAGAAAGGAGAAAACTTCGGCAAGTCAAGTGTAAAAGTACCATCAGGCAGGCCAAAAAAGAATCTGAGCAACTTACAAAAGACAAAACCTAACAGCAACTTTTTTAAGTACACGATAAGCTTGCCAAACAATCAGTAAGGCCTGCTGATGATCAATGTGTTAAAAGAGCACTCAGAAAGACAAGGGCCATTGTGGAGAAACTAAGGGTATGTCTACAATACAACGTTAATTCGAACTAACTTAGTTCGAATTAGTTAATTCGAACTAAGCTAATTCGAACTAACGGATCCAGACTCAAAATCTAGTTCGAATTAGCGTTTTGCTAATTCGAACTAGCATGTCCACATTAAGTGGACCCTGAACCGGGCTTAAGGATGGCCGGAAGCAGTGCCGGCAGGGCATCAGAGAAGAACTTAGAGCGTGGAGATGCTTTCTCAGGCTAGCCGAGGGCTGTGCTTAAAGGGTCCCGACCCCCACCCCGGACAGACAGTTCTCAGGGGTGCCCCGCTTGCAAAGCAGTCCTGGCTTGCATTGCCCGGACTACCCACACTGGGCACATCACACCACTCGACTATCAGCCCGGCTGCACTTGCCGCAGGCTGCCATCTGGAGAGAGAGGGCAATTGGGGGGCTGCAGGAGAGCTTCCACCCCCAGAAGCCCGCAGAGCCAGCCCAGTCCTCCCCGTCAGGGGCTCATGCCCCATTCCTCTCTCACCTCCTTCCACTTACCCTTCCCTAGCCCCTCTTCTTGATGTACAAAATAAAGATAACGTGTCTTCCAAAATGGAATCTGTCTTTATTGAACAAAACTGGGGGAGACTGGGAAAAGGAGGTGAGAGAGGGGAAGAGAGAAGCCGGGAGAGGGGAGCGCAACTAAAATGATCAGGGGTTGGGAACAGGTCCCATATGAAGAGAGGCTAAAGAGACTGGGACTTTTCAACTTAGAAAAGAGGAGACGGAGGGGGGACAGGATAGAGGTCTCTAAAACTATGAGTGGGGTGGAGAGGGTGCATACAGAAAAGTTCTTCATTAGTTCCCATAAAGAAGGACTAGAGGACACCAAAGGAAAGGAATGGGTAGCAGGCTTCAAACTAGTAACAGAAAGTTGTTCTTCACAAAGCAAAGAGTCAACCTGTGGAACTCCTTGCTGCAGGAGGCTGTGAAGGCTACAACTAGAACAGAATTTAAAGGGAAGTGAGATCAAGTCATGGAGGCTGGGTCCATGGAGTGGTATTAGCCAGGGGGTAGGAGTGGTGTCCCTGCCCAAGGTTTGTGGAAGGCTGGAGAGGGATGGCACGAGACAAATGGCTTGGTCACTGTCTTCGGTCCATCCCCTCCAGGGTCCCTAGGGTTGTCCGCTGTCGGCAGACAGGCTACTGGGATAGATGGACCTTTGGTCTGACCCAGGACGGCCATTGTAAGCTCAGGGCTCAGGGTCGGGGGTCTCAGTGGACCACCTTGATTCTCTTGCACACCTGCTCCTGGGTGGCCAGGCTGGCAGCTCTCCTGCCCTAGACGGCCACTTTCCTGTGCCTAGGGCGGAGATCGTGGACGAGGTCCACGATGTCTGCACTAGCCCAGGCGGGTGCCCGCCTCTTGCGGTCCCGGGCAAGCTCCCGGGAACCGCCAGCCTGGTCCCAGGAAGAGGGGGAGGGCTGGGGGCATCAGGTGGGTGGCTCGATCCGTGCCAGGTTCAGGGTCTGCTGGCTGGGTGCTGGCAGGATTGCACCTGGCACGGGCACCGTAGCCAGCCCAGGCCCCTTTAAGAGGTCCGGGGCCGGGAGGGGGGCATACGAGTTTCCCTGGTGTTGGCCAGAGTGGCCACCAGGGAAACCTGGGGAGGGCTAGCCTCCCACTAGTTTGAATTAAGGGGCTATACACCCCTTAATTCGAACTAGCTAGTTCAAACTAGGCTTAATCCTCGTAAAATGAGGTTTTCCTAGTTCGAACTAAGCGCTCCGTTAGTTCGAATTAAATTCGAACTAACGGAGCGCTAGTGTAGCGCCTATGAAAGTTAGTTCGAACTAACGTCCGTTAGTTCGAACTAACGTCCGTTAGTTCGAACTAACTTTGTAGTGTAGAAATACCCTAAATGAATTATTTACATCTATCTTCACTTCAGAGGATGTAAAGGAAATTCTCATATCTGAGCCATTCTTTATATGTGACATTCATAAGGAACTGTCCCAGACTGTGGTGTCAAAAGGGGAGGTTTTGGAACAAATTAATAGATTAAATACTAATAACTTACCAGAACTAGATGGTATTCACTCAAGTGTTGTGAAGAAACTCAAATATGAAATTGAGGAACTACTAACTATGATACACCAACACTCAAACCAGTATCTATATCAGATGGCTGGCAGATAAATTAATGTGACACTTTTTAAAACAGGTTCCAGAAGTGATCCTGGCCATTATAGAATAGTAAACCTAACTTCAGTATCAGACAAATTGGTTGAAACTATAATAAAGAACAGAATTATCAGAAACATAAATGAACACAATATGTCGGGGGAAAACCCAACATGGCTTTTGTAAAGGGAAATCGTGCCTCACCAATCTATTAGAATTCTTTGAGGGTGTCAATAAACATGTGGACAAGGGTAAACAAGTATATATAATATACATGGACAGTGGTGGTGCAACTGCCTCATATTGGCTGGAAGGGGTTGAAGCAGGCTGGAGGGAGCCTGCACAGAGCCCTGGCCAATCATAGAGGAGATTTTAAGCAGCCAATCACAGGGCAGCTTGCTGAGGCAGCCCGGTATATAAGAAGCTGCTCAGCAGAGTGCGAACACTTGGTAGGCCCCGCCTTAGGGCAAAGCAAGGCAGTTGCCTTGGGTTCCACACCTTCAGGGGCCCATGCTGCCCAGCACCTGCCCTCCCAGCTGCTTGCTAGTTGCCCTGGCTGGGACCACCCAGTTGCATGGCACAGCCAACCACAAAGACAAACTTTGCCATTCCCCACCCCCACTTCCTCAGGTACCAGGGGGAGGTGGTGGGCTCTGGTCCCTGCCTCCATAAAGGGGAAGAGACAGAGATGGACACTGGCCTGTCCTGCAACTGCTCGCAACAGACAGATCCTGCTCCATGGAGGGGATGCCCTGGCTGGGCAGAAGAGATTCCTAGTCTGCGATCTTCCATACGTAGGGGAATGCCCTGGTCAGAGTGAGAATAGAAACCCTGCTCCATAGAGAATTCCCTTTCCTCCCCATACCCTATAACATGATGGGGGGGGGGGGGGGGTGTCTCCCATGTAAGGGACAGGAACAGGAGAGAGGGGCCCTGGGTTCTCAAAAATGGGATAAACTTACACCAGCTTACTGAAACATGGAGCTGACACAATCATCTTCAACTGTATGAAAATGGTCTCAAGTCACAGAAAAGTGTACAATAACCTCCAAAACAAAACATTTACCTTCAATACGAGTCTTTTAATCTGTTAGACACCAGGAGTACTGACCAGATGTTTTAATACACACCGGGTCTGTCAGACAAACACCAGGTCTCTCATACAAACCGGGGGGGTCTCAGATAGTTTGTACTAATAGACACTGGAGGCTTCTATTGGAAGTTTCATAGCAGTGTATAATGACATGATAGTGAACAGTAAAAGCATGGCAGGTGACACTGAAATAGATGCCAGTTGAAATTTTTCTTAAATCTAGAGGTGTTGTGGAATATATCTAGCAAGCAACTTGTGCTACCCGAGCTGGACTCTGTAATCCCTCAATTGGGTTTGACTTAAATTAGATCGTCCACTGACCAGGCCCTGCTATCAGCATGCCACCTGGAGCCCTGCAAACTCTTTGACCGGGCCTGACAGTTGAGGGTGCAGGACCATTTCCCAGAGAAGCACTGTAGAGCAGTGCTGGGCAGGCTAAGATGAGCTAAAGACAAAGCCTTCCCACCTGATACCTGCCAGGCTGCAGGCCTTGTGACAAGGACCAAGTAAGTGAAGGGTTCTGAGGGGAAATAACTAGAGACAGTAAAGAGGAGTAGAGGAGGGCAGAACAAGACTGTCACCAGAGGGTCCCTGGGTCAGGACCCAAAATAGTAGGTGGTGTTGAGTCTCCCTCTTTTCCTTCACCTTGCCACCATACAGACAGGGGCTTGGCCCTGAGGTAGAGGGCCTAGACTTGGAAACCACAGCTGGCCACAGAAGTAGTAGAAACCAAGGACTGCTGATACAGCCCCTGGTAGGGGGATGAGAGACCTCTGTAGTGGGCACTGCTGGAGGGCAGTGCCCTGAAGAGGATGCTGTCGTCCAAGAGCGATACAAGTCCAGAGTAAGCATGTGGAGCAAAGAAGGGTGAGACACCACCAAAAGGGGATGCCATGCTGAATAAGAACTCATTCCTTGGAGCAACCAGCAGGAGGCACCACAGCGGTCTGTCCCGCTCCACGACATGGACTTTCAGAAAGGCTTTGTCAAGGTCCTTTACTGAAGGCTCTTAAGCAAAGTAGACAGTCATAGGGTAAAAGAGAAGGTCCTCTCATGGATCAGTAATTGGTTAAGGATAGATAAAGGATAGGACTAAACATTCAGTTTTCATAATGGAGAGAAAAGTAAATACTGGGGTCCCTCAAGGATCTGAAGTGGCACTGTGGGTGTTCAATAGACTTATAAATGATCTGGAAAAAGGAAAAATCAAGGAGGTGGCAAAGTTTGCAGATGATACAAAATTTCTCAAGACAGTTAACTTCAAAGCTGACTGTGAAAAGTTCCAATTTTGTGAGATTCTTTTGGATGACTGAGAAACAAAATGGCAGATGAAATTCAAGGTTGATAAATGCAAAATAATGTATACTAGAAAACATAAACCAATTATACATACAAAATAATGGGATCAAAATTATCTGTTGCCACTCAAGAAAGATCTTGGAGTCATTGTGGACTCTGAAAACATCTCTGAAAACATCTGCTCAAAGTGCAAAAGAGCTAGCAAAAAGAACCACCAAGAAAAGGATAGATAATAAGACAAATATATCATAATACCACTATATAAATCCATAGTATACCTACACTTTGAATACTGAATGAAGTTCTGGTTACCCCATCTCAAACAAGATACATTAGAACTGGAAAAAGTTCCATATAGGAAGAAATTAAAAAGACAGGGACTGTTTAGCTTAGAATAGAGACTACTAAAGGGGAAATGTGACTGAGGTCTATACAATCATGAAAGCTATGGAGAGAGTGAGTAAGGAAGTGTTATTTACTCCCTGACAATACAAAAACCAATAGTCACCCAATGAAATTAACAGGCAACAGATTTAAATTAAACAAAAGAAAGTACTTCACACAATGCACAGTCTGTGGAATTTGTTGCCAGGGGACATTGTGAAGGCCAAAAGTATAACTGGGATGAAAAAAAGACTTAACTAAATCCACTGAGGTTAAGGTCCACTAAAGGCTATTAGCTAAGAAGGTCAGGGACACAACCCCATTCTTCAGATGTCCCTAAATCTCTAACTGCCAGAAGCTAGGCAGTCGTCTATACAATTAACTGATAAGCCATAGACTTATCAGCTAATCTTCTTGACTACATTTATTTGCCCCCCACCACTGCCTCTATATCAGAGACAGCAAGGAGGGAAGCAGGAGCAGGTGCTGGGGGGAGCTGGCTTAAAAGCCAGTTCCCCCAGCACTGGCTCCACAGTGGCATGTTACCAAGGGTGCAGTAACAATAATAATTTATGGGGAATTTAGTTGATTTAGGCTTCTGAATAGGTGACAAATGCGCTTGCCCCAGAAGTGAGATCCGACTGGCACTTCCATATCTAATCACCAGTAAATCGGCTAAGAATGATAGAGTCTGGATAACTTAATCATATTCAAATGTATTATAAATTTAGAAGTACAACAAGTAGTATAATAAAACCACAATAACAAACCCCAAACATCTGGTATCTGAATTTTAACCCACACCCTAGAAAAAAAGAAGATAGGAAAGATTCCCAATACAAACAAGAGAAAAGGTAAGTATTACTATTGATGGTGGTCCGGCTGGATGGAGGCGAGGCCTAAGACCTTCTACCTTCAAACTCCTAAAAGTTCTCAGGGAGGACAGCTAGGGCGTCCAGCGGAGAAATGTTCTCAGTAGCAGGGGAGAGGCTGCTCTGGAGAGTTGCCAGTAGTCTTAGGGACTTTGCTACAAAGATGCGGCAATGTGCATATGCGGTGTGCTTCCTTCACTATCCCATCAGGCTCTTCACCACAGTAGGATAATGGAGTGGATCCAGATGTTACAGACGTGATGAAATCCACAAGCTCTAGTTGGAGCTACCCAAATATTCACTGCCAAGCCTTCACTATGACATGCACTGGGAGGTCACCACAGAAACTTGAAGATCACTACATGAAGAAGAGAGAGAGAAAGAGTGAACCCGAACCCTCGTACGGGGTCCTGCTTATAAAGTCCTTTTGGCTGGAAACTGGAGGTTGGTGCAGTGTGCATAGCTGCCTGGTGCCAGGTGCAAAGTTCGTGCTGAGTGCAAAGAGTTTGGTACTGAGTGCAAACAGTTCAGTGCTGAGTGTAAAGAGTTCAGTGCTAAGTGCAAAGTCTCTTGGTGAAGCATACCATGTGCACCACATGATGTATTTTGGCGGGAAAAGTCCAAACAGTCTGAACACTACTGGGCTGTGTCTACACTGGCCCCTTCGTCGGAAGAGTCATGCTAATTTCTAACTTTGGAATAGGGAAATCCGCGGGGGATTTTAAATATCCCCCGCGGGATTTAAATAAACATGGCCGCCGCTTTTTTTCCGGCTTGGGGAAAAGCCGGAAAAGAGCGTCCAGACTGGCGCGATCCTCCGGAATAAAGCCCTTTTCCGGAAGATCTCTTATTCCTACCTGAAGGAATAGGAATAAGAGATCCTCCGGAAAAGGGCTTTATTCCGGAGGATCGCGCCAGTCTGGACGCTCTTTTCCGGCTTTTCCCCAAGCCAGAAAAAAGCGGCGGCCATGTTTATTTAAATCCCGCGGGGGATATTTAAATCCCCCGCGGATTTCCCTATTCCAAAGTTAGAAATTAGCATGACTCTTACGAAGAAGGGGCCAGTCTAGACGTAGCCCTGATGTTAAGATTTACCTCCAACAGGCACCTGCCCCGTCTTCCCCATGCTGCTGACTCTTTCAGAGGCAGCAGCAGGGGGGGTAGGGCAGGTTGCCATAAAGGGGAAAGAAGGGAGGCCACTGTAGGCAGGGGCTGCTTTATAGCAGCAGCCCCTATCTGCAGGGGGGCCAAGCTCCCCATGGACAGAGGCTCCTATCCCACGGAGCAGCCTCTGTCCACAGCGAGTCTGGGCCCGCTGCGAGCAGAGGTTGCTTCATGGCAGCAGCCCCTGTCTGCAGGGGGTCCGAGCTCCCTGCAGACAGAGGCTGCTCTGCATCCAGTGAAGCAACCTCTGTCTGTGGGGAGCTCAGACCCCCTCCCCCCACAGACATGCGCTGCTGCCTCACTGTGCTGCTGCCTCTGTGTCATAGGCAGCAGTACAGGACAGCAGTCAGTCAGTCTGCGTGGAGAGTTGGGTTTTAAACTGGATCCCCTCGTGTACCACTGCTGCCTCTATATCAGAAGCAGCACAGTGGGGTAGCAGGGGCTCTCTGGGAGTGGGGCCAGGAATGTGCTGGCTTCTGGCCCCGCCCCCGGAGACTATCAAAGAGTCATGTAACTGCAAAGGTTTCATGTGGTTACACGACTATTCGATTAGACCAGGGGTGGCCAACCCATTCCAGATGAAGAGCCAAGATCCAGCTGGATCCAGCGCAAAGAGCCTGGGTCAAAAGTTGTAGAGAAAAAAGAAAAAAAAAAGACCAGCCCCTTTAAGAAGGCTTTTTGAGGCTTTTTGGCTTCAGCAGGTTCCCATCAGCAGCCACGGTCGCCATAGTGGAGCCGCCATTTTGAGCACAGGGGAGCTGGGAGGTGTGGGCTGTGTTCAGGGGCGCAGGGGCAGCTTCATGAGCCTCTGCGGTGGCTTCACAAGCCACACTGACAGGTGGAGAAGAGCCGCGGGTTGGCCATGCCTGAATTAGACGATATCTAGCATCCCTTCCTAGATGGGATAGATCACTTGAAATTGTCCTGTTCTGTCCATTCCCTCTGAAGCATCTTGCAATAGCCACTATAGAAACATAGGATACTACGCAAGACACACCATTGATCTTACCCAGTATTGCCATTCTTATGTTCTTAGTGCACAGTGCCACAAAGACAAAGGTATATAATATTTTAGCTACCTCTTGCTAAACAAAACTGGCCATATCATCTAACCCAGTGTTTCTCAACATTTTTTTAATAAAGTACCCCTTTTTTTAAAAGAAAAATGATAAGTACCCCCAGTACTTCCAGTTTTCAGACACACAAAATTTTTTCTACCATTGCAACACATTTGTTTAAACAACTTAATTGTAGCCGGGTGGGCAATGAAAGTTTTGGGTGTAAAAAGTACAAAAATAATAAAGCACTGTAAAACTTAAAACAAAAATTCAGTTTTCTCTAAATTTCAGTTGTGTTGATGTACCCCCCAGACTTCTCTCGAGTACCCCTGAGGTACTCGTACCACTGGTTGAGAAACACTGATCTAACCCATGCACCTAACCCCTGGAGGCCCCGCTACATAGATATTCTGTGCTATTTTGTCTGGAAGAGAGTGTGCTTTCAACTAATACTTGAAGCATAAATAAGCCAAAGGTGTGTTTGAGAGATAAGCCGTGATATCCATGATGACAAATTATAAGATAAGAAATGTACAAGGTAAGGATGTAAACTATGACAACTAAGACAGAAAAACATTAACATTAAAATAGTTTTAAAGTCAAACAATAGAGTGAAAGTTTAGTTTGCTTTAGACAAAAGACATACCCATGCACCTTTTCCATACTTATTTAGCAGCTGCCTGTTCCCTCTCAGTGAGAGCTATGGAAAGAAAAGTCCTACACTCTTCCCTTCCCTCCTTCTTATTGTACATGGCAGATTTCTTCACATCCTTCATTAAGACTGATCCTTTTATTCATTACACAAAGCCAAAATTATTTTCATTTGACTCTTAATATCACTATTTGTCTTGGAGAAATACAGTTCCCTACACAAGTGGCTCTTAATTTAGCCTGTCTGCAACTGTACAGTATCAGTGAAAACACAGCTGAGAAATAAAAACCATGTAAATAGCTGAAAAGATAGGTAAAAGATTGGGCACTGATCCAGAAACACTAAACTATAGACTCCCAACATCTGGTTCAGGGTGGACTCCTTAGCATTTACTAAGACTGGGGAAAAAAAGAGAAAGAGAAAACTATTACTGCACATTTTTCATCAATTGGTTTCTTTTTTATGTTTTTTTGCATTTCACTAAAAATTGTTTCAAATTGTTACCATTAGTTTATTCACTCTTGCTAGATGGCACTCAAGTTAATTAAAAGGGGGAGGGGCAAAATTTCTTGAAAAAGGATTCTGACTATACTAGAGATTCATATTTGTATTTATATTGTGATAAAAGCAAATGATAGGTAAACAATTCAAATCATTCTTATTACTCCTTTTCTTTTGGTTGGGACTTTGTTGATAATAGTGTTTGTATGCTTAGTTTTATACTGATCTTTGCAGTCCTCCAGGACGAGGCCCTGAGACAGCCAAATCCGGTGAGGTCTTGACTATCCTCAAGTCCTCTGACTTCAGTGGAAGTTAAGGGTGCTCAGCACCCTACAGGTGGCATCCACAATCTCACCATAGATTCTTACTATATAAAGTAGAGTAGCTTTCTGATTTAATCATTTTTCTGAGAGGTTCCACTGCTTGATGACTCCAAAGCCATGGGGAAGTGGAGGATTTCAAAAGCACCCAAGTGACTTAAGAGTACAAGTCCCATTGACTGTCAATGGCTTTCAACAGGAATTGTGCATTTATGCCATTTTGACTTTTGAAAATTCCACTTATAATGTCTAATGAACATGACATTTTAATATAGGAAATTTTCTCTACATCTTTTAGTCATATAATATGTCCACACACACACTCACACTCACACTCTCTCGGTACATTCAAAATACTTCCACAGAGGTCTAGATCCTGCAAGCTTTAGTTAGACAAAGCTGACATTGACCTACATACGTGACTTGCTTCTCTGAAAAAATTTACCTATTGTCATAATATAGGCAACCACAGTCTATCTTAAACAAGGAGAAATTTTTAAACTACATACTATAGACACATACAAGCAGGTTTTCACACAGCTTAAATCTCAAGTTTGTTCCTGTTGATTACCAAAGACCACATCCTGTCTAAAGCTCAGAAACATCTAGGCTATGTCTACACTGGCAAGATTTTGCACAAACACTTTTAACGGAAGAGTTTTTGTGTTAATGTATTTGCGCAAGAGAGCGTCTACACTGGCATGTGCTTTTGCGCAAGAGATGTGCTTTTGCGCAAAAGCATCCGTGCCAGTGTAGACACTCTCTTGTGCAAGAAAGCTCCGATGGCCATTTTAGCCATCAGGCTTTCTTGCACAAGGAATTCATGTTGCCTGTCTACACTGGCCTCTTGCACAAGAACAGTTGCGCAAGAGGGCTTTTTCCTGAGCGGGAGCATCATAGTTCTTGCGCAAGAAGCACTGATTTCACACATTAGAACGTCAGTGTTCTTGCACAAGAACTCCCCGCCAGTGTAGACAGGCAGCATGTTTTTGCGCAAAAGTGGACGCTTTTGCGCAAAATCATGCCAATGTAGACACAGTCCTAGTAGCTGAATAACACACTGTAGGTAAAATATATTGCTACACAATACTAGCTGCTGTACTGTCAGCAAAATGAAAACATCCAAAATCTTTCCACCATGCATTAACCAAAAGTGTGAGCTGTCCACACTGAAGCAATGAGCCACTATCAAGAGAATCCCAATAAATACCAGAAAGTTTAGAAACTTTAATGATTTTAAAATGCTTCCAACATATTGCTCAGTCCATATCTGAAGACTATGAACTTCACAAATAATAGTCCACAAAAATATCACAGCTTTGACAGTTTCCCACCCAAAGTATAATTCCTTTTCAGGAAAAATTTTTATTCCCCCGCTGTCTCCTCTCTGAAAACCAGACAAGACCTACTGTGACAAAGATGTTCGCAGAAATTGTAATAACTTGCCCAGTACAAGTAAATGACAAGAGCTGGAAATAAAACCTGAGTCTTCTAATTCCCATTAGTGCCCTATTCAGTAGGCCCCACTGCCTTTGCAATAGTATGTTACTCAGATCAGAATTTATTTATATTAAAATTCCCTGACTGTAATTGACAATTGGTGTTGATTTTTTCCTAACCTTTTCAAGTGCACAGCCCTCCCCCACTACTAATAAATGGTAAGGCATGTATAATTTGCACAAAACATAAATAAATTTAATCTGCATATTACACACACATGTAAATAGATTAGCTGAACTGTTCAACCTCATCCAGATCCTATACTTGTTCACACATGACCACCCTGATCTGCATATTTAATTAAAGGAACAATCTCAAATAAAAAAATCTTTCAAATAAAACAATTTTTTCCCTGTTCAACTAATGACATTTTAGAATAAAACTAAGACTGTAAGTGAGAAGTTACATCAAATCAATTTTGCTATTTATTACATTTCACTTAGCTTGAAAGAGTCAATTCTATTTTCATTTTGATTCAGTTTCAATTTTAGATTCTTATGTACTAACCAATATTGCACTGCATGAGGTATAAAAACTGGAATGGAATGTTTAAATCCAACCTACATCACATTCCCTATAGGGAAAAAAATCTCACTGGATAAATTCATGAAAATATTGATGGCAGAATTGATAAAATGGTACTACTACACAAAATGTATATTTTCAGCCTAAACTACTCAATTGTGAATTCATCTTTTAAAATCAGAACTGGTAAACAAAAGTATAACCTCCCTATGTAATTATAAAGTGGGACCATTGTATTTATATAACAAACCAACCAAAATAATTAGGCAAACTGGTAATTACAGTGAAAAATTAAAGCAAATTCATTTAGACTGGTTAACCTAAAAGGAAGTTAACATTTTAATGATTCTTGGACTTCTTGTTTTTCACCACCTGGATACCAATTCTAAAGGGATGACCTCATTCTTTTTACCTTCAGTCCCTTGCTTAATACATGACCTGTTCAGTAAAATATTTGCAGACTTGGTACTCTGGTACTCTATCCCATTACAAAGGCACACGTAACATTTCACTTCTCTTCCATGCAGGTGGTCCTCTAGTCTAACTCAAGGCCAAACAGAACATAAAGTTAGGCTGGTTTAGCAGTATAGGTGGAAGTATCTGAGCTGAAAGGAAAGAGTATGGTAACTGCAGATGCCAAACTTGGCTATCCATTTCAAAGATAGCGCTAATTTATTTATTTGGCTTACAGTGACCGAATCCATCTGTCCGGTACAAATTATCAACCACAAGCTGTTTAAGAATCAACTTTTTTTTATTAAAATTGTTCACATATGTATCAAGGAGAAAAAATGGTCCAGTTCTTTTCAAGCAATTCCACTCCATTAAATTTTATGAGTACACATGTCTGAGAAGAGGGAAAAGGGGGAAAAAAGGAGGGGAGGGGAATCAGATACTTTAATGTTTCTAGTTTATTTTTAGAATGTTTAACAGTGCAAACCTTGATGCCTTTTCAGTTCATTTCTCCAGTTTTCTCTTTATTTCAACATAATATTTCTTGTGCTAGATGATCTCTCTCTGAATAACTTTATGCTATAGATTATCTAGTTGTAAATACATGGCCATTTATAACAAGCAAATGATATATCTATGTGAGAACCCAAACAGAGGAGAAACATGTCATCGGCAGACTCTCTCAGTTTTCTCCTGAGAACACGTTTGCACGATTTTTTATTTTTACTTTATTTTCCTCTAAGGTAGATGTGAAATTTGGTGATTATAATCCTCCCTCAGGACTGATAAGGGCTGAGCACACTGAACTAAAGACACAGCGTTAAGGAGGCCTACCAGCAGTCACAATACATCCCTCCAAAATAAATCAAAGAGAAGCTATGAATAAGCTTTCTAGTATTGCACTTGACACCTTTATAATTCCAGTACACACTCTGCCTGAAGAGGATTACTGAATGATTTAATATGATTGGCCAGTTCATTCTGCAAACTGGGAAGGTAGACGGTACCAATTGTAGTGAATGGGTGATACAGAAGCCCCACAGCTTGAAGACTTCCAGACAGAGGGGAGAGGAGTGAGCACCACTCTGTCTGTTCAAATAAACTCTGCCATGGAGTTGTCAGTCGATACTGACACACGTCTATCCTGAAGATGGGTTTGAAATGTCTGCCAAGCAAGGTGTACTGCACACAGCTCCTTGATGCAGATATGCAGCAAAAGTTCTGAGTTCTGAAGCCGTCTACACATGCTCCCAAGTACATTGCTAATGCATCAGTGACTAGAGTGTTAGCTCTGGTTTAGAGAAGGGTAATTCCACACTCGGTCTGTGGGTTTAGCCACCATTGGAGGGACTCGAGAACCTGAGCAGTAAGAGTGATCAGTCACTCTCGAAGTGTCACCTGGGTTTGTGGGATTTTTTTTAAAGCATGAAAATTATGGGATAAAAATGCATTATGGGATGAAGACAATTTGGGTATGTCTACACTACCCCGCTAGTTCGAACTAGCGGGGTAATGTAGGCATACCGCACTTGCAAATGAAGCCCGGGAAATTCAAATCCTGGGCTTCATTTGCAAGTGCGGTATGCCTACATTACCCTCCTAGTTCGAACTAGGAGGGTAGTGTAGACATACCCTAAGACCTATAGCTCCCAGAGATCATGGATTGTGCCATTTTGATCCCATAACACACTGAGAAAATTTCTCAGAAGTTATCGCGATGGACAGCAACATTAAGCACACAAGTACAAGCCCATGGTGCACCCACTCTTTTCATCAACTCAAGCATACCCAGTTAGTATGTGCACGCCCCAAGTATTCATATGCCCAAGTGACATACCAACTTTGGCATATATATAACTTCCATCCAAAGTATGTATTATAGTATAAACAAGGCCTCATATCTTTTAAAAGCAAACTGTATTGGAAAGAATGATCAATATGCTCACACTCACAGCAATAGGTCATAAGTGTTTAAGTGCTCTTCTGAATAAGTGTATTTTCTTGAGCTGGGGCCTTAATGTTTAGCTATTATAATAAGAATACTAGAACAAGAAATGGAGAATGAATTTGTGCAGAGTAAGTAAGACCTACTGGAGTGATAAGGGTAGTCATGTGAGGTAAGTGAAAAATCCTGCTGTTTACGTATTAGGGATGAGGGAGGTAGTGTAGTTAAGGTTATATAAGCAAAGATTTTTGTAGAATGTGAGGAATGTACACAGAAGGTGTGTCTTGAGCAAGACAAGTGCATGTAGCTAACAGGAACTCAGGGAAGAATCTTTAGTCTAGACACATGTTTAACAAGTTGTTTGATTAAAACAGAGAGAGAGAGAGAGCTTTTACAAACACGTACTATGCCTGACAGAGACAAGGTAGGCAAGGCTATAAGTTTTATTGGACCAACTTCTGTTGGAGAGAAGTTTTCAGTTACACAGAGCTTTAGTAATCAAAACTAATTGCAACGCAGGTCAAATGTTATGAAAAGATATTTGTAGAATAAATTTCAACAAATATGATCAAGGAAATTAGGATCTGCTCATCTGCAAGCAAAAAAAGAGTCTAAGTTTCATTAAACAAAATTATTTTGTTTCAAATTATTCCGTTAGCTCTAATTAAGGGGGAAATGGAGCTCGTGAATTCCCTGCACATATCGGTACAAAACATTCTTCAGAAATAAAAGAAAGAAAGTACTTAAGGTTTACTGATAACAATCCACCATGATTTGTAGTCTTCAAATACAGGCATTCCCAACCAACTTTCTGACAAGAATTTTGGGTAGTGTCATCCAACAGAGATTTTTGTACCAAATAGGGCAGTACTAATAGGAGCACCATTAGGAAGCACTGAAAGCAATATGCACATATTTCTACATAAAACATATTCACCCCAAATTTGTGATCAGATCTGCATGGGTGGATCCATCTGCCCATGCAAAGCCCTCTTAACTTGCATCTGAGCAGAGCATGAGAAATATTCAGCATAGAACTATGTTTTGTTCACAATTTATATTTTAATATACAAAGTTTCACTTCATACCAAATCTTTGAAGCCCCGCCCTCTCTATTCGCCTCCTCTTCATCACTTGCTATCCCCAGCCCTTATACACTCTACACTGCCACTTTTTTCCAATTCTTCTGTGGGAAAAGATTTTTTCAATATTTAGCCTGTCTAGACTGGACCAAATGTCAGAAAAAACCCTTCTTTTGGCAGCCCCCTTATTCCTCATTGAACGAGGAATATAAGAGTTACTGAAAGAGCATATTTGCTCTTCCACTAAAAAAATGGAAGAACAAACACATCCCTGGATGCAGAAGAGTTTTTCTGTAATATCTCTAGAATCCTGGAAAAACTCTTACAGTCTAGTCATACCCTCGCTGGGTTGAGACAGGATGTGTGGGCTCTGGGGTGGGAATGAGGGATTTGGGTGTGGGAAGGGGTGAGAGGTGCAAGCTCTGGGAGGAAATCTGGATGCAGAAGGAGGTGGAGAAGGGGATGCCCGCTCAGGGAGGGGCTTCAGGCTGGGGAGTGTTGGTGTCAGATGGAGGGCTGCGGTACTAAGCAAGCCACAGGCTTGTGGATGTGAGGGTGCAGGAATTTGGGTTGGGGTATGTGAGGGGCTCAGGGCAGGGGGTTCCAGCGTATGATAGGCTCAGATCTAGGATCTGGGGTATGTGTGCAGGAGTGTTATGATGCTGCGGCCAGATGGGGGCTTGGCCCCAACTGGGGGTGTGTTGGCCAGGCTTCATTTTTAAATAAAATACTATGTCAAACACAAAGTTTCTGCATTGTCTTTATTTATGAGAAGGGCAGGGAACCTTTTTGAGTCAGGGGACACTGACTCACAGAAAAGTCAGTTGGGGCCACACAAGGGAGATGCAAGAAAAAAAACCCTTCTCCAAATCTCCCTCCACCCCCAGCCTTACTAATGTGGCCCGAACTCTGCTGGTGGGAATAGGGGATGTGGTACTGGGGAAGGGTATTAGTAGGTGCTGGGGCATGGGACAGGGTGGCAGTGGAGGCAAGGGACAGAGTTCTGGGATGGGGGCAGGAGGTAGGGTTCTGCACCAGGGAGGCTCTTAGTGCTCCTCAGGGTGGAAGCTCTCCCGCAGGGCCTCCTAGATACTGACAGCCCCCCGATGGACTTCCCGGATGGCAGCCTGCAGAAAGTGCAGGTAGGCTCGCAGCAACGCATCCAAGCGAAGCACAAGAGTGCCCAGGGGCAGCTCTGGCTCCATATTGTGGAGTGCTGTGGTGTCCCGAGTGAGGGCAACCAGAGCACACAGAGACAAAATGTTTTGCTGTCCCTCATAGAGGTAGACAAGCAAGCAGGGAAACCTGAGAACTTGCTGTCCAGGAGGGTCCCTTTAAGCACAGACCTCAGATAGTCTCAGGCAGCAGCCCTACACAGTAAGTCCTGACCTGGTGCCCTGCTGGAACTGGTTCCAGCCAGCCTTAATTGCGATTCAGAATGCACTCAGTGTGGACGTGCTATTTCAAAATAGAAAAAAGCTATTTCGAAATGTATTTTGTGTGCAGACACGTTATTTCGAAATAATACTGTAGTGTAGACATACCCTCAGTCTTCCTTCATAGGTCATGTTCTCTAGACCTTTAATCATCCTTGTTGCTCTTCTCTGGACTTTCTCCAATTTCTCCACATCTTTCTTGAAATGTGGTGCCCCGAACTAGATACACTACTCCAACTGAGGCCTACTCAGCGCAAAGAAGAGCAGAAGAATGACTTGTGTCTTGCTCACAACACTCCTATTAATGAATCCCAGAATCATGTTTGCTTTTTTTGCAACAGTGTCACACTGTTGACTTATATTTAGCTTGTGTTCCACTATGACCCATAGGTCCCTTTCAGCAGTACTCCTTCCTTGAAATAGTGTCTTTAAATAGGATCTTTGCAGACAACAGTAACAGTGTCTTTTGGGTTTACTGAGCCATATTGTGTTAGCTAATCTTAATAAGGAGTCATGGATGACCTCTACATGCAATCTGAAAGGAAGTTTCAGTATTTGCAAATGGACTCTTACAGCACAAAGTTTTGTCTTCACAGCAGGTAACAGTGTATATTATCGCACAAGATAAATAATGTTGTCAGAAAGTTCGCTAAGATAGAGGCTACAGACAGATAATTACTGAACATAAAGTCTGTAGGAATTAATTGTAATCAAGATTTGGAATGATGAAAGAATAAATCCCCGCCCTTAGACTAGCAAAGAACCTGGTGGCTTTGCAAATTTACGGGACTGGTGACCAGTTTAGTGGGTGGATTAAGTAGCTCAAGTGTCTGGGAAGCCAAGGACCAAAACCATACCTTGAGCAACTTGTCAAATTCATGCCCATTGTATTAGGAGTTTGATTGAGTGCAGGGTACTGTTCCCCCACATGATGACCTCGCCAGCTGGTATCCAGCACAGAGGCTGACTGGACTGAGCCACAAGTGCCAGCTTCCAATTGTCCTGGAGTGCCCAACCCTCACTCAGTCCCCCTCCCCCCTCCATTGGCATTCTGCATTCCGTCTCTTCCTGCAGTGCCCCACTCCATCCTCACCGGCAAGCATGCCCCATCCCCACTCCTCCTCCTTCCTCTCAGCACCTCCTGTACACCACAGAATGGTTAATCATGGTGGGAGGAAGGAGCTGGAGCTGGTGAACAATTTACAATTAGTGGTATATGCTACTAGTTGAGTTTAGTTCTAACTTTTGCATTAGTTCATAGAAGGGATGTCCCTCCCATTATGCTGTGTTAATAATCATTAATATGGAGCCAGAAAGTTACTGGGCTTGGGGGTAGCTTCTGACCCATCTATGTCTGCTGCAATCTCCACAGAAAGCTGTTCCTCCAGGAGGCCAGAATGTACTGCTGCTGCTGCTGCTCCTGCTCCTGGCCAAAGCTTGCTCTGGAACCAATTTGGACCCAGAACATGCTGCTGCTGCTGCTAGGTCCATAGGCACTGGCTTAATGGGTGATCTAACCTTGGAGCATCCATGGGGAAGAAAATTGAGAATGCTTAGCACCCAACAGCCAGGGTCCCTACCCACCTCCTCGCTCCTCCTCCCCCAGTACCTCCTGTCCGCTGACAGCTTCGTACTCAGCAGGAAATTTTTCCATGATAAGCCATTTCAGGAAGTTGCTTCTCACCTTGTAGTTGTGCAGTGCCATGGTGTTATTACTGTTCTCTCAATACTGCTTAGGAGGGGCACTTTTTCCTTTCTTTGCTGGTATGCTGTCCACAGGTAGAGGAGTAAACTCACTGAACAAAGGAAAAGAAAAATCCCATGCCTGCAACACTTTACATTTTTTAAATCCTTCTGGAGTGGAGGCCTTCAGTGAAATCCAGCAGGATACGTATTGTATTTATGCTTAAACTGATACTCCTGAACCCTAACATTTACCCATTCTTTCCCTTTGCTAGTTTAAGGCCCCCTTGTGATTTTTAAAAATAAAAGGACTTACCACAGTAAGGGTACGTCTAGACTACAGGGTTTTGCCGACAGAAGCTTTGTCGACAGTATCTGTCGACAAAACTTCTGTCGACAAAGAGCGTCTAGACACATTCAGTTCTGTCGACAAAGCAGCTTGCTTTGTCTACAAAACCCTGTAGTCTAGACACAACCCTACATGCAATAACACCTTCTGTCGACAGAACTCTGTCAACAGAAGGTGTTATGCCTCGTAAAATGAGGTTTACCAGCATCGACAAAACTGCTGAGTTCTGTCGACGTTATGTGGTAGTGTAGACGTAGGTATAGTTTTGTCGACAAAAGTCCACTTTTGTCGACAAAACTCTGTAGTCTAGACACACCCTAAGACACTAGAACTGTTGATCACATTAAGACACACAATCAATAAAGCTGACCATGTGAGATCCATCACTAGATTACTTTACAAAGCAAATGCAGTATTTTGAGGTTAACAACAAACTTTTGAGTGCACATTTTTCATAGAATCAGAGATGTCAGAAAAGGGAAAATACCTGTTAGATCAACTAGTGCATCTCACCCCACCTATCCCAATACAAAATCGCCACACACCCTCTCTAAGCTGACAAAAGCCCAATAGACCAGTTTCCCTTGCTAAAGTTAGGATTCTGAGGGCTCCTTCTGTGTAGCCTACTGACTCACAAAACTAAAATAGGCTCTTCTCATAAAGGGTTCACACTTCAGATGCTTCCTTGATCTATCCAATTTTCATGTACTTTTGGCTTAATTTCAATATTTTCTAGATGGCTATCTGGTGCTGCAATACATAGTAATTTTAGGATTTTTGAACCTTTCTTAACTCATCTTTACTATTTGTTCAGAAAAGGATCACTACCATTCCAATGTCTCTTTTTTAAAAGATATCTTACACTAACTCCCTCGCATGCTGAAACATAAAGCATAGTAACAGCATTTACGTACTTTACATAAATTCTTTCATTCCATAATGTCCTCCACAGATCAGATGAATTACATGTGAAAATGTAGCAAACCACTGTACAAAAGGTACCTCCAGCGAATCTGCACCTAGCATGGGATAGATGTTGTCTACCCCAATCTTGGCTCCTAGAAACCCAGAGAGGTGCATCTGAGACCCTCCTCCCCCCGCCACACACACTTACAAATTACTCATGCTAGGAGTACAAATAATCTGGGGGTATGTGAAGTCTGTGTAACAACTGGCTACTAGCAATAATTTGAGCACATATTTATACTGCTTTTGAAGCACTTTTGTTTAACTATTTAAAAGACATCTGCATGTTGAGATACAATTCACATGTTAGCTTGTATTTATTGGGCTATATACTGCATTATACAAAATAATCACCTTACCCAGCACTGAGATGCAGCCACCTCTGATGCAGGATAAAATTATTTTATAACACATACCAACTCTACAGTTTATAACAGGAAGTAAAAAATACTGTATCCAGCTGAAACTGTATCCACAAAGGCCAGGTTATTTCAAGTTATGACAGTGTCAGTTTCATCCTAAACCCCACATTTTAAAAGTTTATAAAAGACAGCAGCTCTAATATGCATCTGATAATCTTGCCAGGCCAGCTGCCAGAATGCAGACATATCTTTCAAACAAGGTGTGAGTATTAACTTTGATGTGAGTAACTTTGCTTGACTGTTTGCATTTTTCTTTGTCTTTCAGGTTATTTCAATTACAGTGTTAGTTGGGGTTCTGTATGTGGGTACTATCTGAGCCTTTTATCACGTGATCACCCTTGATCAATCTCAATCAGCCTCATGATCACCCTCCCCTGTGGGGTTAATGGAAAGTAGTGCTGACTTAGCAGAAAAAGCCTTAAATGCCAGAGGCTAAGTTACTAGAGGACCACAAACATGAGCGTTGGAGAGGGAATTTGTAAGAGGGAGTCCTAATATAGTCACTATGATTAGGAAGGGTCTCACTGCCTGTACCAACATGGATCCTGTCTCCTCAACCTGTGCCTGTATCCAGACAGACAATCTGATCATGGATGTTTGTACTAGGTCCTGGTGTGGTTTTGCAGAGAGTATGGCCTGTATTTCCCCCTTACAGAAAACCAGGCTGCGCAGAGCAACCAATGTGAAGCCTGCTGGTGGAATCTTTCAGGAAACAGGTGCAAGAACTAGATGAGATGGCTAGGCTGAAAAGCATGGGTGTCCATGAGGAATTCCTTGAGAATATTCATCTAAAGACATCCAAGGCTGAGGAAGCTATCCAGCTACAAAGAACTGTTCACACACCATTGCAGGAGGAGGAGATGGCTTTGTCACAGTGAAGACACTGGCAGCTAGTTACTTCTACTCTGATGCTGCAGAATAGTTACGCTACCCTCACAATGAAAAATGAGGACTCCCCTCTAAGTTGGAAGAGAAGCCATGCACCCCCAATTCTGGGAAAACTGCAGCCACCACTCCTAGGGAAAATGTATGATAGTTGTGGTTGGAGTCTTTCTTCTGTGGGGGACAGAGGCACCCATCTGTCCTCCTGACATGGCAGCCAGAGAGGTATGCTGTCTGCCAGGGGCTCATATCTGAGACATTATGGAGGAGTTATCAAGGATTATCTGATCCTCTGATTACTACTTCATACTACTCATCCATGTGGGCACAAATGATACTGCAAGGTATGATCCTGAACACATCAGAAGTGACTACAGGGCTCTGGGAATATGGGTGAAAGAGCTTGGAGTGCAGGTGGTGTTCTCTTCGATCCTTCTGGTCAAAGGTAGAAAGCCAGGCAGAGACAGATGCATCCTGGAGGAAAATGCTATTTCTGAAGATGTTGACACCAGGAAGGCTTCCTTGACTATGGATGCTGTTCCAGGAAGAAGGACTAATAAGCATAAATAGGGTCCACCTATCAAGAAAGGAGACGAGAGTATTTGGATACAGACTGGCTAAGTTAGTGAGAAGGGTTTTAACCTAGGTTCAGAAAGGGCAGGTAATCAAAGCCCATCGGTAAATCAAAAACATGGAGACCTGTGAGATGGGTCAGAAATTTGGGGGAGCATGGACTGTAATACCAGGGATAAAAGGAGCAACAAGACAGAACAGGGGTGGGAAGAAATCAAATCAGTATCTCAGTTGTCTGTATACTAAAACAAGAAGTATGGGGAATAGACAGGAGGAACGTGAAATACTAGTAAATAAAACAACTATGACATAGTTGGCATTATAGAAACTTGGTGGAATAATATGCATGACTGGAATATTAGTATAGAAGGGTACAGTTTGCTCATCAAAGGCTGGCAGATCAAAAAAGGGAAGTCTTGCTTTACATATGAAATTGTATATACTTGGATTGATGTTGAGATGGACACAGACTTGTTGAGAGTCTCTGAATAAGGATAAAAGGATAAAAAAACAAGGATGATGTCATGGTAGGGGTTTACTACAAACCACTTAACCAAGAAGAGCCTTTTTGAACAATTAACAAAATCGTCTAAAGCATGGGACTTGGTATTGATGGGAGATTTCAACTATCCAGACATCTGCTGTGAAAGTAACACTGCAGGGCACAAATTATCCAACAAGTTCTTAGAATGTATGAGAGATTTTTTTATTTCAGAAAACAGAGAAGGCTACTGGGGGGAGGCAGTTCTAGATTTGATTTTAACAAATAGGGAGGAACTGGTTGCAAATTTTAAAATGGAAACCTTCATGGGTGAAATGATTCTAAGGAATGGTAGAGAGAGTACTGCAAAATAAAAACTATGGATTTAAAGGTGGCAATCTTTAGTAAACTCAGGGAGTTGGCAGGTAAGGTCTGACAGGAAGCAAATCTAAGAGCAAAACAATTGAAGGCAATTGGCAGTTTTTAAAAGAGACATTATTAAGGATGCAAGAGCAAACTATCCCCACTGTGCAGGAAAAATGGAAATTATGACAAGTGACCATCCTGGCTTTACCAGGACATCTTAAACAATCTAAAAATAAAATAAAATTTATAAAAAGAGTCCTGCAAAAAGTGGAAACTAAGTCAAATGACAAGGGATGTATACAAACAAACAGCAGAAGGCTGTACTAGCAAAATTAGAAAGGCCAAGGTACAAAATGAGCTTAAATTAGCTAGAGACATAAAGGGTAACAAGAAAACATCCATGATCCTACAAATATATTAGAAGCAAGAGTAAGACTAAGGACAGAGTTGGACCATTACTAAATGAAGAGAGGAAAACAGTAACAGGAAATGTAGAAGACACTGTTGTGTTCTGTTCAAAGACACAAGCTGTCATGGGTAATGATTGCATCAGCTTGCTTGAAACAATCTTGTTTCCTGTTAGCTATCTTGATCCTTCTGGTTGGTTGGTTGGTTGGTAAGAAGCAGCTGCGTCAGAGTGACAGCACATCTCAAACATTCTTTTTCTAGTCACATGACAATGAAGGCATATTATCAAAAATACTGTTAGCAGAAATTGCATCTTCCCAAACTTTAGTAACTCACATTTCATACTTGATGGGTGCAGGGCTTCTGGTGAAGCTGCCCCTTTCAGGAATTTTCTTGCACACATCAGCACTGCACCAGTCACAATAGTGATCTATATACAACATTTCTCTTCTTGCACAGACATGCTAATAGAGCTACAAAATACAAATGCTCACATAAGTTTATTGCAAAAAATGGCATACACGCACATGCATCCAACTGTTGGACTGAAAAACAATGGACATATACCAAACACATGCATGTTATATACAGTGACTGAAGAGAGAAACAAATCAATAGCACTTGCCTTGTTAGTGTATATATGTAGCAAAATTGAACCATTACATAAGAACGGCCACAGTGGGTCAGACCAATGGTCAATCTACTCCAGTATCCTATCTGCCGACAGTGACCAATACCAGATACCCCACAAGAAGGGAACATAATAGGTAATCCTCACATGATCCATTTGGAAAATGTGTGTTGAAACAAAGCCGTTCCCTGTGACATTCTCTCTAAAGTTTCTTTGCACAGCTACAGAGTCCATGGAGTGATACATTCTGGTGTTCTTTGAGTAAATGGGTTTATTTATTCATTAAATAAGAAATACAATTATCATCTGAACAATGTGTTTAGCAATTGGAAGGACTGTTTCAGCTCACTATGAACTGCACATTCAATCAAGGCACCAGATATTCTTGTTGTTCACCTAAGGGGAAATGATTTGGGAGTGTGTAAAGGGATTGATTTAATGATCAAAGCTAATAGGGACTTCAGTCAGATTCTAGAACTTTTTTCCAGGAATAAAAAAGTTATTTGTTCAGGCATGTTGCAACATAAAGTATGGCAGGGAGCTGTGAAGCCTACTCAGGTCAATAAACGTAGGAGGAATGTGAACACAGAGATGGTCAATTTCATAGATGGCGGGACAGAAAGGAGTGAATAATTTCTCATCTGGACATAGCTTATGGGGCACCAGAATTATTCAGGGAGGATGGGGTTCACCTGTCAGACTTGGGATTTGACACATTTTGGCTGATATTAATAAAGAAGGGTACGTCTACACTACAGCACTAGTTCAAACTAACTTAGTTCGAATTAGTTAATTCGAACTAAGCTAGTTCGAACTAACGCATCTAGAACTAAAAACGAGTTCGAACTAGCGTTTTGCTAGTTCGAACTAGCGCGTCCACACTGATTGGACGCAGGGGGGCATTTAAGGGCAGCTGAAACCGGTTCTGGCAGGGCATCAGGTCAGCAGTTGCTTTGTGTGGCTGCTGTCTGAGGCTATCTGAGGCTCGAGCTTAAAGGGAACCCCCTGGACAGCCGGTTCTCAGCTTTTCCTGCTTGCTTGCCAACCTCGCCGAGGGACAGCAAAGCGTCGGTCTCTGTGCCCGTCTGTGTCGGTGCTTCCCTTCGGGGGGGCCGCCGCAGGTGGCAACATGGAGCCACGGCTCGCCCTGCACCTTCTGGTGCATGTTCTGGACTTGCTGCTGCAAGCCTGCCAGCAATGGCTCGAGGCTGCCTGGCACCACCTGGGGAACGTCAGCCCCCTGCCTCTCCGCCTGGCCGCCCTGGGGACCATGGAGGAGCCGCGGCGGCGCCCCGGCACTGGCGTGCCCCGCCGCATCTGGCGTCTGGACACCAGCAGCGACTGGTGGGACCGCATCGTCCTGGAGCGCTGGGACGACCGACAGTGGACCCAGAACTTTAGGATGAGGAGGGACACCTTCCTGGAGCTCTGCAAGTGGCTCGCCCCTGCCCTGCAAAGAAGGGACACTCGCATGAGGCCCGCCATCCCCCTCCAGAAGCGGGTGGCCATCGCCCTCTGGAAGCTCTCCACGCCGGACAGCTTCCGATCCGTCGGGAACCAGTTCGGCGTGGGGAGATCCACTGTCGGAGCGGTGCTCATGCAGGTACGGCGCTCGTCGGCCACCGAGCCGGGGGGGAAGGGGGCTGCGAGGAGGGGATGGGCCGCCCCAGGGACAAAGGGGGGGGGGCGGGAGGAGGCGAAAGCGCCCCGCACCGGAGGGGTCGGGCTGTCCCGGCCGTACTACCCGCCGCCAGGGGGGTTGCTTCCGGGAGTGGGGCGCGGGGCACTGCCAGGGCACGCACGCTCCCAGCCACCCGGGCGCCCCACTGATTGGCACTTTGCTGTGTCTCTCTCCGCAGGTGGTCAAGGCCATCAACCGGGTGCTGCTCCGCAGGGTGGTCCGCCTCGCCGACCCGGACGCCGTCATCCGGGGATTCGGCGCCCTCGGCTTCCCCAACTGCGGGGGGGCCATCGACGGGACGCACATCCCCATCCGTGCCCCGGAACACCAGGCGTCCCGTTACGTGAACCGCAAGGGGTACTTCTCCGTCATCCTGCAGGCCGTGTGTGACCACCGGGGACAGTTCACGGACATAAATGTGGGCTGGTCCGGCAAAGCACACGACGCACGGGTGTACCGCAACTCCTCCGTGTGCCAGCGGCTGCAGGACGGGACCTTCTTCCCCGACCGCCACATCAGGGTCGGGGACGTGGACATGCCCGTCTGCCTGGTGGGGGATGCCGCCTACCCACTGCAGCCGTGGCTCATGAAGCCCTACACGGGGCACCTCAATCCCTCCCGCCAGGCCTTCAATAACAGGCTGAGCAGGGCCCGCATCGTGGTGGAGGGGGCCTTCGGGCGACTGAAAGCCCGCTTTCGATGCCTCCTCACCCGTCTGGACCTGGCCGAGCACAACATCCCTCCCGTGGTGGCGGCATGTTGTGTGCTCCACAATTTGTGTGAGCGGAAGGGGGAGGCTTTCCTGCCAGCCTGGATGGCTGAGGCTGACCGCATGGCTGGACACTACGGTCAGCCCCGCACCACCGCTGTCCGGGAAGCCCAGCGGGGGGCCATCCGGATCCGGGAAGCCCTGCGGGAGAGCTTCCAGGTGGAGGAGGAGGAGGACTGACCTCTCCCTGCATGCCCCACCGGGGCCTTCTTCCACCCTACCCCCCCCTTCCCCTTTCCCCTCCCTACCTACTGTCAAATAAAGACACCTGTTTTTCAAACAAAAACGTCTGTTTATTTCACAGAACTGGGGTGGGGGAGGGAGGAATGAAGGTGGGAGAAGGGAGGGGGAAACCTGGGACGAGGGAGCTGGAAGGGGAGGGGAGGGAAGGGAGGAAGGGAAAGGAAAGCTCAGGGGTGGGAGTCCGGCTGCCTCTCCCGTCTCGCCACACTGCGGGCCCGGGGGCGTCGGTGGGGAATGGTTGTGGGGGGGGGGCAGAGAGGACAGGGGGTGTGGAGGAAGCAGGAGCGGAAGCAGGAGCAGAAGCAGGAGGAGCAGGGGGAGCAGGGGGAGCAAGAGGGGGAGAAAGAGGGGGAGCAGGGGGAGCAAGAGGGGGAGAAAGAAGGGGAGCAGGGGGAGCAAGAGGGGGAGAAAGAGGGGGAGCAGGGGGAGGAGGAAATGGAAAGCGGTCCAGCAGGCTCTGGAGGTGGCCTCGCAGGGCACGGCCCTGCTCCTCCAGGGCCTCCAGACTCCTCCGGCGCAGCCTGAGGTCCTCCTGGACCCAGTGGTCCTGGAGACGGAGCTGTCGGTCCAGGAACCGGAGATGCCGCCTCTGGTAGTCCTCCTGGTTCCTGGCTGTCCTGCTTGCCCGGGCGCGGGCGGCTGCTGCAGGCGGTGTGGTGCGCCCTGCAGGCCCCGGTGCTGCAGCTGTGGTGCAAGAAGACCAGCGGTCAATTACCCCAGGGGCCCAGGTGTGTGAAACCCAGCTCCCCTCTGCAAGGCCAGGGCCCCTGCAGGATCCCCAGCTGCTGCTCCGTGGTGGGCAAGGCCCAGGCGCACGGTCCCGGGGCTCCCTCTCGCCCCAGCCCCCCGTACACATAAGGGGAACACGAGGGTACTCACAGGTGGACGCCTCCCCGGCCTCTGACGATGCAGGCGAGCGGCTCAGTGGGGTGCCTCGGGGGTCCCGGGTCCTGGGAAGGCTGGAGGCAGGCTCCTGGCTCTCAGAGCCCTCTTCCTCCTCCTCCGTGTCCAGGAGCGGTCCCTCTGCCCCGGGGTCAATCACGTCCCGGGGGGCAGGGACAGCATGAGGCCCCAGGATGCGGTCCAGGGCATGGAAGTGGGGGCAGGCCTCCGGGTCGGCCCCTGGCAGGCAAGCCCGGGAGTAGGACTGCCGCAAGTCCTTTATTTTGCAGCGCACCTGCTCCCGGCTGCGCTGGTGGCCCCTGGCGGCCAGACTGGCAGCCATGCGTCCGTAGACGGCCGCGTTCCGGTGGCTAGTGCGGAGATCGTGGACATTGGAGGCTTCCCCCCAAACCTCGATGAGGTCCACGATCTCCGCACTTGACCAGGCGGGCGCCCGCCTTTTGCGCCCCCGGGCAGGCTCCCGGGAGCCGCCAGGCTGGTCGTGGGGAGCAGTGGAGGGCTGGGAGCCCTCGGATGGCTGGCTCATGTTGTGGCAGGTGCAGGCTGTGCAGGCACGGGTGCTTGCAGCCTTGCAACTGGCACAAAGTGAGTAGCCAGCCCGTGGCCCTTTAAGGGCTCCGGGGCCGGGAGGGGGGCAATAGAGTTTCCCTGGTGTTGGCCAGAGTGGCCACCAGGGAAACCTGGGAAGCCTTAGCCTCCCACTAGTTCAAACTAAAGGGCTACACAGCCCTTAGTTCGAACTAGCTAGTTCGAACTAGGCGTTAGTCCTCGTAAAATGAGGTTTACCTAGTTCGAACTAAGCGCTCCGTTAGTTCAAATTAAGTTCGAACTAACGGAGCGCTAGTGTAGCGCCTAGGAAAGTTAGTTCGAACTAACGGACGTTAGTTCGAACTAACTTTCTAGTGTAGACATACCCGAAGGTATTAGTAGATGTCTGGGAACTCAGCTTAGTTATGGGAAAGGGGAAAGATGACACCCAAGCTAATTGAAGGCACCTTGTTGTAATGGAGATCCAGTGCAGGTAGTCTGTAGGAAAGGGATATGGTAACCAGATAAAATGGACTGGCAAAGAAGAGGAGGTCAGGGATCTTATGTCATGTACAGAGGGAAGCACTACCCTCTCCATGCATCTGACGAAGTGGGTCTTTGCCCACGAAAGCTTATGCTCCTACACTTCAGTTAGTCTATAAGGTGCCACAGGACTCCTCGTCGCTTTTGCAGATTCAGACTAACACGGCTACCCCTCTGATACTTACCCTCTCCTTTATAGCCCACTTTTAACTCTCATTCAAGGAAGGACATGGCTGGGCCCCAGCAATGCAGAAAATAAGTGTGGGTAAAGGGAGTGGCCTGACAGCAAATCCCTCCCCCCCCCCCATATATGTAAATGATTATAGAATTACTTCCTCGGCACACATTTATCTGTGGAACACTTTCAGACATTTAGGGGAAAACTTGTGGTATAATTAAATCATATCTAGTGGCTCCTGTCCTTCCTGCTTCCTGATTTGAATATTCAACAATCTTATAAATATTTCTGAAAGTTTGTTTGTTTGACCCGAAAGATCTCCGAAACAGTAAGAGCTAGAAACACCAAATTTTGCACAGGGACTACTGATTTCCTAACTTAAATAACTGGATTGGTTATATCTCAAAATTGGTTCCCCTGGTTCCCCCAAAGCCCCAATTGGGCCCACTGATAATTAGCTTTTAGTAACGCCTGATCATAGGTATTTGCTGGACTCTTCTGTTAAGCATAGCACATAAACTGCAACTACGAGATCCTAGAGCACATACCATGTGGGCACCTGCAGCACCATCAAGGCTGCAGTGGGGCAGAGAATCAGTAACCTCCCCTATAGTAGGGCACTAGCAGGTCTCCAGGACAGAACCAAATGTGGCTGATGCTGGCTGGGGTCTTGCCTTGCTAATTTGTGGCTGGGAGAAGCCGCCAGTTATCACAGCCTCTCAACATCTTCACACAGCCAGGCTCCGACTGAACCCCTTCTGAAAATTAAAGTTGCTTTCCTCCCCACACACCCAAACGAGCCATCCCACCACTTGTCCTCCTTTGGGCTGCATGCGTTCTCCTGGCAGGGCTGTGTGTGTTATCAGTAAGTGCCATGGGCATTATGCACTTTGCAGGATTCAGCTCACAGTGCAAAGAGGAGGTGAGTAGGAGGACAAGATTTTGAACACCATAGAGTCTGAGGAGGACACGGTACACTCAGACAGCGTATTCTCATTAGAACAGGTACGTTCAAGTGCTGCATGTTCTGATCATCACTAATTGCACCTGGTCTGAAGGTGTTTCGCTTTGTCTGATCAATGCAACCGGTCCAGCTGCCACTAGGAAGTCCATTCAGGTTGCCCCATGGAGCGTGCACTGAAGGCACTCAGAGAGTGGCTACTTGGGGAGTAGTGATTTGCTGCTGCTGAAGAGCACAGGAGACATCCCCTCCATTTCTCAGGGCTTCTGGCAAGGAGGCTGCAGGCATTGGTTTGCATAGAGTCTTTAAGGGAAGATGGGCCTTCCTGATTTGTGGGGATTGAGAAAAGAGACCCTGCGGGATTTGTCATTTTATAAGAACATCACTAGCTATGTTAATTTCTTAAAGTAATATATCAGAGAAAAGTATTTCCAATAAAATATGCTATATTAATATAATTGACGTAGTTCATTCATCACACCTCTTACTATATTTTCCCCAGGCAACGCCGGGTATTTCTGTTAGTAGAATATAAATATTCCTTCCTTAGGGTAACAAAAAAAGGAGGAACAGATTAAGGGTGGAATAATCTAACTTGTCATTAGGGTGGGTAAATCAATGGTCCTGCAAATACACTGTACAACATTTCTTGACTAGGGCCAGTTCATTTTTTCTTGTGCTGAAGGAGAAAGTTATAGTTTATAACTATATATAACCTACAAAATATAAGCAAAAGTCATTAGCATCACACTAAGAATGGGTTAATGCTAATATATCTTTATGAATATGTGAATTGCAGTGTTTTAGTGGGATTGAAAGAACTATGATTTCAATTTATTTTAAAATATGCACAACAGCTAAGAAGTAGCTCTTTCCTCTTCTCTGCATGAAGAGCAGGATGAGTTAAGGCAGAGAAGGAACACTGGAGCACCAGATTTAGGAAGGGTGAGTCGGGGCCAAGTGCTTTTGATGGAAGGTGGGAGTAAGTCAGGATGTCAGGGACTGGAAGGAAATTTGGGTTGGCTACTCTGCATGGAGAACAGGGAGAGTTGGGGGGCAGAAGAGAAAAGTCAGAATGTGGGAGAAAGTTAGGGAGTGCTCTGAATGGGGGAAGAAGGAAAGCTACGGAGACTTGATGGCGTGAGCATTTAAATGCTTTCAGCCAGAAAAACTAGCAATCAAGAACCTTTTGGCAGATCTGAATTTAACTTAAAGCTGCTAAACACATCATTTGACACGGCTTCAAATCTTGACCAAACCTTTACTGGAAATTACAGTAGCAAAACATAGCGGATTCTCTTGGGAAGAGAAAAACATTGCAGCAAACACTGTTAATCATCTGGCAGTTTACAAACATTAATTTCACTTAAAAAGGAGCATTCCAAATGATTGTAGAATTTGATGGAAAATGTTGTTGAACACACAGCATTTAAGGTTCTGGCAGTAATAATCATGGTCAAACTTCTTGGGCCCAAAATGTGATTTTTTTTCCCCTTAAACCCTTACAAGGAGACAATATTTTAAGTCCCTTAGGGTTCCAACCTACACTTATTCTTAGTGAAACCAGTCCTTCAGCTAGCCAGAAAATTCACAAATAAAACCCAAACAATTCATTGTAGGGACCTATGATGAACAAAGTTGCATATGAATGCTATTGTTATTGTAAAAGCTGCAAAGGTTTCCTGGAAACTCAGCTTTGGAGTTGCTGGATAGTACAAGCGTAACTAGACATTGTAACTAATATGCAACCATCCAGGAACTTGGTGGTTCCCACTGTATTACCCTCAAAGCCCCAAATATGTTTCATGACAATCACAAATCTCTACTGCTTAAGTTAAAGAAAAATCTTCATTAGCCACACAGTATTATGACACTGGGGAACAGAAAAGATTTTGTTGAGCACAAGGCAAAAATGCATATGCACACAAGCCAGCTTCTTTACATTTCAAATCTTTCCAGATGCTCATACCTGAAACTTGGATGTAAGAACAGGGTTTTGCACACTATACGTGGTAGAAGTGCCACAAAAACATGCTTTATATCAGGCCATACATCCACTCACTCATTCTCCTCCCCCTTCTTTCATGCCTAATACTTGGATTTCTCCTCATATCAGTTAGAACTTGTCTTCCATCCACAACCACTAGCTCACAGACTTATCTCTGTCATTAATAACTACCAATACTATTCAGTTTAAGATAACTAGTTTAGGGACATGTTAACTTCTCAGTTACATTATGGCCATTTTTCAGATGAGTCAATTTGGGGCCTAATGCTTAGGCACCTAAGCAAGAGAGGCCTTATTTCCAAATATGATGAACACCTGCAGCTTTATTAAAGGTAATGGATTAAAAGTTATAGAAATAAACAAACTACTTCTTTATATTGTTTCATTATATTTTGGCATCAGACCTTAGTATAGTGTATGAAATTCAGAGATAGTAAGCAAGAGATGATATTGTTTTAGCCTAAGAAATGTTTGATAATAATTAGTCTCTGGGTCAGGGTAAATAATCAAAATTATAGCCATGTTTCTACTATGAAAAGTTTGATATTGTGTTTTGGCAGATATTTTACTTTGTAGTTTGTTTACATATAGTTCACATGGATCTTGCATGTTCTCATCCCTTTTGCAAACCCAGTACTGCTAAAAAAGAAACCTATACAGAGAGAATTTTGTTTAACTTATCTAATCATAATAAATACTGGATGATTGTCAAGCCTTTGTTACTGACTAAAGGGACTTCATGTGGCAAGATAGGTTCTGTGCTGCATTCTGAACATTCAGTCTTTGTACATATTGGGTAAAATTTTCAAAAGCACTTACATTACTAAGGATCCCAAATCCCATTGAATTCCTGGTCCAAAATATAATGAAACATGGAAGAATAACGTATGTTACATAGACCAAGACTATTTTCATCCCGTGTACAAGCAGACAAAAGCTTGACTGATATCGGTGAAGAATATTGGCAAGATCAGGCAGAGATTACTTATGCCTGCTGATGGAAAGGCAGGGGAACAGAGTGAGGGCAGCCCACTTCATCAGCATTGCAGAATATGCACAGTCCAAGCAAAGCAGCAAATTGGGGAGGAGGTCATGTGACTGTGCATGCTCCCCTTTCTCATCACTTTTGATCAGGTCTTATTGGACCTTGATCATCATGTTCTTGGTGATTTTATCCTAGAAAATGAGGTTGGCAAGGCAACAGACATCAAAGGGTAGTTAACTCAAATCTTTTTATAAAGCCCATGAAATAGTTCATATGAATAGTACATAACCTTTAGTCCTTATCAAACTGTGTCAGATTCGGATTGATGAAGGGTAATGGCTATGAAGTTTTGTATTTCCTAATCAATCCAGTGCTTTCAGCTTCTGATCACTTATTTACATTATGATAGTGCCTAAGTCCTTAAGGGATCAAAGTCCCACTATACCCTTTACAGATAATAATAAACAGGAAACTGCTGGTTCTATGCTTTCATTTTTTAAGGGAAAAATATTCTTTAAAGGGGAATAAAACTAAATAAAACGTCTCCCCTGTAGACTCAAATATATCTCCCATGTGGTACCAAAAAAAAAAAAAAAAAAAAAGGGAGGGGGGTGGCATTCTGTACCACCCAGTGCCTGCCCACTCCTATGTTTGATTACCACAATAAATCAGAAAACTTGTGTGTTACAGGCTTTCCTTCCATTACAGCTGTTGCTCTGGTTAACATCTTCTGAATCATCCAATTCATCAGGATCACATATAGAGAGTTTTAATCCTTTGATTTTTTTAAGTTACTTTGTTCTGAATTTTTCGCTTCATCCCCTTACTGACAGAGGAACTGGATAAAGATAAATAATTCAGAGAATCATTGTTTTTCTTCTCTGCTTTTTATTTTGGAGGGTGAATAGGGTAGTTCTCCATTTCACAGGTCTTTAGTAGCATCACTCAACACTGACGTTGTAGCATGAAATTCAAAGAGAGTGTAAACCAGTGCTGAACTTCTGAAATACAGTTAGCCCTATTGTGTTCTCAAAGTCATTAAAATGGTATCTTTGACAAATGTTTATTAAATAGACCAACAGGCTGGTTATTATTGCAGGGCCCTCCATCACTGTTATGCCTTTCAGTGCTAATTTCTCTACAAAGAGCAAAACTGGGAATAGAGTTACAACTGAAGTGTAATTACTACATAAATTATACTGAGTGTCAAGAGTGGGAAAGGGAAATGGGGGTCTGAATAGGCTAAGAGGATTGCTAATGGACTATACAGTCATTCACCTGTTCAAGTCTAATCCAGGCTGATGTACAATCACTGAGAGGATATGAGGGGAATATGTTGCCCCACAAATCTTCACCGTTCCTCTCAATGCAGCTCCCAAGTCTTGGTCACTTCATTTTTCATTGCTACTTCACTGAGCCCAGGTCAGTAGCACCTGAAGGGGGTTAGTATTTGATGACTATGCAATGGAATGTGTGCAGTGAATTTTCCAGTCTCATCAAGTTCCCAAAGTCCAAATTAGTTAAAACAATAACAATGTTAATAGTAATAGAGATGTAGCCGTGTTAGTCTGGTCTTGCTGAAAGAAAATACAGGACAATGTAGCACTTTAAAGACTAACAAGATGGTTTATTAGGTGATGAGCTTTCGTGGGCCACACCCACTTCCTCAGATCAAATTGTGGAAGAAAATTGTCATGACCATATATACCAAAGGGATACAATCAAAAAAAGTGAACACATATAAAACAGACAAATCAGATTTTAGATGTGTTCACTTTTTTTTATTGTATCCCTTTGGTAAATATGGTCATGACAATTTTCTTCCACAATTTGATCTGAGGAAGTGGGTCTGGCCCACAATTTTAATACAAATCAACAACCTAGTTAGAATCTCAGAAATGAGATCAAGAACTGACTGAGCCATGAAAACCTAACACCTAAATCAGGGCTGAAGCAGCATGAAAGATAACATACATTGTACTGCCTACACATTGGGAACTAAGATTTAAATTGAATAATTTAAATTTATGTTATTAGCCCTTAGGATCAGGAAATGTATTTGAGTACATGTGATGGGGTGCAATGTCCGTGCACTCCAAGGGTATGTCTACACTACAAAGTTAATTCGAACTAACGGACGTTAGTTCGAATTAACTTTGATAGGCGCTACACTAGTGCTCCGCTAGTTCGAACTTAATTCGAACTAGCGGAGCACTTAGTTCGAACTAGGTAAACCTCATTCCACGAGGACTAAGCCTAGTTCGAACTTACTAGTTCGAATTAAGGGCTGTGTAGCCCCTTAATTCGAACTAGTGGGAGGCTACCCCTTCCCAGCTTTCCCTGGTGGCCACTCTGGGCACCACCAGGGAAACTTGTATGCCCCCCTCCCAGCCCCGGAGCCCTTAAAGGGGCACGGGCTGGCTACGGTGCCCGTGCCAGGTGCAATCCTGCCAGCACCCAGCCAGCAGACCCTGCACCTGGCACGGCTCGAGCCAGCCACCCGATGCCCCCCAGCCCTCCGCCTCTTCCCGGGACCAGACTGGCGGCTCTCGGGAGCCTGCCCAGGACCGCAAGAGGCGGGCACCCGCCTGGTCTAGTGCAGACATCGTGGACCTCGTCCACGACCTCCGCACTAGGCACAGGAAAGTGGCCGTCTAGGGCAGGAGAGCTGCCAGCCTGGCCACCCAGGAGCAGGTTTGCATGAAAATCAAGGTGGTCCACTGAGACCCCCGACCCTGAGACCTGAGCTTAGAATAGCCATACTGGGTCAGACCAAAGGTCCATCTACTCCAGTAGCCTGTCTGCCGACAGCAGCCAACCCTAGGTATCCTGGAGGGGATGGTCCAAAGACAGTGACCAAGCCATTTGTCTCGTGCCATCCATCTCCAGCCTTCCACAAACTTTGGGAAGGGACACCATTTCTACCCCCTGGCTAATAGCACTCCATGGACCCAACCTCCATGACTTGATCTAACTTCTCTTTAAACTCTGTTCTAGTTCTAGCCTTCACAGCCTCCTGCAGCAAGGAGTTCCACAGGTTGACTCTTTGCTTTGTGAAGAACAACTTTCTGTTACTAGTTTGAAGCCTGCTACCCATTCCTTTCCTTTGGTGTCCTCTAGTCCTTCTATTATGGGAACTAATGGAGAACTTTTCTTTATGCACCCTCTCCACACCACTCTTGCTTTTATAGACCTCTATCATATCCCCTCTCCGTCTCTTCTTCTCTAAGCTGAAAAGTCCCAGTCTCTTTAGCCTCTATTCATATGGGACCTGTTCCAAACCCCTGATCATTTTAGTTGCCCTCCCCTCTCCCAGCCTCTCTCTTCCCCTCTCCCACCTCTTTTTCCCAGTCTCCCCCAGTTTTGTTCAATAGAGAGAGATTCTATTTTTGAACACACGTTTTCTTTATTTTGTACATCAGGAAGGGGGGCTAGGGAAAGGTAAGTGGAAGGAGGTGAGGGAGGAATGGGGTACGCGCCCCCAATGGGGAGGACTGGGCTGGCTCTGTGGGCTTCTCGGGGTGGAAGTTCTCCTGCAGCCGGGGTGATGGTCGAGTGCTGTGATGTTTCGTGTGTGGGCACTCAGGGCACTCCAAGCCGGGACTGCTTTGCAAGCAGGGAACCCTGAAAACTGTCTGTCTGGGGTGGGGGTCAGGTCCCTTTAAGCACAGCCCTCGGCTAGCCTGAGACAGCAGCTCCACGCTCTAAGTCCTCATCTGATGCCCTGCCGGCACTGCTTCCGGCCATCCTTAACCTCTGTTCAGGGTCCACTCTGTGTGGACATGCTAGTTCGAATTAGCAAAACGCTAATTCGAACTAGTTTTTAAGTCTAGCTGCACTAATTCGAATTAGCTTAGTTCGAATTAACTAATTCGAACTAAGTTAGTTCGAATTAGCGCTGTAGTGTAGACATACCCCCAACGCCCCCATTGTCGCGCTCTGCGAGGAGCCTGTCTTGTCGCTTGCACTGAGTGTTTGCACACTGCGGCACAGCTGGGTGGCGCCGCGAACTGGAGCAGGACGCCTCGGGCGCGTTACGAGCACACCAGGAATGACGCGAGAGGGTTTGGGCGGCTGTGACGTGTAGCTGTGATGTCATGGGGAGGAATGGGGCAGGAGAGAGATGGCAGGAATTACAAAAGGGAAATGGACACAGGAGAAAAAGGGAGACGGAGGAGGAGAGAGAGGATGGTCGCCGCAAGCGAGTGGGAAAGAGAGCAGCAGGGCTCAGCCAGCTTCAGTGAGTCATCTGCTCTGGTCGAGGAGGTGGCTGGGAGGGGTGCAGACCTCCCCCAGCTGTAGCCAGGGGAGGAAGTAGCTCAGAGTAGGGCTTCCCTGCCAGATCCCACGGACTGATGAATTACGGCAGGAATCCCCATCAGCTAGACAGGAACTGGTCTGTGCCTGTCCTTAGGGCCCTGGGCTGGGACCCGTGAGAGAGGGCGGGTCCGGGTCCCTCTACCCCGTTCACCAAGGGTGGGTACCAGCATACGAACTATTGGAAGCCGAGACTCTAACAGTGGTAGAGATGTAGCCGTGTTAGTCTGGGGTAGCTGAAGCAAAATGCAGGACAATGTAGCACTTTAAAGACTAACAAGATGGTTTATTAGATGATGAGCTTTCGTGGGCCAGACCCACTTCCTCAGATCAAATAATGGAAGAAAACAGTCACAACCATATATACCAAAGGATACAATTTAAAAAAAATGAACACACATGAAAAGGACAAATCACATTACAGAACAGAAGGGGGATGTGCTAACAGACTGCTGAAGAAGCAGGGTGGCCTGTGAAAAACTCTGAGCAGAGGGCCAATTAGGAATGTGAGTGGGACCCCATGAGAGAGGGGGACTAGCCCGCTCATTCACAGTACACTTGTACAATATTTAGAACATTGGAATCCTTGTCCTAGTTGGGGCTTCTAACAACTACTAGAATACAATTTAAAATTATAATTAACAAGACAATTTCAATTTCAGTCCAGTCCCTTTATATAAGCACTAAATTCACACAATAAAATAAAATTATAAAAAAACAAGTAGGAATGATGTCCGAACCTCCAAAGTTCTAATATTTATCTGAAACTCTGTTCTTAAAATCTCAGAGGGATATCCGTGTTAGTCTGTATCTGCAAAAAACAAAACAAAAACAAGGAGTCCTGTGACACTTTAGAGACTAACAGATTTATTAGAGTATAAATTTTCATGGGTAAAATCCACTTCATCAGATTAAATGGAGTGGAAATTACAGAGGCAGGAGGATAGATAGATAGATAGATAGATAGATAATTACCAAGTGCAGGACCAGTGTTAATGAGGTCAATTAAGTCAGGGTGGATATGGCTCATTTCCAGCAGTTGAGGAGGTGGTGTGAATACCAAGGATATGTCTACACTACCACCCTAGTTCGAACTAGGGTGGTAATGTAGGCAACCGGAGTTGCAAATGAAGCCCGGGATTTGAATTTCCCAGGCTTCATTTGCATAAAGCCGGGCACCGCCATTTTTAAATGTCCGCTAGTGCGGACTCCGAACTACCTAGTCCGAACTACCTAGTCCGTGCTGCGTGTAGCCGCGTGGCACAGAGTCCGCACTAGCGGACATTTAAAAATGGCAGCGCCCGGCTTTATGCAAATGAAGCCCAGGAAATTCAAATCCCGGGCTTCATTTGCAACTCCGGTTGCCTACATTACCACCCTAGTTCGAACTACGGTGGTAGTGTAGACATACCCCAAGAGAGGGGAAATTGCATTTATAGTGAGGTAACCAATTTAAATCCTTATTCAGTCTAAATTTGATTGTACTGAATTTGCAAATTAATTGCAGTTTGTTTCCCTTTGTAATGGGGTTTTGAAGGGGTTTTTTTGTTCTTCTTTTTCTTCTTAAAGTCATGTCAGACATATCATAAGAACTAGGTCCAAGGAGATTTCTGGAATTTTTTTTTTCCTAATCAGAATTGTCTTTAGACTAGAAGGTTCCCCATCATTGTAACATACTTGGTGAGAAGTGTGAAAATACCACTCTTTTCCTGACCTCTCTTCACCACTGCTTTGCTCCCTCTTTTTTGTTTTTCTTTCATTAATGGTAAGAACTTATGGATTTCCAAGAAAGTAGTTTATTGATCAGTATAATAGATTAAAGCACTAAATGTGAGGTTACCAAATGAAAGAGTATCTGACTAGCCATATTATGTCAGCGGGATTAACAGAAACACTTAAATTTTATTCCTAAACCATTATTTAGCATTTTGTTTCAAATTAATTTCCCAATAACTATTAGGAATATATGGGTCTGAAAAGAAGAATATATGGTAACAACAGAAGTACAATTTCTGGCATTTTTCTTTTAAAAAAAAGTTAAGAAAAGAGAAACCACACACAAAGTTTCCTTAAAAAATCTGTTTGGTATTTGCTACAGAAAGATTTAAAGAGCTGTTTTCAATTGAATTTATCTGACGTACTAGGAAGGCGTATAAAATACTTGGTATTAAAAGCTTTGAGCTTTTGCCCTGCATTGGCATAGTTGCCTAGCATAAATCTCACTATTAATGGAAAACACTAAACTAATAAGTATGCACAGAGAAAATTTCATAAAGATCCACAGACTCAAACAACACAGTTTTAGATTATTCCCTATGAATTAGGGCCCGCCAAGCAAAGATATCTGAAACATCAAGAATAAATATAGGACCCAGTCTGGCAAGATGTTGAAGCCGATGAAGTGCAGTTCATAAGAGGAATCCAGCACTTCACTGGATTAACCATGCACTCAAAATAAATGCCAAGTGAACAATTTCCTTGAATGGGTGAGGAAGCCCATCAGGCTTTGCATAGAGATTGTTTTAATTAGTAAGATAAGGGAAATAATGAATAAAAATATCAACAGAATCAATTATCCCCACAATGTTTGGCATTTATAGATAGCCTTTCAATGAAGGATCGACAAGCATTTTATGAACATAGGTGCATCATGTGGCTTAAGTAACCAACGAGGAGGTAACATTATGCCCATTTGTATGAGGAAAAAGCTGGGGCATCAATATCAACATTTTCAAAACAGAGGCCTTTAAGAACTTAGTCGCTTAAATAATGTTCTGGATTCCAAAGGTTTAAGCATCCACAGCTCCCAGAAAGAAGCACTGATAACACAAATAGTCCCATTAAAACAACTGAAACTATGTGTTAGTAAGCACTATCGCCAATGGTGTTTGTAGTATGAGGGCACAAGGTGCTGAACATTGAAAACTGAGTTGGTGGCAAACTGAAGAACAGACCCTGAAAATCTCTTGCTGTGACTACTAGAAAATGCTGCCTATTTTTGGTAGAACAATTTAACCCAAAGTCAGAATAAATACAAATCTTAAATGAAAGATAAAAAAATGAGGGAAATTCATGTAGGGCTGTGAAAACACCAGCTTGGTCTTCATTACAGGCAGTCCCCGACTTACGCGGATCCGACTTATGTCGGATCCGCACTTACGAACGGGGCTTTCTCGCCCCGGAGCTCGCAGGCAGCGATCCGCCACCTTGTCCTCCGGGGCGAGAAAAGCTGCTCCCAGTGCCCCTGGTCTGCTGGAGACCGTCTCCAGCAGACCAGGGGCACCAGGAGCAAAGCCGCAGCAGCGGCGGGTTCCCGCGCTTCTGAGGCTTTGCCAGAGCGAAGCCTCAGAGGCGCGGCACCCCGCTGCCGCTGCGGCTTCGCTCCCCGTGTCCCTGGTCTGCTGGGGGGAGGGCGCAGCTAGTGTGCCCCCCCCCAGCAGACCAGGCTTTTGTTGTGGACCCTGGGGCAGAGCAGCTGGGACGCTGCCGGTTGGTCCCGCAGTGCCGCTCTGGGCACTACTGGACCAACCCGGCAGCACCCCAGCTGCTCTGCTCCAGGCATCCTGATTCAGCCACTGCTGGTCAGTTTCAGCAGCAGCTGAATCAAGACGCCTGGGGCAGAGCAGCTGGGGTGCTGCTGGGTTGGTCCAGTAGCGCCGAGGAGCGGTGCTACTGGAGCAACCCAGCAGCACCCCAGCTGCTCTGCCCCAGGCGTCCCCACGTCAGCCGCTGCTGAAACTGACCAGCGCTGACTACAGGAAGCCCGAGGCAGAGTTGCTCTGCCCCAGGCTTCCTGGAATCAGCCGCTGATCAGTTTCAGCAGCAGCTGACTTGGGGACGCTTGGGGTTCTTAAGTTGAATCTGTATGTAAGTCAGAACTGGCGGTCAGTTTCAGCAGTGGCTGAATCTGGACGCCAGTTCCAACTTACATACAGATTCAACTTAAGAACAAACCTACAGTCCCTATCTTGTACGTAACCCGGGGACTGCCTGTAGTGAGAAGGGACGGATCCTCAGGTGATGGAGTCAGCACTAGGCCATTTTGCATCATCTAGAAACTGCCCAAAATGTATACATTACAGATGGATGGATGGATGGACAGAGACTCAGCAAAGGTAACAAATGTCCTCCTGAAACAGCATTTATCAGATGCTGATCAAGTAGGTTAGCATTTCACATAAGACTGCAAAGATATTAAAAGTTGGACAACAGAAGAGACATTGCTCAGATAATAGGATACTGTCCTTTAACATTCCTAATTGAAAAAATACCCAAACAGCAACACATCTCTGAATTTTGGGTTTTAAAAATAGAAATTGGATGAGATAAAGGTCACTATTATTCTCCACTAAACAGGAAAGACTTTTTTACTTTTAAGTCTATATTTAGACTTCAATGGAAAGTTATGTTGTAACTTGAAGAATATTGCCAAACTTTCAACAGAATTGGGAGAACAGCACAATCTTAATCCAGGCCTGGTCTGGACACATGTTATGATTTTAACAAGTGCTTTGCATTGGAAAAGTTCTCAGTCACAGCAAACATTTAGCACCATTGGAACAGATGTTTCAAAATATGTAAGGAAACAGATAATTGTAAAAGAAACATCAAAAGTTTTACCTTGAAACTCTCAACAGTATCCAAGTATAACAGGGATAAGTATACTGAGGCTCTGCTGCCTACTTCCTTATCCACCTCACGCCTATGGGGCCATTTATTTTGCTGTCTTTCAATTAAAGTCATAGGCTCCTTAAATCCTCAGTGGACAATGGGTCCTCATCACAATCATCATAATTTTGTACACTAGGCAATGTTTGTTCCAAGGAAATAAAGGACTCAGCTCAGAGATTGAATTTCCTTTCACTTCTCCAGAGTACAATCTTTCCAGTTTGGGGTTAAGCTTGTTGGCAATGCAAGGGGAAAACAGATTGTTGTCATCTGCACTCTACATGGCTTTAATTTCTAGGGCTCCTGCAGCTCTTTAAACAGTCACTCCCTATATTAAAATAGTCTGAAATCAGACCTTCACATAGAACCTCTTCAAAACTGTGGGGTGAGAAGTTTCGGTTTAAATCCTCATATCAAAAGAAACTGCCTTTTTTCTTGTAATTTCTTATCGGCTCCAAATCCAGAAAAAGCCCAACTCTACAACCAGAGAGGATATGCCCAAAGCCCCAAATCTTATGACAAGTGCTCACAAAATTTAAGTACCATGCAAAATGGAGGAAGTATCAAAAATGTTTTTTTTCTTTGTAAGATTCCTGGCATCTTGGGCCAAAATTTTGTGAGAACTAAAGGTAAGCGTTCACCTTCCAACAATTCCAATACTAGTCCAAATTCAGCTTTAACATCTGAATCTTAACTTAAGTTAGAGCTGAACACCACTTCCTTGAACTATTTCTGCTCATATAAGGACCCTTTACATGGGGTATCAGTGGGATTTGAACCTAAGCCTTTTAACACTGGAACACAGAACACCACCCTTTATACTACAGGAGGGCCTCCATTATTTAAAATCAGTATAGGCTGTTATCCCCTACTTTAACATTCTTTATTAGTAGTACGGACTCTCCATGAACAACAGACTCCCCTCAAAACACTTTTGTTAAATAGAGGGGACCACGAGGTATAAATATTACCATCCAAAAGTCTCCCACCCATTCCAAAGACAGCCTCAATTTTCCAAGCAGACAGGGATGATAATGTGCTGATAAAAATCAGACAAGTACCACCTGTGGGGTCTTGCAGTTGTCTCTCCAGCCAATGTAAGAACAGCTTTGATGATATCTAAAGGAAACCACATCTGATCTTAATCAGCCCGAAGAAAGTAACTGAGCTTGAGGCTTCAGAAGTAGCATGCAAAAAATGCAGTTTATTTTGCATTCAATACGAAATAGCCTTCATAAACATCCCTATCTTCCTAGTCAAAGAAATAAAAAGAACTTACACAGCATGTTTCATCTGACATACGTTTTCCCCATTTCTAGAAGGTAAATTGAGTCACTAAGAGGTATAGTGATTTCCACATGGTCATGCAGTGAAAACCTGCATTCTTGACTGGCAGAACTCTAATCACAAGATCATGCTGAATGTTAGGGATGTTAAGAAGTTAATAAATACCTAATCGTGTCGTTGATAGAATTTTGGCTGTGGCTCTGTAGTGTAAATGTAGTCAGGGCCAGGCGGGCAGGCGGCCCATCTCATAATTACATTTAAACTACAGAGCCGTAGCAGGAGTAGCTCCTGGACCAGTGTGAGCCAGGACTGAGCCAACATTGCACTTTTTTGCTCACACCAGGTCCAGCAGCCCCTGTCCCGGGGGGGGGGGGGGTCCCAGCAGAGGAGATGGGACCCCCCCTGAGGACAGGGGCTGTACCAGCAGAAGCTACTTTGTGGCAGCCTCCCCTGCCCTCTCTCCCACACTGCTGCCTCTCATAGAGGCAGCTGTGTGGAAGCAGGGAGCAGGTGGCACCACAGAGATGGTGCTGGGGAGAATCAGGTTTTAAGATGGCTCCCCCCAGGACCAGCCTCTGATACGGAGGCAGCAAGAGGGGGCAGGGAGTGCAAGTAGTCAAGTTGACTACCTGATAAGCCTAGGCTTATCGGGTATTTAACTACTCGAATACATCCCTACTGCATGTCTTCTCTCAACGTAGCTTTTTTAATTGAACGCAAAATAAAAGTTCTCCTCCTCTTTCTCTGATCATGCTGTGCAAGCAAGCAGATGTTACAGTGTGTAGAGGTTTGCTGGATTAAGATTTGAAACTGCTGCACTTATAAATGCTCATCTTTTCTGTTTCCAGTTGTGTTTGGTTCCAGCTAGCTGTTAAACTCCCTGGTTTAAGTACATTATTTGTTGGTGTGGGAGATACTGTTCTTACACAGAAATAGCCTGTGTGAGAGTGCTGGCTGCCATCCTAATGACGAGGTGGATCCTCCTTTGCTGGCTACGCCTAACACCTGTTAAGGGACGCTGACCTCATAACTAGGGGTACATTGAGTCCTGGCTCCAACACTCTTTAAGCAAGGCAGCTCTCAATGTGGTGAGCACACATCATAGATAATTAAAGAATTCTTATAATAAAGAGTCAATGAAATAAAGTGTGTGTGTGTGTGTGTGTGTGTGTGTGTGTGTGTGTGTGTGTGTGTGTGTGTGTGTGAAAGAGAGAGTCATGGTGTAATTAAATTATTTGTGAGTTTGTCTAAGAACAAGCTACGTTGAGAGAAGAACAAACCCTAGTTACATTTAATTGTTGATTTTATACCATTCTATTTCTTTTGTCTGTTAAAAATACTCTCTTTTGCGTGCAGAATGAAATGACTAGACATCAATGAAAAGGAAAACTCATCAGGCACTTGACTGCTGAAATGTCAGATGTTTGGGCTCTTATTCAAAACAATTTAGTGGAACTGAAAGGGATGCACATATGTTTGCTGCCATAGAACCTATGTAACAGTCCCTTTCCATTATGGTCACATCTCAGTCAGCTGAGAGGACTGCCACTGAAGAGATTCAGTGCAATGCCTCTCAGTGGAGAAAAGTGATGATTTGACAGATCTGAAAGAGTGGTGGCACTATCAACTTCATCTTCCACACATGCCAGAGCTCTATTTTGGAGGGACTACCTCTCATGGTAACAGTAGTTTAGCCTCCACGGTCCATTGGCCTCTGAGTTGCCTTAGCTTCTCCAATAAATCTGTCGACAGCAGGGCATATTGTGATACCCCCCCTCAAATGATTCTCATTTGTTCCCTCAAAAAAGAATGTGATGAGCAATTAATTCCACATAATGCACAGAAAAGCCTTTATATACTAATGATTTGTCACCAACAGCTTTGAGCCTGGACTCAAACCAGTGACCTTGGGATGAGGTATGAGCTTGAACTAGATCATGGGGGTAATGGGGAGTGACTTGAAAATGCGTAAAGAGGTCTATTTTGAAGTAAGTTCTTATGTACCACTGTTCTCTGCTGTCGAAATGCAAGCTGGCCTTGAGGCTTGCAATTATGTCTGAAATTAGCATGTCAGCAGCATAGAGATCCAATCTCAGTTTTCATCGTACCATTCTCAAGCCAGGTATACAGTGCCAAAGCTTCAAAGTAACTATGTCTCAAGATTATCAAACAAGCAGAAAGAAGTGACACACCAAAGAGCCTATTCACTAAACAGTGGCTTTTATGGATCAGCCAACCATGTGAAGGTCTATTTTTCTTCTTGCTTAGGTGGCAGAAATGTTGCATTACTAAGTCTTTGAATACTAGTTATGGGCCATTTAGGTGAGTTCAGAATAGGAAGGGATGATTTATTGTAATCTAATTTCAAACCCACTTTGAATATCATGAATTAGAAGATTTGACTCAAGTTGTGAACTTTATAACATCTTGTATAAACATTCTGCTTAGCAGAGACAGGGACAAATAAAACACAAAGCAGTAAATGGAACAAAACAGACAGAAGAAAAAACACAGATAATTATACACAAGGCATACTACCTTGGATCAGTCTAACTTTTGCAGGATTCCTCTCTCTCTCATACAAAGACCAAGATACCTTGGGAAAAATTCAACAAATCATCCTTAGATTTTTCAGTCACATTTGAAGGGAAAAACTAGATAGACTGGAACTAGAAGAAATAGATACAAACTCAGAACCAGAAAAACTGAGTGGTGGGGACAATACCTGTCTTTGCACCTAGAAACATTCTCTCTGCAACTTTATTCACAAAATTCATTAACTGCTGCTGTTTTTTTCCCATGAGAGACTACATACAAGATCCTGCTATTGCTGGCCATTTAATAAAAGGCTGCACTCATGCACATACATCCCTACAACTGTCAACCTGGCTCCCAATCCTCTCTACTTTTGCTTTGCTGCTTTTGTTGCCTACAAAATGTTGATAATGTAATTGAACTTTATTGTAGGTTTGATATATGGATTAAGTGAGATTAAATGAGGGATTAAGTTAGGCACAAGTTTCATAAAACCTCAATGCAGCTTTTAAAATCTGCAAGACTAATGTTGCACATGCAAGTTTGCATGTGATTTTGTTCATCCAAAAAACTGTTTGTGAATAGAAAAAGCATATGTCATTCTAGATCAGGGATATGTCATTCTAGATTCCTACCTAACTCACGTGCATAAATGCTATTTGCACACATGAATACAAAACATGAGCATCCATAAATGTTTGGTAAGCTGTTTTGAGGCTGCTTTTGAAAATATGACTTTAAATTTAGCCAGTGGTTCAGAAATTCATTTAAAAGACAGCAGAGAGCATGGTTTCACTTAGCACATTAACAATTTAAATCAAAACGTAATCCTCACCAGAACCCCGAAGTAGGTAGCTACCATGGCACCATGTTAAGAAAGAGCTAAAAACAGGCATGCCACAAGTTTACTTAGCACCTTGTTTGAATGCAGCTTCTGCTCCAGGACAGATAGGTTTTTAAGCAGAATTTAACATAGACCATGTCTCAAACAAGATAGAAGAAGGGACCAGGGGCCTAAGAAGGGGAACAGGCTCGGGAAACAGTACATGCGAGAAGGGGGTCAAGAGGAGCCCCTTTTCTCTCCACTCTGGTCCTTACCTCCCTGATGGCAAGGTCCTGCAGCCAGGAACTCTCCATCTCTTCCTCAGCAGCACCGCACCAGCCAGGGTCTGGGGCCACTCTGAGGAACATGGAGAGAAAAGTAGATCGTCTCCTTGGCCTCACTGTTGGCACCACAGCACAGTCACTCCTGGTGGCCAGGAGATGTCACTACATCCCTGCAGGGGCTCACGGGACACTCTCACAGAACATCCCAGGCAGTCAGTTGCATTTTTTATTTTCCAGCAACTGTATTGCGTGATTTTAATCGTAGCTCTAGCCATTTGAGGGTGTTTTACTTCTCTTTATTCAAAACTGCCACTATTTCCTATTATTGTCAACGAGGCTGAAAGCCAGCAAGATGGCAGTCTATCGGCATATAGCAGGAAGCCTGTCCTTAATAAAGCTGGTTGCCACCTTCCACAGTTTTCATCTGGCTTCAAGCCATGCCTACAGGCAAAATGTCTGGCACTATAGTGCACGTGAAACTGGAAGACAAAAAGGACCATGAAGACCAGCAGAACTTGAAGACAGGAGTCAGATTTCAGGTGGACAGGGGGACGTGTGGCAAAAAGGAGTCTGAGAAGGTGTAGAGAGGAATTACGAGGATAGATGACAAAGGGGAAAGCTCAGCAGCTCCCCCAGCCTGGGGTTAATGACAGAGAAGGGAATTTCCTTCCAATCAGTCAGGAGAAGGCGGTGTTATCAGCTCTTAATCAATGATCATAAGCCACAGGATTTTGGACTCTGCAGAAGAAGCTCTTGCAATGACACAGAAGCTTCTCCAAGCCTAACATTTTTCAGGGGTAGGCAGAGCTGTATGTGAGACCATGTGGTGTTAAGGACACAGACCTCTCCTACTTTCAATGGAAGGTCCTATAGTAGTGAGCAGATCCTGGACAGCAGGAAGCAGGGAGGAATTGGGGGAAAACTACTGCTGGGTTCTGGATCCCAAACTCAGGAGCAACACTTTCTTGTCTCCTGCTGCACCGGGACATCTTCTGTATTTGGAATCAAGACAAAAGAGAAGCCAGGAGGTGATGGAGCAGAAATCAAGATAATAATAGGAAACACTGTTCCCCGGCTTTAAGGGTAAAGAGGATAAAATGTGTCTCCATTTGAGAGGCATGCATTTGTATGTGAAATTACAGGGTGACTTTTCAACTTAAAGCTATCACACACACGTTGCCAGAATAAAAGAGTTTGAATATCAAAGGACAGACTGAAGAACTTTTTTTTTAATTTCATGATTTGTGGGGCTAATCTGATTTATCATCTTTTAAGAAGGTCCAACTAATGATTTTTGATCTCCTGAGTTTGGCAATAATGATGTTAAGAAAATAAAAGACATGGGGGTTTGGGTCTCAGCACGACACTAAGCCAGCCCATCTGATAGGCACTAGCCCCATAGTTTGACAAATGTACTCTAATCCCTTTACCACTACTTGAGTGTAAAAAGCAGGTGTAATCATGAGGGAGTTAACTCCTGCTCTGCCACTGTTGGTAGAGACCATCTGTACTGAGATGTTTTCTAATAACATCCTTGATGTTATACATGTGAATATTTATACCACGTTCTCTGTGCCTGGCCCCACTATAACTTGCACTGGAGTAATCCCTTATGGAAGTAAACTGAATTACAGGCATGTAAACCAGGACAGCCAAAAGCAAATTTAGGCTCTGTGGCTCTTCAGCCACATTGCAGGTATTTTCTAGGGCTGTGTCTAGACTGGCAAGTTTTTCCACAAAAGCAGCTGCTTTTGCGGAAAAACTTGCCAGCTGTCTACACTGGCCACTTGAATTTCCGCAAGAACACTGACGATCTCATGTAAAATTGTCAGTGTTCTTGCGGAAATGCTATGCTGCTCCCGTTCGGGAAAAAGTCCTTTTGCGCAAATGCTTTTGCGCAAGAGGGCCAGTGTAGACAACGTGTTATTGTTTTGTGCAAAAAAAGCCCCGATTGCAAAAATGGCGATCGGGGCTTTCTTGCACAAAACCACGTCTAGATTGGCACGGACGCTTTTCCCGCAAAAGCACTTTTTGTGGAAAAGCGTCTGTGCCAATCTAGATGCTATTTTCCACAAATGCTTTTAACGGAAAACTTTTCCGTTAAAAGCATTTGCGGAAAATCATGCCACTCTAGACGTAGCCTAGGAGTATAGTGAGATTTCTCATCCAGTGTCACATTTGTGACTCTTAGGCTGTGTCTAGACTGGCAAGTTTTTCCGCAAAATCATCTACTTTTGCGGAAAAACTTGCCAGCTGTCTACACTGGCAGCTTGAATTTCCGCAAAAGCACTGACGATCTCATGTAAAATCATCAGTGCTTTTCCGGAAAAACTATGCTGCTCCCGTTTGGGCAAAAGTCTTTTTCCAAAAGACTTTTGCTCAAAAGGGCCAGTGTAGACAGCATAGTACTGTTTTCCGCAAAAAAAGCCCCGATCGCGAAAAAGGCGATCGGGGCTTTTTTTGCAGAAAACTGCGTCTCGATTGGCCATGGACACTTTTCCACAAAAAGTGCTTTTGCGGAAAAGCATCCTGCCAATCTAGACGTGCTTTTCTGAAAAAACTTTTAACGGAAAACTTTTCCGTTAAAAGCATTTTCGGAAATTCATGCCAGTGTAGACGTAGCCTTAGTGTATTTCAGCAGAGAATCAGGTAGAAGGAAGCTCACAATTCAAAGAAAGAAGCTATGGAGATATGGAAGTGCTGTTTTTCTTAGAAAGCATTACAAAAAAAGAGCTCTTAAAGGATCTGGAGCTGAGAGACAGTTTGAGGCAACTAAAAAACATCCCAAAGACACTTACAAAAGAGACTGTCACACCTGAAAGATGCATGAATCATAAAGTGTATTTTTTGCCTTTTAGTCTTTTCTAAATGCATTTTGTGAAACTGAGATTCACATCCATAATAATTGTCATGCTATCTGGAGTGGTTCACAACTGTGAGTGCCTACTTCAGAGTATACTCAAAAGCAGACACCCCAAAGTGGTGGTGTGTTCTGTAAGTAGATTTCATCTACCCAGTACCACATGTGAATTCCCAAACTGCTAAAATAGTCTCAGTAAAGTCACAGACAATCCTCTAGTCTATCTTGTCACATAGGAAAAATGAAATATGTGATAAATGGTCACTTACGCACACGTAAAATCACAATATTCAAGTTTACACCCAGCCCTAAGAGACCAATCACTCATCCAGGTTATTTGCACCCTAAACCTCACATCAAAAACTATGCTGGTAGCCAGTTCTGTAGCAAACTACCTAAAGCTTTATCAGCTAGGGGAGATGAATGAGAATTAGAGGAAGATTAAAACAGGTAAAATATATGTACAGGTAAGTAAGAATCATAGAACACTAAAACTGGAAGGGATCTCAGGAGGTCATCAAGTCCAGTCCCCTGCCCTCATCGCAGGACCCAGTACCACCTTGACCATCCCTGATAGATGTCTATCTAACCTGCTCTTAAATATTGCCACAAATGGAGATTCCACAACCTCCCTAGGCAACTTATTCCAGTGTTTAACCACCCTGACGGTTAGGAAGATTTTCCTAATGTCCAACCTAAACCTCTCTTGCTCCCGTTTAAGCCCATTGCTTCTTGTCCTATCCTCATAGGCAAAGGAGAACAATTTTTCTCCCTCCTTCACATTACACCCTTTTAGATACCTGAAAACTGCTATCATGTCCCCTCTGAGTCGTCTCCTTTCCAAACTAAACAAGTCCAGTTCTTTCAGTCTTCCTTCATAGGTCATGTTCTCTAGACCTTTAATCATCCTTGTTGTTCTTCTCTGGACCTTCTGCAGTTTCTCCACATCTTTCTTGAAATGTGGTCCCAGAACTGGACACAATACTCTAATTGAGGCCTAATCAGCACAGAGTAGAATGGAAGAATGATTTCTCGTGACTTGCTCACAACACTCCTATTAATGCATCCCAGAATCACATTTGCTTTTTTCGCAACAGTGTCAAACTGTTGACTTATATTTAGCTTGTGGTCTACTATGGCCCCTAGATCCCCTTCTGTGGTACTCCTTCCTAGATAGTCACTTCCTATTCTGTAGGTGTGAAATGGATTGTTCCATCCTCAGTGGAGCACTTTGCATTTGTCCTTATTAAACTTCATCCTGTTTATCTCAGACAATTTCTCCAGTTTGTCCAGATCATTTTGAATTATGACCCTATCCTCCAAAGCAGTTGCATCCCCTCCCAGCTTTGTATCATCTGGAAACTTAATAAGCGTACTCTCTATGCCAATATCTAAATCATTGATGAAAATATTGAACAGAATTGGTCCCAAAACAGATCCCTGTGGAACTCCGCTTGTTATGACCTTCCAGCAAGATTGTGAACAGTTAATAACTAGTCTCTGAGAATGATTATCCACACAGTTATGCACTAACCTTATAGTAGCCCCATCTAAGTTGTATTTGCCTAGTTTATTGATAGGAATATCGTGCGAGACCATATCAAATGCCTTACTAAAGTCTAGGTATACCATGTCCACTGCTTCTCCCTTATCCACAAGACTCATAATCCTATCAATGAAAGCTATTAGATTGGTTTGACATGATTTGTTCTTTATAAATCCATGCTGGCTGTTACCTATCTTCCAGGTGTTTACAGATGAATTCCTTAATTACTTGCTTCATTATCTTCCCTGGCACAGAAGTTAAACTGACTGGCCTGTAGTTTCCTGGATTGTTCTTATTTCCCCTTTTTATAGATGGGCACTATATTTGCCCTTTTCCAGTCTTCTGGAATCTCTCCTGTCTTCCATGATTTTTCGAAGATGATAGCTAAAGGCTCAGATACCTCCTCTATCAGCTCCTTGAGTATTCTAGGATGTATTTCATCAGACCCTGGTGACTTGCAGACATCTAACTTTTCTAAATGATTTTTAACTTGTTCTTTTTTTATTCTAAACCTACCCCCTCCCCACTAGCATTCACCATGTTAGGCATTCCTTCATCAGACTTCTTGGTGAAGACCGAAACAAAGACATCATTAAGTACCTCTGCCATTCCAAGTTTCCTGTTATTGTTTCTCTCTTCTCACTGAGCAGTGGGCCTACCCTGTCCCTGGTCTTCCTCTTTCTTCTACTATATTTATAGAATGTCTTCTTGTTTACCTTTATGTCTGTAGCTAGTCTGAGCTCATTTTGTGCCTTTGCCTTTCTAATCTTGCCCCTGCATACCTGTATTATTTGCTTATATTCATCCTTTGTAATTTGTCTTAGTTTCCACTTTTTATATGACTCCTTTTTTATTTTTAGATCATCATATTTTTAGAATCTGTAATTCCAAATGGCAGGAGAGATGTCGTAATCTGCTAGTTTCCCAGAAGTATCTCAGGGCTACCCAGAGTTAACTCTGGTGATCTCCATCTTCTCATGTGGTTTTTCTACCCTGTTAGAATGCAAACAAGCCAGAGATGAAGAATTTATCTTTTTGTCCATTTATAGTATCTTCTCACAGAAAAACAAGATGAGAGTTTGTCAACCTATGTGGATCCTTTCTCTGATGACAGAGAGAGAGGAATGCATTTAGAGTCTTTAATCTCTAATCATCATAGGTGCACAAACTAGGCATGCTAAGGGTGCTGCCACATCCCCTGGTTGGAAGTGGTTTTTATTACATACAGGCTCTCAGCAGCCCCACTATACACATTGTCCCAGCACCTCTGCCAATCATCATCGAAAATGACCATTTACTTTGAAATACACAAGAATTAGCACTTTCCTGTTATTTTTTTTTTTCATTTGCATTACACAAGGCTTCTATCTTGTTGGATAGGTTATTTGGTTGCAGGGTATATAAAACAAACATCTGGTATTATATTATAACAGGATACACATAAATGAACACAAAGCATGCTGCCCATCATATTAGTTTTCACCAGATACATTCATCAATCACTTCAAACTATACCGATGGTGTCCAACCAGTTCTGAAGCATTAGCCACTATAATGGCAACTGCTATAGCAAACTAACCAACTCAACCAGCCAGCTAGCCACAATGTTCAAGCCAACTAGTCACACTCAACTGGCCAAATAGCCACATGTGGCTAGAGGCTGGCGTTTTTGATACCACAAAACTATAGTAATACACAAGCAAAGGGGCCTGGCTTCAAACTGTGAGTTTGTCAGTTCTCCGCCAATGCCTAGCTTTGGCCAGAGCTAGCACTTGGTTTACCCATGCCACATAGTTTGGCAAAACTTTTCTTTTTCAGTTTACATTGTAAAAGTGACTAAAAATATTTTATGACCTGAACCTGTTATTAATTACAGAGCCGTAAATCTGAAGTAGATTGATCAATTTCATGAGATCAGATGATCAATCAAGATGCTTATGCCATTTTGTGGCCAAGATATTTTGTTTGAGTGTATAATTCTGGCAAATCCAAACCCTACCTTTGATTCAACCTTGAACCCTAAATGCTAATCTAAATCTGATCCAGATCTCCAGCCTCCCTCAACCTATTGTGCTTTCTAAATGCCAGTATGATTATATGTGTAACGAACATTCAGATACTCAAGTGAATTGATGCTATATTAGTGCAAATTATAATCACTGGCTACATGCTCTATTGGTACAATACACAGAATGAAGACAGTGCTTGCCCTGAAGTGTTTATAGTTAAAAAGAGAAGAGCTATTACATGGGACCAAATAAATAACCTGGAGTTACAGCAATATGTTTGTGATTGGTTAGTTCACTTCTTACTGACCCTGCTGAATAAATGAGACTTAAGGAAGGCTTTAAATGAGTGAAAGGGGTAGCATGGAAAACTGAAATAAGAAGAGCTTTCCAGGCCTGGAGAAAGGAACAAAGATGGAAACAGGAGAAAGACAGCAATGGACCATTGTAGCTGGGGGAATGAAGACGGCAGAGATAGTGATGTAAGAAGAAAGGAATATAAGACGACTCAAGAAATAAATGCATGCTAACCATGCATTAAGGATTGTATATGATTGTATTGGTTGGTCACCAGGCCCTAAAGGATTCGGGCTTTGGAAAGAAAAGTTAAAATAGATAGTATAAAACAACAAAAACGTAAGTTTCCATCAAAACCACGTTTTCAAAAGATCACAAAGATTAAAACCTTGGAAAAAAGAGTTACATAAACATTAATGACTGCACATACAAGGAATGTCTTAACCTGTGGGCATTGTGTTCCAAGTACTAATTTACTGGCTACTGCAGTTAAATTAGTATTATGTTACAGAAGGACATTTTTTCATAATTCAAGAATTTCAGAAACTGGCTGCTTTGTGGAGTTGGGACCTACTCTTTCCAATTGTTTCTATTTGAAGCAATTATTAACAGAACCATTGTGAAGTAAAGATAAACATAAGGATACAATGCACTTCGGTTAATATCCATGCAGAAAAGCACAGAAACCCATTGGGCCACAACTGCAGTCTGAGTTTGTTTGTTTTTATCCAGAATAATGATTAATATCATGGCCCCACCCTGCATTGAGGGTAAAAAACACAATCCTCTCCCAAGAAGTGACTCAGCGTATTCACTCCCAGCTATCTATGAGATTCCTTGGAAAGAATGTGAGGTCCAGAATACTTCGTTGTTTCATCCCAAAAAACTGTCAGACCTTTCAGAGCTATAAACGAGTACATGCTTTATCACTATTCCACACCTGTCTTTGTTCCTCAAAATTATCCCTGCAATTCTGCAGCAGAAAAACCTCTCCGTTTCTGACTGTGCTTCTAATATTCTTAAACATCTTACCAAGAACCAGATAGACCAAAAGTTCAGAATGTGAAATGACATCCAAGTAAATCATGGGTGTGAGCCAAAGTCCGCTAAAGTAACTGGGAAGACTCCTATTCACTTAAAAGCAGGCTTTGGATTGGGCCTTTTGCTTTTTTGGTAGTTGATTTTCTACTAATCATGTAGCTTTTAGTCACCATTCTGAAATAAGTGGAATTAAGTCCTATATTGTGTTATATTTTCTCTCCTTACAAAAATGTCTTTAATATATTAATTGGAACGTCCCCAGAGTGTGTGTGTGTGTGTGTGTGTGTGTGTGTGTGTGTGTGTGTGTGTGTGTGTGTGTGTGTGTGTGTGTGTGTGTGTGTGTGTGTGTGTGTGTGTGTGTGTGTGTGTGAAGGAGTCAACTCACTGTTGCTAGCTCCTTGTGGCTGGGTGTAGTGTAGCAACTTTCTCCTTCTTGGGTGTCTCCTGCTCACAGCTACTCCACTTCTGCACAGACCTGCCTCATCCTGTGACTCAGCCTCCAGCCAGATCACTTGAAAGTATCTTCCTTTCAAGACAGTCTGAACAAAAGACAAAAAGAATTAATGCAAACTAAATTAATGAGAAATGAATAATCAGCCAGGACTGTTCTCGAATCTTGTCTGTGAACAAGTGAGCTGCTCTGCTCCCCTTTAATGCTCCTGCTACAGCTTCTGCATTTCTTGTAGGACTGCTCCTTAACCCCGTGTTGTCCAGTGTGAAGTTTGCATATCCCCATAACAGTAACTTACACAATAAGGAAGAGGAAAGGAACACGGTGTATCCCTGTCTTTTAAAGGTTCTGTATCTGTGGTCACCTATTAAATACAACGCTCATATCCATAATTGGTTACCCTGAAGTTCTGAACTTTAAAATGAAGAAAGGCATTGTCCTCTGTTCAGACTTAGGTGGTTTCATAAATAGGGATGTCAACGTGTAGTCGATTACACAATTAACTGATAAGCCTGGGCTTATTGGTTAATCCTATCGACTAAATGCACTTCCCCACCCCGTTGCTGCCTCTGTATCATAAGTTTTAACCAAAGGATTTCATATAACACCCTTTAATAAACAACTAACTCTTCAACAATAATCAGCACATCCACATTTGTAGAATTGATAACTCTTTTGTAATAAGTTTTGGCTGCATTGATAACTCTATTCATTAAGTTGGGTTGTCTAGCTGATACTTAAATCAGTTTCCATCCAAATTAACATAAGAGGAGTCCTCAGACATGGATAGAACATTAGCTTATGTTTTGGATAGAGCTGTATAAGCAGTATGGAGCTGATCAGCAATGGTTAGCACTGTATGAAATATTGTCAGGTTAGTAGTAGTTGGCAGTGCAATAGAAATGTACAGAACTAAAATTTCTCTTTTTTCAAGAGGGGGTCTCCTATCTTCCAGAATTTCATGCATTGAGTGGAAAGTTTGCTGTGCAGTTATGAGTCAGAATAAATCATACACGTACAAGCAGTCATTAAGGGTGTCTTCAAGTTACTACTCAGAGTAGCAAGTCTGGTTGAATTTCTCCACTTTGCATGTACAATACACAGATACCTCCTCCACGTCGTCTTTGAATTTCTGAGAGTTCTTCAAGAGAAGAGACTTGGCAGGTGAATACTTATACATTCTTCCTTATTTTTCATTTTGAAGGAAAACAAGAAGCTAATTATCAGCCCCGTTTATGAGCTTGAATAAGAAAAAAATACCAGGTTAGTCAGATGTTCGGACATCTGCTTTTAAGGTAGCTATATGCAGTGTTATAGCCAGCGGGCAGATTATTCCTACATCCAAAGACGCTATTCCCTGTCTCATATGTAAATAATGGGCTATATTAATCCCTTCTTTAACTCCAGTGAAGTAATCAGAGGTGGCTCTTCTCTTTCTTTCACACTACACTTTTTAAACTATCCAGAAATACATAAAAGTAAAGCACAACTGTGATGCACAGGAGGAGTACTGCCTATCAAGGGTTAAACCCAGAGAATCCCTGAAATAGTCCATGAAGTATTGGCAGGGAGCCAGGTGAACCAAAGGGAAGAAAGTGTTAAGATTTTAATTGAAAAACAGGGGCTCTGAGAAAGATGGAACAAGCCTGGGAGGCATAAATGAAATGTACAGTAATAACTATGTCTAGGAGAACAAAACCTTGAAGCAACAAATGTAAGTAGACAGGGAATGTTTATATAGATGAAATCAGGTTCTCTTTGTTTTGGAGTTTGGTTCCTCTGTGCTGAATCCATTTGCCCTCCCTCCCTCCCCCATAGACTACATCTACACTGGCATGATTTTCCGGAAATGCTTTTAACGGAAAAGTTTTCCGTTCAAAGCATTTTCGGAAAAGCGCATCTAGATTGGCAGGACGCTTTTCCGCAAAAGCACTTTTTGCGGAAAAGTGTCCGTGGCCAATCTAGACGCGCTTTTCCGCAAAAAAGCCCTGATCACCATTTTTGCGATCGGGGCTTTTTTGCAGAAAACAAATCTCTGCTATCTACACTGGCCCTTTTGCGCAAAAGTTTTTCGGAAAAAGACTTTTGCCCGAACGGGAGCAGCATAGTATTTCCGCAAAAGCACTGACAATCTTACATGAGCTCGTCAGTGCTTTTGCAGAAATTCAAGCGGCCAGTGCAGACAGCTGGCAAGTTTTTCCGCAAAAGCAGATGATTTTGCAGAAAAACTTGCCAGTCTAGACACAGCCCCACTGTAACTGAAGCTGAATCCCAGGAAAGCAATTCTCTGTGTTTTAATTTGTTTTCTCAGTTGCTCTATAACACCTAGCAACCCAGTATGCTTTACCAAGTATATCTTTTCATTTTGTTAATAAAATCTCCTGTTTAAGACTATGAACTGACTCTTGTGCCCTGGAAGGTAATAGGAGATCTGTGTATGCTTGCCTAAGACTGAGAAATTGGCTATCATAGATTATAGTTTGTTTTTATCAAGCTCTCTTATGGTAAAAGAGGTTGGGGTACCTCTCTAGAAGAAGTTCCCAAGTGAATCTTCCTGGGTTCAAGAAGAAAGTGTTGTTTTTTTCACATGGGTGGTAGCAGCTACCTCCCAAGGTCAGGGAACCTGTGACCTTGGTGAGTTTTTAAAACAGAAGGGTCTAGAGACAAGGTATTTTAAGATCTCTTACAGGCCCCCACCTTCTGCACTCAAAGTGCTAGAGGGGGAAAAAAGCCTTGACAACAACTAAGATATGTTTGATGAAAAAAAGACATGGTATGGCACCAGAATGAACATACAACTTGAGTTATTTGCAGAGCAGCTTATTCAACTTATAAGATAAAATGGATAAACAAACTAATAATCAGCTATAAAAGACTTTCTCTATGGTACAGCCAGGGATGAAGGCTTTGGGGTACAGCAGGGGACTCTGAGCTGGGACATAGTGTTTGGGGTTTAGGGTCCCAGAGGTGTTTACTGGGGCTTCCAGGAAGCAGCCTACAGGTCCCTGTAGCCCTTAGGCAGGGGACTAGGGAGGCTCTGCATTCTGCCCTTTAATCTACAGGTGCCACCCCTGCAGCTCTGATTGGTCATGGTTTCCAGCCAATGAGATCTGTGTAGCTGATCCTGGGGGCAGAAGTAGAGCACGGAACCTCACTGGCTGTCCTGCACCTAAGGTTTGTGGGCATCTGCACCCACTTCCTGGGAGTCAAAGTAAGCACCATCAAACCCTGCACCATATCCCAAGGAGCTAAGGAAAGCAGAGAACCTGCCTAAGCCCTGGGCTCCCACTGTGACACTAGATGGATTTTTAATGACCCAGTCATCTGTGCCAACCAAAGCCATCAGAGTCCCTTTTCAATCAGGCATTCCAGTTGAAAACCAGGTACCTGGCAACCCTACTTAGCTTGCAGTCTCTTTCTGTGAAGTTGTTCCCTGCCAGCCCCATGTTGTTGCCAGCCTCCTGACTTTATAGAAGCTAATCCAGTTCCCTCATGGGTAAGCTTCCTTCTAATTCTGCCCTCCACACAACCTAAATCTCCCCTGTTTGCATCTCAATCAGCTGATTGGGCCCATCTAGCCTAATTAAACTCTCTAAGGTAAGGTGTGTGACCACAGACAGCAGTGTGAGATTAACATTACAGAATCTGGAAAAAAGCCAACAAGTTAACTAACTTGCAATCTAGAATACCTCAACTCTCCTATTATACATGTAGTCCTGATGTTAAGAATACTTATTCCTATTACAATGCCCACAACATCCATCATCCCGCGGTGAATAAGTATAAGTTCTATTGACATGTCATCATATTGTACCGAAGAAATAAATCACATTATATGCTTCATTGATGTCAATAGGTTTTGAACAGAAAAGTATGTGCGCTGCAAAGTCTGGACATGGATTTCAAAAACCTCAAAGCTCAGAAAGTATTCAGACTGGTGGCAGGTAATGGGCTGGTAAATTTCACTTGCTTTTGAAATCCTCAAATACATTATTTTTTGGAAGAGAAAATAGCAGCTCTAGTTTTTCCCTTTATCCATCTGTGCTTTTGTCTTCTTGCAGTCAGACATAGGCCACATTTTTGCAGACATCTTTATGACCATCTCTACACATTTCAGAATACCACATAGGCTGCACGATTTCAAACCATATTTGAGAATGAAGTTGTTTTAAGGCCAGCCAAGTTACAATATTTTATTTAATCTTTCACGGCAGTGAGCTCATCTTCTATTGCCAAACTAATACGATAATCAAGAAGAGCCCATCTTCTAAGGAGGCTATGACTGAGGCATTCCTTCCATCTGCCTTACTGCCCTGATCCTTCTCTCATTTAATTCAATGTCAAAACTTAATGAGGCAGCATCCTGCCCTAAATTATAATCTCTGCAATATTCAGAAAAAATATAAAAAGGAAACAGCCACTTTCTACTTTATCTCAAAATTCATTCCAGAAATAATGAAATGAGGAAGGAAATCAGGCTGGTTTAGCTGATAAAGGATCTCCATGAGTTCCAGTTCAAATCTTAGCTCACGTGTAGGAGTTTATTTCTCTGATTTCCACTATGGCCCATTTGCACTAAACTCAGCAAATAATTCATCTGAGCTACTCCAATGCACAGAACAGGATGAAGTGCAGGATGCCTCACGATCTTCCAGATGAAGGCATTAGTCTGGCAATCTATGATGAATTTGCACTGCAGATCTTTCCACCTGATTTGTGGATATAGTTTCCAGGTTTTCTCAAACAAAACACTCACCAATCTGCACTGAGAAATATATGGTTGTAATTAACAACCTCATCTTACTGTACATAAATCAGGAAAAGGGAGAAATCTCATTAAATGAAGAGCGCTACCAAAGGAATTATTTTGCTTCCTATGAGGTATATAAGGAGTAAACTTTTTCAATGACTGGCTTCCATGAGTTCTTCCTAGTTTGTTTTGTGGAAGTCTGCAGATGGTCCTTTGTTAATACGGAGCTTAGTACAATGGTTAATTTAGAACTCACTTCCATACTCCATAGGATTATGATTTTAACTAAAATGATTTGCTAGCAACATCTTGCTGTTCTCTGACTCCTGTTGCTAATTAACTTCTGATCAGTTTGCTGAGCACATTCACTTTGCAAAACTACAAGATAACAAGGAAAGTTTATGAGCTGGAAATTAGACAAAACTACTGGCTGTTGGATAACAGTTGATTTTTCTAAAAGAATAATTAACTGGACATATCCTACTTTCCTGTGTTCATCTTTAGTAGTTACTTAGCTTGCAGTTACATTTGATACATGTTTTCCTCCTTTTCACCTTTTTGGTCTTATCTGTCAAGTGTAACAGGTATGGTTAAGTTGCATGACATGCAATGGGAAGTCATGTCTAGCCAATATTTGAAGAATGACTGACCTCCGAGAAGCACTGAAGTATGCTGTAGAAAATGGTACAAGTGATTCAGAATGGGGCACTCTTGCCTCCATTTCAGTAATGAATAAAAAATGCTGCTATAGGTGTTATCTTTAAGAGCAGATGTACAATAATGGACCTTTCCACTGATGGACATTAATACAATATAATGTTATTTGGTAAACCATCTTGCATACCACTTGCATCCCAAAATGCTTTACAGAACTAAACAACAAGAAAAGACTAAACCAAAGATCCCAGATCACTTTTTGCAAATGGGAGACAATTACAAAGTCTTAATTTTGAATTTACATCTTTTTAAACTTGCCCCCACCAGTTTTAGTCTGATGAAGTACTCTAATTCACTACCGTTATAGCAAGACTAATAAGGCAAGGTTGAGGGAAGAAAGGTGATAGCAGAAGAAACAATGAAAAAACTCAATTAAAAATAGCTGAGAGTCAATGGCCATTGAGTCAGCAATGTTTAGTTTGCAAAGACATCCAGAGAACTCAACACAAAGGGTACGTCTAAACTACACGCCTCTGTCGGCAGAGGCATGTAGATTTGTTTGTTCAGCAAAGGCAAATGAAGCCGCGATTTAAATGATCACGGTTTCATTTACATTTACATGGCTGCCGCGCTGAGCTGACAAACAGCTAGTCAGCTGTTTGTCGGCTCGCGCGCTAGTATGGACATTCCCCCTGTCGACATCAAAGCCCTTTGTTGGCAGCCCCGGTAAACCTCATTCCACGAGGAATAACGGGGCTGCCGACAAAGGGCTTTGATGTCGACAGGGGGAACGTCCAGACTAGCGCGCAAGCCGACAAACAGCTGATCAGCTGTTTGTCGGCTCAGCACGGCAGCCATGTAAATGTAAATGAAGCCGCGATCATTTAAATCGCGGCTTCATTTCCCTTTGCCTATGTGTCTAATCTACATGCCTCTGCCGACAGAGGCATGTAGTCTAGACACAGCCAAAATGAGCAGCCATCCAGCTTGCATGCAGCATTCACCACAAATATGCAATGGGTTGTCTGGGATGCCTCGGGCATTGATGGCCTTGGCACAGCAAAACATACCTTATCTGAACTTGTTAAGCTGGATCCAGAAGTGGCGTGGGACTCCAAAGCCAGGTAGTCATGGTCAGGTGACCATGTGGAAATTCATGGTAGAGACTGAGGCTTGCTCCCAGTCTGCCCACCACAAGAAGCTGATGGAAAAGTATGCAACACTATTTGGATGGAAAGTATGCAACATTCCCCAGACAAAATTTCTGGGGTGGAATCGGTGAAGAGGTGCATCCCACATATCACTGAAGTTTGTCATTTTCTGTACCTTAGTGATCAGTTTTTGGCTGCATTCAGACACTAGATATTAGGTGGAAGATTATTGTCTAGGACTGGTAACCATAACATTTGTTGGCTTCAGCGTGCCTGTGATAATTCTTAGGGAATGATTGAGACATGGTGTGTCTACTATTACAGCTTGGGCAGATTATTAACTAAGGGTATGTCTACACTACCCCGCTAGTTCGAACTAGTGGGGTAATGTAGGCATACCGCACTTGTAAATGAAGCCCGGGATTTGAATTTCCCAGGCTTCATTTGCATAAGCGGGGCGCCGCCATTTTTAAAACCCCGCTCGTTCGAACCCCGTGCAGCGCGGCTACACGGGGCACGAACTAGGTAGTTCGAACTAGGCTTCCTAGTTCGAACTACCGTTACTCCTCATTCCACGAGGAGTAACGGTAGTTTGAACTAGGAAGCCTAGTTCGAACTACCTAGTTCGTGCCCCGTGTAGCCGTGCTGCACGGGGTTCGAACGAGCGGGGTTTTAAAAATGGCGGCGCCCCGCTTATGCAAATGAAGCCCGGGAAATTCAAATCCCGGGCTTCATTTACAAGTGCGGTATGCCTACATTACCCTCCTAGTTCGAACTAGGAGGGTAGTGTAGACATACCCTAACTGAATTGTACAGAGCAAGCCCCCAAATATACAATGTTGGCACATTTGCTACCTAGATAGGCCCTCCCAATTGTTCAAGAAAGTTTCTGCTCCTGATCTTTTGAACTACTATAGTAAGATGGTATTTGTATGTGAGTGTGCACATACCCTAAATACAGACCCTAAATACAGAGTCTTTCAAGCATGTGCCAAAAAGATAAGCTCCAGTTGGCTCTGAGCATGGTGTCAGTGAACACATGTTGGCACGGTTTTGGATGTACCTGGTTTCAATCACTATTTCTTGCACTAGTCTTCTATGACAACCACATCATGGTTCAGGTTCTCTTCAGTCTTTTAGAAATCATGGTCTCTTCAGGCCAAGCTGCTATCATTATCCATATGAGCGGCCCGGATACGTGTTCAGTAGATCATGGGTGAATATGTTAAATTGGTGCCAGACTCAAGATTTGTAAGAGTCTCTTCTTCTGGACTCTCCAGGTGTTGGTTTTGTGGTTCAGACCCAACTGAAAATCTCTGCAGGTATGTCTACATTACAGAGGGTTTTTTGGAAAAATGGCCTTTTTTCTGAAAAAAACTTCAATTACATCCACACTGCAATTGCGTTCTTTTGAAAGAACAGAGGGGTTGTTTCCGATGTTGGTACTCCTCTTTCTATAAGAAAGAAGCCTTTTTCCAAAAGAGCTCTTTCAAAAAAAGTCGTGTATGAACAGGGAAGAGGGAGTTATTTCAGAAGACGATGAAAGAGGAAAAAAGCACAGGTGCTCTGGTGGCTACTCCATCCATAGTAATCACAGTTTAAATGCGAGATAGCGTCCATTCAGTGTGGACACTATATTTCGAAAAAGCAGATCGCTTTCTTGATGTGCTTTGACAGAGTGGATGCACTCTTTCATAAGAAGTTTTTTCAGAAGATCTCTTCCAGAAAAGCTTCTTCTGAAAGAAGCCTGCAGTCTAGATGTAGCTTGCTTTGGCACATCAGCTCATTTTCCGCAACTACTCATAATGAAGAACTGCTGACATCTTGTACAACAGACCAATGTGCCAGATGGTGTCATTGGCTACTGTAAGGTCAAAATAGATAAGCACTAGTTTTCTGCATATTTTGAAATTTACTCTCCATGTAAATAGTAAGTGCTACCACTGGGTCACAGATGCTTCAGTTTGCTCATAAACTTGCCTAATCATCACTCATCATTCAGAAGTTGTTCTGTCTTGGGCATAATTGTCTGTACGATCATCAGCTTGTTGGAGTTTGTAGCTACAATTAAGGAATGATATTTGGTCAATAGTTGGCTAGTAAAAAGAGTGGGCTTTACCAGGTTTTGGTAAAGCAATAATCTCAAATTTTCACCATATTTTGGGTGCCATTCTTCTGTATGATGAAGGTCAGGAAGGCAAACACCACCAAGTTCATCCCATGTGTCTGCCAAAAAGAAACAATATATGATATACAAGCAGTCCCCGGGTTACGTACAAGATAGGGACTGTAGGTTTGTTCTTAAGTTGAATTTGAATGTAAGTCGGAACTGGTACATATTGTAGGGGAAACTCTAGCCAAACATTTTTCCAGAGCTCAGTTTTATTCTCCCACACCTCACTTCCCTCAGTCTTTTATTCTCAAGCTGAGGTGTCTGCTGAGAAAAGCCGCTCCGCGTCTCCCTGGTCTGCTGGAGGGGGGCGCTAGCTTCGTGTCTCCCTGGTCTGCTGGGGGGAAGCAGCTAGTGCAGGGTTGCCTCACCCCGTTTGTAAGTAGGGATCTGATGTAAGTCGGATCCATGTAACCCGGGGACTGCCTGTATGGACAAAAAACGTGCAACCTCCTTAAATAATAAGAAAAATCCCATGATCCAGAAATGGACAACCACCTTCTCAAAGCCTTAATGTAGCCGAAAGAGCACACTGGGAAAAAGCAAGCACAGACATGGACGTGTCAAGATCTAGCATGAAAGCCTGGACAGTCATAAGAAAGTTTAGTGCAGCAAAAATCCAGTAGGTATGTAGCAAAAGAGGTCTTCTTACTTTCCATCCTGAACAGCTAGGAACTGAGAGCTATTAAACAACTCGACTACGTCTAGACTGGCATGATTTTCCGCAAATGCTTTTAACGGAAAAGTTTTTCCGTTAAAAGCATTTGCGGAAAAGAGCGTCTAGATTGGCACGGATGCTTTTGCGCAAAAGCACTTTTTGCGGAAAAGTGTCCGTGCCAATCTAGACGCGCTTTTGCACAAAAAAGTCCTGATTGCCATTTTCACGATCATGGCTTTTTTGTGCAAAACAAATCTGAGCTGTCTACACTGGCCCTTTTGCGCAAAAGCTTTTGCGCAAAAGGACTTTTGCCCGAACGGGAGCAGCATAGTATTTCCGCAAGAAGCACTGATTTCTTACATCAGATCGTCAGTGTTCTTGCGGAAATTCAAGCGACCAGTGTAGACAGCTGGCAAGTTTTTCCGCAAAATCAGCTGCTTTTGCAGAAAAACTTGCCAGTCTAGACACAGCCCCTGTGATTAAACATGAGCTCTCTTCTCCAGCTTGCATTACATGGCATGAAGTAAGAGAGATTGTTTTACCAAAGGAGAGCACAGTAAGAATTTTTGGCTGTTATGTTGTAGCTACATTCTATTTGGTTAAATCCCTTTTTATTTTGTTAAATTACTACCAATTTTTCAAGGTTCTATCACACAGCTGTTCAGCACCAGCCTTGGAAATCTGTGCTGAGCCTCAAGAAGTTAGTGCCCTGACAATTTCTGCCTTCCAGAGATAAACTGAGACATGCCTTTATGCGGCACCTGCTGAGGGCTGGGCACCTTTTATTGCTTTCATAACATGGAACAGGAGTTTGGCCTCAAGGGGATACTATGGCTATAGTTATTTGCTTACCAATTAACTTGTTTCCTGTGGGAGTTATGAACAGGCCAACTGAGAAAAATTTGGGGCCTCAGTATGTCATGTTGTCTGGGGCCTCCCTTTCCATTCTTCCCCACCCCCATTTCATCCCAGTTACAACTTTTTGTGGGGTCCCTGAGCTCAGGACCCCAGTACAGATGTCTTCCCTTTCCCTATCCCTATCCATGTCAGCTCTGGCCAAGAGGATGATGTTTTTGGCCCTAAAAGACTCTTGCTTTAAAATGCCCAAAACTTTATGACCATATAATGTAAGTACAGTATTTTGTACTCACACTTTTCATCATGCACCCCAAAACTCTTTACAAAGGTCAGTTTAAGTATCATTATCTCCATTTTACAGATGAGCTAACTGAGGATATGTCTACATTGCATTCCTCTTTCGAGAGAGGAATGCAGATGCAGCCAAGCGAAATTGCAAATGAAGCGCGGATTTGAATTTCCCATGTTTCATTTGCATAATCGCATCTGCCCGCTTTTTCAAAATACCCTATTTTGAGATAAAAAACACTGTGTAGACGCGGTTATTTGAAGAAAAAACCCTTCTTTTGAAATAACACTTACTCCTTATAAAATGAGGTTTAACATTATTTTGAAAGAAGGGTTTTTTCTCAAAATAACTGCATCTACACAGCATTTTTTATCTCGAAATAGGGTATTTCGAACAGCGGCCGGACGCAATTATGCAAATGAAGCACAGGAAATTCAAATCCGCGCATCATTTGCAATTTCACTCAGCTGCATCTGCATTCCTCTCTCGAAAGAGGAATGCAGTGTAGACATACCCTGAGGGACAGACTAGCTTTCCCATGATAACACAAGTCAGTTACAGGGTCCATAAGAAAACAGGTCAACTGACTCATCACACTATGCCCAGTCAGTTTGACCACAATTGCCTTGGTTTGGGTATAAAAATTCAACAACTTTTTTAACATTCTACAAAGGAATACTGGAAATATTAATTTGTGGAAAAGTTCTGAGTTTTAGAAAGTATACCTCTCCTTTGGGAATTTACCATAGTTTGCTTGAAAACTCAATATGATACATCATCCAACATAATCAATTAGCAACACCTGCTGCAATAATAAGATATTCCTTTTATAATTAACTCTTGGGGAAGGAGGAATCATTAGTAATAAAAAAGTGCTTGAAATAAAAGTTGCCTACTAAATACACTATGTAATGCTCAAAGAATATTTCATACATGCAGCACACATGATGTAGCGCATACCTATGAAGTGTTAACCTCTGCTACTGTAGTAAAACTGTCAGCCCTGATTATTTAAAAGGTGACTACCTGCAGGCTTTGCTTTCATTCTTTCTTGTAATTAGTATGTCCCACAAGCCTGAGATGACTGGCTAGTGCTCCAGTATGCTCTGTGCATATTGCATTTGGCTCCCGCTTGTGATTCATCAGCCATGCAGAGACAAAAGTTTGGCTTCCCTTTTCGAAACAGTGATTTATTCCCAAGGGCATCCATCCCTCTGGAGTCAAATAAAATTAATGTAGTCATTCTTCATCGGAGCAGAGATAATGCCCCAAACATCAATCAGTTCTCCAGCTAATACAAAGAATTATTGTCATGATAAAAGACGCATATCATACAACTCTGTTTCAGTTGAGTTGGCCACATCCTATGGATATTATATTGCATGAGCTTTTGTTTTAAAACCCCTCTTTTTCCACTCCATTCTCCTCTTTTGAATAAATATTTCCTGTATTCTGATTTTGGGCCTGATCTTGAAAGGTCCTAAGCATCTTCAACTTCCACTTGACTTTATGTCTAGCCTGTTTTCATTTTCTGCATCACTGAGAAAAGGAATAACATGTTGTCAGCCTCTAAGTTAGAATGAGACAATTGATATGGTTTTCACATGATGGCGATAAATGGGAGTAAAAAACTGCATACTTTCATTAAAGAATAATAAGCATGAAATAAAACGGGCTAGGCCCTGAGCTCAATTTATATGGTGTAAATCTGGAGCAATACCATTCACTTCAGTGAACTTACTCCAGATCTACACAGGAGTTACTGAACTTACAGTTTGGCCCTTAAGGGTTTTAAAGTTGAAGGGGACATTTACTGATTTAACTGTTAGTACCAAGAGCTTCTTTAGACACAAAGCATGTTCAAAAATATGTATTAATTACATTACCTTTTATTTTAAAAATGTTATCTTAATTTTGTCATTGATTGTTTAATGGTCTGTAGATTAGTCAGTCTATACAATTTGCTTTTATAAAACCATAATTTTTGCATTTTTTTGTAAAGAGGGATGTCAGGATTTAATGCTGCACATATGAACCACTCACTGCCCTCTGTAAAGTTCTTCACTCTAATCAACACTGTAGGTTGATGTTGCATGTTCCATACTGGTTCTGTTTTAAAAGCAGAATCACAATAGTTTACACTTATATGGGACATTTTACTTAGGCTCTTAGAGCCCTTTACAAAGGTGAATATTATTACTTTAACTCTATTTTAAAAATGGGATAAACAGATGTACAGAGAGGCTAAATGACTTATACAGGGTAAAACAGCAAGTCAGTGGCAAAATCAGGAACTGAACCAAGAACTTCTAGCTCCCAGACCTCTATTCTAACCGGTAAGTTGCACCATCCCTTGTATGCATATGAAGTAGAGATCTATTGTGAGTGGAGATTTTTTTCTATTTGAACTACTCAGCCACGTTAGGATTTTATTTTTTTATTTGTGTGTGTGTGTGCATTCATGTGTGCACACTCACACTTCCCTCCCAACCCTTTGCTCCTTAAACCTTTAGGGAGTTTTTACATGTCACAAGAGAATAAATGCTTGAGACATTATCTCCCCATTCTGAGAGTTCAGAGAATTTGCATTACATCATGGGCATGACCCCCTCACTAATCACATTATACGCTGTTTAACTTAACACTGCTAAGCTTTGTCTTATAACATTGTAAATACCATTTTATTGTAAATTAGATTATTCAAACCTCCTTGGTGTTTAGGTCAGTTCTTGTGTGAGGTCTTTGCTCTCCCTTCCCCCACCCCAAATTAAATCTTTTTGTTCTGTGAGCCAGGGTATTGCTTCAGAAGGAAGCACAATAAGAAAAGTAGTCTAGGCTATTATCTGCTTTTGACTCAACACTGCTGAGTGCAGTTTCCGAGTACACAGAAGAATGCATCTGCTCTCTCTTCCCTTGGACTAAAATCAGTAGGTTTTGTTTTCTCTCTTAAAGCTGACTAGGTCTCATTACAATCTTCCCTGTGAGGTAGTGTGTACCTGAGACCTTCTCATTTCCTTCTACAAAACTTAGACCTAGCTATTCCACTTGGGAATCATTGTGCCCATATACAGGATATCCACAGGTTTCTCATGTGTTTGCAAATAAATTTGTTAACATTCTATGAGTGTGTGTGTGTGTGTGTGTGTTTGCTTTTGTGTGAATACACAGGGCTTGCCGAACCGCGGCAAGCCCCGCTCGCCAGCCGCACTGTCCAGCGATCTGCGCATGCGCAGATCATTCTGCACATGCGCAGATCGCCGGAACCCAGCTCTTCTGGGTTACAATCTACTCGCCACAGTTGAGCCCTGTGTATACATATATATTAGAAGTTTCTGTCTATGAGTCTGTCTGTGAGTCTGTTTGTTCAAGAACTCCTACTAAATGGTAAAAACTAGGACCATCAAATTTGGTATACAGCTTCCTTTTCTCCTAACTTAAAGGAGGGTCAGGGTTTGGTTGTACCAGGACAACCAGGAGCCCCGGGAAAGGGACTGTTTTCCATAACATGCAATGGGAGGGATGCAATACTGAGAATGGTCACTGGGGGCAGTGAGTCCACGGGGAGAGCTCCTTCACTGCAGGCAGCCATACCACCAAGAGAGTGGCCAGGCGGTCTGGGGCTCTGCCTTCTCACTTGCCATCACACCTGCCCCAAACCCTTTACCTCTTTCAGCACTTGGCCACAGTGCCAGCCTGGGATGGGGAGAAAAAATGCCCATGGCAATAGTGGGAATAAGGGAGAAAAGGCCCATGCTGGATAGGACCCGCCCCATCCTGAGCCCCTCCTCACCCACAACCCTCACACACACACAAAGCTTTCTGCACTACCCCCCGCATACTCCTAAGGCCCTGCCCTGACTCCTGCACCCCTCTCCCCCCGCACCACCAGCTCCCTGCCCTGAAGGGCCCAAGCAATGTCAGATAATCTGCTATAAGGAAAGGGAATAGAGTAAATTAAGGTAAATCATCATCCTAACATCAGTCATGAGTCACAGCTGACACTACGTCATGTATAAAGCATGGCAATGTTTCCAAGGATATGTCTACATAGCATTTTGGAGCAAGAGTCTTAGTCTGGGGCATCGGTCTTGAATTAGCACAGGGTTTCCAAACCTATGGGTCGGGACCCAAATATGGGTCACCATTACATTTCAAAAGGGTCGCCAGGTGTCTCCCCAGGTGGCTCTTAAGGAGCCATTCACACATTTTTTGAATTGCCCTGGGTCACCAAGTCTTCCTGAATTGTCAAAATGGGTCCCCATCTGGAAAAGGTTGGGAACCGCTGAACTAGCTTCCTAAATACAGCTGTAACTTCCAAGTGCTATCTATACTGCTATTTTTAGAGCACTAGCACCACTCTAGGAGCACAAATCTGTTGATCTGGGATGGGAGACTAGCTCCTGCTGGGTCCAAAATGCTGTGTCAATAAACCAATTGTCTGGGAAGGCAAGGGTTACTTTCACTTTCCAATGCTGGTACCTTCCTTATGATGTTTTGGAGAGACAATGGGAGGTTTCTAATCTGGAGGATCCCACAGCAACAGGATTTTTCATCATGTTCTGACATGATTTCTGAGAAAATCCTCCTCTTATTCTTGCCTTATTGAAGTCTGTGGTAAGTCAATTTTGCATTTCAAGGAGTGAACTAGGAGCTAAAATTCTTGGGATTTAGCTCAGCTATGCCACTAACTCTCTGTCCAAGTTAACACACAGTCTCTGATTCGGGTGTTGCGCTAAAACCTCCTCCCACCCATCCACATACAGAACCCTCTCTCCCAACTTTTGTGGTGCTTTCATCCCGGTTTATCTGGGGTTTAAGGCTTAAACCAAACTGAGAATAGAATTCCAGCTGATAACCCAGGGTATGTCTATACTACCACCCTAGTTCGAATGAGGGTGGTTAATGTAGGCATTTGAAGTTGCAAATGAAGCCCGGGATTTAAATATCCTGGGCTTCATTTGCATCTTGCTGGGTGCTGCCATTTTTAAATCCCCGTTAGTGCGGACTCCGTGCCCACGGCTACACGTGGCACGGAGTAGGTAGTTCGAATTAGGCTTTCTAATTCAAACTGCCGGTACACCTCGTTTCACCCCCAGTGACTTCTCAAAGCATGCCTATGCTAGGAAATTATTTCAAAATAACTTATTTTTAAAAAATAACTCCTGAAATAACTATTTTTGATTAGTGTGTCCACACTACTAGGAAGCCTCAAAATTAGTCCAAGGTGGGTTCCCTTAACGTGGATGCACTACCTCGACTTAGAACCCCAGGAAGCACTGGGGAGTAATTACTCTGAATGACTCTGGGGATAAGTTATTTCAAAATAGCAGCAATTGAGTGCCCACACTACTGCCATTTTGAAATAAGCTTTATTCCTTGTAGAAGGCAGGACTTATTATTTTGAAATAACAGGCTTGGTAGTGTGGACACTCTGCTTGTTATTTCAAAATAACTCCCTATTGTAGGGACACTCAAGTGCTGAGATTCCTCCAATGTTTCCCCCAATTCCATTTATGCCCAGAAAGACAGGCTATCATCTCACAGTTCACTGGGAAAGACTCATATAGAGGCCTGCTTACTGCACTGTCAGATATGCCCTCAGAAGTCCTAGTAGGCACTCACAGTTAAGTATTCCACAAAACGTTGACACGGTAACTAAGGGAAGGCTTCGTGGTGTAGCTGCTCACGTCTAGGACAAGCTAACCTTGGTTGCTGATCATGCAAGTCAGCTCTGAAGTAAAAACATACCCTGTGTGTCCTTTGGCTAAGTCACTAAACTTCTCTGTTCTTAAATTGTCTAATCTGTAAAAAGTTATAATAATGCATATCACTCTCTAAGAGATGTTATAAGACTTAATTAACTATTTATAAAACATTTTCAGATCCTGAAACTCCTCTATAAAAGTATACTCATTACTGCATGCAGTATTTATTCCAGCCTTGATGACTGTACATTCATTTGGGCATTTATTCTGACCTAATTATTTTTCCCCGTAGATTTTTTTTAAAAGATATGCAAGAATGATCACAGAACCTGGAAACCAGCGCTCACAGTTATGGCATTGTATGATGTAGGATAGATACATGGTATCCACATTTGTCATTAGTGTGGCCATCCCACATTTTAAAACATGCCTGTTAAGTGATGGTAACTTAACATAGATGTACTTTTCACCATTTATGTAGTTCATTCTCTTCTTGAATTTCACTTAGTCTCATGTAGTTTCACTGTCTAGCCTATTTCATTTTTAATTTCTTTTCAGATTCACTTTCTGGTTCTCATAAATGAGTCCAGTGTTGTGAAGTTTGGATTTGGAATATGGCAATTGAATTGTTACATTAAACAGTCAAAATAATGCCAAGAAACATCTCTCGTCATTTAAATTAACTTTGTAAAACTTTTATTTTGTAACAAAACCTGGTTTTTTGGTTTTTCATTAGCTAAGTCTATGTCTAGATTATGGGGGTTTTCTGGGATACCAGAAAAACTCCGCCGCGTCCAGGAAACGCATCTGCTCTTCCACCTTTTTTTTGCGGAAGAGCAGACATGTTCTTTCAGAAGCCTTGTCTTCTTTCTCCCATGAGGAAGAAGGGCTCTTCTGAAAAAGGGTTTTTTTTCAAAATTTGGCCCAGTGTAAACAGGCCATATTTCAGAAAAGCTTCCTCTGAAAAAGGTATTGGAAAAAGGTACGCAAATTGTGGAGTGCAATTTGCATACCTTTTTCAGATATAGCCCCATAGTGTAGACATAGCCTATGAGTGTCTCTGTAAATCTCCGTCACTGATAATAGTCAAAGGGAAACCTTGTATAAGTGAAAAAGAAGCAGCTGAAGTTTACAAGTAAGTTTGGAGGTGAAGAACCAGTAAGGAACCTCCAGAAACTTTTTCTTCATATCTGCTTTAATGAGATGATTCCAAAAGACTTGAGAAATGCAGACATTGTTACAATCTTTAAGAAAAGGAGACAAGTCAGAGTGTGGAAACTATCAAGTCATTGCCTTGCTATCTGCAGCAGGGAAAATTCTTGGCTGTACCTCTTAAACCAATTATTTCCTCAGCAAGGGGAAGTATTGCCAGAATCTCAGTGCTGTAATAGACAATCCCACAGGACAACCAAAATGATCTTCATTGCCCACCAAATTCAGGAAAAGTCTTAGAACCCAAATAAGGACCTTACATGACCTTCATTGATTTGACAAAAGGCCTTTGACTCTGTCAATCGCGAAGCACTATGGAAGGTGCTGGCTAGATTTGGATGCCCTTCAAAATGTATTATGTTCCTAAATCATCTTCATGATCAGATGACTGCCCCTGTTCTCTGTAATAGCCTTGAGAAGGAACTGGGGTCAAGCAAGGATATGTTATTGTCCCAACCTTGTTTTCCATCTAATTAGCAGTCATTTTGGTCCTCACTAAAGATCACCTCTCCAATGGGATTGACATCCAATATAGAATAGATGGGCGGCTCTTTAATCTGTGACAACTCCGCTTGAAGTCTAAAGTCGTTATGGCATCCATTACTGATCTTCTGTGTATTGATGAATGAGTCATGCTCACACACACTGAGAATAACCTTCAGTCCATACTGGATTTCCTTGCACAAGCTTTACAAGGCTTAGGTCTCTCAGGGGATGTCTACACTACAGTGTTATTTCGAAATATCTTATTTTGAAATAGTTAATTTGAAATAGCTTATTTTGAAATAACACGTCTACACACAAAGTGCATTTTGAAATTGCATTTTGCTATTTTGAAAGAGCACATCCACACTGAGTGGACACTAAATCGCATTTAAGACCATCCGGAACCAGGTCCAGCAGGGCAGCAGGTCAGGAGTTACTTTGTGTGGCTGCTGCCTGAGGCTATCTGAGGCCTGTGCTTAAAGGGACCCTCCCCCTCTCCCCCCCCCCCCCCCCCGGACAGCCTGTTCTCAGCATTCCCTACTTGCTTGCCTACCTCGATGAGGGACAGCAAAGCATTTTGTCTCTGCGTGCTCTGGTTACCCTCACTCGGGACACCACAACACGCTGCAACATGGATCCAGAGCTGCCCCATGGCACTCTTGTGCTTCGCTTGGATGCGTTGCTGCGAGCCTGGCTGCACTTTCCGCAGGCTGCCAACCAGGAGGTCCATCGGGGGGCTGTCAGTATTCAGGAGGCCCTGCGGGAGAGCTTCTACCCTGAGGAGCACTAAGAGCCTCTCTGGTCTTCCCCACTGGGGGATTGTGCCTCATTCCTCCCTCACATCCTTCCACTTACCCCTCCCTAATCCCCCTTTCTGATGTAAAATAAAATACATTTGTTTTCATGAATACAAACTCTTTATTTAACAAAACAGAATGAAACTCTGGTGAGACTGGGGAAAGGAGGCAGGAGAAGGGAGAAGAGACGGTAGAGAGGGGAGGGGGAAACCTGGGAGGAGGGAGCTGGAAAGGGGAAGCAAGGGGAGGAAGGGGAAGGGGAAGCTCAGGGTTGGGGGTCTTGCCAGATCAACTTGATTTTCATGTGAACCTGATCCTGGGTTTGCATGTGGCCTTTGATGGCCAGGCTGGCAGCTATCCTGCCATACACAGCCACATTCCTCCATCTAGTGTGGAGATTATGGACATTGGAGGCATCTCCCCCCCCCCCCCCCCAAAGCTTTATAAGGTCCATGATCTCCACCCTGGACCAGGAAGGCACCCGCCTTCTCCAGGCCCTGGCAGGCTTCTGGGAGCTGGCAGTCTGCTCCTGGGGAGCGGTGAAGGGCTGGCTGCCAGTGGCTTGCTGGATCATGTTTTGGGGCCACTGGGTCAGGGGCAGTGACTGCTGGCTCTCAGCTGGCAAATTTGGAGCTGGCACAGGTGCTGTAGCCAGAGTTAACCCCTTTAAGGGCTCTAGGGAGTAGGGAGGGAGAGGAGTGTTCTTGGTTGAGGCTGGAGTGGCCACCAGGGCACCCTGGGAAGGCTGGAGGCCCCCTGTTTCGATATAAGTGTCTACACAGCACTTATTTCCAAATAGCTATTTCAAATTTGGTGTTATTCCTCATGGAATGAGGTTTACCAAATTCGAAATAAGCACTTCGCTATTTTGAATTAATTTCAAAATAGCGGTTTGGCTGTGTAGACGCTAGTAAAGTTATTTCAGAATAACGGCTGTTATTTCGAAATAACTTTGCTGTGTAGACATACCCTGAGTGAATATGGAGAAGACTAATATGTTCTATCATCCTGCTTCGGGCCTTGCACATGACCCACTACAAATAATCAAGGGTCAGACTTTGGAAACAGTTGTGTACTTTTGCTACCTCAGTAGCCAACTTTCTCAAAACACAAATATCGACAGTGAGATGCAGCATAAGATTCAATGTGCACATGCTTCTTTGGGAAATTGCTCTGGTGTGTTTTCATGAACCATGATCTACAGCAGGAATCTAGATCCAGGTTTATAAGACAAATGTTGTTTCTTCAGTCACCAAGGTGAGAAACTTGGGTGACCTATTGAGAGCCTCTCAAGAATCTGGAAAGGCAGCACCAATGATGCCTCCAGAAGTTCCTTCAAATCAAATGGTAATATTGCTGCACTAATATCTGGTTTCAGCGACGATGCTATGTCACAGGCATTGAAGCAGTGCATACACTTTGCTGGGCTACACATTGTGTGTGGATGCCAGATTCACACCTCCAAAAATGAGCCCTCTTTCCTCTGCTCACCCATGGTCAAAGTAAAGATGTGGCCTCAGTTTCAAAAATCCCACATGCCTTTTTGGTAATGGGAGTGCAATACATGATTCAATAAAATGTATTTAAAAAAAAGAAAGAACTCCTCGCGCCTTAAAATGTAAAGAATTCTATATGGAAAGGAAAATGCTTAAAAATTAGCAACATCAGGAATGCTATTTACAAAGTTTTAAAAAATATCTCTTGTAAATATGGGGCCAATCCTCCATGAATGCATGTGAGTAACTTTACTCATGTGGAATGTTTGCAAAGATTAACTCCCAGACTGCAGTGGCATAACATAAAATATTCCTGCAGAACTGAAAAGCTCAGAGAAGTCTGCAGATGCACAAATATGCTTGTATTCACACATGCTCTCAACCATAAAGACATGTTTGAGTTTGTATGCATGTTCATACCCCAGCACACTTTCTCTCTACACTCTTCTCCTCCCACGCTCATTAATAGATGAAAGAGGGTAGTTGAGAAAAAAAATAAAAAACAAATATTCTCTTTCCTCCTTGAGTTGTAAGGATCACTCAACAGAGACAACATCAATTCAAGACAGAAAAAATGGCTTACTCTGCTTTAAAAATCACACACGCCAAAGTAACAAGTGAATAAGAACAAAATATTTTTGTATTTTGTGTCATTACACAATGGATACAAGTCTAATAGCACAACCACAATGAACATAGACAATGAACACCCATGAACGTAGACAATGCAGCTTCTCTGTACATTCCTTCCTAACAGGATGTTTCTTGTTGCTCCAGATCTCTGACTACCAAGTGGCCAATTTGATCATAGAACAAAGCAATGTTAGCTTTCTAGATTTTTAGCTATGTTCAGTCTCTGCTGTTCCTGGGTTCCATGAAGAACATTTTCATGAGTGTCTCAAACTGTACCCTATAACCTGTACCCACAATTATGGCATTTATGAGTACTCAGGCATTCGCTTTTAGCTTTCTTGTCCACTTTTCTACTAGCCTTTATTTCAAGTTTTCATATGATAATATTAGTACTACCCATTTCTATAGGGCCTTCAATCTGAGACTGTCAAAGCACATTGCAAAATACAGATGAGTTCAACTTTACAACTCTCTGATGAGAGACACACACACGTGTCATCTCCATTTTACAGTTGAGGAAACAGAAATGCAGAGAGGTTCAAAGCAAATCTGGTCACAGGCAAATATAGAACTCTGACTTCTAATTCTTTGCCTCTATCACAAGATTATCTATGAACTACTACATTTACCATACAGACATGTTTCCAACTGGCATTTCTATGGATATCTGAAATAGGAAAAGATAGACATTTAAGCAGAAGAGTAGGATAACCAAACAGGATAACTGTTCAATTTCAATGCACATAAAAATCTTTTTTCCCCACTCTGGAATTTTCTCAGGTATTCTCTCACTGGAAGAGGAATTAAGATTTTAAATGTTGTTCCATTGTATGTCATGAATATTAGCAATAAGGTCAGGTGAGCCCACTCAGGAAGAAGTAGTTCCAAACTTGCCCCAGATTCCATCTGTAACCAAAACACCTGAGTGAGTGAGAGCTTCTTAACTTGGTGCACTATGATTAGGCATTAAAGTAACCATCAGCTTTTCTGAATGAGGCAACACACACATGAATCTATGCAACACAAGCCAAAATATCACAAGTCTTGCCCTAGCATACAACAAGGCCTATGTTAAAAATTGGGGCAGGGCCAAGTGCCAACCTTTAGCACAAGCCAACCAAGCAACCTCTTGAGGTCCTGTTTCTTTGGGGCTCTTGCAATGTCCAGGCCATCCTTCTCCCTCTCCAGCAGTGACATCTGAGGGTATGTCTACACTACCCCGCTAGTTCGAACTACCTAGTTCGTGCCGCGTGTAGCCGCGCGGCACAGGGTTCGAACGAGCGGGGATTTCAAAATGGCGGCGCCCCGCTTATGCAAATGAAGCCCGGGAAATTCAAATCCCGGGCTTCATTTGCAATTGCGGTATGCCTACATTACCCCACTAGTTCGAACTAGCGGGGTAGTGTAGACATACCCTGAGAGTGAAGTGACTCAATATTATTTCAGCACTCTTTGCAGCATCTTAGCTCCTCATCTATCATGAGACATCCTGGTAGAGTGGATTATTTGAGGCTTCCTTTCTTAGTTGTTCCTAGGCATGATGAAGAACCTGAGGAAATTTTCCAGAATATCTCTAGTTGCATCAGTATACCACTACAGCTTTCAATGTAGACAAGCCTATCCCACTAACACAAAAGGCACTGGGTCTGTTACTTAAATTACTAAGGCTCAGTGCAGATGCTATTCTAACACAGAGACCACTAAAACACTTAGGGTACGTCTAGACTACAGGCTTTTGTCCACAGATACTGTAGACAAAGCCTCTGTCAACAAAGACCATCTAGATTACAGCCAGATCTGTTGACAAAGCAAGCCGCTTTTTCTACAGAGAGTCTAGACGCTCTCTTTTGAAAAATCTCAGTGTGGATGCAATAACACCTTTTGTCAACAAAACTCTGTTGACAAAAGGTGTTATTCCTCGTAGAATGAGGTTTACCACCGTTGACAAAACTTCCGTGTTCTGTCGACTTACTGTTGACAGAACTCGGCGGTGGTGTAGACGGTATAATTTTGTTGACAAAAATCCACTTTTGTTGACAAAACCCTGTAGGCTAGACACACTCCCAGAAACAGAGCCTGCTATAACATGGTGCGCGTTCAGAGTAAAAAATTGTGCCCCCTTTCCTGACTGGGATTCTCATCCTACACAAATTCTCAAGCAGTTGGAGCAGGGAACTTTGGATACATGGATAAAAGTAGTTTAGGCTCCCGAGGTGTAGTAGCTTTATGGTCTCAAGCCAGATTCTGAAACCCACATTTACCCATCTAAATAAAAGGCCTGATTTTCAGAGGTGCTGAGCACTTGCAACTCCCAAACAGGGTGGAACAAAGAAGGAACTGCTGCAGCTAAAATGTCTCCTCCAAAAGGATGAGGCTTTCTTAGTCACCAGGTATCAAGAATTCCTCATCCTAGCAGAGAGGATACTAACACAGCTTCTGAATGAGCTGCACTACCTGGTGAGCTCTGTTTTCTACTTGTTAATGCCACTGTTCTTACATTTAGTCAGGTTCAGGTGCCTAAATAAATGAAAGGGTGGGCACTCATCACCTGTGGAAAGCAGGACACTTAATTAGGTGCCTCGTTACAGATTTGTTTTCTTCACTTAGGCACCCAAACAGGACAGATTTAGCCTTGGATTCTAACCCTGGCATTGCCACCTACTCTAACCATAATTTAATATTGTTTCAGGGGGTAGCTGAGTTAGTCTGTACAGAAAAAAACAACAAATGGTCTGGTAGCACTTTATAGACTAACAAAACATGTAGATGGTATCATGAGCTTTCGTGGGCACAGCCCATTTTGGGTCTGCACATCTTAAACTCTAAAACTCCGGTCATCTGAATAAGTGGGCTGTGCCCACGAAAGCTCATGATACCATCTACATATTTTGTTAGTCTATAAAGTGCTACCAGGCCATTTGTTGTGTTTAATATTAAGTGTTCATCTTGTTCATGTCATGCCTCAGTAAAGTCAGCAGGATTCGTTGGGACAGGGGCTGTGTTTTTGTTCTTTTTTTCCCTGCACTTAGCAAAAAGGAGTCCTCATTTAAGACTGGAGCCCTTAAAAGCTACCACAAAAATAAATTAAGCAACAAATTGAATCAAAGTCAATTACATGATTTAAAACAATCTCCCCCATTAAGAAAAAACTGTTTATTCACTACCTCACAGAATGAGGTTGTGACTCAACTCAGAAAAGTTTGTACAGTCAGTGTGCCAGGATCTTTGGATGGGGGTGCTAGAAAAGTGAAGATATTATTATAGTACAATGAAAAGCGCCTCAATGATGCTTCTCTATTCTCTAAATTGTCTTGTTCCACATATATGTGATTTCTTGTATGTGGACAGAGCTACCAGTGCTATTTACAAATTTTTATCTAGGATTGGCTAGGATTGTTAATGCTCCAGAATTGGCCTGGAGTCTCCAGGACCTAAAGATTAATCTTTAATTAAAGATTATATCATGTGATGACATCTCCAGAAATACATCCAACCAAAATTGGCAACCCTACCCGGATCATTTATCAATAGAATTGTCCATAGCTCTACTGTGTCAGGATGTGATTATTTTCTTCATTTTACTCTTTTCTAATTAATTTCTAACTCTGACCCCCTGTCCTGCAATTTGTTGCAAATGGGTTGAGTCCTGTGCCTATGAAGAGCCAACCGCAGGATCAAAGCCTTTGATTTACGATTAGTAGGTGAGATATCAAATGTGGCTGTTGCCTTCGGACCGCAGTTAATTAACAAATGTCATTAGGATTTTTCTACCTGACTAAATACACATTCCCACAATAGATGGTAATGGCTCTGAAAAGTCCATTATGCTGAAATGAATGCAAATATTCCTACAAACTGTTGTTTAAATAGAGAAAGCAGTCTGGCTGTAATCATTCCAGTCCCTTGTTGGACAAATACATTTTAATCAAAGCATAAACCTGGGGGGGAAACTTCACAGTTTGTAACATAAATTCAATGTATTATAGAATTACAGTTTTCCCTTGCACTGCGACACGTCTCCCTCTTTTAAGAAATCATTTAGTACAGTATTATATTCTATAATCTATATAGTACATGGGAAATGCCTAAAATGTGTTTACTCCTTTAAAGGTGTCAATTCAATCCTTGTATTTAAATTATATATATTTTGTAACAGTGCAGGAAACAAATTTCTCTACACTCTTTCATCCTCTTAGCAAAAAAACAGGAAATTAAAGACAAAAAAGGAAGTGAAAGCTACTTTCCCCTCATCCTATTGTGCCTAAACATCCTGCATTGTTGTAGTGGGCTATATAATTTCCTAGACTGTATTGCAGATGCTGCAAAAGCTAATCATAATCACCAGAGTTAAGCGAGGAATGTCAACCTGGACTGGGGATATCCCTGCTTTTGTTTTACATTAAGCACATAGCTTTGTGGGTTTTATTACATTTGATTTTACTATAATGTAATTGAACCTTAGTGCCCCAGTTAGTTTCCTGAATGCTTCACTAGTCTTCCTTTGGATTTGGTTTAAGGAAATTGGACCTGACAGTGGCGTAGCACCTGGGGGGAGGGGCAGTTGCCCCTGAGCACCACACTAGGGGAGCGCCAATTTAGTCCCCTCCACTCCCTCTGCCATCCTTTGGCTCACCTGCTCCTCTTCCTCCCCCCTGCCACTGGCTGGAGCCTCCTCCCCGCCTCTTCACCCCCAGCTCGACCCTCTTCCATCTCTGCCGGTGAGTTACTGTGTGCAGGGGCCCGGCCACAAACTGGAGGAGGTGGGGAAAGATGTGATACAAGCTACTCCCTCCCCTTCCTCCCATGCATAAGGTTTGGATCTCCGCCACATAGCGGCAGTGGTGGGGGGCACAAATTTTTCCTTTCCCCCTAGCACATAACACCCTTGCTACACCTCTGGAACCTGATCCAATGTCTCTTGGAGTAAGTGGAAAGACACCTATTACCTTCAGTGGGATACGGATCAGGCCCATTATGAAGGAATCTCTCTCTCTCTCTCTCTTTCTCTCTCTCTCTCTTTCTCTTTCTCTCCCTTTTTTCTAATACATCTAGGCAACATCTACACTGCAGGCTTTTTGCACAAAAACGGCCATTCTTGGGCAAAAACTTGTGGAGCGTCTACACCGCATGTGCGTTCTTGCGCATGTAAATTTACAGTAAAGTGTTGGAAAAGAGGGCTTCTGCACAAGAGTTATTCCTCTCCCCATGAGGAATAAGCCCTCTTGCGTAAGATCTCTTGCACAAGAAGGCAGTGTAGACAGGCAACAGGGATTTCTTGCACAAGAAACCTCTATGGATAAAATGGCCATCAGAGCTTTCTTGCACAAGAGAGCATCCACCCTGCCATGGACACTCTTGCGCAAAAGCACATCTCTTACATTAAAGCACATGGCAGTGTGGACACATTCTTGCACACAGAGCTGGACTGAGCCATTCCGACGCCCCGGGCAGACAGTTTAACTGCGCCCCGGGTTGGGGGAGGGCGCATGCGCAGCCTCTCCCCCGCGCTGGTGCGTGGAGGAGGGTGTATGTGCGGCCCCGCCCCCACGCCGGCACATGGGAGAAGGCCCTTGCACGGCCACGCCCCTGCCTGGCATGTGGGGGAGGGCGTGCGGAGCTGGCAGCGGCAAGGCGCATGTGCCCGGCCCAGCCCAGCTACTGCTGCTGGCGCACAGCCTGGAGCCACCCAGGGCGGGCTAAGCCTGGCCGTGCAAAGCCCCGCAGCCACAGGGGGAAGGGCGCTGCTGGCCGGCACTGCGGGGGTTAACGCGGCCCCCGCCCCAGGCGGCCACTACAGGGTGGCTGCTGGGAGCCGCTGCAGCCTGCAATCTAGGAGCCGGGCGCCCCCCATAGGTTGGTGTCCTGGGCAGCTGCCCGGCTAGCCCATGCCTTAATCTGGCCCTGCTTGCGCAAGACTTTTTGTGCAAGAACTCTTGCGCAAAACAGTTCTTGAGCAAAAAGCCTGCAGTGCAGGCATAGCCCTAGGTCCTGACTCTTTAAACACTTGCTTTCAGACATAAGAGGAAATTCTGGCCTGAATTAAACCAATAGCAGAACTCTATTTATTTCAGTGGGGGTCGAGATTTCACCCACATTGCCCTCCATTATGAGTACCCTATTGTCTACTAGCATTACATCTAGTAGAGTTTGCACTGTTAGGCTAGGTCTACACTGCAATGTTAAATTGGAAAAGGAAATGCAATTTGCGTATCTTTTTCCAATTTACTTTCAGAAGAGGCTCTTTCAAAATTTGGCATGTCTACACAGTGCCAAATGTCAAAAGAAAGTACTCTTTTGACACATCCCTTATTCCTTGTAAAAGGAAGTTTACAGGGATGACAAAAGAGTGAGTTCGCTTTTTCGAAAACATTTTCTAAAAAGCGGATGTGTTCCTTGGACGTGGCATTGCTTTTCTAGGATCCCTCTGGTACCCAGAAAGAGCAATACAGTCTACACATAGCCGAGAGCTGAATGATTATTCAACTTGATAGGTTTGTTTTATCTCGGATTTTTGCCATTTTCACTCTGTGAAGTCGCTTCTTCAGTCATCCACTGAAAGATTTTTTTGTCCACCACGAGATAATTTTTCAAGTATAAGAACAGACAATGAAAGGCAATTGTTAAATTTCTGTAGATTTTACTCCAGGAAGAGATTTTAAAAAAAATCATTGTGTGCTTCAAATTTCACAGCTAACATCAGCCTGAACTCCAGTCATCCACTTACAGCCATATCTCTTGGACAAAATAGCCCCTTATTTAAAACGTATTTCTACCTCCACTCCAGACACAAACTTGGGCTGTTATTTCACTTCTTTTGTTATTCATTTGCTATGTTTCACATAAGAAAAGATGGCCCATCTAGGGAAGTGTAGAGCAGCAGACTACCAGACATAGTCTGGTAGGTTTTTTTACATGTCACTGTGCCACTTTGTACCTCCGTTTACCCTCATCATACAATGGGGATAATACCACCTCTCTCCTCAGCTCAGGGTTGTAAGGTTCTAGTCAGGTCTGTTAAGGGATTTGAGGGGTTGGGGGGGGGGGGAGGAAGGGAGATAAAGTGTTATGGGAAATAACTATTTTCCTCAGAAGAGCTGACATTAAAGAGTGGGGGGTTGGTTATTTTGGGGACATAAATGACCCAGGATTTTCAGCTCCCTGTAGCTATTGTTTATCTCCCCTTTGTTGTGTCTCCATTGGCTGGTTGTCTGCGTCCCCTTGATCTGTATGCTACTCTGCTGCTCTCCAGTGGGAGGCGGTAGAGAGCAGATCGCCTAGTTCCTTCGCTGCTCCTCGCCCCACGCCAAGATGACTGAGAGAAGAGGTGGACAGGGAACACGCACGGATCAAGTGGAAGGACCGGAGCGCTGCTTCCAAGCAATACAGCGAGCAACAGCGCCTTCTAGCGAGCAAGAATACAGGCACTCCTTTGGGAGTCCGCCGCCGCCTGCCCGCAAAGCCCAGAAAGTGAGGGTGGCAGGGCTAAAGCGGGGGATGGAGAGGGAACAGGAGCGCTGAGAAAATGTCCATTTTATTGCATCAAGGCAGGGTTCACAGGACCGGCCTCCTCTGCAGTTTTTTTTCCACGCATTTTCTCGTCCCCATGTCTCACTGTGCCTGACTCTGTCTGTCTGTGCTCACCCAGCAGCTGCTGTTACAGATACAGTGTCACAGGGCAAGAGAGAGCTAGGAAACACCTGTTTCCAACATGAAAAAGGTGGGGAGAAAGCCCACAACAGGCTTGGAAACTCCTTCCATATATTCTTCTCTCAAGTGGCTTGTAAAAATCAAGTAATAAAATCTGCAGTATCATTTTTCAAAAAGATCTCTTTCGGTTTTTGCATATTTAGCTGAAAAATGCTTCTAAAGTCTTCTTACATGTTACTCCCCCTTCCTCCCTCCCTTACCACCACAATGTCTGTTGTGCAGGGCAAAAAAATTACAGATGGGTCTAATGTTGCAAAAAAACGTGTCTGAAATGCATTCCCCTTCCAGCCCCCAATCTCAGTCCCACAAAATAAAACCTTCGACTGAAATGCAGATTTCTCAATAGGAACGGGGTTTTAATTTATTTAATTTAAGGTTATTGTGAAAAATAGCGAAAACTAGGATGGGGATGGGAAGTGGGTTTTGTTTCTTTGTGAAAGTTGTGTGCTTGGTCTAAATAAACAGATGCGCTGAACTGAAGGAAGGGGACAGACAAACTGCTACACAGGCACGAAGTATGTTGGATAGCCAGGAGCAATGTGCAGTCTGTGTATCAGTAGGTTTGCATACACAGGGCTCCATGATTTCATCAGCAGTTTTACAAGAACCTGCCAAAAGCTGTTATGCCTCAGTGCAATGTGTAGCCTTTTCCTGCCATTTTTTCACAATAAAAGAGGGAGTGAAGCTTCCCCCCCCCTTTAAAAAAAAGCCAAATGGATGAGAAGAAAAAGGGGAAAAAAGCAGTGGCCAAAGGGGATGCCAGTGAGGTGTGGCTTGCATTTAAATATCCAATATGTCAATGTAAGGGGAGTGTGTATGTATATAAAGTGCAGTTTGCATCTGATAGCTGGACATATCCAGCTATGAAAGGCAAGAGGAGATCAATGCAAAGGAAAAACAATACTTTTATTCAAAGCAAGGTCAGGCGTTCAAATCAGACGCCGTGAGGGGGTAGAGAAGTTATTTGAAGGCAGTCAAGCTGATCAGTTATATTTAAAATATTCACGCTCTCACACACACTTTTTAAAAACGAGACCAGCAATTTTTTGATTGTTTGCACAGACATTCACGATTCCCGCACGCACACTGCTATTGCGATGGCTGAGGTAGGGGGCTTTCTTGGATCTCTGGATTTGGATTTGCATGGATTTTCCTCCTCTCTTGGGAATGTTGCTTTAGCGGATTCTCCTGGTTTTCTGAATGAGAGATTGGGGCAGATTGAAGGAAGGCTCCAGAGGGGATCTCCCACTGACTTTGCCCACCTTAAAGGCATCCTCAGGCGGAGGCAGCTGTACTGCAGGACGGGCTTTCATCTGGAAATCTTTCCCAATGGCACGGTGCATGGCACCAGGCAGGATCACAGCAGATTCGGTAAGGAAGGGGCTTCTATTCTTTAGCGCTGATTTTTCCTTATGCGTGTGGGAGCGGCGGCGGGGGGGGGGGGGGGGAGAAGGGGGGCAAGGGCGGGGTGATCCAGTCTTGCTGTTCCGCGGCTCGCTTCGGGTCTGAGCGTCCCTGCCGCCCCAGACAAAGCCCGTGGGGGGATCCCGAATTCACCTCCATTTGCCTGCACATTCTTTAGCCGCGCGCGCGGGCCAGGCGTGCTTCGTGCACTTCTTCCCCTGCGCCCGAGCCAAGGCGAGCTCCGCATTCTTCGCATTGCTACCGGCCCATCCAGCGGGCTCAGCCGCCCTGGCTCGGGGGGGGGCTCAAAGAGACTCCCAGCCTGGGCAGCGCAGGGGGAGAAACGAAGGGAGGGATCCGAGGAACGGGCTGCGCCGCCAGCTCGCAGCCAAGGCACCTGCGGAAGAGGGCGCAGAAAGCTTTGGTCTGAGGGGGGGCAGATTAGTCCCTAGGGGACTCGGGGCTTAGCTGCGAGGTCTCTCCTGGCGGTGGGGCAGGCTCCGAGCCCCCAGGGCATGCTAGTTGGGGAAAAGTTCGCGGGACCCCTGCAGGAGAGGAGAGGAGCACCCACGAGTCACCTTGTTAACACTGTTTACAGCCTTGAAACCCTGAACTTGGTTAGCGTCCAAACCACGTGTTGGCCTCTGCTTAGTCCTGGTTCTTTTTCGACTTTTTTTCTAACGCATCCCTGGGATCGCTCCCCTTTCCCCCAACAGTGAGGGGTTAACCCCCTTTTCTCCTCCCCTCCAAGCGCCAGACGGGTCGCCCCATCCCACAAACAGGTGTCTTCTCTCTGCTGAATACACGCGAGGGCTCTGGGGCTGCCTGTTTTCTTTATGAACGCGTTCAAAGAGCCCAGCCGCATGTGTCGCATACAAAGCTAATTACGCTGTTAATATAAATCACCCCTGCAATGGATATAATTAGCATTCTAAACAAATGCGCTCACTCCCAAGAAATTTGGGCATTTTTATTTTCAATTTCCTATTCTACCAGTGCTAAGTCATTGTGCAGGTGCACAAAAACATGATTTTTTCTAACAGCAATTTGTAGCTATGTCAGCTCTGTCCCAACCTCAGAAGCTCTAGGAAGGCAAAGGAAAGAAGAGTCTGAATACTGGGAAAACAAAGCTTCTGGGTTTTTGCCTTTGCAGATTTTAAGTCCTTTCTTTTGCCTTACTTGAATAGCCATTAATGTCCCCTAAGCAGAATCCGATCCAGACATTTTTTTATTGTTGTTGAGAAACTATTTGGTGGCTCTACACTTCAGAAGAAGGAAAAGAGAAATGAGGATAAACAGAAGGTTGGTGATTCACCTACCATTCAGGGCAAAGTTGGAAAAGACTTCAGAGTTTGTAACAATGTCACCGAAACTCACCGATCTCTAATGAGACTCTATGTAATCTTTCAAAAATGCATTTCAAGCCACAGGCACAGAAGTACAGTAAGTCTGAAAAGAGTTAAGAAAAACTCCTGCTACTTTGGCAAATAGTGCAGGTGTCTGTGTAAACTATCAACAAGTCCCAAGTTGGTGATATCAATTGTGCAGTCAACAGGTTGCAAGAAACATTCTGATGGCTCTTTGTGGCTTGCAGTAATTTAAACTCCTCACTGCAAGAATTTCTATTCTATCTTCTAAGGTCTGTTACTCATTAATTTTATCTGAAAAATAATAGTTTTTTACTATTTTTGTTATTGTTTGAAGGCAAGGATTTCAAATTGATTGGAATAAAAAAAACTCAACCCCCCTCACTGTGTACAATACCTTGCATAAACACCAGGTGCAGGTAGCATGTCCTTGCCTAAATCAACAAAAAAGTCATAACCCATAGGTCAGAGTAAGGTAGTAATAGGCTCATGGGGCAAGTGCTCTTTAATTACCTCCCGAAAGACACATATCTTTTCCCTTTCATCTCATAGCACGTGATAGGTTCCTATATTAAGGGGAGCTGAAAGAAAGTCCTTTGTGTCTATTGTGTATTTTTAGTTTAATTTGCTTCTGCTACTTTATTACTATTTTTCTGTTCACTTTTTACATATCTTTCGACAAACTGTCAGCACCTAGTGACAGAATATCACAGTTCCATTTTTGAAGTTCAAAATAAATTTGTCTCTAAATGAAGTTTAAAAATTGTGTATATTAAAGCAAGAAAGTACAGTTAATTAGTTTTGTAAGGTTAAGATTAACAGTTAATCGTAGCTTGCGTTCAATAAATTGAAACATTAGCATTCCATAAGTGTTTTAGCAGTCGGTATCCAGCTACGTAAACTAGACCAGACGTCAGATATAAAATATTACAGATTTCTCCTTCGGGGTTTTCCCAAAGGCAGTGTAAAATAAATAGTTATTTGTTGTAATTGCAGGGCAAAACCCCAGAGGATTACATTGGAATCCTCATGTTCAGATAAAGTTGGACTGAGTTTAGCTGCAATAGAGAAGCAAAGTAATAATGTATTGGCACACCATATTCACCATCTGCATTCAGTAGCCATGAATATTTAAATTCCAGTGTAACTGGTCTGGTTTGTATTAGAATTTCATGTACCAATGCATTCCTGAATTTTGCATGCACCAGTCAGAAGAGAATGAATTGTTACAGAAATAGGCAGACTGCACAATTCTTGGGATGTGAAAAAGCACGGTGAAGGACTCAGACTACAGCAGAAGATGGGATTTGCATAAGGGTACTGAGTTTAAAGTGGTCAGATTAAGAAACTCCTGAGATTTAGGTTCTAGCGTGACAGGACCAATAGACTGGGAAGGTGCACCCTGACCTCGTAAGCAGATAATTAAATGTACTACAAGGATAACACTCTGGAACACCACAGCAATGGCATCTATCCAACTGCAGCTGGGATAAGGGGTGGAACTGGGCTTGTTATCTAGCTCATAATGTTGGATAGGATTCAGGAAAAAGTGTACCGTGTCTGCACCATCCTCTGCTGATCCATCCCCAAGTACAGAATGTAAATCTATGCGAGACTTTTAAGTAAGACAATGAAGCACATTGCTGTCAAGAGTAATATGGTGGGGAGCTCCTTCCTTCTGGGGATGAAGGGAAGAGTCCTAGTGTGGGATTCAAAAGATATGTTCATAGAAAATAAAGATAGTAACAACATCTTATTTATGGAGAATACTGCAGGCACTAGGTTGGAGCACATTCTCTTTGAACAGAGTTAGCTCAGAATCCTGGATAAAGACTGCAGAATTTGTAGAGCAAAGCTACGGCTCATAAGGGAGAAGTTCCTGGATGTTGACGCAGAACTAGTAGTCCTGCCTAAAGAGTCATAGATGAAACTGGAAAAATATGAAACTATGTTCCAGTTATCATTGGTCTGGCAGGACCTTTTCTTATACCAAAGAAATGGATGATTAGCAGACGTCTGAACGGGATTTTGAATTGGAATCAGCTCCCCAGGGAGAAATGTTCCTTATGTGAATGCTAGACTCACTGGGGAACTCCTTGCAGCCAATTCTTTTTTACCGTATGCCAGTTTTACAGCAGTGTTACTCCAATGACTTCAATGAAGTTATTGGTAATTTATAAGTGTAATTGAGAAGAGACTAAGGCTGTTGAAGTTTAGACTAGAGAGTAATAAGGATACTAAACTCTCCCAGGCACAGATCTTCTAAAAAGTCTTTCCTGAAGTTTGGTTTTCGAGAGGGAAGCTATTGAAATCCGTAGAAGAAGCTCTTCTGCAGACTTTGACATTCATACTTTAGTGCACCTGTTACCAAACAGTTGTTGAGGTTTTTAGCTGAAGCTTTAGATTTGTGGAGATCAGTACAACATCTGATGCTTCTACACTCATGCACACGGACATAATTGTGCAAAAAGAGACAGGTGCAGCCAGCTGAACTGTTCCTTAAACATTCATTTAGCAATGTAACAGAGAGTGGGATCTGGCCATTACAAAAGAGGTTAGAAGGTTATTCATCCCTTCAATGTTTACTTCATCCATCAAAACTTCTGGTCAAATCTCTCAGAATATTATGTAGATAGACTCAAAGAGCAAGCAGAATGAATAAACAAGTCACAAAAGAAGAGGCAAGTGTTGGAAAAGAAAATCATGCACTTCCATAAACACACTCTTCTACAGTTAGAAATTCTTGATCTAACCCCAGTAGCCACTCCCTGTGCTGGTAGAGATCAGAGGCATAAAGCTGCAATTTTGTCTAGCAATTGGAGTGAGTTAAGGACAAGATGGATATCCGCCCACATTTTTTTCAGTCTTCACTCTCTCTCCTGATTTTTGTGGGTTTAAGTTACACTCATAATGTTATTTCAACATAGTTGTCTTTAGTTTGCTTCTCTAAGTCCCTCTCAAAATTTCAGAAAAGAGGAATACTACAAGTGACATTGTCAGATAAGATTGTCATCAATATACCAGAATAAAGTTAAGTGCCGGCAAAAACAGCGGTAGACATCTACCCCAGAGTAGGATAAGTATTGATTTATGCATGCATTTAGAAAGAAGGAGAGTTTAGTGCTTAGGGTGTTAGTCTAGGACTTGAGAAACTATGGTTCAACTCCCAGGTGTGTGTCTGTCTCCCTGTTATACCTTGGACAAGTCACTTTGTCTGTGCTTCACTTCCCCATCTCCAAAATGGGGGTAATAGTATATCCCTCACAGGGGTGTTATGAGGCACTTAGATGCTATAGAAATGGGGCATGGTAAAAGCACCTTGGATTCACTATCCTCAAACATTTTCAGGCATTTCTCACTCATATAAAAATTAATCTTAGTGGATGAGAAAGAGCCTCTCAGACAGTGCTATATTCCTGTTCCCTTAATTGAGCTTCTCCTTTCCCCACTCAATTTAAAATTCTTCCGCCCCCACTTTATTTATCAATGCCTGTGTCACATTGCCTCATGTCCCATCTCAAATATTGTTGATTGTGAAACTGCCAGGGGATAAATATATTCAACACAAATGCAAGAAAACTCCAAAGCACTGAAAATTGGGTAACTGAATATTTTGCTTCAGCAACAAAAAAATAGAATAAATAAAAATGGTCTCATTCACCAAAGTCTTTGCTCCTGGGACGGGGATCCTTCTGGATTAATAGTCAGTATGTACAATAAGGAAACAAAATGGTATAGCATAACAGTTAACAATTAGATAGCCCTTTAGATCTGGACATCTCAAAGTACTTTGCAAAGGAACGGAGATTAAGTAATATACCCCTAAGTTAGGGAATTAGGGAGAGGAAGAAATAGAAGTTAGACCTCTTGACTCCTTCTGTACTGGACCATGCTTCCTCCCAGATAACATACCAGTAGTGAGAAGAAACCTCCCCAGTCTAGGGTACAAGCCAATTCTGTGTTCACTTGGCCTTTTAAAGAACCCCCTTTCTTCCTCTGCTGAGTACCAAAGACCTGTTCTTAAAGGGTATGTCTACACTATGAGATTATTTTGAAATCATAACTCCCAAAATAACAATTTTGAAATGGAAGCTGGGGATATTACTTTGAAATATCAAGCCCGTTATTTTGAAACAATTTGGCTTGCTGTATGGACGCTCATCTTGTTATTTTGAAATAACAGTGTAGACATGCCCAAAGAGTTCCCGGTATTCCCCAGACTGTCTGACTGGAATGTTTGTCTAAGGTAGGAGTTAACTCCCTGCTTTCTAGAAAATAAGTGGTTTTTGGATCCTGTCACACCTTTGTAGAAATCACAGAACATGAGGAAACAATTTGTATTTTTCCATTTTTGATAATACAATCACAATAGGGTGACTCACTTCAATGGTAGAAGTGAATCTGGGGTCATAGGAAGGATAGGTTTCCCCAAAGTGAATATGGCAGCAGATTTAACCCTCTAGAAAATGTGTGTGCCAGTCCATTAGAAACATTTAAACCAAAATTTAAAAAACAAACAAATCTAAATTTTGGCTTTTAAGCTGACATTTCAGTTCCTAAATAAGCGATCTAATTTTCAAAAGTGCGCCATACCCAGCAGCTCTCATTGACCTTAGTGGAAGTTTGAAAGAGTCCATAATTTGTTAGTTAGTGAGATGGACAGATTAAATTGGGACTGTGTTCACAGCTGACACATGTAAAAGAAGAGCACTAAGCTACCAGGCTTATAGTTTCTGATGGGATAATTCTATCACCACACAAGTGTCCCAGCACAAATTGGGAAATGAAACAAAAAACAGCTTATCTATAAGTGCAAAATGTATGCTACACTAAGAAGTCTATCTCCTTGCCATTAGTTTAGCTGCCAGCATGACACAGGTGTATGGCACACCTAAGTGTTGAGGCTACTCTATGACTGAGGGAGTGGAGGGAAAGTGAGGTGGCTGTCATGGAGCATCTGTCCTGTATGAAGCCGTACCGTCCTTGTTGTATGAGCGATACACCTGACATACTGGAAAGTACATTTCCAAAGAGTCTAAAGGGGGTGTAGGTGAGAGGGGAGGGTTTCAAGCTGTGTGTCTCCCAGGTGTCAGGTGGCTGAACTCTCTCCCCTTTCCCCCCGCTCCCCACCATGTGATGCATTGAGAATTCTGGGGCATGCACACAAGAGGAGCTGTGTGAGATAACGTGGACAGGGTGGGGGTGGGGTGTTAACCTGTGCCAGACATTCTAGGACCTGTGGCAACAGACTCAGAGCTGAACTCATTCGTGGTTAGAAGGAGGGAGATGTTCTGTCAGTGGTAATCTCTCTCCTGTCAGTTTGAACAGAAGTTTGGTCTGGGAAAGTGAACACACTCCTCTCTTCCATGCCATCACTCCCACTGAATGAGTTGAGATGTCTGCACACACACACATGCAGACACTGGTACATAACTTGTGAACTAAGAGGTAAATCATCAAAGCCCTGCCATGCAGATCTCGGAAGGGTTTTCCATTAAGCCAGTTCTCACAGACTCTCTGCAAACAAGTAACATGGAGGGAACCACAACCACCTTATTTTCAGTAGGTAATAAATATTATCACGATGGAATCTTCCAGAATGTTCAGGAACATTTACCAGGCTTGGCACAAAATAGCTTCACCCATCCTGCAGTGACTGATGAGGAAACTAATGATACTTCTAAAAACTGATTATTCTCCCTGAGGAAGTTACATGCTGCAAGGCTATAGTAATACTCTACAGGTGAGGATTTCAGTGTCAAAATCAGTGGGTAACATTTGTGTGAGCAAGAGAAGATTCAGGGTCCACTGAGGAGAGTCAGGGTCCACAAGTTCTTCAAATATGCTAGGGAAGACTGATTTATAATTGTCATTTGTACCTGATGTCAGATTTGTTCTCTGATTTGTATTCCTCTTCTGTTTTAGGGATTTTGGAGTTCATTAGCCTGGCAGTGGGGCTGGTTAGTATCCGTGGGGTGGATTCGGGACTCTACCTTGGAATGAATGAGAGAGGCGAGCTGTATGGGTCGGTAAGTACAAGGTTTTATAATCATTGTGGAATACTATAAAACTTACACGGTGCCTTTGGAGAGCTGAGCTCTCCTGAGTACTTCCTATATACTGTCTGAGAGTCCAACAGCATCGCCACATACACTGCTATCCTTTCTGAAGCACATGGTCATCTGGAAGCCTTTTACAACCAATCAAATGACTCTGTACTGCACCTGTGGATGTCACATAGCTCCACCCATATTCATTACTTAGTCCACCGTTGTCACAGTGGCAACCAAAGTTGAAGCAGGAAAAAAAGCACAGAGAGAGCAGCCCAAGTGTTAACAAAACATGACAAAACATGTGGGAGAAAGACAACACAGAAGAACATGTCAGATATAATGCTTTTATTATTAGCCTTTGTTTGGGATCTCTGTGTAACTCACTTGTGGTTGTGCTGTTCAGGGGTATTGTGGTGATCATAAACGAAAGGCAAGGAAATAAATTATAGCACACCATCAGGGTGTGTGTGTGAGTTCTGTCTTCTGAACAGCATGTCACTTTGCTTCTGTGAATGATCTGGGTTCACGCTGGAATATATATATATACACAAGTCTGCAGATGCATACATTTATATTATAGCTTTTCAATAATGAAAGCTGTATTTAAAGCTATGGTGGGACTTTTATTATAACTCCTGTGTTCTCACAACCTTCTAAAATATGCCCCTTTGACATTGAAATTTTCCATTCTTGGCCTCATCCCATTGGAAAGTCACTTCAGACTGTTTTAAATTGGTGGAGAGACTTGTTTTGCTTACCAACAACTCCAGAATACCTGGAAAATCCCTCCAAATAATGCCCATGAATGGATCTTATAGAGCCGTGGTAGCTAACCATTTCTAAAGCAGTAGCCACTATAGTGGCTACTACTATAGCAAACTAGCCACATTCAACTGTCCAAATAGCCACATTGTTCAAGCAGTGGAGGCCTGTCCATAGGCGCAAACTAGGCGGTTGCCTAGGGCCATTGAGGGGTTTGGAGGCGGGGGCACCGATTGCATGCCGATCGTACGTTTCGCCTAGGGCGCCAGTTGCCGGCAGCTCATCTAGGGCCACTCCTGTGTTCAAGTCAACTAGCCACACTCAACCGGACAAATAACCACATGTGGCTAGTGGCTAATGTGTTGGACACCATGGATATAGAGGAATTAGGCCTTCATAGCACTGATTGGGAAGCGGGGAAGGACAGAAAGTTCAGTGATTGAAAAATCCTTTGACACAGATATCAGCTAAGACTTCTAGGCTATGTCTGCCTGAAAATAAGCGGCAGAACAGCTCTTGTGCAAGAGGGTTTTTGGCAAAAGAAGGAGCAGTGTAGACTGCTCCTTCTTGTGCAAAAGCCCCGTGTGCAAAAATGGCGGCTCATTAGTTATGCAAATGAGGCACAGAGATATTCATCGCCACACCTCATTTGCATATGTTCTTGCACAAGAAAGTGCAAGACGAAGCCTTAGTGGAAGTTTATGACGTGCCACCCTCCTTTGTGGCATCTCAGAGTAGAATGTCTAAACTGCCTGATGAATTAGGACCATGGGCTGCTGCAGGCTGCACCTTTTTAAGCACAAAATCACTTTTCAAATTTAAGTCAATCCAGGCTCTACCTCAAACCCCAACTATCCTAGCCCCGCCTCCTTCCACTCCGTACTCCCACTCTTCTCTGAAGCAATGCCCTGCTCACTCTGGAGATGAGGTACAGTGGCAGTGGGGGAAAGGGCAAACAATGCATCGGTGACTTCCTCTTCTGCCTCCCCCTCCTTGCACAGCAAGAAGGAAGCTCCTGGGAGTTAGCTTGAAGGCAGAGCAGCATGGCAGCTGAAGTGCTAGCATTTGATAGCCTCCCAGCCAAACCAGCGAGGATTACCTGTCAGAGACTGCAGGATCTATCAGTAAACCCTGATCTATTGGTTGGTGACTACTGATATAGAGACTGTAAATATCTTATTGAAATGCATCCAGCACAATCCATCAAAATTAGATTTAGTCTACATGAGAAAACTGCACTGATTTTAACTTAAATCCGTTTTAAAATTGATTAAGTAAACTGGTGCAAACCTCTTCGTGAATGATAATCTATCCTCGAAGTCAATGGCAAAATTCCCAATGACTTCAGTATGTAGTCATACAGAACAGAGTGTGTTCTTTCCGTCCAGGAATTGGTTTAAGATCATCAACATAAATTAAAGAAAAAAAATCCCCGTCATGGCTTGTCTGCACACACAAATTTGCACTGCTTTAGTTAATCCAATGAAAATCCATGTTTGCACTCACTTATTTTTGTTTATAAGGAACTTATTTTGGTGTAGTTTAAATCCATTCTAATCAACTGAACACAAATTGAAATAAAACTGATTCAGATTGAAACAGGACAACCCAGATTTTTACACTGATTGAACCAAATCACTTTGAAATCACACTGGCTACACTGGCATGATTTTCCAAAAATGCTTTTAACGGCAAACTTTTCCGTTAAAAGCATTTTCGGAAAAGCACGTCTAGATTGGCAGGATTCTTTTCCGCAGAAGCACTTTTTGCGGAAAAGCGTCCGTGCCCAATCTAGATGCGGGTTTTCCGCAAAAAAGCCCCGATCACCATTTTCGCAATCGGGGCTTTTTTGCGGAAAACACTACTGTGCTGTCTACACTGGCCCTTTTGCGCAAAAGTCTTTCGGAAAAAGACTTTTGCCCGAACGGGAGCAGCATAGTATTTCCGGAAAAGCACTGATGATCTTACATGAGATCGTCAGTGCTTTTCCGGAAATTCAAGCGGCCAGTGTAGACAGCTGGCAAGTTTTTCCGCAAAAGAAGATGATTTGGCGGAAAAACTTGCCAATCTAGACACAGCCACCGTGTATTAAATTGGTGTAGTCTGGGTGAAAGTCATCCAAGTAAACTCTAGGACCAAAATTCTGAATACTCCTCCCACACACACTACCACTTGGACAAAACCCATTTCTCTTCATGAGGTACACATTTCAGCCCCTAAGAGGGATCATTTAAATGCTCCTATTTGTAAGCAATTTATCCTTCTCCCCCTCATGTTCTTTAAAATATCCCTTCAAATAAAAAATCTTAAAATTTAAATGCAGAGACTTATGTGTATGCAATCTTGAGGTTATGCATTTAAACAGAAAAAAAGCAAGAGTTTAAGTAAAATTAATTCACCTATATTGCATACATTGAACTGACTGATAAGTGATTAAATGCATGTCTAAATATATAGAGCATGTGCAATAAAGACAATACAGAGTGTATGGAATGGTGATGCTCAAACCATAGCTTTGTTTCCCCAAATCACAATCTGCCACATAATCATTATTATTACGAACTATTTAAATGAGAAAAGTGACAAAAATTTAAGTGACACAAATTGTCCGTTGGTATTGGGGCCCCTTTGTGTTCGTCAGCATACCAATATACACTCTTTGCCCTACAGATCTTATTGTCTAATTTGAAATGGTAAACAGGTAAAAAGAGGAAAGTTTAGAGCAACATGGATCAGATCACATGCTTATGTAGGTTAGTGGTGAGCATAACTTAATGGTTCCAATTACTGGAAGTTAGGGTGGTTGTTTTTTTTCTTTTATAACCCACTAACAGATAATCCTGGAGTTGTATGGGTCTGTAACTCAAGTACGTTTTTTTTAAATAAAAGGAAAACGTACATGCTTTATTTAAATGCTTGTAATTTTCAAAAATACAGTGTCATTTTTATTAGGTTAATTTTTATTCTGGACGTCTTAAAAAGGGATTGTTACAAATTTTCCACTGAATTTTTAAACATTTTTAAAATGGAAATTCAATCAAGTGAAATTTTTTCTTCATCCCTATAAACTCATTCACTAAGTTTATCATTCTCTATGTTTTAACAAAAAAAAATGGTTATAGTCAATTTGGTTTACAATAACTTTGTGTTCTAGTTTTCAAATCGTAAGCACTGATTTAGCTGTGCCAAAACAGAGCACTACTCCAATTTTCTCCGTTTTATCTCTTTTCTGTAAGGTTTATAGAGAAGCAATCCTATTGCAGGTTCATCCTATTTTTCTGGCTTGTCTTGGTTCGATCTCTCAACATTAACTCAGTTATGTCAATTTTAAGGACTATACTTGATTTGGTAATTCTGTCTCTTTTTTGTTTGATTTTAAGAGAAGCAAACCATGAGTGTCCATAATAGGAGAGAGAAGAGACACGCTTCCCAAACCACTAGCCTGTCCCCACCCACACTCCACCCACAGAATGCCTATTGCAGAGTGGTGCTGTCCCCAGTGCCCACCCTCCCAATGCTCCTGGCTGGGAAGGCTGGAGCCGCGCACCTTCCTCCTTCCGCGTACTCTAGGGATAGGGAGGCTGAGGCCGCCTATCCTCCCCATGCACCAGGGTTGAGGAGGCTGGGCTAGGAATGCGCTCTCCCACCTGTACTCCTCTCCTCATGGTGGTGGGGCACACGCATGGCACGCTGTCCCACCTCCTCGTGGAGAGGATGGGGAGGCAGCTTGGCTCCTATGGGAGTGGGGCCTCAGTAGGCTGGGCTGAGGCTGGGTCTGGGGGCTTGCCTCCCCCGGCCCTACCTTTACTGACCACCCATTTCAGGCGCATCCTGTTTTCCTGGCACAACCAACCCTTACATTGCTTTAGATTATGATAAGAGGAAGCTATATACCAAATTTGGTGGGTCTAGTTCTTACTGTTTAGGAGAGGTCTGGACAAAATA